>NC_087514.1:51868638-52517854 GCF_963921805.1 Phalacrocorax carbo
CTCAGGGACATGGTTTAGTGGCGGACTTGGCAGTGCTGGGTTGGACTTGATCTTAAAGGTCTTTTCCAACCTAAATGATTCTATGATTCCTTGGTTCTGAGAGGATGTAGTTATCAGGCCCTCTTTTTTTCTGAGTGATATTATGCTATAACTGGCTTTTCTTATTTCTAAACAAAATTTGAAATGTTCAGCTAGCACAGGTTGAAGGGAGAGGCTTGTAGCTCCCTCCTTGCTCTCATTAGTGCTGGCTGAGACGGCACACAGGCTGTGTGGGGGGGGCTCCGTGATGGAGAACTGGCAGCGAAGTGTTTCTCTGCCCCATTCAGGCTGAAGTTGAATCTAGCTTCAGCAAAGACCCTGTTCAGCCAACATGGGATTTTTAGGCATGGAAACCTTCCCTTTGGGAGCATCTGTTTCATCTCAGAACCTCTGGAGAGGGGGACTGGTTTTAGTTTTGGGTTCCCTATAACCAAAAGGTGCTTATTCTGCCTGTAGATGGGCTAAAAAGTTGCAATACTGTTTCTCACCATGCAATTAACCTTTTCACACAGAAACCTTAATAATTGTGAGTATTTGTGTAGCTGCTGTTACCTTTAAAGTGCTCAGTAAACACTGCTGTGGTTGGTTTGTTGTTCTAAAACGGAAACCTGCTTTCCCTTCCTGGCTGAAGTGATTCACTAATATTGACAGTACTTCTTTGCATAGTTATTGTGCCTTTTGTGCAAGGCTTTCAAAGTGCTCCACAGACGCCATTACCTTTGTAAGTTCTAAAATGCTTTGCTGGGGTAGGCAGGGAAATAGATTATTTCATTCACACACCAGTGAAATGCAGCAGCTGTTCATCAGTTCATGTCAACAGACAAGAGTAAATTTAGACTAGAAATTAAGGGGCACCAAATCCATTTCATAGATGGCATGATGAAAGTAGGCACCGTATAATGATGTGAAATAGAACTGGGGCAGGATAACAGGCCAAGTTGTTTTTTTCGTTCGGTTTTGATGTTTCTTTTCCCCCAAAATGCCATATATATATCCACCTTACACCCCAAAAAAATCAGCTCCACTAGCACACTGCTTTTAGGCTTGCCTCTCTGCACATTCAGATCCAGGGGTTCAGCCTGCTGTCCTCTCCACCTGGGATTTATGCAGGTGCTATAGCCTGGTAACTTCCCATCAGCTGCAAGTGAGTACAAAGGATGTGCAACCAAGAACAGGCTACACAAATGTGTCAAGGAAAAGTATAGGGCATCTTTCTTATATTTCAGTAGTATCAAGCCATTGTAGGATGTGGATAAGCACGAGGAAAGGCCCATGGGGTATGGAAAGAAGTGGCATCCCATCAGTGACATAGTAGCGGTGTAGCCTCAGAGGTCCCAAATACATGGAGCTCTTCATTTAAGATGGTCACTGCATTTCAGCGTGTGGGGACATCTATTTAGTAATGATACAAAAGGCAATGTTGTTCCTCCTGACTTGCACATGCTGTTCTTCCCTTGGAGCAAAACCATCTCACTATTGATCCACCCACCTTTGTTTAGTTTAGAAGAGCTGAGAGGATTAGAGCACCAGATCAAACAGCCGCAGGTCATATTTAATGCACTTTAACAATGATGATTATTTGCCTCAGAGTCAGAACCTAATTGCAAGAATAATTCACACTTCTTTAGTCAGCCAGTCATGGTGACTATTGGGAAATCCGTAAGTAAACCACATCTCTTGTTGTCTCAGAAATTTCAGAGTTGTGCAGAAAATGAGGTAGCACAAGCCCCAGCCAATTGTACCTCACGTCATATGAGGTACAACTGAAAAGACACAGAATACTGCCTTTGTCTGGAACCCTTGAGTCAGCAGTGTTAAAATGTTAAAATGTAGCGTTTGCTCCAAGTCCAACCAAAGATTATACACAAGGCTCTTTTTTCCAGCAACCAAATATTGTACTGCACACAGAGGACTAAATGGAGTTGTGCCTTCTCACAGTGGCCCTGCATTTGGTCCTTGGGAATGTCACGATAGTTTCATACTTTTCTGAACTCCACAGTTTGTTTTGACCTGGCCTTTTATGCTTTTGATAAAACCTATATAAATTTATGTAACTACTTGTAAGACTAATATTCTGCAACAGGAATCTTGCTTTGCTAAAACACATTTTTCCATCCCATCATTTCAATAAAAAATAATATACTGCTCGGATTATCTTGTCTGCATACTTCAATATTTCTTTTCTTTCTTCTGTGTGCTGCTCTTCCTCTTTGTAGAATACCAGAATTCATTTCCTATTTACCTAAAGACCGCTTTGTTCTATTCCACTTGATTGATTAGACTTTTATTATTTTCCAGGTCTTTACAGATGAGATAGCATTCACAAAGCAAATAAAGCCAATGCCCTGGCTTGAGAAACAGGAAAACTTAATTTAGCATAATGTAACAAGGTTTGCTTCAAAGATCCAGACATCACTGACAGACTCCCCTTGACATTAACATCCATTAGGTCAGATGTGAAGGGAAGATTACAAAAAGCAACTTAGGAACCAAAGGAATAAGACTAGACTTCTATTCAGTTAGTCAAACACGCCTTGGTGGTTCTGTTATTATTCCTAAATGTAAAACTGGCCCTTACACTGATCTGACCTACTTCTGTTAAAAAAAGTCAACACCTGCTGATATGCTCATTACAATATGCAGTGGATTATGCATGTTATGAAAGGGGAAAAGAGTCTACACTGAAAACTGCATTTTTGACCTTGTTTTGACATCTCAGGCTTTTTGCCTTATTCCTACAATTTTCTATTGCGATGAGCTAACTTTTGAACTATTATCAAAAATTCCTGCAGCCACAACTCTGTAAATCGTCTCCATCTGTGCAGACAATATCAAGAGGAAGTGCTGTGACTTATTCATGGCCTAATCACTACAAAGGATGATTTCTGGTAGTGGAAACGTCCTTAATTTTGCACATGGAAGCATAACAAAACAGTGTCAGGAGGCTGAAACTAGACAAATTCAAACTTCAAGCTGTGGATTTTCAAGACTGAGGACATCTATTGAAACAAATTGCTGAGATAATTCCTTCATCATTGGAGTTTTAAAAAGAAAAACAATTACTTTCATTCTGGAAGATGCATTTCACCTGAAACATTTTGTGTTTGAGGCAGGAATTACTGGATGAAATTATATGATATGCAGGAACTAATGTTATGTGATCATAATAGTCTCCTTGCTCTTAAAATATATGAATCAATACATTTTTTGCTTTATCTCCTCAGTGATTCAAAGAGATGCTAACTCTCATGAGATCAATAACAAGACCATATGCCTAGCAACTGTGGCTGTAGCTGCACAGCAAAATTAAATCTGAGACACATACCTAAGTTGTCTCTAAATAATCCATTTCGCTCTCACAATGTTGACAAGGCATTTTAACTGGACTAATGCTTTAATGTCCTGCTTTTAATGTTGAATCAGTTCATTCAGAGCTGGCACAGGGTTGTGTAGTGCTGCACCTTGCCAGGGAGCCCGGATCAGCAGAGCAATCTGGGATGTGCTGGTGGGGAACAGAGCTAAGCCAGGAAGGAACAAGGGATGCAATTTTTTGCCATGACAAATGTTTCACTGGCTTGGATACACAGATGGAGCATGACACTAACCTACAACACAGACCTGAAACAGACTGCAATTTTATATGTACTGCACAGATGTGTTCTTGTATGGTATATATGTATACATGTATGCATATGTACTTTGTATCCAGCACATGGTTATAGGCTCTTATTATCCCCTTGGAAAAGTGATACCAGAACCTTGTGGTCTGCTTGCCTGGACTGCATTGCATGAAGAGGCAGAACTATTCCACTTCCTGAAGACTCCAAGAACAGTCTCTGCAGGTGCTCCCTTGGCCATTCTACTGCATCAGACCCTACTCACTGGGACAAACTGTTACAAAACCAACGAAATGTCTTCAAGTCCCGCCATAAGTAGGCTGTCCCTCAGGTGAACTGTGGTTCAAAAACCTGTCTCCTGTTCCTCCTGCCAGGTCAGATTTTGGTAGTGGCCTCAGGGGACTCCCCTGTGACAGCTCTGCCCACATTCTCCACTTCAACAGCAAACCCTAAGTTACACACGAAGTGGCAGCATGGTGCTCACACGGACTCAGTAAACTGACAGTAATGCAAACCAAAAGCCACACAGAGCCATTAGCAGGTCAAACCTTGAATTTGTTAGCATATCAGTGCTTATGAGCAGTATCTGGCACGAATGTGCACTGCACCTATTTGTTCACAGCAGCAAGTGCAGTGTGTCTCCAGACTCTGCTGCAATAATAAGCTGCATTTTTACAGTATTTTCATTCAACAGCTCACTGGTTTTGGAGCTCTTGGGCCACATGTTGCCGTGCTATTGGCACCACTTTACAGAAGAGGAAATCGCACTGGAGAGTTGGGACCTGCCCAGATCATCTAGCAAGTTTGTAGCAAAACTGGAACAAACTTTGAATCGTTTGAATCCAAGTCCCAAGCTTTTGCTACTAGGCAATAAATAACTTGGCCTAAGTATAATAAAAATGAACAAGTTTCAGTGCCTTCAGTGATAAATGCAGGAAGGATGTGATCTTAAAGAGTGACTATAGGACTTTCTGAGGTTAGATAGGGACACACTGGCACAGGTTGCTAGAGCAGACATCGAAATATGCTAGGGCGGATACAAAAACAAAAAAAGACTTGATTCAGCATCACCTGACATACTGAATGCACATTTAAGCAGATACTGGCAGTATCAGGCAATTGCTGTCAGGCCCCTCAGTCTGGTTTGATCCCACATGGGAAGTCTGAAGCCAAGAGCACCTGACCAAAGTAATTGGTACATTGAGGCGGGTATAATTAAAAGGCAAGCAGGCCTCCACAGGTGAGGAAGGCTGACAAATGAGAGCTGATGAAAAGAATATGATTTGCTTACAATACCATATAGGAAACACCAGCTTCATTTAGTACAAGTGTTATTCTGGTTTAGCTGGAAAAACAGTTTGGGAACAAGCTATGGTGGTTTGGACCGGCTCTACAAAGAAATGAGGTGTGAGAAACTGAGTGAAACTTCTCACCCACCTGTTGCAGCTTGTCTTCACACAGATTGCAAGCTGTCCAAGGAGAATATCCCACTTTCCCATGTGCTTGTGCAGGGTGCTGCTTAACATAGCTCCCACCTCTTGCAAGTGCCTCTGGGTGCTATCACAATAGAAATAATAAAGGCTCATAATAAATTATGGAGAATAAACAGTGATGGACATTTTAACTGATTTTGCTGCAAAGTGATCATGTACTGTGTTTCTATTTGTATGTGCAAGTAACTCTTCAGACAGATTGCCATCTAGAAATTGCAAGGTCATTACCACTAGGCGCTGCAGTTTCTAGTGGAAGTGGCAACACAAGTTTCATTTCTGCATCCAGCAAAGCGATGGAAACAGAGTGAAGCCTACACCTGTGAAAGCTCAGGGCTTCCCATCAAAGACAGAGAAAAAAACAGGCAGCTATTTTACATGAGTTTCCCAGCAGGCACCTTTATACCATTCAGGGTATTCAGTGAGGGGAAGAGTTTTTTTTATCCTAATGGACAATTAGAGGACGTGTTTGGTGTGATGGAGGCACCAAGTGACACCTTACACTGTGCATTAAGATTGGCCTCTTCTTCCAGGCAGCAGAATTTAGTTTTGTGTACGCTGCTGAGAACCAGAGTTAGTGTTCCCCATTAGCCTTCCAAGTGGACAGTCCCTAACAGCTATGCATAATCCTGGGTTTGAAAGGAAGCCTTATAAGACATAACTTGATAAATGTCCTTCAACAAGAGCAGCTGGGAGTGACAACAGTCTCTTTCGGGCCATGTGTGCCACAGAGAAGGCAATGAGGTGTTGGCAGGATTGATCTGGGTTAATTATTAAGGGCTACTTTTTCCTTGCCTGGAAGGAGATAACTTTAAGATGACACAGTCAACTGTGCCAGCTATATCACCGATAACACTCGTTCAGCTACACTTAAATGCCCGGGAGGTGCTAGCGATAGCTCTGCATCCTCACCCCCTGAATATGGCACACAGCCGCAACAAGGACCGAAGGCTGCAGCTGGACTGAAGGAATACCCTGCTCTGGTCTGCTGGCTGCCAGTGTACAGAGGCGACGTGAAAACAGGTACATGTTTGAGCTTCTGCATCTGCTATTACACAAGATTTCAGAAGTCTCTAATGGCCAAAGATAGGCTTAGTCCTATTAGTGTTTGTTAATCAGTCTTCACACCTGTACCACTTCAGCTTGTGAGTGCAAAAAGGCAGCACTCTGGGGGATTGCACCGGAGTAACAGTGTGAATTTAGACATGCATCTAAATATAGATATCCATCAGAGATGTAGATAAATATTAAAATAGTACCTCTTCTCTCTGTTTATACAGTAGGTAGTAGACAAGTGTGATGTTATGGACTTAATTAGTTAATGGTGGAAGTTGCCACTGCAATAGATTCCTTTTTGCTTGTTTTGCAACATTATAAATAGGTTAGCTATCACCTATGATTCTTATATCACTTGTCTGTGCAATTAATCCAGAAAGGAAATGCCATCTCTTTTTAGTCAGTTTTGCTATCCTCCACCTTTTTCACAAGCACTGAAACAAAGTTCTTGCATTTTTTTACTTGTAGCTATGCAAGCTATACTCTATCCTCTGCTTATGTGGAGTGCCTAGAAAATGCGGCAACTCAGTCCCCTGCTTTTAGGATCACACCGCATAGTGCTGAATATTTTTTTTTTTTATGACATCAAAATTAAAACACTCTAGCTTTGTTTAGCACTTGCCAAATGCCAAGTCCTGCACCTGGGATGGAATAATCCCATGGAAGAGTGCAAGCTGGGCAGCGACTACACGGAAAGCAGTTTGGCAGAAAATGGGGTGGTTGGGCTGGGCAAGAGTCAGCGGATGGTATCAGCAAGGGGGTAGCCAGTAGGTCAAGGGTTGGGGTTATTCCTCTCTATTTGGGACTTGTAAGGCCACACCTGGAGTACACTACCCAGCTTTGGGCTCCCCAGAATAAATAAAAAAAGACACTGACATACCGGAGCAAGTCCAGTTTACCGCCACTGTGATGGTTGGGGCTTGCTGGAGCACGTGAGCTGTGTTTGTTCAGCCCTAAGCAGAATGGTGGCTCTGGGGACATCGTACTGCTCTCTGCAGCTACCAAATGGAAGGATGTGGAGAAGGGGGAGCCACACTCTTCTCAGGCAGGCACACTGACAGCACAAGAGGCAACAGACTCACGCTGGAACATGGGAAAATCTCTTTAGATGTAGGAAAAAAACATTTTACTCTAAGTGTGGTTAAATAGTGGAACAGCTTGCCCAAAGAGGCGGTGAAATCTCCGCCTCTGAAACTATTCAAAACACAGCCGGACAAGTCCCTGAGCCACCTGACCTAACCGTATTCTGCTGTCAGCAGAAAGTTGGACTACGTGACCCTCCAGAGGTCCCCGGCCAACATGTTAGCCTGCGACACCGAGTCTGTTTTTGTCAGCAGACAGCAACATCAGCTACATTACATATTTCATTCCAGCAGCGCAATGCGTGCTACCGGGCCGCGAAGGCAATAAAGTGACAGGGAAATCACAGACAGGCCACGCGGGAATGCGTCACACCCTGCCTTTAGCGTGCCTCCTCCCAGCCAGATCCCAAACAACCCGATGCCAAACTAACCGGTCCCAAGCAGGGTGCAGTCAGCGCTCCCAGAACTGCTGATTGCAACACGGGTCAGGCCACCCGATGTCAGCCCGCCAGAGCCACAGGCAGCGGCTCTGCCAGCCAAAGTCACCAGCGGCAAAAGCCCCGGGAAGGCGGTTTTTCTACCACGCGGCCTGACCCGCCTAGCTTGGGAGTCGCGTTCATCGCAGCCTGCACGGTGGTAGCGCATGAGGTTGCGAGACTAAAGCTCGGAAGTCATGAATTAGTAGCTTTGAAGGGAAATTAAGACGCTTTTGTCAAAGCCAGGATTTCTGAAGCTACTTTGATATTTGTAAACCACGCGATGAACACCTCCGTGCCCAAAGCAAGCTGCTGACTGGCTTGCCGGTACAGCCTAGGCGGGACTTTCCATTCTGGAGAGGCACGGCTTCGCTCTGACACTGGGCCGAGCTTACTGGGGCGCTGTACCTATACCCGCGCCCGCACCTACACCCACACCCACACCGCCGCCGCCGCCCGCTGAGGCGCGGCCCGCCCGTGGCGTGAGGCGCGTTCCCGCCCCGCCGGGGGAGGGAGGGCGGTGACCGGGGGCGGGGCGGCGGCGGCGGTTGGCGGCGGCGCGCGGGCGCGCCTCCTCCCCCCCCCCCCCCCCCCGCCCCAGCCTTGCAGGGGCCGGCGGCGGGGCCGGCAGCACCGCCCGGCCCGGCGAAAGCGGCTCTTCCGGACCTGCGCGGCCGCGGCTGCCCGCTCGCCTCCCCCTCTCTGCCTCTCGGTGCTGTGGCCGCCAGCCGTGCCGGTCCCCTGCGCTGCCATGGGGAACCCGCAAGACAGTCCCGGGCGGGGCGGCCTCGGCCTGTTCGTCTTCCTCCTCCTTCTGCTCCTGTCGCCCGTGCGGGTGAGTCCCTCCTGGGAAGGGCGCCGTGGGGAGCGGGCTCCCCCGGGTGCTGCCCTCAGGGCTGAGGGGGAGCCGCGGTGGCTCTCCTAGCTGCCCTGAGGCGGGGTTCTGCCGGGCGGGCGAGCTGGCCGAGAGAGGCGGCTGTCCCGTCAGCCGCCGGGTGGGGGGCCCGCCGCTGCGCTCGGGGCGGGGGGGAGCCGAAGCGTGTGAGCGGGGTGTCCCCTCTTGTTCCCGGCGGGGCTCTCCCTCCCTGCTCGGCGCGGTTCCCGAGCGCCGAGTGCTCGGTGTGCTCGGGCGGGACAGCCCGGTGACACAGCAGGGCCGCCTGGCAGCGCCTGTGGCGCGAAAGCGGGCGTGCTCGGGCTTGGCGAACTTCTGCCCAGTGCCCGGCCGCTGCTGTTGCATACAGCAGCAGCTGCCCGGGATGCCGCGCTGCTGTGGTGTGCCCTGGTTATGCAATGCCCTGTGCATGTGAGTAGCCATGCAGTCACATGTTCGTGCAGGGGCTTGCATATGTCCTCAGTGTCTGGTTCGGTTTGCTTAGAGCGTTTCTTATGCTAGGTGACAGCTTCCTGGAGGCAATTCAGCACATTGGCTGTGCATAGTAAGATCTGCTATTTATTGATGTGCCGATATTAAGACTACATCTTTCCTTAAAATCAGGAACCAGAATAAGTTGGATTTCTTGATGCTTTAGGGAAAAAAAAAATAGTGTAAAACCTTCACTCCACTCTTCTCGGTCATGCTTTGTTTATGCTGCAGTTCAAGATAGGAGTGAGATACTCCACATTCCTCTGGAGAAACAAGGAGTGTCTTGTAAGTCTTAGTGGGGTTTGTTTTTACTTTTTTCATCTCTAACCAACTTACAAACATACTTTCTAGGTCAAGTGTTATGCTTAACCCTTTTTAGACACTCAGTTTTCATCTTCTCTGTGGGTGCGCTGAGGTTCTCCTGCTCTTGTATCCTCTTCAAACAACCTGTAAAGAGCTTAAACAGAAAACTAGGAGTTCATTCTTCTGTTGCCACTGGAGAAGCTGATTGTTTAGTAGTGACTCGTGATCTCCAGGTGGGTAGGTAATGGACTTCACACCTTATCAGCACTCCTTTATGTAATGTTTTGGGCAGGAGGTACCATCCTGTAGCAATGAGGTGTGTCCTAGGCTGGTAAGGAAATGGCAAGATGCTTTCCTTTAGGTGACAGAAGGATATTGAGCTAGAGGAGCTTGAAACAAGTTCCACTAAGATTTTGGGGATCCTCGTAGAGCACATGGCTTTGTAGTCTATAAGAAGTAAACATTGCAAAATTGCTTTAATCATGCAGGTTTCGGTTTTGCAATGTAAGAAGGCAAAATTTTACTTACCTTTTTTTTTTGCGCCATTCACTCTAATTTATAGCCTGATGTTCCACAAAGTGGACCTTGATATCTTTCAAAGATAGAGATGTGATCTCTCTTCTAGTTCTCTGATTATAGAGAAGCTGGTCCTTTAGTTAGACTGAGCCTATATAGTGTTAGATGCTTGCAGAAGGGAAGCATTGTGAAGGTGAACCTGTTCTCTCCCTCAGGTATGCTGGTAGTGTAATGTTTTCATGCTTTCAGTTGTAGTGTGTATAAATCAAAGTGCCATATATCATCTTTATTATTTTTAAAGAAGTTGGTGGACTAGAGCGGCATTTCCGTTTGCAATCCTTCCATTACGTACACTTTTGCAATGAACTTGGTGTTCAGCCTGTGTAGGATGTATCTTGCACTCTGGTATAGCACTTGTGCCCGCTAAGCTGTTACTAGTTCATAGTTAAGTGCCCATTAGTACCATCTAAGAACTACATTGAAAAATCTTGGGCCCTTTATGGCCATTTCTGAATGTGGACTTACAGGAGGAGGAAGTCTTGAAACTGTTGTTCTCTCGTGGACATCCTAATGTACTGAATGGCACCTTGTGTGCTTAATGGCAGCTGTTTCAGTTGATCCTTGTATAATTATACTAAAACACAGGCTGTCAAATTAGTGGATAAGGAAGGTTGGACACAGGTTTCCTATCAGCAATTGGGATCCCAAGCCATAGGGTATATTTGAGTTTCTGAAATCCTGCGGGAAAATGTTTATGGCAGGTGCTGCTCTGACTCAAACTTGCCAAGTGGCCTGCAGTGTGGTGTTACCTGACCTTGGGCACAAAGTTCCGAAATGCCTGTGTGGGGCAACTTGCTTGGCAGGGATGGCAATGTATCTTCAGAACAAGACAGTAACCGCTTTATTTAAGTTACTTCCTGGAAAATCAGGAGTGACTTGTTCATAGTCTTTCTGGATGGAAAGTGATCAAGCCTTCTTATAAGAGGAGAGATGACTGAAGGGAATGACTGGTATAACCGAATAGTACTTTGCTGGGCAGTAGACAAAACAATCTGTGTTGTCCAGTATTATTACTCTTTCCCTGCAGGGCATCAGAGGTATTTTGGTGCAGATAGCCTTAGTTCCAGACGGCTACTAGTTAGGGGCTCTGTGCTTTCTGGTAATGCATGCAGTAAGTGTGTATTTTCCCGATAAATCATTGCCAGCTAACACCAGCTTGATCCCACAAATACCGAACTATTACAATTATTGCAATTTTCTCTTCCTACCAGACCTTGACTTTCCTGTGACATGTGAAGTGTACTTGCATAACCCCAGGACTGGGCCTTGCTTTCCCCTACCAGGAGTAACTAAGGATTTTTATGTCTGAAAGGCAACAGTCCCTTTTACCTCTGAGCAAAGGAACAGGAGGAACTTGGCAGACAAAGCTTGTCTCTGAATTGGCTGCCTCTGAACAAGTTACTGAAAGAGACAAAGTAAGAATAAGAATTAAACCTGCAAAATTTCCTTTAGTCCATGGACCTCTTCCTCTCATAGGGAGGGCTGTGAGGTAATGTGCAACTTCTGGCACAGATCTGCAAACTTGACCTGGTCACCTGTTTCCATAAACCAGTCTTGCCATTTACTAAGGGTAGTGTGGTACTGTGTTTCCCTAGAACTCAATTTCTCAACCTGGTAGGAAATATCAGCTATTAAATGTGATGTGGGCTAGATATTAGAGTTGGGGGCAAGAGCATGCTGTTTCCTGGGATCTTTCTTGCCCTGCAAGATCCCAGATGTACCATCCTAGATGAAGGAAGGGGAAACAGCTGTATCTGATGCTGTTGCCTTTTCCATGCGTTAGTAATCTTAATTTGGAGACCCAAACAATGTTTACTTGTCATCTGGTATTTGCAAGACTACAAATAGTTACTGTTTCTGTATACAAGATCATCATTGTTCCTTGTCTGCTTAACAGCTACGTATTCATTGTTGGTGATGGCTAATGTTGCTGGAAGCATTGAAGATTATTGATCTGTTTCAACATGTGGTTAAAGAAACTTAGACTGAAGTAAATGTGTTTATGATCTGTTGTAGCACTAGTTTTATTACAAATGATAACGCCTGGGAACCAGAAAACTGTAACAACCTTTGTAGATTGTTAATAGTTGTGAAATGCCATACTTGCTTGTGTGCAAGTTCTTTTATTAGGGCTCTTGGAGCTCTGACCTGAGGTGAAATTACTCTTTAGACAGAATACATCTACCAGAAGTAAGAATACACTTTTCTGAACTCTGGGGATGTACAGAAGGCTAGTGTTAGTGTACTGCCAGAAGGTTTCTAAGATGGGCTGAGGGCAGGAGGGAACAGCCTTAATCTAAGTTTATGTTGCTGTTGCTTTATGAAGTACTTGGTGTGTACATCCCTGTACACCCCCCCACACACCCCAAACAACCCTGTGTTAGTATCTTGCGTTGTTTAGGTGGCAGTTGGGTTCAACACAGCATTTCTCTGTTAATTTTGGGGCTAGGAGGGCTTTCACCCATTTAAGAAAAAAAGATCATTCACCCAAATTTTAAGTGACTTGTAAGTCTGACTCAGCAAGCAGTAGCTTTAACTATGACTTATTTACAACCACACTTATTCATCCCTATCTCTTCCTATCAGTGTAGGAATGTTCTTCTTAAAGAATTGAAAGAGCAAAGTACTTGTCTCATTCTGTAACTTACTCTAGCTTTTACTAGAGGGTTTTTGTGGGAAGAACTTCCAGCTGTATCTTATCAGTGGTAATGGATTAGTTAGTTGCTTGTAGTATCCCTGAATACTGTCTGCACTGTTGGAGACCAGGCCTCTCCCATATTTTGTGGCTGACTGTTGACTCTGATGCCATAAAAATCAACTTCCTAATACCTGAGAGCTACCTTGGTGACTTCAGGCAGCTGACTGGGATGATTTGGTGTTTTTTCTAGGCTTATTGACTTAGTTCAACCACTGTAAATCACAGATCACCAAAGCTTACCAGTTCAGGGAACAAATTCAGACTTTTATTAGTGAGATCCTGCTAGGTCATGGCTTAACCATCTAATCCTAGATTGTCTTTGAAATTGAATTCTTGGTGTCAATACTGAAATAGAGTATTCAAACTTGCAGTTCTAGGTCTAAGTGTTCTTCTAGTACTTTAACTGATCTGTTCAGCTTTTCTAAACAGGCTGAAAGTTGGAGTGATAAATGTGTTGTTTTTTCCATTGTAGGTTTTATTCATGTGGAACTTCACTAGTATGGTTCTAAATTCTTTATTCAGATTACAAGTGTAAACTAATACTAGGCCAAAATGCCTCATCTTGCTTCATTTTCTTGTGTCTGGCTGGATACTTTTTGGTGCATGACCAAGTGTCATGTGCAAGTAAGTTGCTTTATATTCCGTCTTGAAAATGATGGCAAAAAGCTTTGTAGGTAAATTTATAGATATAATACAGGTTGTATTTTATTTTGTATCATGTAGTTATAACCAAGGAAGTGTTACCTTGAAATACAGGTAACATGTTTAAGACAATAGTTTTATCAGCCAGCCTAACTGATAACCGCATTACCAGTTTTACCACACTTTCCACTCTGGAAGAAGCCAAGTCTTTCTGAAAAGGGTTTTAAAAATTAGGACGTGTTAGATAATAAGGCTTAATGAAGCACAGAAAGATTTTTTTAGAAAGTGTTCATAGAAAGTATGATTACAAACCATTCTAGACTAAATGTGGAAGCCAGCCCGATACTGAGAAAATATCTAGTTCTGTTCTCATGGGCAGTAGTAAGCAGCTCAAAATTCTTTGCCCTTTTGCAAAAATAGCAGTGAATCTGCTGCCACTTGAAGAGATGGTTAATTCACTTCTGATGCTGGTACATAAAAACACTAAACCATCATCTTTCCCACTAGTTGATTGTTTGCTATTAGAAGCGGGGTATACAGCTGTGAGGAAGCAGAGGTGAAGATAGTGACTTCTAAATTTGCATCAAAGAAGGGTTGGCTTCTTAGATTAATTTGATGCATGACCAAATTTACAATGTAGTTTCTGTAAATAGTCTCCAAGTTATGGGAATTTAACTTTTCAGTTTTTGCTGGTGTTAAACATTCAGTGTTTAAGTGTAATCCTAAGGGTTGCTTTCCAACTTGTAGGTAAGAATATGGTGATACTTAGCAGCTGGTTACAGGTTTATTAGAAGAAATGCTAGGGTAGACATGAAATAGTGGTCTGGATGAGTGGTACTTAAACTGGCTTTTGGACCTGGCTTATAGTGAATTTAGAATCAGGCCATGTTGCCTAGGTTAAGTTAAAGGGAAAACAATCTAACTGGGTCAGGGAAGTTGGTGATGATTATTGTCCCTGATAAAAAAAAAAAAGCATTACTGATCTTCTTTTGGAAGAACTGTTAGTGTTGTTCGGCACAAAAATGGATGTTGTGGAGGCATTGTAATTCTGGGTAGCTCTTGGGTATCGTGAATACAGCCTTTCAGGGGCCTCTCTGATCAGTGAACGGTGTTATTCATGGTCAAGCACAAAGCACAGCAGTCTGTCCTTGCAGTGTAAGCATATGGTGTTTCTACAAATGCTAGGTGAAGGTTGTTCAGGAGATAAAAATAGGTTTAGTTATCTCTCGAACTGTACCATGCAAACTTCTGACCAGAGCTGGCAGAAGGGTAGGAAATGTTTGTGCGGTCTGCTTTCTGCTTGCAGCCCAGGTGCATGGGAAAACCTTGGAGCTGTCTTAAAGCTTTTGCTGTAAATAACTTGTTATTGCATTAAATGGTTTAATTTTCAGTATAAATATTTTGGTTTAGCATTTCAGATATCTCAGTGTCAGTGCCACTGAACAAAAATATAAGGCTTGCAAGGTGCCATTGTCCTTTTTCAGTTTCCTTTCTGTATTTCATGCACATAAAACAGAACCAATTTGTGAATTCTTCAATAGTCTCTTAAAACATTTTTGAAATGAGACTTGAGGCTTTTGTCTTTTTACTTAACACTGAAAATGCAACATTTAAATGTGTTTATAGTCTTGAAAGTGGTGATGGAGTGCATCCTTTAAGATTGTGACGATACGTGGCATTCTATGGAAGCACAGAGCTGTGAAGTTCTGCTTCAGAATCCTCTTTATGCTGCTAATTCCCCAATCTGTCACCCTGTGTCTGAGTTTGCAAGAAAGATTAAAAGGTGGCAGGAGGAACTGAAATATTGGATATAAGTAACACTTCTCTCCGTGTACACTGATGCATGTGCTCTAAAGTTTAACCCACTAATCATGTGCATTGTCTTGCATTAATAAATTATTTACTACATCAGTTTATATTTGGAGAAGCTTTTCAAGTTTTGATTAGGTTTTCTTAAGTAATTCTTGTACTTAACCTATAGACAGTGCGCTTCCTGTTTCTAGGTCAAGGAAGGGTGGGGAGCTGATCTGGAGATCAGTGGTGATGTGTCAAAAACACATGCTTCTGTTAATGAGTGTTTTATGTGGTACATGCTGATGTTTAAATTAGCAGGAAGTTACCGAATCTGGATTGTAAACTACTTTTGGAATGGTAGCACATAAACTCTGCAGTAACTGAGGAACTTGGCAACTATTTCTTGCAGTTAATCAGTTATCTTGTGTTGATTAGGTACTTTCACAATTGTGTGTCTGGTATGGGGAATGTGGAGTTGCTTCTGGAGACAAGAGATACAACTGTGCATATGATGGACCACCAATAGCACTACCAAAGGATGGCTATGACTTAATGCAGGTGAGCTTCTTTTGGAGGTCTGCTGCTTAAAAATAGTTCTACACTTTTTAGAATTCTGTATTGCTTTCTGTTGGACCTAGACTATGACCTTTAGCTTTCTTGTCCTAACTTGATAAGAAAGTGAACAGATTATCCCTGATTTCTCAGGTATAGCTCATGGTCCCAGCTGTGTAAAGGTAATATACCTCAGTTTCTGTTCAGAGATATGAGAAGTCTCCAATACATGTGATTATGGGCTTTCACAAACATAACCTTAAATATAGGATTGGTTCAGTTTCCTGCATATTTTCCTCACTGGTTCGAGCACTCTTTAGCCAGACTGGGGGCTTTTTTGGGCTCTTCCAAACTACGACACATTTCTGCAGTTATGCCCTCCTGATCTCTAAAGGACAAAAGTAAACTGTTTTCCATCAAATGATCATTCCTGATCTCTTCCTTAAACAGGAAGGCAGTAACGGACCCCCATTGAAATGGAGCGTACTTGGACAAAGTTCAGTGTCCTTAACTGCACATAGTGTGAGACCATGTTTCCTTATCGGGACTTTAGCTGTCAAAGTGAACAACACCAAAGTCAAAATAGTTTGTCAATTTGATGCACAATATAGGATGATGTTGCCAGACTTGCCTTCTGACAGATGATAGTTCAAAGCTGTGATAGGGCAAGATAGCTATAGAGTTAAACAACAGTTTGGCTGGTAGCAGGAGTGACTTAAATACGTAGGTGAGCTAACTCCTATTTCGTACTGTTTCTGGAGTCTTAATGTGCAGTACTTTTATGTTACTGTCTGTTACGCTTTCCTTAAATGCATTTGTTTCTTCTATAAACTGAATATGAAGTAGTTTTTCCAGGTAATCAATGATTTTGTGGTTTGCCTTCTGAGACTTTAGAATCTGATACTATCCAGAAGGTATGCTAGAGGATAAGCTGCAGGAATACTTTCAACTTGGATAAACATGGGTTGTCCTCTTACTAATAGACTCTCAAATACCATTATAATTCTATTTATAGACACTGGTGACTAAAGATCATCTGAAGGAGCTTTTTAAAAGGAAGTGATGCCTTGAATAAAAGAAGTGATTCTCTCCCTATTCTCTAAAGAATCTCATTGGCTAGACTGATTATTTTTTTCTTTTCTATGCATCCCCCACAGTGACAGCTTCTGTCTTCTGAAATATACTGAAGCAAAACCCATAACTGTAATGAGTTCTGAAGTCTTAAACATGTTTTTCCTTCCCCCCATCTCAATACTGTTTTTATTTAAGGAACTCTGTCCAGGTTTCTTCTTCGGAAATGTTAGCACTTGCTGTGATGTTCGTCAACTGCAGACTTTGAAAAACAACTTGCAGCTGCCTCTGCAGTTTCTCTCCAGGTATGCTAATGAGTGGCAAAGCAACTAGAGATTTGTAAAGTAATAAGAAAACAAGCAAAGTTCAAGCGGACTGTAGGAACAGTGGTAAGTTCATTTAAAGGCTTATTGGAGCAAGATCTTGGAGAGACTTCCTCATCAGTTTCAGGAGGCTTTAATTTAATGAAACAACTACTTGCAGTCTGGATTGAATTAGTTGGTAGAATAAGCATTATTTTAGTTTGTCTCAGACTGCTGTATTTGTAATGAAGCCTTCAGAAGAGAGTGACATAAAGTACTGTTCAGTCATCTTGTTCTAACAGAAGTCTTCCCGCTAGCAACAGTTAAGTTTTCCTTCAAATTCCAGTCAAACTCTGCTTGTTTCTGCTAAATGAGGTAGGCAACTTTGCTAGTGAATGATGTTGATGCTACTGATGAATATTAAGCAATTTTAAGCACCAACTAATGTTGTATTACTTAAATTCTGGAAGCTTAGCTAGCATTTTGTTCTGTCACTCTGAGCAGAATGTTTATGCTTGCTGTGTAGGTCAAATCAGCTATGGCTTGCATCTTTACTTATTAATCTGATGGCCGTTTGTTGACTTTCCTACCCAGGTGTCCATCATGTTTTTACAACTTGATAAACCTCTTCTGTGAACTGACTTGCAGTCCAAATCAGTCTGACTTTTTGAATGTTACAAGCACCATACCTTATTATGATCCAATTTTAAAAGAGAACAAAAGCAGCATTACAGAGCTGCAGTACTTTGTTGGAGAAAGCTTTGCAAATGGTGAGTAAACAGTGTGTTAATTTACCTAGGCTTTTGTCAAGGTAACAAGACCAATGCTTTCTCAAGAATTGGGAGGGAGAAACATCTGTCTTTTGAAGTCTGAGGCATCAAATAGGTACCAGTAGGCCCCCCTTGAAACTGCTGGAACACTAACTTCTGCCTGGGTAGGAGACATTACACTGACACCATTAATAACGGTGTTTTTGAAGACTCAGGAGATCAGATATCTATATGTATGGTTAATAGCTGATAATTCTGATGACTAACTTGAGAAAAACAAAGTTGTTGCCAAATACTGAATGTCCAAAGCCTACCTGATAGTGAAACTGTCTGGCAAGTATGATAGTTTGTACACAGGGCACTACAGTGATTCTCTAGGAGGCACTCACTCCTCTTGAAATGGACTGTTCTAGTCCTTTGTCAAGTACAAAGATTTCTTTTTTCCAAAACCAAATATATTTAGGTTGTATTTTGGTTTTATAGCAAACTTGAAGCATTAATTCAGTCTCTACACTTTGTGCAGTAACCTTTAATCAAGTTAGGAGACACCTGAAAGTCATACAGGTCAAAAGTCCTTTAAATATTTGTCATAACTTTCCCTGAAAGGAACTTAATAGTTCCCTCTCAAACAATAAAGTAGGTTCTAGCATAATGCAGATTCAGGTGGCCTAATCAGAGTAAATAGCTGTAACAAAGCGTTGCAACCTTGAATACTGCAAATACAACTAGAAAGCATTATTTCACTACCTTAAAATGCTTCTTGAAAGCTATAAGCATGTTCTGTGAACTTGTTAAGTCTTTAATTATTGGAAATACTTGGAATGCTCACTGAAATAACAACATTGGTTTAATGACTCTTCTGTCTTCATGCACTCTTCCTAGCAATGTATAATGCCTGCAAAGATGTGGAGGCTCCATCAAGTAATGTTAAAGCACTGGGGCTGCTGTGTGGGAAGGATGTCAAGGACTGCAATGCGACCAACTGGATTGAGTACATGTTTAGTAAAGACAATGGACAAACTCCTTTCAGCATTATTCCTATCTTCTCAGGTAAGAAACTGACTAGTCCTTGCTTTTGAAGCTTCTGTCAAAGGCTGTATGCTATAGCTAGTACACTGATTTGTTAAACAGCTGTCCAGCAATGAATGTCTGCAGTTAGAGGCTTTCAAAGCAATGCAAGATAAACTGATTAACTTTTTTGATTTCTGCTTGGAAGTCATACTTTGCGCTTGCTTTGTATGCAGCTTCTTGTTTAGAGATCTCTCAAACTCAGTAAGGGGTGGACTGAGCTTAGGCAACTGGATAGCTTGTATTCCTTGGGAAACTAGGGCAGTATACTGATCCTCTAGGATTTCTTTGTAAGGAAATAGATACACATTTCACAACAGATGAGAGGGGTGACAGGTCATTGCTGGGATGATAGAAGTATGTGCCTATTAGCTTTACAGACTGCAGTGGTCTAAAACATGACCAGTCAGTAAGTAGTGGACTGTACTCTAATAGAGTACTAGAAGCAGTAGAACTGTAAATAGTCGGTACCTGCTATGGAGAAGGCTGTAAAACCAAAAGCTACTCTATACAGAGGCTAGGGGCTTTCATATAAAGGGTTTACTCATTTAATTGATAAGCTTGTGTTGTGAAGGTCTGAATTTTTACCTGATAATAAACTGGTTCTGCAACTTGTGATTTGTTACAGATGTTCCTGTCCATGGAATGAATCCTATGAACAATGCTACCAAAGGCTGTAATGAGTCTGTGGATGATTCAACAGGACCATGCAGCTGTCAGGACTGTTCAATTGTTTGTGGTCCAAAACCTCAACCCCCTCCATCGCCTGCTCCTTGGCTTTTGTTTGGGTTGGATGCTGTGTATATCATCATGTGGATCTCATACATGGGATTTCTACTTGTATTTTTTGCACTAGTTTTTGGAGTCTGGTGTTACAGGTAAAGCATTCAAAATGCTCAGCTCTGAAAGTCACTTGCCTTTTCCCTGAAAACTTCCTTTGCCCCGGACAGAATGCTTATGCCTCTACTTCTTCACCCAGCTGTAAGTCATGTTCTGTGGCAGATGCTTATACTTACAGGGAGTGTTCTAACACCTAAAACCATGTGGTAGAAAGTGAGTGCAGAAGTTGGTTTGGTTGATGCACAGGTCTCATAGCATCCCTAGCTACAGGATCAAATACAGAAATCTACAACTTACATAAGCAAGAACTTGAGAGTACGCAAAACTCTGGGGAAACGCATATATGTTTCATCTGACTGACATTATGCCTTTGTGGTAAAGAGGAAAGTCTCATTTCAACTGTGTGTGTTCTTGGATGGTATGCATTGAGATACCAGAGCATTGCCTTCTAGGAGCTGTGAACTGCCTTCATACTCAAATGTCAAACTTCTGGAACCTGTGGGATTTTACAATGCTTAAGACTAGGCCAGTAAGCTAATAAATTAATCGATCCTCCAAGATATATGACTGAGTAAAAATGAAATCCTCTTTTATTCCTTGAATCACTTGTTCCTTAAGCTGTAATTGGAATGAGCCGGAAGATTGCAGTGATGGAGAGGCCTGTTTACAACATGTAGGCTTTAATGAAACACTGAATCTGGCTGTTAACACTTTGTTGCACGTGCAACACACCATACTTTGCCAGGAGATGTGGTTGAGGGGAAAGAATCACTAAAAGCTTGACTTGGATAGTGGGATTGTAGGAACTCAATTCAGGATCAGTGGGGGAGAGCAAGATCCATTATCTGCAGGAACAAGCAACCATAACATAGTTTTTCTGTAGATGTATACTTGTAACAAATCGCTGCCCTATTGCAAATTAAGTCATGAATACTTTTGCTTAGTCTCCTGTTTTGAAAAAAACTAAACAGAGGCTGAGCTTCCAGTAATTATAGCATTTTGTAAAGTGAGGGGCAGCAAGCCAGTGATACTCACTAGAAGAGTGCTCAAGTAACTATAGCTGTAACTGCTTTGGTGTGGTTGTGCTAGCAATCCAGAGCAGTGGAACCCTATTAATATTTCTTAATAGCATTTTCCAGAGGCTTCTGCTATCTAATAACCTTACACATGGTGGTACTCTTCAGTGCAACTGTAATATTGTTCAGTTGTGACCAAGAATCTGAAATCACTGTATAATAAGAATTAAATCTGTGTGGAAGAGTATAGTGGGTACAGCAAAGTTACGACATGCTCAGTAACCTTACTTTACTGGACAACCTGCGTAGTAAGCTACATGAAATGGTAATGGTGTTCGAGATGTCTGGTTCATAGCCCAAAATATCTGGCCATAATTGGAGGTCTGATTAGATTGCCATGAGAAGGTTATTGAGCTTATCTCTTGCTCTGGGTATCAGGAATGAGTATAAGCAATAAATGTCTAGCATAAGTGTTCTATGCTATAACCTACCTGACTTCAAGACAGGAAGAAAGTCCCTTTTGTGTTTCCTCACTTTCCCCTTCAGGATAAGTAGGTGTAACCTAAGCAGTTTGACTACCGAAGTAAAATATTTCTAATGTAGAAATCTCTTGCAAATGTTATCACCCTAAGTTATGATCAGTTTAAAGAGAGTCTCTGTGCTGTTAATGTTACTGATCTTCTAAACATGCATAAAGAACGTGTGAGTGATCCAAGCTGGAAAAGTTTAAGACAGCTGACGTGGCTGTAAGTTGTTTCAAAGGATCATGAAGCTGGATACTGCTGTTCTTGAGTAGATGGGTGTGGGGGGGAACATGGGGCCTGTAGATTCTGGAGGACTCAGATATCAAATTTATTACTAGCATTGGACTCTATTCTTACTGTACAAACCCTAAAAGATACCTTTTTGGAAGAACAGGATAACGTAGCTTTTTGTCTTGCAGGAGGCGGCACTTTGTCTCAGAGTACACACCGATTGATAGCAATGTAACCTTTTCTGTCAATTCCCGTCTTGACAATGGTATGTCTTGGATAAGGGTAATAGATGTATTAGAAACTCAGTTAAGTGCATACCCTTCCTGTGGATAAGCTCTGGAATTTTAGCGTTGTTAGGTCACATAATCCGTTCTTACAGGGCTTTATTTCAGTCTTTTGGCCAGTATCTCTCTTCTTAACCCTGTTTTGCCGGATGCTGAAAGCCCCGGTTGCACAGTTCATGGGTCTAGCTGTGCTAATGGGAAGTTCTACAGTGCTTTGTAGCTGGAGGTGAAAGGGGACAACGTGATGCGCAAATTAATTTGGTCATATTTTGACCCATCCATGTATACATTCAAAGCATGCCATGAAAGAACTGCAGTTTAATTTGTGTAGCAGCTGAGGTAGCTCATTTTAATGCTTATGTATCTTTTAGCTGCTTCCTGCCTTTATATGCTGTGCCTACTGCTGTCAAAGATAATTTTGCATTAGAAGGAGCAGTGTTAGGTACAAGATGATTTTGGCCCCTTGACCTCAATCAAGAATTGGTCTCTGGGTCTGACTGCCAGTGTAGACAGAGCTTTTGGCACTTACTGCAAACAGAACTAGAATAAAATTTCATCTTTTCTAGTGTACTTCAAGAAAATGCTGCTTAACTGACTTCTCAATCACTTACTGTTTACTTCTTGCTCTTACAGGGAAAATCACCTGTGGTGAGAGGCTTGGTGAAAGGTTTGAGAATGGCCTAAGGATGACATTCACATCATGGGGGGCTTTCTGTGTCAGAAATCCACGTCCTGTTATCCTTTTCTCTGTGGTCTTCGTTGCAATGTGCTGCTCAGGCTTTGTGTATGTTAAAGCAACTACAAATCCTGTAGATCTCTGGTCAGCCCCAAGCAGCCAAGCTCGCAAGGAGAAGGAATACTTTGACACACATTTTGGGCCTTTCTTTCGTACTGAACAGCTTATTATTCAAGCACCAAACAGCCATCCAGACACCTACTCACCTTACCCATCAGGCTCAGATGTCCCTTTTGGGCCTCCCCTCAGCAAAGAGATTCTCCATCAGGTAATTGGGACTTCCCAAGAGCAAAGACCTAAACATACCTAACAGGTATAACCATACGGAGCTGACTTCCATCTGTAATGCCATGTGTCCATCAAAACAATTACTAGACGTTATATCAAAAATCTTAGTCTTAACTGTAAAGGTTTTTGCTGAAAACCTTGTCTTTTGACCTCTTCTGTTAGAGGTAGACTTGCAAGCTAAGTCCCAGTAAGTGTTCTTGGTGTGAACACACATAATGAACTTCAGTCATGTGCTTCTATCGATGTGTGCTACTGCTTTTGGAAACTTCCAGAAATCAGAAATGTAGCAAGCACTTAAGTCTTGTCTTGTAAGGGAAGTGCTTTCTTGGGCTCATCTTAAACTATGGTTTGTTTTGTTTTTTTTTTTTTTTCTCAGGTGCTGAATTTGCAGGATGCTATTGTCAACATAACTGCTTCTTTTGACAATGAGACTGTAATGTTGAAAGACATTTGCCTGGCTCCTCTTGCTCCATACAACAACAACTGCACTATACTGAGTGTACTCAACTACTTTCAGAACAGTCATTCTGTACTAGATCACACTATTGGGGACGAGTTCTTTGTCTATGCTGACTACCACACTCACTTCTTATACTGTGTTCGGTAAGCAGTACGATTACATGTTTTTCTAACTGTAGGCCAATGAGGTCTTTGTCTTGCTGTTGAACAAAAGTAGCTAGTTCTTGCTGCCCCTTTGAACCTTTTCTTACCCCTTTTAAAACTGAAAATACTATGTGGAACTGCAGATTATTATAGATTGCTTCTGGTTTTGTGTTATTACTTCAGCAGGAGTTGCATTTTAATCAGGTTTCAGGCTAAGCTTGGTTTGGTGCAGACACTGGCTCTGTTTCACCTTAACCATGTTTCAGACACTTCTGAGAAGTAGAATTCTGATGCAGAAGGCAGTTTCTAAGCTTTCACTTCAGTTTATGGTTCAGTTGGGTATAAGCTACTCTGTCTTAGAAGCTATAAGAAAGACACCTTTAAAACTGTACTTAAATTTAAAGGAAATATAGCATGAGGGTGATGTATTGCTAGCAGTCTTATATCTCTCCTGATAGTCAGTTATAACACAATAGCTTTTTACTCTTTTGTCCTGTGGTGCTGTGCCTTAATTGTCAAGCAGAAGCTAACAATTATTGCCGGTGATCTCTTTAGGGCTCCAGCATCACTGAATGACACGAGCATGCTTCACGATCCCTGCCTAGGAACGTTTGGTGGACCTGTATTTCCATGGCTGGTGCTGGGAGGATACGATGGTAGGTGGCAAACGGTCTTGCAATCTTAAGTCTTGAAAGTACATACTAGTGTGCTGCCTTTGGCACTGAAGGTGCATCCTCATTCAACACACATTTAAATGCACTCCAGAGAAATGGGAATTTTTTGTAAACTTTCAGTAAGTAAGGATATTTTAAATAACTTTTTCAGTAGATCAGTGCTGAGACTGGAGGCAGACTGCTTGTGTTTGGCACTTCCAGAGTAGTCTGTTAGTGGAACATACTTGTCTCGCTGACAAGTATGCAAGTGTTTGATCTACTTTGGGCGTGCTAAAGGATCTTTAGTTTTTGGAGACTAGATAAAGCTGTGAAGTATCTCAAGTTGTCATGCTGGGATATGCATGTATTTTGCTTCTGGGTTAAGATAAAGTTTTGTCACTGATCTGACACAGCAGTTATGAAAAGGTTTCCCTTGTGAACGTCTTAATCTATTCTTAATTATTCTGAAGCCAGAATTTTGAAGCAATTTACCAAATTAAACATAACTTGATAGAGATATCAAACACAAATATACTAAAATGGCATTTGAAGGCAAGCATGCTTGATGGAAGTGTAGATTTTTGTACTTTGAGTAAAAGCTAAGTATGCAAAAGGAACCGTGTTTAAGAAACCACATCCTGTTACGTCACTAGATGGAAAGTCATAAGCACTGCTTATATAGTAGCCCCTTGT
This sequence comes from Phalacrocorax carbo, assembly GCF_963921805.1. NCBI lineage: Eukaryota > Metazoa > Chordata > Aves > Suliformes > Phalacrocoracidae > Phalacrocorax > Phalacrocorax carbo. The sequence continues at coordinate 51,893,409 of NC_087514.1, forward strand.
CTAACCATGCAACAATTTAATGTTGGGGTGCCATGAACATGGTAAATAATGAGTGATTATTTTTGAATACAATCTGGAGTGCTTATCAACTTCCGTTCTGATTTCAGTAATGTCTATTCTTATTTCAGTAGTCTTTTTGAGGACTCAATGTTGTTAAACAGATTGCATTTAATGGAGTTGTGGGGATGGGGTTGCTTTGGACAACACTAATTTTAAACTTAATTGTACCTGCTGTCTGTACTGGAATGTAAGCTGCATTTGGTAATGACTGACAATTTTTTTCCTACTCTATAGATGATAACTATAATAATGCTACAGCTCTTGTTATTACTTTTCCTGTCAACAACTACTACAATGACTCAAGAAAGCTAATGAAAGCCTTGGCATGGGAAAAAGAGTAAGTAGGCTTCCTGTATTCTGAAATGTATGCATTACTTAAAGCAACCTTTAAATATAGATACATGAAAAACATGTGTACTGCACTGACAGTTTCTCAGTATAACTACAGGGATGTTTTGAGAAGCAGCAAAACCTGTTAAGGTCATAAGACCTTATAACTGGTCATAAGACTTTTACTTTATCTGGCATACTTCATTTGCTTCAAAGCAAATGAACCTCCTCAGGGAGATAAGTTCTAGTCTTGTTAGTGACCATCTAGTCCAGTAGTACTTGTTAAGTAACTTTAGAAAGGATTTTATATATTTCACTTTTCCTAGAATTACACAGGTTGACTTTCCAATCCACTGGACTGTTACCACCAGTGGAAAGGTCCAGCATTATCCTGTAATTCCTAAACTGTAATTTTCACAAAAGTCTTCCACATGAGGATCTAAAACTTTCATCCCCTTCACCACCTTCAAGAGCTGATGTTGGCTTATGCAGTCCAACTGCTTTGGCTAACAGCTGGGATAAAAACTATTGTACTAGAAAGTCTGAGACTAAGTACAAGTATAACCAGTGTCTACCTGTGTCACAAACACCTCTCTTCAGGTAGGGGAACTGAAATAAGGGCTAATAAATTGTTCAAGTACTGTAAGCAAGCTGCAGTCATATTTCATGTGTGTACTTCTATGTCTAGCTTTGAGGAAAACTGCACTTATGCTTTGAAATAGTTTATGCTTATGGAAGATACCTGGTTGTCCTCCAGCTCTGGAGAGAACATGGAAGGTATTTCAGCACAGTGTGCTTCTAGTGCTTGGAGTAGAGTTCTAGGGATGTGTAGTCAGCACCCCTCTTCTGAAAATGAGGAATGTCCCTCAAAGTATTGTCTGGCCACAGTGTGCTCTTGCACCACACAGATCGCTTAAGTTTGCCTTCAGCTGACTTACAAGTATGTATAATACACGATGTTTTATCCTTTAAAGTGTGACTGACGCTTTTTTCTTCCAGGTTTATTAACTTTGTGAAGAACTATAAGAATCCAAACTTAACTATAGCGTTTTCTGCGGAAAGGAGTATTGAAGATGAAATCAATCGTGAAAGCAAGGGTGATATCAGCACTGTGTTGATAAGCTATATTGTAATGTTTCTGTACATCTCCATAGCTTTGGGACATATCCAGAGCTGTAGAAGACTACTGGTATGTGTATAGTTCTCATTGCTACAAACGCTGAAGCTACAGCTTGCTGACTAGTTTTTCTTAGCTTTAAGTGACTGAAATATTTCTACAGACTGCTCATTTTCAATCTTGGCTTAAAGCATTGAGTCCTTGGGCGGAAGCTAGGGAGAGTGTTGTCCTTCTTGTCATACTTGACAATTCATGTGCTTCATAACCTCAACTAAGTTTGTTGTCACTTAAGATGTGCAGTTAACTTAAGCTTTAAGGCTTGTAGCTTCAAGGTTGTGTTTTTTTAAATATCTGGATCTTCAAAAGAACCAGAAAAGTAAGCTTTCTTCTAACCACACTAGATGTAGGAATATGTTTTTACCTTTGCTATAATCTGTCCTGTGTGATGATGCTGGTTTGGTTGACAGTCATTACAATGTTTTTTTAGGTGGATTCAAAGATCTCCCTGGGCATTGCAGGCATCCTGATTGTACTGAGCTCAGTAGCATGTTCTGTAGGCATTTTCAGCTACTTTGGAATCCCACTGACACTGATTGTGATAGAAGTAATTCCCTTCTTGGTGCTGGCTATTGGGGTGGACAACATTTTCATTATAGTCCAGACGCTCCAGGTATGTAATCTTTCATACAGACTCTTCTAAATGAGCCTGTTATCTTTGAAGGCTGTTAACTTGGAGTAGAAAGTCTTCTGCATTCCAGTGCTCAGCCCAGTCTGAGCAGCTCTGGACTCTCACAGGATATCTAGTGGTCTTGAAGAGAGCCAATACTGTATGTACATTCCCCCCGCCCCACCCCCAAAAAATTTAAAACATCTGCTTTTTCTTACTGGTGGTTGATATCAAGCTCATTTAAGTTTCTGGTCCACATACTAATGATGTACAAATGAATAATATTTTTAAGATCCTACAGCTACCAGAGAACTTGACTACTAGTCTGATCACTTGTAATTTTAGTGTATTGTGAGCAGTAATCATGGACTAAACTACATGCTTCACACCAAGGACATCTGACACTAAGTCTTAGTGGGTAATAAACGTTCTCATTTGACAGGCTCAATAACCCACTGAAACTGGCACTGCCTCTGGCAAGTGTGTGGTTTTGGCTGAAGTACTGAACTTACTGTATTTTAAGTTTGAAGCAAGGCAACAGGAATTGTTCATACTACTTTTGTATTAAAGAATCTCTGCTTTTTTGTATCTAATTCATGTTAATGCAGTGAAAATGATAACAGATAGGTTTGGATGTTTGAAGATTTGGGGGTTTTTTAAGCCATATGAAAGCACTTTCTAAAGTGCATGATTCCTAATTATAATAAATTACTGCCTTAACAGAGAGATGAACGCCTTGAGGGTGAAACTCTAGATAAACAGATTGGCAGAGTCTTGGGAGATGTGGCACCCAGTATGTTTCTTTCATCTTTTTCGGAGACTGTGGCATTCTTTCTTGGTAAGACTTCCTTAATATTTGAAGATAAAGGCCTTATCATACCTGCACATTGCAAGAATAAATGCAAAACTGAAATCTGAAAACAAAGCAAGAACTTGGAGAGGAAGTTTAGCTTAGTTGTTCGTTGCTATTACGAAGTTTAACTTGACCTCTGCTAAGGGTCGGCATTGTAGTAATTGAAGAGACTGGCACAAATAAAAAGATGTAATCAGAACCTGTCAAGCTCTTCAGCTGGAAAAGCTAGAGCTTTTTACTGATTTGTAGCGACTGAGAAGTCTAAATCTGACATTAGTAATATATCAAATATCAGGGTGTACTGGTTCCTGCATTGCTTTCGGTCACCTTGCTGCTGCTTGGAAAGATGCCCCTATGACAGACTATGTTTGAGGGTCACTCCTATGGTATGTGTTAGATGTGTATCTTATGTTGTTACCCTTCAAGTAAAAATTGGCCTTCTTTCATAATGAACTTGTTTGCTTGGAGTGTAATCTGCCATGGGCTCAACTTGCATTGAGTGGCTTACTATTGAAGCGAGATGTTGCTTGACAGCACTCCTTACCCTGCCCTCTTATGCAGCCAGCACAAGTCTAGTAACTTTGGAATTGAGAAATGTCTTAAAGCTCATCACCTCTTTGCACAGCCTTAATGCTGTCAAAGAGGTCTAAGTCAGCAGTCGAGCCAGGCTCAATCAGCTGTTTTCTTTACTCTGAATAGAAAGGCTCTTTGTCCTGCTAACACTTAAATTGGATATCTGTCTAGAAAATGCTCATGCATTTCTTGGAGAAGAGAGCTTGCTTGTTTAACAAATTGGATCGCTTCCTTCAGGGACACTGTCTACGATGCCAGCAGTTCGCACATTCTCCCTTTTTGCTGGAATGGCTGTGCTCATAGACTTTATTCTTCAAGTCACTTGCTTTGTAAGTCTCCTGGGCTTGGATATTAAGCGTCAAGAGGTGAGTATAAACGCACCTGTAACTGCAGTGTACTACAGATGGTGTCTTCTGCAGAACTCTACTAAATCTGGCATTTAATCAATTTTCAGAGGAATAGACTGGATATTCTGTGTTGCATCAAAAGCAATGAAGAAACGAGCAGTGTCCAGCGTTCTGAGAGCATCTTATTTCTGTTCTTCAAAAATCTGTATTCTCCATATCTGCTTAAGGATTGGATGAGACCAATAGTAGTATGTATACTCTGTTTACAGTAAGCAGTCATCTAAACTTGGGCAAAAGTGTAGGGAGCCTGAAGGTCTCACACTGAAGAAGAATATTCAACAGTAATGAAACAAAGCTTCTAGAGTTTTTTGCTTTCAGCATTACTATTGGAATAAGCTTTTGTAACTGAAAAAGTATCTCTAGTAAGTAAGGGGCTTGACCTTGGATTGTCCAAGGCCCAGATTTGAGTTGCATTACTGACAATGAAATCACTTTAGGCATATGTCAAAAATCAGCACGTGTTGGCCCCTACACTCATTAATCAAGTGGTGTTGCTGAATCTGTGATTCAGTTTGAGGTGACTGTGCTTATTTACAGAAGGTATTTAGTGTATCTTTCGCTGCTGTCTTCCAAGTATAAATATTCTCTTGTTGCTCCAAAGGGAACTCAAGTAGTTAGGTTTTACTGCCACTGTTGTACTAAGCCTGGGTAGCACACTTAAACTAGAGCTTCTTTGCATGGTTGCTGTTAAGTTAGTAAATTTCCTCTATTGCTTGTTTCTGTACAGTTCTCACCTCCATGAATTTGCTTTTTTGCAGGTAGCAGTGTTTGTGGGTGTTCTGTCATTCAGTACAGCAGTTATGCACAATGTAGAGATTGGACTGGATCAGTCTCTCTCAATGCCAGGTGTAAGTATTAAGATCGTGTCACTCTTCAACTCGTGGCTGAACTGAAACCTTGGTATCTTGTGCTACCTCAGCATTATGTAATAGTAACTCAAAACTTTCCCTTTAAGGACTCCTATGTAATGGATTACTTCAGCCAGCTCAGCAAGTACCTGCATGCAGGTCCTCCTGTCTACTTCGTCCTAGAAGAAGGGCACAACTACACCTCTTTGGAAGGGCAGAACATGGTGTGTGGTGGAATGGGATGTAATAATGATTCACTTGTCCAGCAAGTCTTCAATGCTGCGGAAATTGGTAGCTAGTAAGTATTTTATTCTCTTCTCTGTATAGTCACATGGAAGAGATGTAGCTGAGCAGTGCATCCTTTTTAATTTAGTTCAGGCTCGGCTGTTGATTGTACAACTGACACGATCGTACTTGCTTTTACACTGTGGTTTTGGAGTTGGGGGAAGGGAAGAAGCTGTGGCAATCTCCTAGAATGACGATGAAACCTGTCTGGACTTGTGGGATATATTGATGTGCTTGGGTTTGGAAAAGGGGCTTGATCCTTCAAGGAATCTGGGAATGGTAGGAAGCAGAAACTCATTAACAACTCTCAGTACGGTTAAGCTCTCCTAGAAAATGACTTGCATGCTCAGCTTTTAAACTTAGTGCATAAACTAGCCTAGCAAGGCGAAGCAGGAACTGTATCTGGAGTTCAGTAGCTAACAAGTGGAGAAAGTCTCTTCCTGATTCCCTCCACTGTAGTTCAGTGGCTTTACTCCAGCCTAACTGGAAGAGGAGACTTGCTTGAAAACTGAGGCAACAATATCTGGAATAGGATGGGGCATAGAGTGGACAGGGGGATGGAAAGCTGAGCTTGGTAGTGGGACTTGAATGCAGGGAAGAAGCTCCTGTTTGCGAGCTGCAGTGTTACGAGCTCTTGGACGGGGTACTGGAGCAGGGGACTATATGGAGAGCGAGGTAGCTTGCACCAGAACGAGTTGACATGTTGTAAATCAGCACTGGAGAGGTCAAGGGATGTGTTCTGGAATGAAACACAAAATTACTGATGACGGGTTTGTTACATTATTTTATTAGCACAAGGATAGGTTATGCCCCATCATCCTGGATTGATGACTACTTTGACTGGGTGAAGCCACAGTCATCCTGCTGCAGAGTCTACAATACCACCGGACAGTTCTGCAATGCTTCAGGTATTAGCATCCATCTTGTTGCTAGGGGATTAGCTTGGTTTATAAGTTTCACAGCCAAAACACTTTATCATGGTATGAGTCAGGTGAAGAGCTTTTCTTACTGTGAGCAGGCACCTCTGGAGTTGCCCTCTAATTTGTTTGAACTGCTGTTTGAGTGAACTTAAACATTCTACTGGAATGCTGCAGGTTGAAGACAGCCTACCTTAGACAGCCAATGTAACGGCTATTCAAAAAATAACTTGTTACAAAAATTTTGATCCTTCTGCTGGTTTCATTAGAGCACACACTTAGTGTTCTGGTTTTGTTCAGATCCTTTGGTTCGGTATAATTCTCATTGGGTCTAATGCAGGTAGTGCACAAGTAACCGAGTTCTCTGGTAGCCCTTGCCTTAGTAGTAATAAACAAAAATGAAGGACTACAAATTTTATACGGAATTTCAGGGCTGATCAGTTATTTCGTCAGTGAGAATGCTTTTTACGGAATTGTATCTTGTAGTATTCTAGGTCAGAAGTTCCTAGCATTACGACAAAAAATACTTGATCCTGTAGCTGACCTTCTTCCTGTATTTCTTCAGTCACCGATCCATCCTGTACTCGTTGTCGGCCACTGACTCAAGAAGGCAAGCAGAGACCACAGGGCAAAGACTTCATGACATTTTTGCCAATGTTCCTGTCTGACAACCCTAATCCTAAATGTGGTAAAGGGTAAGAGCCATGTTCTGTATATCTTGCTTAGATAAGTGTGTCAAAGACTCTTGCTCTGAAGTGTGACTTTTTTTGTATCTGTAAGGTTGGATATATAATGTTCTTCTAAAAGGCAAACAAACATTGACATCTCACCTGTTCAGTAGTATTTTCTGAAACAAAACTGGGAAAACAAATGCATCATCAACTAAGCTGAACAGCTGCTTTTCCCTGTACAAAGAGAAACAACTTCTATAGTCAGTCTGTTCTAGTATATCCTGTGCAATCTTGAAACGTATTGTGCTCTGAAGCTCTTACCAGTTTTGGAAACTGTTAGAAACAATATTGGAAGTTATAAAAGCAGGTAAATTTGGATGGTGCTCACTGACATTGACATCTGAAATGTTACTATGTTTATATAGAGGACATGCTGCGTATAACTCTGCTGTCAACTTCATAAACAACAAATCTGATGTTGGAGCTACTTATTTTATGACCTACCATACTGTACTGAAAACATCATCTGATTTTATTGATGCTATGAAGAAAGCTCGGATTATAGCAGATAACATTACTGAAACCATGGGCATCAAAGAGAAGAACTACCGGGTGTTCCCTTACAGGTATGCTTAAATCTTTCTTGCCTTAGTGACAAATAATGTGAGGAACTCAGAAAAGGTACTGGCTGACTACATCTTAGAGACTCGAGTCCTGACTTTTGTCTAACGGAAGGTAACACAGAGACTCTGGAATTTCCGGTAAAACAACAAAAATACAAGTTATGTCCACAGCACTAACTTCTCTTTACTGTAGTTGACAAAAATAAAGAAATCTCCTCACTACAAACATAGCTCTGGCTTGGGCTTGGGCGCTTCCTAGCTTTTATAGTAGGGTTTAAGAGTTCTAACTTAAGCAGGTATTTTGACCTGGGTTGTTGCAAGTTGTAATGTGAATGTATGACTTCAGACTAGTTATTTAAACCTGAAGCAAGGGCAGCGGTGATGCCAAGTACTGTTGATCTAGTGTGTACATGATTAACATACTGAAGACTCTGTATGAGTACCACAATGAAATCTGTACAGCTGAAATACTAATCTCTTTGAAGCAAAGAATCCTATCCATCCTTATGATCTCACTGCACGATGAGTTGGTTCAGACCCGCTGCAGTATCCTGCAGACACCACAGTTGATCTGAGGAACTACCTTCTGGCAACGACCGTAGCTGCTTATATTGAAGTGTGGGCATTACCCTGACTTCCAGATGCAACCTATACTTGAAGGGTTAGTGAAGAGCTGCCATGTAACAGCCAGTGTTCCATAGCAGTCGCTCCGCTGATGCTAGGAAGCCAGTTCCTGTTGGTGACTTCTATAAGGAGGGAACTACTTATCCTTAGCACACAAGCCAATCTATTATTAGCATATAACAAGGAAGGTGGCTAACTACAGCTTCTGTTCTTTCCACAGTGTGTTTTATGTCTTCTATGAACAATACTTGACAATTGTGCATGATGCTATCTTTAACCTCTGCATCTCCTTGGGATCAATATTTTTGGTGACAACTGTGCTGCTTGGTTTTGAAGTATGGGCTGCTGTCATAATTTCAGTAACTATTGCCATGATAATCATCAACATGTTTGGAGTGATGTGGCTCTGGAGCATCAGCTTGAATGCAGTTTCATTAGTGAATCTTGTCATGGTAAGCTAACAAGACATCCCTCTGCTTCTGCTACCAAGGCTTGAACAGTTCTGTGTCTTTATATGATCATGATACTGGGTAGTGTATTATACTAAACTGTCAGGCATTTGAACGGTAGCTGAACCATCTTAATACATCTAGATGGTGTGTCAAACAGGCTTATTCTGACAACTAGTCCTGGTACTGATAAGATACAGCAACTGAACTGTAAGCTCTACTGCATCTGGTGGTGGCTTCTGCTCTGCAGCAACAGTTGTATTGCCTCTATACAGGCTAGGTGCTGTTGCACGTCAGTAGAGGTTGTTCATGCCTAAGGTAAGGATACGTAGGTTAGCGTTAAGGCTTCTGCGGTATTTATGTTCTATAGACTAGATCTGTGATGTGCTAGCACTGGTATTTTTCCTGCATAAATAAGTGAAACCACCTGGGCAGAGAGTGCCTTGGTGAAATGCTCCGGTACTTAGTAACTAATAGCTGAGTGCTGGAGCTCTGGCTTACCTTGCTCTCTGGAGATTTATTGCAGATCTGAGAAAGTTAGGAGAGAGTAAACTATTGCCCCATGTTATAACTAGGCATCTGTTCATGCAAGCCCACCTGCTAGGTAAGTCTAAGATTTGCCAACTGTTCCATCAGTGTGTAAATGATTTTTTGAACAGCTTGTTTTTCAGGTTAGTCTTAAATTCAGCTGAATTTTTACCGTATCAAATCAGCATGTATACTCAGCGTTACTCTAAAGCAATGTTACTGCAGCTGGTATCGGAAAGTGATTTTAGTGTTTGTTCACTGTACACACTGTATTGAAGCCAGCTTTCTTCAACATCAAGAAACTTTTGTCCTCCAAAACAATTTCATGTTCTGATTCCTGTTCAATCAGATTAATTGTCCATTAGTAATGAATGGTGGTAAAATACCGCACGACACTTGTACTGGCTTCTAGTAACCAAGTAGTCCTGAGCTTGTAACTTCCAATGAAGTTCTAACCCTGGGAACTGAACACAGCTGCTAGAACCTCTCTAGCCTGGCTGGAGTTCTGAGTAGAGACCTTGCCATCAAAGTGCTCATCTAAATGATATTTTCATGTCTGCTTCTTTTCACTCTCTAGAGTTGTGGTATTGCTGTGGAATTCTGCAGTCACGTGACAAGAGCATTCACTGTTAGTACGAAGGGCAGTAGAGTAGAGCGTGCAGAAGAAGCTCTGTCTCACATGGGCAGTTCAGTAAGTACCTGCTGTATGGGGGGGGGCTGGGAATGAGTAGCCAAGTTACAACTTTACAGACTATGTCAATATCCTTAAGTCATAACAATTGCCTCATCTTTTCTTTTTGGATACTTGATTAACAACTTAGAGGTGAATTTAGGCTTCTACTAGTAGCAGGGGTAATCAAGACCCAAGTTTTAGTCTGATGTTACTACTACCTAACAGTAGGGAATAGATCTAAAAGCCTTAGCTGAACTAGTAGTTTGGATTAACCTTGAATTGTCCCTTTAAAGTTGAAGTGCTTCTCTCCTCAGAATACTCAGAGGTGACTAGGAAAGGTTGCTCTGAATATGGGATGCAAGTGAGGCTTTGGGAATGCAAGCTGGGCTCAGTATTTAGGCAGTACTGTTGCGTCACTAAGGTAAACAACCGGGGTGCGGTTGGAGTAGACTTCTGCTGATACACGTACTGGACCCAGGTCAGGAACTTCACTGGAATGTCAGTTCCTTCAGTAACAGCTTTCATCTGTATCTGCCTGAAGTAAAAATGAAACTAAACCTAGGTGGCTGTACAGATTAGAAATCCACGGTAATCATACTGAGCCTGGCCTGTGGTGTCATGTTCTAGTGGGACCAAGAATTTGGAACTCTTCTCCTGAGTAGGTCTTGGATTTAATTCTAAGGATTAACATGTGAGGAGGTGTACTACATAGAAGATCCTCAAATTACATAAAAATTTTAGCAAATATTAAGTACTTACAGCAAATGGATTACATAAAGCCCTACTTCTCACTTATAAACTTTTGTTTTTTACATTGACAGGTTTTCAGTGGTATCACACTGACTAAATTTGGAGGAATTGTAGTACTGGCTTTCTCCAAATCTCAGATCTTCCAGATATTCTACTTCAGGATGTATCTAGCTATGGTTCTGCTGGGAGCAACACATGGACTAATATTTCTTCCAGTTCTGCTTAGTTACATAGGTAAGACGTGATAGTCTGCTCTAAAATGCACTTAAACCAAAAATAGCTAGCCACCTGTGGACATCGTCTCCCCAGTAAGTAGCAAGGATTGCAAGGATAAAAAGCAGTACTTGAATGTGCCTCTGTCATTCAAGCAGCTGCTCTGTTGGAAGGCAAGGGTTGAGCAGTGGCAGTGCAAGCTCACCATTACAGGCGTGCTGAAGCGGAACAACCACAGCCTGCCTGTGTGGCTGCACTGAGCTCTTCGAGTGGAGGTGGCTGCCGAGGCCCATGTGGCCCAACAGCCAGGGGCAGGATTAATGTCTCTAAACCTGGGGGTGGGATGGGGGGTAGAAGCAACAAATCTGCTGTGGGACAGCATTCCTGCATTTGCAGAAGCGATCTCGCTTTGCGGTAAGGATGGTCCAAACACTACCCTTTTCAATTTGGAGATTAATGCCTATGGTGTAGTTCTTAAAAGCAGGCTTTAACTGAGCCTTACCTAACGGGGTTAAGAGTGATGGGGATTCACCTGCTGCCCTTGCTGCTGAGCAGAAGCATTTTTCTGAAGTCTCATCAACGTTAACAACTAAGATCATGCATGTTTCTTGATGACTAACTGATCTGCTGTAATGCTGAGACTCTGGAATAACTCTGTCTTGTCTTACTCAGGCCCATCGGTAAATAAAGCTAAAACTCGTGCTGCACAAGAGAGGACGAGAGGTACAGAACGGGAGAGACTCTTCTACTTTTAGTTTTTAACAGTGTTCAGTGGACTCTGAACTGTGGCTTAAGCCCAACTCTTCGTAAGAACTGAAGTGCAGAAATGTTCTATGACTATCACCCTGTAACCATCACTGACTTGACTCTTGCACAGATTCAACTAGAAGATATCAGCTGCAGCTTCGGACATAGCTTTAAACTCAGGAAATGCTACATGTGGCTTATGTAACAGTATTACTAAAACTAGATGTGTTAACAAGATCCCTAGAACACTTCTGTTTTCAAGAGGATGCATCTTTTTCTTCTAGAGACCTAAACCAGCTGTAGCGCAAGTTGAATAGCTTTTTTGTCAATAAAACTGAGATGACATGGGTATGAGAATGGACTGCTAAACCACTGACACTAATTTTAAATGCAGGTCAATGCAATTTTTGTCTCTATTTTTAGGGGGAAGCCATCACAAGTTGTAATATTTTTAGTACTATTTGCCAAAATGTCTTGTATATACTTTATTATAAAATAGCAATTTTGTAGTTCAAAAATCTACTTAAATGCAATAAATTAAGTTTATACATTTCAGTGGAAGAGTCTTTCAGAACGTTGTGGGCTTCATGAGAGCTTGTTCTCCAAAGACTTGTTTGAAGAAGGTGACATGTTCTTCACAGTGCTCACCTAAGGGGGGTGGGGGGCAAAATAAAAGTTAACATTAAACTTTACAATCTTGCTTCTCAGTTTGAGCTTTATAGTTTCACATACCTCCATTTATCTGTACTAATTCCTATCTTTAATGCCTTTGAGTAAAAGAGCTTAACAATTTTAGAGCAGAGGAATACTGAGGTATCTCCAGTCCTGTGACAAGTAATCTTATGGTGAAGCAGATGTCTGATGTAGTTCCTGTATCTAACCAGCAGATTCATACCCGTGAGGGTTCTTTACTGTTAAGATGCAAGATCTTGGAGTAGGGTTTCTGTGCCTATAGACTATCCGGTGATAAAGAACAAGAAGTTCTTAAGCAAGCAGCTTAGCTTGGTTTTTAAAGTGAGAGGAACTGTAGTATAAAACAGGTCTCGAATTTTTGTAGTCTGTGGAAACAGACAATTGAACTCAAAGTTTTGACCCAATTCGCAGTTTCAGGAGAAAGCCCTCATTAGGGATAATGGCTTTGCTAAAGTAAACAGTGCAAACAACTGCAAGCCAAACAGGTTAGCTTAATCTGCAAGTTCCTGTTTGGCTCAGTCTCTTTACTACTCGGTGCAGTACACAAAGGGGTAAGGACACGTTACCTTTGGAACTATGCTTAAAAGTAAGTCTAAAATATGGGCTAGAATGCACCATGAGTTTTATAATACAGAGTCAGCTAGAGTGGAAGCGAAACAAGTCTTAGTTCTGTTTCACAACTGAGTATCTTGGTCTAATTGCTTACCTGGTGTGAAACTAGGATTTCCTCGTAACCGCTGATTTCTTTGTTCAAAGAATCTGAATATAGTATAGAAAAGCATATCATCATCTGCTTGTTTCGCTGCATCAAGGAATTTGCGGGCTGAAATGCTGTCGTGTCCTCCAATACCCCTGATGAATCTCAAGGCAGCCAAAACTTGGTGTTTGGACAACAGAACTTCCACTATTTCATCATTTGCGGTGGAAAGTCTCTGTGAAGTCAATCACAGCTGTAAGACTATGCTCCTAACAAACAGCTGAGATGCTAGCCTAGTCACTTCAAGCTTGGTCAGGTAAGCTGTTTGACACGTCTAACTCACATGTGACACGGAGTTACTTTAGTCTGAAATGCTTACTTTTAACATGTCCAGAGAGAGCTGATGTGCGGGAGGGTAAATGCTTTCCAAGGACAGCAACAGACAAGCCTAGGGCAAAAGTAGAAATAACCTTAAGATTCTGAAGCCTTCCCACCTCCATCACTAGCTTCTTGAAGCAACTTGTCATACGTACCAAAGGCTTTGAGTCGCTGAGCACATGGTACTGCAGAAACTGATGGAGCATGTAGAACAAGTTGTGCTGAACAAGGGTTTTGATAACCAGCTCATACAAGTAGTGCTGTGAATGCAGGAAGAAGACCAAAAGTATGCTCAATACCACTTTTTACAATCTAGAAGGTAGTATTGTATAGGGCTTAAACACATTACCAGGACTGGTCTGAAACTCTATGTAATTTCATGGAGTGAGGTGATATACTTCACATGTAAGTTCTTTACCTGAACTGCAATCTGGAACTGGTTAAGAGAGCGAATGTATTCCATCAAGACTGCTATAGTGAACTTATGAGGTGCCTCCTGGACAAGAAAAAAGCGTTAGGTGGAACTTGCACAGCTTCCCCTGTTAATGACAATCCAGTAAGAATGGGCATCAAAATACTGTAATCCTGACAATAAAGCGTTCTGCAGGCTATTCCAAGCAGTCAACTTAAGTTTGCTGCTCTGAGACTGCTGCTGAACTAGCACTTAAAATTAACTTACCTTCTTCTCTGTAAATACAGATAAAACGTGTGTGTACATGTCAGACTGATCAATAACTGCTTGACTGCGGACTGGACGTTTCAGGAGTGGATTGCTTCTACTCAGGCCTGCTTCTACCACCTACAAGAAGGAAACCTTTTAAAAAAGAAACACTGTAGTGTTGTACAGTTTTGGTTGGTCTCATCTGTACAGAGACAGTTTTCTACTGGGATGATAACGATAAACATGTTCTGTTACTGAGCAAATTTGCACCTGTAGCCATGTTATACTTGGATGCATTCTGTTCAGTGTGGGCTTTCGTATTAGACTTAAAACTGCTTTTAAAACTTCTAAAAGATGTAGCTACTATTAGATGCGTCAAAGCCAGGAGATGCATCAAACTTACTGTGTTGACACAGACCCTCAGCTTTAGAAGGATTTTCACTATGTGGCTGTACTACGTGAGTTAGTGCTTGAACTTCGTATTTTAACAGAAGTAACTGAGATGCATCGGGGCTGCACGTGTTGTGCAGTGGTACGGCATGCCATGAAATCAGTGACTTGGAAACTGGTGTGATGCTTATAGATTCCAAGTTGCTTTGAGCTTCAACCCTCTTTCTGCTTTCAAGCACCAAGGTATGTTACTTGTCATGCTGGAGATGAGCTATGCAGCATCTGCCACAACAGCATTGCTGAGTAGGGGTCTTAGTGCACCTTGCATGGTAGGCCACCTTCTGTGAGCCTGAGGCAGCCAGGACTTTGGGGTAGGCCTGAGTTTCCTAAGCAGAAAAGAGTATGCCTTCACCGTGATGCAACCTGAAATGCAAATAGCATCATCCTGTCTTTAAGCTGCTGTAGCTAACATGGTTTACCATAGTATAGCTTTGCTCAGCCTCCAAGTACTTCTTATATTCATGATTCAGTTTGTCAAAAACAGTTGCAATCACAGACAATGATCCCCTTTCTGGCTCACTGAGCACTGAAAAAGATAAAAAGAAAGAACTCTGAGACGACAATTGGGCTTTAATGTTGCCTTTTTCAAAAAGTGATCTCTACTCTAAACTTGATTTTAAACTTCAAAGAAGCACTTTCAGTCATGTCAGATATATTTTAACTAAATGGGGTGTGGGGGAGTTGAATTCTTTCATGCTGTGAAATAATTCCTTTAGAATGTTGACAGAGAGTAGTCTAGGCAAATGATATCTTACAGGACCAAGTTATGTTTAGAGGTAATCTCAAATCTAAGACGAGTCCAGCTAATGTGTGAGTATGTATGAATAAGCAGCATTGTACTTTCAGGAGACATACAAAGCACATGAACTTACTTTGGGAGCATACAGATAGGATAACCATTTTGCATTCTTTCCTTTGGAGAAGGAAATCCATTAGTTTTCCTTTATCTAGCAAGAGGTTAACTACAGGTTCAAGTTTCACTTGAAGACTCCAGAGGTAACCTTGATTTGGAGGAGTAAAACAAAAAGTTAATTGCATCCAACTCTTTCACCTTTAAATGACAACCCATCTTGATAATTGGTAAGTCTATGTTCTAGAGCAGCACTACTCCTGAAAAGTTCTAGTAAGGATATGGTCATCCTCAGTTATTGCTACGAAGAGCAGTCATCTTACTAGGGATGTCTGCTTAGTCACATTCTTTGAAGCTGCTTTGTGCACTGAAGGTATAAACTAGCCACCCTTTGACACCGAGTATAGTAGAGTCAAAGAGCTCACTGCTTACCTTCGCTTGCACTGATGATGATATCAGGTTGAAAGACGATCCAAGAAGAAGAGTCTAAATGTTAAAGTTCCAACATCCATATTGACACTGATTCCAAACAATCTCACATTACTGTACTGAAGCGGATCCAGCTAACATACTTTAATTTACTGTCACCTTTTCTTGTAAGGTCCTGAACCACATTCTGGGAATTATACCTTCAATTTCATGGTGCGTGTATGAAATTACTGAATAGGTACATCTCAAATGACCAAGAAGTGTGGTATTGTATTGTAAATATGGAAGTCTAGTATAACTATGAAAGCATTACACTGTCTTATGAAGCGAACTATTATTGTGAAATAAATATGCATAATCAGCTAAAGCTGGACTTAATGGGTCAAGGTAACAAATGCTAGGTGCTTCCATGCTTGGTACATAGAATGAGGCTTCAGTAAGGCACTTCTATAGTATTTAAAGGATACAGAGTTTACATGGAACAGGAGACTGACTTGTCACAGAGGCTGGACCTGCAGAGAAATTAGCATCAGGTGAAGAGCACTAGTACTCTGGTGCTCTCCTACACTAACAAAATACAAACTACAAGCTTGCCTTTTCAGGGTAAGTATGGATGTCTAGTGGTCCTAGAGGCAAAAAAAGATACACCCATTTGTGCAGCTAGATCACCTACAGAGAAACCTGACACTGTGAGAAGGCAAATTCTTCAAAACATGATTGTTTTGTTTTTCAGTCAAGTGAAATCATGCATGCAGAAGTATGCCAGCTCTAGATTTGTAATTCTAAATAACATAGATTCCATTTGCTATACTTATGTGTAATCACTTTAGTTTCTTAAGAAGCAAGAGTGGTTTGTTCTTTCTGATCCTAACCTTTAATACAAACCTCCACCTGCAGATTTATCAGTCATACTTGCTATTAATGACTTAAAAGCATCTGAATGTTGAAGGTGCAATCATTCCTATAGAAGCATCTTTGTCTTCTATAGAAGACAACTGCAGTGCTTTGCCCTATGCTAGTGGAATGACACTCAGGCTATTTCTAGCTACTTCCAGCTTGAGGGTAATTGTCCGCTACACTTATAGAAGGATAATCCAAGAAGCATTTAAGTGTTGAAGTCTTAACATTGATCTTAGCATTGTTTCTAAACTGGTCCTAAACTTGATTCTAAGCTTGGATTGTCTTTCAGCCTCTTTATGTGACTTAGGAAGTTAAATAGCCATGACTTCTTAAGCTGGAAAAGCATGAAGTGCTTTTGAGTACACACACAAGCTTTTATAACTGTGGCCAAGAAGGAGGGAAAAAACCCAACAACTTTGCTTTTACACTTCAAAGTACTATAAGGTGCATACTTCCTAAACAGCAACTCCTACTTTTCTGTAGTAGGCACAAGTTTGGAGCAGTAATTTACGCTCAATTCTTTCTTACCTTCTTTCTTCCCTCACCCTCTCCTAAATATGTGTAATAGAAGCATTAGTAACCAGCATCCTGAAAACTGAACCACCCTTACTCCAGCTGTTACATTTGGATAATCTTGGTAACTGTGTTAGATATTTATTATATAGTAGCTCTACCTGCTACAGGTATTTGATAGGGTTGTATTGATCGAGGCGGAAGTACAAATTGATGGATGGTAGCAGACCCATCAAATTCTCCTTTTAGCTTGATGTCAAATATAACTGAAGTCTGCAAGTGAGAAGAAGAAATTAGTATTCACAAATGTGAATTACCACCTATTTATGTGTATTCAGGCTGCTTTTCACCTTTCCTTCTGGTGTTCTCCACTAGAATCAGAGAATGGTTCGGGTGGGAAGGCATGTGCTGTGGGCAGGGACATCTGTCATTAGCTCAGGCTGCTCAAAGCCCCAGCCGACCTGACTCTGAACACAGCCAGTGATGGGGTAATTCACAGCTTCGCTGGGCAACCTCTTCCATGGTCTCACCACCCTCACTGTGAAAAACTTCTTTCTTGTATGCCATTTAAATATATGCTCCTTCAGTTTAAAACTGTTGCCCCTTGAACTATTACTACAGGCCCTCATAAAAAAGCTTATTCTCGGTCTGTCTTATACACCCTCTTACAAGACACTTGTGTCAAATTCACTGCTTAGTTATGGATGCTAGAAACTGAGGAAAATTCTGCATGTTCTTATGATATCCTCATAGTTCTACTATTCAGTCATGTTCAACTCCAGTCACTAATGCTTCTACCCAGTATGGACCACAGTTGTAGCCTTGCACAGTAGAAATTATTTCCAGTGCTACCAATAATTCAAGTCGTTTCGTTATCTAGTCTAGTCAATCTGATTTTGCTTTCTGTCCTTACATAGTCATGTTTACAGCTTGACCAAAATGCTGGAGATTAAGTACTCTGGGTTAAATGCTAACATGTAGAATTAACATGAATTATAACTGAAACATCAACCAATCATCCTAATTGAGATAACATGCCCTAGTTCTTGAAGCTGCCCAAGACAGGATAAAACAAGAAGCCAAAGCGTTTCCACAAGTTAAGAGCAAAGCACCACTTCAGCTTTACCACTGATCAAACCTTGTTACTGAGACTTCAGACAAGCGCATTTTACCTATGCTACTGTATGCATAAGATCATTTGTGTTCATACAAGTTTTTGCAGATCAGGTGCCTTCAAACTAAAGGAGCATAAGTTTGTGATAGAGAAACATTTGAATGCGTGTGGTATGAGAAGTTCCCAGGATTAATATTTTCATATCCAATTTACCTCTTAACGTAATGCCGTAAAAGCCTACACAGTGCAGCAGCAGAGTATCATAAGAAACTAACAAGAACAAAAAAAAGCATATGAAAGAACAGGCATTAGCAAGAGCCCCGATTGAATGTTAGCCCAACACAGTAAAAGGATGATAACTTTGCATCTCTAATACCCTTATGATTTTGTTCCTGCAAATACTCTGGCAAAGCTAAGTGCATGCAAAAATATTTTCTAGAGCTAATGGGAATCGCTATTAAAATCTGCCATAACTTTAAAAAGTTAAGGCACAACGTAAGTAAATCACACCTCAGTATCTTGATGATGTACTACCACCAAGTTATCCACAACATTCAGTGCAAACTTTCCAGTTCTGTTCAGCTTTAAAATACGTGTCTTCTTACAGGAGCCCTCTCTACAGAAAGAGATAACAACTGGTCAGCAAGCCTGTTTAAACAAGGAAAGCAGGTGTGTCTTACACACACGTGAATTGCCACTAAATGTTCTTCATTCTGCTCTTACCTTGGTAAGTGGTAGAGGACTACTTCTGCTCCTGTACTATTGGAAGTCCTTGAGTGATGCCTCAAATACAGAACATAAAGCTGCCCATATCTAATGAGATAACAGGATTAGAGCATTATTTTCAAAAAAGAGCTCTACCGGTCCGTTAGAGCCTTACATTTTATCCTCAAAGAACAGACATGAGATTACTTAAGTCAAGTGATCAATTAATTAGAAGTGAAAGACTAAACCAGCACTCGATAAATCACAATGCATGGCCTATACTCGTGCAGGTTAGGCATCTAAGACCAACTCTATCAACACATCAGTTCAAAAAATGAAGCATTCTCAAAATTTGTGTACTAATCAAGAACAATTTCATGTGAGACTTCTCAGTTAGTTTCCCCTCCCTGCCTTGCCCCAGAGTTGTTCAGATGCTTTGTTCAAGGCAGTAACTGAAGCACTTTAAAGCAGTAGTACTGCTAAACAAGAAACAAGTGCACCCATGGTTCTTGTCTTTTTTCAGCATCCCCAAACTGTCATACTTTTCCCAAAAAGGTTTGATTAGTTAGATACATACATTGTAGCCATAGCAATATCTCTTTCAGAAAGGCTGAGCTTGGAGGATTTCGGTGCCGCAGGTAACTCGATTTCAAATTTTGATAGTTTTGACATTGTTCCACTCTGTTAAACAGAAAAAAACAACCCAAAGAAACCCATTGTTCAGACTTGAAACAGAAAGGGCTCAAGTAACCTTTAATCAAACGCTGCATCAATAGCACCCCCATGAGGTGAAGAATGCTGATAGCTGAAAAGAAAAAAAGGGTTTGACACTTTTTTTTTCCCCACTGTGATGCTAAACACATACTTCTGGTATTATAATTTTAGCAGCATTATCATCTTGATTTTATAACATTGGCTTCAGCTAGCAAAACATTTCCATTTAAATTAAGTCAAGACAAATTTGTATGCAGACCCCATTTAAAATTGGCCTGGAGAGCTCAAACAGCAATTCTCTTACCTTTCTTTCTCTCTTCCAGTAAAACGTAAGCTCCAACTCTTAAATAACAGCTTACTGGGAAGGGGAAAATATCAGTACCTCCTACCAGTCACAGTCTCCTTTTGTTCCTGCTAACTCCAGAATCTGCCTTACACTCAGAGCATATTCCTGCTCCTGCCCAAGGTTTCCACTCTCCTCTTCCTCTTTTCCTGTAGAATTTATATTTAAGCAAGTTCTCAGAGTTTCCAAAGCTTCTACTGAAATTCACTTCCTGTTCTTATTAACTCATTCTTGAGCATGGAACATGAACACTACCAAAATAGATCCTTTGTGAGAGCTCTATTTTCAAAGATTATTTTAGTACAGTACCTTTCTCGGGAACTCTTTGAAGATTACCTTCTGAACACAAAATAAAAATTATGAAGCTTCAAGCTACAACTTGACACAAAATGTTAAAGAGGGCGAAGCATGATCTAAGCCCTTAGAAAGCTGTGAGAGGCTAGTAAGTTCCACCCAGCCACCTAAGAGAACATCATTTCAGGAACCAGTACAGACCCTACACAAGATCAAACCAGGAAACCCATCTGAATAAGCTTCTTTTTATTTAATCTCTTCCCTTAGACTCCCAGAGAAATCTTCCTAATCCTTTGAGAGAAGCAAGATGAACTCTGTAGTTGTTCTCATTTTTAAAGTCATCTCACTGCATGATTAAGTTAAAACAGACACTAGTTTTTACTATACACTTCTTCCAAGGCAAAAAGAAAAATATTTTCCCAGTAAGCTTAAGTGTTGTCCACAGGGAAGAACACTGAGAGAAATAAATACTGTAAAGAAAGCAATCTCATGCTTGGGACGATAGTTGTTTAAGCGCTACCTTTTTCTTTCTTTTTCAAATTCATCTACTCACATTTGGAATGTTGTAGTTATAATCACAAGTAAAAGGCCCTTAATTTATTACCACACTACAGAGTGCACATGCCCACAGTAAAAGTAAATAATATATACTTATTTAAGTGAAAAAAGATCTCTTGAAAGATATATAAGTTGTCAAGTATTGGGTCACTAATTTTTTTTTTCCTTTCTCATGGTCAACTGTCCAACATTAGCTGAACACACCTCTTTCCAAAGAGGACATAAGAAAAAGCAAATTACTTAATTTTAAGCCATCACCTAGGAACTACCTTACAGATTTTTGTTTTGTCCTTTGCTTATTATCCTACAAGGATGTGGACACATGCAATTCTTGGAAGAAATCTACGAAAAGCAACAGAATAGTTAAGTGAAGAAGCAGCCTAAAAAACCAGAAGCACACAAAATGAAAAGTTTGGAACATATCCCTTTACCTTGAAATAGAATGGCTGTAGAACATTGCCAAGGACAGTGGTTGACAGAAGAATAACAGAGCTCTCTGGACAATACATGTACCAGTTGACATTAATACTCTGATTCTTCAGAAGTTTTAAACTTCGTTTCTCTGGTAATACCTGGAAACACAGGGAATTAGCATTATATCACCATCAGGACTGCAACAGCATAAATGGTACTACACAGTAGCTAGGAATGTTAAGTGAATAACAGTGAAGTGTAAGGGCATTTACAGTTCTAGAATTAAATACCAGAAGCCTGACAATTACAGCTTAGGCCCCAATTTACTGTAGCTAAGGACATGCACATCAAATCCTCCTCAAATTCTAATGAGCTTAAAGGTGCGGTCTCTTCCCCCTCATCCAGGTCTGGGTATAAGCTCTGTCCGTAATGGAGAACACAGTTGCTTGACACAAGTGAAGTTTTATTAAAAAGTTATTACAGTAGCTTTGCTGCCTTCACTCCCCAGCTTCCTTAGTCTTTTATTTTAAGAACTAAGACAGTATATAAATTGATTCACTTCATTTTAAGGGCTTAAATAACTTCCCTTCAAAAACACACTTACTTGGTTTGGTCCTTTTACCTGCAGGGATGACATCCATAATCCTTTTAAGGTGCAAAATATGTTCTTCTCCCTCAATCAGCACAAAATACTGCTGATTTTTCAATTACTTTCTTCAGTATTAGCTACTAGTAATTATGTGAAACACTGTCTTATCTCCAGAACTGGAACTATTGGGAAGTGCACAACTTTAGAGGAAGTTTACAATACTCCTCATCATGAATGTCAGAAAGGACTATTTGTTCATTAGATTTCTCCAACAAAAAATGCAAAGGTAATTACATATAACAGACAAACTCAGACAACGAGGTCAGCATAGAAGGAAGCTGCCAATTTGCAGAAGGATATCACTATCTTAATCATGTGTTCCTTGCTGCATTTTAAGCATGCACACATACTCCCCAATGCTGATTTGTTTTGCATGAAGTGATATTTCACATTCGGTTTAGATACTCATTTCTGTACAAGCCAAGAGCATCTATTAACCTAGATTTCTCAAGGCTTAATGCAGTACTCCTTGATACAGGGTCTTTGTTAGCTGTGCTAAATAACCTGTTAATGATAGGGTCCCCCACTGCAAAAAGTATTCCTCTCAAAGAAAAATAATTGTAGTATGCAAGCAAAACAGCAGAATTTCTTTTAGTGCTTTCTTAATCAGAGAGCTAGAAGAAATTAATCCAAAGGTACTGACACAGATTTACATTTTCAAATCTCTAAATGTGTCTGTGCTACAGGAGTTATAGGTATTACCTGATAGAATTCAATTCCTTGATCTGTGATGAAGACAATTTCTGTAGAACTTGTCCAGCAGAATCCTAGAATATTGGCATTCTTTGTCTTTTAACAAACAAACAAACACTCTTTTACTTGGAAAAATTAGCTATTCAGATAAGCTAATATTACTAAATGAAGAATGCGAGACCAAAGGCAATTTAGTTTTCCAGTCACTGGAGTTAATACTTTTGGCCAACTACACACCCAGCGCGCATCAGCTACTTTTGTAAAGACTTCCAAAACTATGTATGAACACAACTACTGTATGGCCTGAGTTTTTGGCAGCGTGTAAGGTCGGCAAGTTTATTACACAGTCAAATTTTCTTCTCGCCCCAAGTACAACCAAGTTCTTCTGGTTCAAACCATACTGCCAATTCAAGCAAACCCTGACATGGAAAGCGGGTTCCTTCTGTTGACAGAAATTAAGAACTACGTGGAAATATTTGCCGTGACTCCGCTCAGAACACTACCATAAATGCTTTGCTAGAATGGTTTACTCAAACACATAATCCAAAATGATGAAGCAGAGAGTGCTTCGGTTTTAAAGTCTACAGGAACAAAGGGATTTGTGCAAATCAGAGGTTTAAAAATTTACTTTAGCATCCTATTACACCAAAATGTAACTTATCTTAGTTAAAAGTTGGGAAGTACCAAACAATGACAATGGTACTTGTTTCTGGTAAAATAATAATAAAAAAACTAGAAGGGTTGTTTAAAAATACCAAACATAATATGCAAACTACTAATATCTTACTATCACTCACCAGTGGAATTAGGGTAAAACCACCACATTAACATATCTGGCAGTAGTATAATTACTGTCCAGTGTTTCTAAATCATCAGCACTTTCTCTCCTCCCCTTCCCAAACCTTGATATTTATTGCCTCCACAGCGTTTCCAGTCCTTCCTAGGAAAGAATTAAAGTGACTGGACCAGGAAGTTTTTTATGGTATTGTTAATACCTGTTCATTTACCACAATTGAGATAGACAGTAGTGCCTACATATCTCATTTACCTCATGTTAGTATTTTGGAAAGTATCTCAAGTAGTTCTCTTGTAGAGCAGAGCCCACCAGTGTAATTAACATTAGAGTTACACGTAAGCATATAAGCTTTGGGCATATACTTTACTTACCTTACATTCCTGTGTATATTCTAGCTGAGGGCTATCTGGAATAAAATTCAAAAAATCCTGCAAACACACCCATGAAATGTGTTAGCAATTATGAAGCACAGACAAGATACATATGCAGATACAAGAGAATGGATATTAGTTTATAAAATTATTTTGGATGAGATATATAGAAGAAAAACTTGACTTACTATATTCTACTTCATCCCAGCCAGGGAATTCTTTATAGAAGTTGGCTGCCCCCACACTTTTTCTTAAATCATGATACTAGTAAGACAACAATGTTGCCTGCTCAGCCTCTCAGGATGATAGAGGAATTTTCACTAGAGCTGCTCTTAGGCACCAGACCTCTTGAACTTTTGTCTCAGAGGCTTCTACTCTGGCACTGTTAGTAAAAGATTTCCAGCTCCAATTCACTATCTGCAGCATGTACTTACCACACTCTTCAAAGTTCTCTGCACAGCCAGTATCTTGTTCCCCAAGGAAAACTTGATACACTTCACTTCTCCTTTGTCTTCCATCCTATACAGAAAGAAAAAGAAGTTATTGAAACATTGTCTAAAATAGTTCGTTATGGAACTGTGATACACTCTCAAAAAAAAACCGAGAGGGAAAAAAGTGTAATGCGAGTGCTTTTGAATGCAACTTATGGGTGTTGCTGGACAAGTACAGGATTCAAAATTCAGACTGGAAGATAATGGAAGTTCACTCTTCAGAAACCCTGAACACATCCGTTACAGATACACAGCTAAGATTGCACAAATTAGTACCTGAAGTAACTACAAATGCTCAACTCTGTTGGCCTATGACGTGGAACTATTCAAACCTGCATTCTTGGTTCTATCCCAGTAAGTCTGAGTCCTGTGACACTCACTGACATCCTGCAATCAGCTCCTTTACTTCCAGAACTACTGCCAAGTGACCCAAGCCTACTTGTCTCCCCATTAGGGCACATTCTCTAGAAGAATTTATGATGTCAAATGGAGAGTGAGGCCGTTTTCACATAATTTGAAAAAATAAATACTGTATTCTTACAAAACAGGCATTGGTACAATAGGTATCAATAAGGTAGTTCTACTTCCAATATATGTTATTAAGTACGACAACTTAAGAGAGAGCTAGATAGTCAAGCAGGAAAACTGTGGAACCTCATGAAGTTCACTGAGTATTTTTAGCTCGCTCAGGATTTGTGACAAGGGTAGTCCAAAATAAAAAGTCTAATTAAAATTGCAACTTTCAGGACAGGTGCTATGTAATACCTGACAGATCACAGTAACCACACCTTGACTACAAATTGTTTCATCCATATCTGGACTGAAGCAACCTTCAAGCAAAAGAATACTTCCTCACGTATGGACAGCAGAGTGCAAAGAGCCATTGCTCTTAACAGAGGCATAAATAGAATAATTTTCTAAAGACAAAGTAGTTTCATTGAAAGTACTGTTGTCAGATTAAAAAAGTGTTTCAACAAAAAACAGAAAATATAAAAGATGACAATTTAGATTAAACAAGAAACAGAATGCAAGAAACCTATAAGCAGGAGACAGTGCGCTCGAATCAGAGGCATGAAACTCAGATATTACGGTTCTCTAATCATTTAAGTTTACTTCACTTTGTTTAACTTGCTAAACTGCATCTTTGGATAAGTCACTGCTGTTGGAGGAATCACAAGTTCGAATCTCCACACTCTCTCACATACAGAGCATGTTTTAATAAAACACCGCTGTTTTAAAAAAAAAAAAAAAAAGCCACAATCTACGAACTCCCCCCCCCCCAAAGAGTAAAAATTCGTGAGGGCAAAGCATGCCATCTTAATTGCATGATTATGTCTAAGAACAAAATCCAAAGACGATCACAAGTACTTATAAGTTTTATGCCTGAATTACATTACATCGGGACTAAGTAGCACATAATTTTAGGACTGCAGAACTCTATCCCAAGACAACAAAGGTGCTTACCTGAAGGAAATGGGATTTCTATCCTCCAAACCTTTAACAACTACTCCTGTAGCTCCACCAGATCGAACAGCAAAAACCTATAAAAATAGTTTTGAACATATTTGTAGCTTATTTAAGAAAATAGCCTTTACATGCTTCCTTTTCTATAAACCATACCTTTTTCTTTTTACTCTACACAATTTTTATTCTTACACAGATCTGCCAGTTCATACCGGGATTCAGTAAATAATCAATTCATCCTCCTGGAGCTCCAAGTTTACTTAGAGTTGGCAGGTTTCCAATGGTACTGTAACAGTCTCATAGCATATTCTGAATTACTGGGCAAGTTGAAACAGTAAAAGTCTGTATAAGCTTTTTTTTTTTTTTTTAAATATTCATATTTCCTAAGTCAGGTACTAGTAAAAGTATCTAAGACATTGCGGCATTGCTTAAAACAGAAAGGAAACCACCTTGGGGATTGGAAAGAGATGCAACTCAATGACCCAGAAGCTTGATCTTGTCAGAACATGTTATTAGATAGGAATAGTTTAATAGTAATCTGCGGTTTTGCGTGTACCTAAGAACTTTCGGCCGACTTGCACTAACAATTTAAAGAACTCCTTTAGCACAACTGCACGTATATATGCATAAAACCTGCTAGAGCTATACCACTTGTTGAGCAGGAATAACATTAAAGAAAAAGTCATGCTGTTACAAACTCTTAACTGGCTTAGAAAAAGAAAGCCAAGTAGATGCCTTATTTGTACTTGTTGTACACGTAGAAGCACCAGACACAGATCAGGTCTTGGAATAACAGCTATATTATTTTGTGATATTAGCCATGCTACTGGTGCAGTATGCTCACTCAGGAATACAGGTGTCAAGACTATAAATTGCAAGCAAGTCCATAGCCTTACTAGAATGGGAAACTACGTGGGAAACTATCATTGAAATGTTGGCTACAAATAATTCAGAGACACATCAGAAATGAAACAATTTTAGAGTAGCAAGAAAACATGGACAATTAGATTTACAGTTGAAAATAAGTTTCTTTCAAGTGACCTTTTAAAAAACCAGTTTCTGTGTAGTTGTACCACATCCACACTGTGATACAGTGTCTCCTGACAGGGACATCTAAGAAATCTTATTTCAACTGGCCCTCAAAATATAAGTAAAGGATTATGGTTTATAATGAGAAAGAACGCCAATAACTCTGAACAGAGCGTGACAGCAAGAAACACATCCCAGAAATACTCCCCCTTCTCCAAATATGCAACTGATCACGTCCACGCTGCACATGGCAAAACATGCCATTTACATGGAGAAGAAAGCTTGAACGTTTCAATCCTGTGAATGCTGCAGTCACAGAACAGTTACAGTAATTGGACAGCGGGATGTATCTACTTCTATATAAACCTCATGACAGACTGTGGATCTTTTAGCTATACTCAGCTGAACATTCAGAAGCCCATAGGGATGGATATTAAGAAAAAACACGCTTAAAACAACTGAAGCCGAGAAATAAAAAGCAAAGCGTCTGCTCAGGTCCGAGCCACAAGTAAAGCTACAAATATTAGATTTATGAATCACAGAATCATTAAAGTTGGAAAAGACCTCTAAGATCATCAAGTCCAACCGTCAACCCAACATACCCATGCCTCCTAAAACAGGCCCTGAAGTGCCACGTCTGCATGTTTTTTTAACACCTTGAGGGGTGGCAACTCCACCACCTCTCTGGGCAGCCTGTTCCAATGCCTGACCACTCTAACATACTGAACTTTAGGAACTGAAAAGGGGCGGGGGGGGAATAGTCTGAGAAATTACGCTAACAGTGAAGTGACAAAGTTTGCCAGTAATGCTGGGAGACTTGGAATAGAAAGGAAAAGTGCTGACTCTGAAAAATTCCAGAAAGACCTTACGGCAGTGAGAGTAAAGGCAGGTGAAATTCAACCGAATTAATCTGCACTGATGCATTTGAGAAAAAAGATTTCTGTCGTCTCTTGCACGATGGCAGGTTCTCATTCAGCCACCCAGCAGCAAGATCTCGCACCGCGGCAGTTCCCCAGAAAGGGACCCACCAGCCTCCTGCTGCTCAGCACCCAAGGGAAGGGGAGCCTCCAGGCCCCTCTAGTCGGAGAGGCAACAGAGCAGCCACGGCAGCAGGCCCGCCGCCCTCAGCCCGGCCTGCGGAGCCGTGCCAGGCGGGGTGGGGGTGCCCGCGGTCAGCCGCCCCTTGCCTTCCCTCCTCCCCAGGCCCACCGGAGCGGGATGCCGGGGCGGGGGTGAGGGCCGAGGTCCTCAGGCGGCCGGCCGTCGGTCCGCAAACACCGCCCGGCGGCCTGTCGGGACGGGGGAGCGCGGCCTCCCACCCGCCACCCGCTGTGGGGAGGGACTCCCCGCTGCCTCCCGCTGGGCGGGAACCCCCGCCGCCGCCGCCCCCACCTGCTTGTTGGCCTCGTCGAAGAAGACGCAGTTGACGGGGTTGGCCTTCTCGAACTGCACGGGCCGCGCGCACAGCGCCAGGTAGCAGCCGCCCTCCCCGGCGTCCCCTTCTCCTCCTCCTCCTCCGACCGGCGCCTCTTCCTCCCCCGGCGGCGGTGGCTCGCGGCTCATGGCGGCGGCGGCGGCGGCTCGCGGCGCAAACGGTTCCCAACGAACCCACCGCCACCTCCCGGCCGGCCGGCCGCGCTTCCTGTTTACACTCCCCTCACACGTGATGCGGGACCAGCCCGTCTTAAAGGCGCAGGGCGCCGGGGCAGCGGCGGGAGGGCAGTCTCCGTCTCCCCGCTTCCCGCCCACGGGCAGGGCGTCCGTCGTGGAAGGAGGGCCTTCCGCGCGGGGCCTGAGCCAGCCACCGGCGGCTCGTACCGCGCCCGGGCCGCTCTGCTAGCCTCCTGAGAGGGCAGTGCTGAGCCCCGAGAGGCTCGGGAGAGAAATACGTTGGGCCCGACCTTTTATAGTGCTTTCTCAAAAGAAAACCAGAACTTGTAGGTGGGGTAGGAAAAAAAGAACCAACTGCTTCAGAGCTCAGCATCATCACTGAGGGGCAGTCGCTCTCGATACTGCTTTTGGGCCTGAAACTGTTTCTTTGGAGCCAGCTGTAAAATAGATCAGAAAGGGAAATCATACTCCGAGATAGTCCTTATTTCAGCAATAGTATTAATAAAGCATTATTGAAGTTAGGGTCTGGATTGTTTCTCAGCATTTATGATTATTTTTATTTTGGTTGGGACAATAAACTAGCAACGGGTGGTTTTGGTTGATGCACTGGGTAATGCTGTAGTTCACAAGTTACAAAACCTACCGTGTAATTTAGAAATTGTGTGAGGACATAATCAATGTCATATTTGCTTACTGGTTTAGAAAGGGAAATAAAGGGAGTAAAAAACAGAGGGGGAAAAACCCCTGGCTGAAATCATACCAGTTTAAAAGTTTTCAGATTAGACCAGGGTGGCACAACTTAGTACAGGAGAAACAGCAATTTAAGTACCAGACACTAACACAGTATCACACAAGCAACTGCGTGCTGACTGGCTGGTGACCCGGTTAGTCTTAACTGCAATAATTTCACATCAGACCAGAGAAACTAAAGCCACAACTAGGAATTACAACAAGCTATTTGTTCTGCAGAAACCTCCTGCATTACCAAAGAAGTCTATGTTAACTACAGACGACAAGTGCTTCCAGAGCATTTAAAGTACCTTAAAGTTTATGATTTTTTTACAAAATAAAAAAAATTCATTGCACGTTAGACAAAAGGTTAGTTAATCCGAGGTCAAAATTTAAGAAATTCTACTGACATTTAAACTTCTACTTCCCTACAGGAAAGCAAGCACTTTCTCCAATTGCAATAGCAATATTAAGACAGTAGAAACTGAAGAACTTGGTGAGGGGAAATCAGCAGACAAGTAGATAAACACGCAACTTGAAACTAATATGATAGTTTTAGAATTGGTCATTAGCATAGTCATAATGTCAGAAAAGTTAATGAAACCAATGGCTTAATTAAAAATGAAAAATCTAGATTTACTTCTATTTGTTTAATAATAATCCTGGAACCTTTTATTTCAAAGGTTCTTCCTTGAACTTCGTCCTTGTTTTCAACTACTTGACAACATGCCCAGCCATCTTAAAATCTCAAAGCAAATACCTGAGCCAATTTTACTGCTGGAAGTAAAAGGATGTTAAGGCAATATAATTGGGCCCAGTAGCTTTAAATCAGACTTAAGGACCATTACTTCATTTTTCTGTGTTTTTTTTTTTAATCTGTACTAGAGAGATGTCAGGAAGAAATTAGAAATGACAGTAACAACTGAGGCTTCAGTCCAAGCACAACAATACAAGCAGGTGCCTCTGTTTCAAATAATAACTCAAAAAACACCCTGCCCTGACTTCCCCTTATTTCTGCTCTCTCTTCCTCTCATTTGATGCAAGTATCCTTAACAATCAGCATCTTTCCTGGACGAGCACATTGTAAGGTATTAGCAACTCCTTTGAGTATTAAAATTTGTATTGAAGCCTCCTTTTCTTTTTGAAAGGATTCTCTTCTGAAGGAGAAGATTTGGTTCTATTTGCCAACAGCAGCTTTCAGTCTTCCTGAAAGGGTTAGAGAACTGTAGCACCTCCCTCTCAGCACCCAGTCTGTTCTTTGCCGGATACCATTACTTCAGGCAACAGTTTCACTGAGCAATCAGGAACAGACTTAAGTCTCCAAAAGACCAAGTTCCTCTAGTTCAACAATAACGGGTAAACATCTAATTTAGAAAAAGTACTGGGACAAAACTGGCAAAAATGCCATGGCTGCTTACTGTTAATGTACAAACAAATTACCAAAACAGTAATTTTTCTATTGTTATAATGAGCTAGTACAGTCCTACTATAGCACTGCTTTAGTGCAGCACTGAGGATGAACAAAGGCCCGTAAGATGCAAATAACTACACAAGAATACCACCACAAGACCTGAAGTTTTTACTTTGCCACCACTTTTCCACCCCAAAAATAATTTAAAAAAGAATAATTTTCACAGCAAACTGTGAACATGTCACACGTAGCAACACTATATTCTGCTTGATAAAGAGCAGCATCAGAAAACAGCAGAGTTAAAAAGTTGATCAGAATTTAATTCCAAACCATCCCACCACATCACTTCACCTTTATATGTGTTGTTCTGGAGAGAAACATTGCTAGATTTTTAGAACTTGCTAAAATAGAGACTGACATTAAGAATAAAAGCATGAGAAAAAGACAAATGTGAGTATTCTTTTGGCACTAGTAAGCAACAAGCTTTGTTTAAAAATAATGATGATCAATATTTAGTTTTCATAGTCTAAGATTATCTTTGGGGTAAGTAAGAATGTTTGATGCTCTATCCAGAATTTTCATTTAGAGACAGGATTATTTTAATTTTTTTTTTTTGCTTGCACTGAGTTCTTGGAACCACTTGTACATTAAGAGTAAAGCTAACTGCACTTACTCTTTGCTACACAACATGGATGCAGCCCGCAGGATTTCCTGGCATGTCACCAAAGAAGTCTTCTGCTGGCTGTATTCAAATCTGTTTTTCATGTAATGCCCAATTGTATTTACAGAGATAGTTTGAGCCCCATTCCATGTCTGGATGCTTTTGTTTATATATGCAAAAGTAATTCAAATACATTTGTTTGTTAAATTAACATTTTTGTACAATTGCAGCACATAGTTTGACTTTTCATTTTTGCCCTTGATGGAGAGGGACGAAAGGTTCCCTTGACATTGTATCCATACACCATTTTAAATTAGTTTTTCAAGTAGCAATAGGAAAAAAGAGGGACTCTCATAGTGTGCTTTACCACTAAATACTTTAGATGGTCTATATTATTTTTTTTTTAAACTGAAACATATAAGCTCTGAATCATGCAAAATATGGCCACCTCAGCTACATTAGTCTAACGTAACCGCGCAATTGGTGAAGTTGTCAGACCATCTGAAGAGGTAGTGACAGTCCAGTCTCACAGTGCCAGCCTGATGTGTGGGCTAAGTTAAAAAAAAACAACACTGAGGCATCACCGTATGCTCGCTGTGTTTTCCATTTTGGTATTCCCAGTCAACCACTCTCTCATCACATCCGTAGTTGACATTTACCACTGCACCAACATAGTTAGAAGCAGTAAATTTGTGTTTCGGTTCGTTAGCAGCTATACACTCAGTGCTATTCATTATATATAGGTGGGTCTCCATCGCTTGAAAACATTGACAGCTTCTTTCCATGATTCTGCACGTGATCTTCATTCATCTTCTCCAAAGCTTCAATCTAGAGAGCCAAAAATAAACCCATGATGAAATCGTAAAACCACACTTGCACCAGAATGTTTCTAAACATGGTAAAAAGTAGTTATATATGACTGGCCAGGTATATACAATATTCCTATTTCAATGATTCGGTCACACGTATGGAGCAGCATACTTTGGAAGTACAGCTTGACATATCTGTTCTCAACAAGTTACTCAAACGAGTAGCACTCCTTTAATAGCTTTGTGCTATGTAACTAAAGTGCATGAGTTGCACTGGATGATTCTTAAGACTTCAGCTGTGTTCCCTGACATACGGAAGCGTCCCTTTCATCAGCTCTGAACGCCTCTGCTGTAACTCAGCCAATCCATCACCATTGGAGAAATTCAAAGTAATTCTAAGATTACAAATCCACTGCAATAATTTTTAATGGTAAAAGTTTGAAACAGTTATACTTAAATGTTTTGTACAAAGTATCGCAGTACAGTAGCTTATTTTAATCTTTAAACTGTTACGTTTGGATTACTTCCTCTACATACTCCAGGGGAGATAATTTTAGTTATTAGTGACTAAAGTCGAAAAGACTGAAGTTTAAGCGTGGGCTGCTCAAATTCACCACTAAGTAAACAGCAATGTAAGTCTTTCCCATAAAACTTAATAAAGCAGTACAGGTGACATAAAACAACAACAAAAAAAAGCCTGACCCCACACCCCAATGCTCACAACACAGCGAGAGAATTGGTTTTTGCTAGATTAACTGATGCATAAGGATCTTGGAACAGTGATATTGTGTTTCCTTCCTCTCTTCCTCACTTTGAGGACCTACCCCAGCAGTTAAATAGTTTTGAGCTCCTCCTACTACAGCTGGACTAGCATAAACCTGCACTGTTATCAGGAATCGAGTAGAATTGCCATTACTTTAATTAGTAAATATGGAATCTTTGACAACTTATTTTTATAAATGCCAGGTATCAGGATGCACGCCTTGGGGAGTTTCAGTTTTCAGTTTGAAAACTAAAAGCCAAAAGGAGACCAAAGATTTCTTGTCCATATTTAAGTTAGCATTATTTCAGGTGTCTAATTTTAGGCTTGAACATTGAAAATGCTAGCCTATAAATTCAAGTAAGTTAAAATCTGAAACATGAAAAATAAGCAGTAGAACATTTTTTTTAAACCAACTTTCCTTTTGCTACACAATCTTTAACATATGTAAGGAATGTATGTAAGGTCAAAGCTGGCTTTTAAACTAAAACACATGACTCAATTTCCCTTAATGCTGAAAGAAGCAGTTACATGCAACGTGAAGCCTTTTATACTTTGGAGCAGGGAGATCAGGAAAGGGCATGGAAAGGTCTGTCAATCTGAGTTCCAGAAAACATTTACTATCTTGAAAGAATCAAGTTTAAAAAAAAAAATAAATGCAAAATGATTGCTGAAAATATACTCACACACTATTCATACAAACTAAACGTGGAAAGTCAAGGTGTTACAAGGGCTACTATAGATAACCAAATTAAAACGTTAGAGACACAGAGAAAAGTATACCTCTGCTTGGAAGTCTACTTCATTGTCAGCTGTAATATTTAAACCTGAGACAGCATTGAAGAGTTCACGCTCATTAAGTGCTTCTGCCACACCTCCTTTCTGGAAGAACTAGTCAATATAAAAAGCACGCGTTAAATGCTTCACTACACAAAACAAAATAGTCCTTTTCCTTTCCCAAGTTACAATTACAATATTTAGTCAAAATGACATTTTTGACCTACAGATAAAAATAACTGAAAGAAGTTTTAAGTTCTAGTGGTACCGTTTTGTTCTTCCACACTTTTCTCCCTTTTGGAGAATACCACCATCAGTATGGACAATATGCAAGAGCAATCTTAAATATAGGTGGTGGTGATAATTTTTTACAGAGTTGTATTAATTTTTAAGTTAGCTCTGAGTTGATTTTATCTTGGAAAACATTCAGCATATCAGAAGATTGTCAGAGGAAGAGGTCCTACCTGTGAAACATTCCTACAGTCTCTGAACAAAAACTCAAGTCCATGGGGATGGGTCGGCTCCACAGACTGACTGACATCAATAAGCCAGACCTGTCGTCACAGAGAGACAGCAATTCACTTTGTATGGAGGTTTCACATTAGACAAAAACTTTCCTTCCCACACTAAGAATATGCTCACCTTCCCGTCATGCCAAAGCATGTTGTATTCGCTCAGATCTGCGTGGACCAGGTTGCACTCCTTATACAACTGCTGCATCATCTGCAAGGAACCAGATCAACAAATGAAGGAAGGGCGCTATACTCCAAATAAATATTGTTTGCATGACTATAACAAAACAAAGCCTTTCCCCAAACACCCACCCAATTTACACCTTTTTCCCCCCGCCCCAAGTCTTCAGTAAAGCTTCATACAGGGAATTGCAGTTTTGATAAACTGCCAGTAAACTAAGCTTTTATCACTG
The DNA here is from genome assembly GCF_963921805.1 of Phalacrocorax carbo. Classification (NCBI taxonomy): domain Eukaryota; kingdom Metazoa; phylum Chordata; class Aves; order Suliformes; family Phalacrocoracidae; genus Phalacrocorax; species Phalacrocorax carbo. The sequence goes on from NC_087514.1 coordinate 51,927,633, forward strand.
AGCTTAGCTTTGGCAAGTCAGAAGAATCAGTCTGCTAAACTCACGTCAGCCCTGCCAACTAGTCCAAGTGCATGAGAGAGATAAACATGTTCTCTAAATATACCTGCCGTTCTCACCCCTATCACACAGGAAAGGAGTCTCACAGTTTTAGACACTGAACCCCAACTAGATGCATATTCACTTAAAATTGTTGTCTTGATCTACTTGTCTCAAGATCTGAGGCAAGACCATTCTTATTATCAAGCTACTGGGTTGGTTGGTTGGGTTTTTTTTTTAATGTCTACGATGTATTAGCAAGCGGACAGTTCGCAGGTACGTGTTTGAACCAATTACAGCAGATAATAGGCAAGTAAAGTATACACATGCAATATTTAGTTCATTCTCCAATTTCCAGATTTACTAAAAAGGGGGGGTGGGGAGCCAACTATCCACTGGAGAGTGCTTAAGCATTGTAAATTAAGTATGCGGTAAGCCCAGAAAGACTTAAGAGGACTTTCTAAACTACATACTACTTCTACAAAAGGAGAACTACTTGCTGATAATTCCTCTGCTGCTAAGTATCTGTTTGTTGTCAAGTTTCAGCATGTTTCCCACTCAGATTAAGATTCAATTTTTTTTCACTGCATAATTTATTTATTCTAAGTCACAGATTAAACAGCAGCAAAATAAGCCTTTGGACTCCGTATCTTGAAAGCGATGCAAGCATCCTGAAAAGTAAATAAATGCTGATTTGTCCTTTAAGTTATTCCCCTAAAAGAAAACACAACGGAGAATTGGAGAAGAAATCAGCATTGTCTTACATTAAGAATCTGGTAGTAGGCTTTTTTCATATCTTCACTACTAAGTGTTACATCCTTTAGTTTAGGAGCTGGGAGTTGATCTTGGCCAATGAAAGACATAACCAAGATGTGTTTCTTAAGGATAACCACTTGAGGACAAGGAATTCCTGCATTTTGCATTCTGTGGATCAGAAAATAGATACTGATTAAGAAAAACAAAACAAAAACTCCAAAATATTACAGTTCTAATTCCTGCTTGCTCATTCCCAATCTTAGAGAGCCATGTGTGAGAAACTTGACCCAGAGTCGAAAAGCCTTTGAAATAGACCAAATTGAAAACTGAATAAATATATGTATTTCATAGTACTTCACACAGGAAAATTCAGATCTTAAAGTCATAAGTGGGTCTAAAAATGCTCACTAAAAACTAATCCCTTTTACATCTAGAGCCTGTTAACTTCATGGGCTTGTAAATTCTGCTGCCAAATCACTGAAGATGCTGACAACTCATTAAACTGTAAGAAACTGGAGACTTACTCAATCTGTGCCAGGTTGTATATTATTTAGCCTAAAAACCAAATCTGAACTTCTACCTAGACATAGTGCATCTCCCTTAAACAGAGAACAGAAAACAGACAGGCATTTGGCAACTACTTTTTTTTTTCTTTACCTTGTTAAGTTATGCATTTCTTTCTCAGCCCACATACGAATAATCTTTCGTGGATTCAATTTACTGAAGCGGTCTTTAAATCTGTAGTCATCCTTAATGTATTTGTCACGGTTCTTGAATTCATTAAGAGTTGTTTTAAACACTTTGATGGCACATTCTGGAGGTATAACTTTATCTTCAGTTGCACTTCTCATGGAAAAAGTCAAATACATAACAAAGTTAACTGCACATCTTTACAAGCAAATGCATGGTTTTGGTTTTTAATTTTTTAAAATATTGCGAAATATGGGGATTTTTAATATAAGAGAGGAAAAGATCTGATTTTCTATAAAATTTGGAAGCCAATTCAAGTTAAGTTTATAAAAAGTTCTATGATTAAGCTTATATACGGATGGGTTTTGGCATTTTGATTGTGTTGCCTATCAAATAGGTTCCATCTCCCAATTTGTTAATATTGTTTAAACATTTTTGTGGTTTCTGCTTTTTAAACCATCTCTGGTACTTAAAGCCACTGTCAGTAACAAACAATGTACTTACTTTCCTCCATATGCATGAAAAACAACAGATTCTTTTCCTGTGCTGATGCAGCCTGTGATGGTCTCCAGCATCCCAGCATTGACCATCTTGTACAGAAGTAAACGCGTTTTAGGATCCACTGCTTTTTCCTACAGGCAAGAAATGAATACTCAATTCATTAAAATAATTTTTTGCTTTACAGTGAGTTATAGTATTTATGTACCACTAAGTGTTCAACTAGGTGGAAAGAATAATGCATGAAGAGCATTCTCTTAATTGACGAGAAAAAAAAAAAACAAACCTCAAACCACCAAACAGATGAAGCAAAGCCAAACTGCCCCAGGGCTGTCCTGTCGTCTTAAGATTTAATACTCTCAGGTACCTTATCAGCTGTGTAGCACATACATTTTACCACTTCTATATAAAGTACAGACTGGCTCAAGAGCACTTTCTACAGTGTTTTCAAGAAGCCTTTACAAATTATGAATCAGAATATCCCAAATATTATATTCCTTTTATACCTGTAACAATAAAATAAAGCAAAACACCCAAATTTGAGGAAGTCCACAGCAGGAATTACCAGAGTCTCTGCTCTAAACTCACCCAATAAAGCATATCAACTGACTTCCTAAATTATTAAGTCAGAGTTTACTAGGTCATCTCATCTTCTTGAAACTTGCTATGAAGACAGATATTTGGAGCCTCATGGTTCAACTGCAGAGGATTAGTCCTCTGGGTGGTTTCTATAAATAATTTCCAGGCAGTTCATTCATTGTAGCTGATTAAGAGACAAGTTTAGAAAGACAAAGAGAAAAAAAATGGAAGCTGCTTGCTCTTATTTTGATATGGCGCTCTCAGTAATGCGGGTCAAATAAAGACAGTGTTTTTCTAGTAGGAGCTGGCAGATACTATTTTCTTCAGGAAGGTTAACATAATATCACTTAACTGTTTTACTGAAAATGGAATGGTCTAAGAAATTACCAAAACAGTTTTCAGTTCTAAGCCAAGCTAAAAAGTATATAGAGAGACTTTGTTAAAAACATACTGCAGTGGAGTGCTCCTTCTTCTCATGGAGCCTTGCACTTCGACGTTCCTCAGAGTACGCGTGTTGCTTTAGGGCATTGAAGACTTGATTTGACAGCTTTAAGTCCATCCCAATTCCATCCCCAACTTGGAATTCAGGTGCAAACTACAAGTAGAAATAATAGAAATTTAAGCATTGGTACTAGCAGACACCAAAAGTTAGGATAAGCAGAAATTTCTCATTCTGAGTTGGAAAAACCTATGTGAAACTCACATTGTGTAATGCTATCACTATGTTAAAAAACATACCGCTCTAAACTCAGAACTCAAAGTTCTGCCCAAATTGATATGAGATTACCTAACATCCTGTAGAAATTGCACTTGCAGCATTTCCTTATTTGCAGAAGTTCCACCAGTTATATTGAAGAAAATGGAAGGTATGTACTATGGGTGAACAGACCGAAAAGCTGTAAGTGAAACAACTGACTGAAAAGAAGTTACTGGGCTCATCAGGCAATGAATTTTAAAAAAATAATAAATCAGGTTACACGATAGCTACACTTTTCAAAAATAGCCTTGCTGCTTTATTTGCCCATTTACCAAACTTGCTGATAGTTTTGTTTTGCCAGAAGAGTTCTAAATTCCCAAATTGTAGTCATTAACAAACTATTATTACAGAAAAATTCCGCACAACTCAAACTGCCAATTTGAATAACTAATCCAAACACTGCATTGCTTTCATCCAATGGAAGAAGAAGAAAAATCAACACTATATACAGTAACACAGATGAACACACATCAGTTCTTTGGCTGAATTACAGCATTCCAGTTTTACACACAAAATAACCTCCATTATGTTTTCACTTACATTTTCCATGCGAGCAGTGTTCTTTCTTCCACATACCACTTCATCATGTTTAGTAGTGATGTCTTTTCCTTTTCCTGTGAAGCCCTTTCTCGGTGTAGTAGTAGGTTTATCTGCCAGCAGTGAGAAAAATAAATCAAACTTTACATCTAAACAAACAAAACTAACGCTCATAAAGGTTCCACAATGCCCACACAGTTTTATTTACTAAACAGAATAAAACACTTCAATTGTATGATCCTAATGCAGTCTTCTCTAATCCTAATAATGACAGCTTCTTTTGCTATATTATGACTCCTATGTCTCCTCTGGGGTGTCAGACACACTTTTAGCCTATTAAAGACAGGAATATTCCGTATCATGTGCAGATGCCCCTAGCCAAATGTAGATGACAGATATGCATATGTCACAGTACTTTCCACTTACAATAGTTACTTTGCCAGATTCAGATGCCAAAGCCAATACAATGGCAGACAGAAGCCTGAAGTGTTGGGCAGGAGTCTTGATCTGCTTGAGGGAAGGTTCTGCAGAGGGATCTGGACACCCTGGATCAATGGGCCGGAGACAATTTTATGGCATTTAACAAGGCCAAGTGCCAGGTCCTGCACTTGGGTCACAGCAACCCCAGGCAGCGCTACAGGCTTGGGGAAGAGTGGCTGGAGAGCTGCCTGGCAGAGAAGGCCCTGGGGGTGCTGGTTGACAGCCGGCTGAACATGAGCCAGCAGTGTGCCCAGGTGGGCAAGAAGGCCAACAGCATCATGGCTTGTGTCAGGAACAGTGTGGCCAGCAGGAACAGGGAAGTGATCGTGCCCCTGTACTCGGCACTGGTGAGGCCGCACCTCGAATACTGTGTTCAGTTTTGGGCCCCTCAGTACAAAAAAGACATTGAGTTGCTGGAGCGTGTCCAGAGAAGGGCGATGAAGCTGGGGAAGGGTCTAGAGAACAAGTCTTATGAGGAACGGCTGAGGGAATTGGGGTTGTTTAGCCTGGAGGAGGCTGAGGGGAGACCTTATCGCTCTCTGCAACTGCCTGAAAGGAGGTAGTAGTGAGGTGGGTGTCAGTCTCTTCTCCCAAGTAATAAGCGATAGAACAAGAGGAAATGGCCTAAAGTTGCAGCAGGGGAAGTTTAGATTGGATATTAGGAAAAATTTCTTCACTGAAAGAGTGGTCAGGCATTGGAACAGGCTGCCCAGGGTAGTTGTTGAGTCACCACCACTGGAGGTATTTAAAAGACGTGTAGATGTGGTGCTCAGGGACATGGTTTAGTGGTGGACTTGGCAGTGCTGGGTTAACAGTTGGACTTGATCTCAAAGGTCTTTTCCAACCTAAACAATTGTATGATTCCAAGTTACCTACCCAGCTTCCTGCATAACACCTCCCAATTAGGCGACCCGATTTTACATACAACTGGTAGGTCTCCTTACATTCAAAAAAGCTAGTTGAACTATGTCATAGTCTTAAGTCTATTAACCAACAAAATTGTATTGTTTAATACTGCCACATACCTGCTCTATAAGGATCATGCCGAGTATCCTGCCAATCAACCTCATCCTCGGAGCTGTCACTGTCATAAGGATGCACCTTCCGATAATTTTCAAAGGATATAGAGACTTGAGAAACAAAACAAATAAGCATGTCCATGATTATCAAGGAGTTGCTACTTCCTCACAGCTCTGCCAACTTAAGCAGAGTGCCATCTCCAAAGCAAAAATATGTCTTCTGATGAGGGTACCTTTGCTGTCTCCATTGATCTTCTTCTCTTCACGCCGAAGCTGTGCATCATATTCCCTATCAAATTCCATCTGCAGCATCTGAGCTAGCATTAGGTCACTAGAAGTGTCAGTATTTTCTCCTGTAATAAATGGTCCTTCAGCAACACTATGTAAAATGAAAACAGACATTTAACAAGTTAAACACGGTCTTCTAAACAGAAACACCGCTTTATACCATTTCATCACTCTATACATAAGACTTCGTGCAGAGCTGCATAGAAACTAATGGATCTCAACTGTCCATCTTCCCTCCAAGCCAACACTAAATATTAATAGAGCATGACTTCATTTCTCTTTGCCACTCCTTTACAATGCAAATATTACTTATACTTTTTCTTGTTTACCTTTCTGTAAGAAGCATTAGGCTTTATTTTTAAGATGCCCTTCATGAAAGGGCAAGAAGGCATACAGGTGTATGTATGTGTGTGTATATATATTTTTATAAATAAATCAATACCCAAATTTAAAAAAAAAAAAAAAGAAAAAAGCAAACACAAACCCCCTAAAAACAAGCACCATTGCTTTGCTCTGCTTCACAGAAAAGACTGCAAGCAAAATTTGTATGAGTTTAGAACTAGTAAGTTCTTGGCCTATGTTTAGAGCTTCCAAGTATTAAAAGGATGCAGGTGATACACCTGACAGTTCTTGAAATAACATTGTACACTGTTAACAAAAGAGTCTCTAAAAGGGAAAGAAAAATCCCATTTCTGACAATATTTCTCAAAATGTAGCTCACAGACTGCACCCCAGACAATACACCTGTCATGGTTTTAGCTGGGATAGAGTTAATTTACTTCACGGCAGCTGGCACAGTGCTGTGCTTTGGAATTAGTATGAAAACAATGTTGATAACACACTGATGTTTTGGTTGTTGCTGGGTAGTGCTTGTGCTAGTCAAGGAACTTTTCCAGCTTCCCATGCTCTGCTGGGGGCACAAGAAGCCGGGAGGGGAGGGGGCACAGCTAAGAGAGCAGATCCAAACTGGCCAAAGGGATATCCCATATCATGTAACGCTATGCCTAGTATATTAACTGGGAAAAGCTGGCTGGGTGGAAGCAGGGAGCAATCGTGGCCTGGGGACCAGCAGCATCGGTTGTTGGGTGGTGAGCAGTTGTGTAATTTCTGGGTTTGGGGTTTTTTTTCCCCTTTTTCCCTTTTCTTTTTTATTATATTATCATTATTGTTGTTATCATAATCATTATTATAATTATTTTATTTTAATTATTAAACTGTTCTTATCTCAACCCACAAGTTTCTTTTTGCTTTTGCTCTTCCGATTCTCTCCCCCATCCCACAGGGGTGGGGGGAGTAAGCGAGCAGCTGCGTGGTGTTTAGTTGCTGACTGGGGCTGAACCATGACAGCACCCAAAGCAATGTGAAGAAAATATCAAGAAAGAAGGAAGTGTGACAGAGAAGAGAATTTAAGGAAGAGTTTTAACTGGGGAGGTCATCTTCACTGAAAAAGACCTGAAGTAGCAGCAGAGTCAGGAGATTAACAGACAAAGCCTTTAATATATCGCTATGCATTAAACACATCGTAAGAAAATGCACAAGAGGTAGAAGATGGCTTCGCAACTATGGAGATAGCTAATCCAGGATTTAAACTTACGCAACCACTTCAGGAAAAGCAGCATTTTCTTCTTCCAGCTGCAGCTCTTTCGCCAGCTGTTCACTCATTACGTCAGCCAGGGAACATGATATCGATGTTGTGTTACGGGCTCCCCACGGACACTGCAAATAAACATTTTATTCAAGTCAGCAAGAAATGCAGTGGCAACACAATGATCAGGATAATTAGCTATCACTGGGTCTAAAATAAGCTCATGTAATCTTATAAAAGCCTGTCTTCTACAGATACTTAGGGAAGTATGAGGAACTAAAGTACAGAAAATACCTCAAGGAGTAGTTTCATAAACTCAGTAGAGAGAACTGTGATTGAAGGGATATTGAGGATATTGATGGTCATTTACTGGGAGGGGGGGCGGAAGAGTCACTTTGTCAGTGTCAGTACCCTCTGAACACAGGGAAAAGCCTTCCCAGAAAGTTTGCTTACAGGTGTACACATGGTCTATGTAAAACTTTTCTTGGAACAATGCAATATTAATGGCTGACGCACAGCTCCCCCCCGCCACCCCCGTTTCTGTATCCCTGTAAGGACAACCATCATAAACATCCCCTCCAACACGCAGAAGCACGCACACAACTTTGCTTGTGGAGGCGGGGGTTGGGGAACGGTGAATCCGCCCGAGCCGTGACTCGCTGCCTCGACGGCCGAACTCCGATCCCCTGCTCACCAACAGAGCCCAGAGAGAGGCAACTCCTTTATCAGGGTCTAACAGCAGCCCTCTCCACCGAGAAGATAATTGCTAGGAGCAGCAAAACACGCCGTGCCCTGTCCGGCGGGGCCCACTCCTCGCTTCGCCAGCGGAGCCAAGCGCTCGGTTTGCCAAGTAACCGTGACCCTCGCTTTGCCGGCGGCACTTCGCAGCGTCCCCCCGACGGCCCCAGCCCGGGCGGGCGGCACAAGGGCCTCCCTGCGCGCCGGCCCCGCCGCCCCGCCGCCGCCGGCGAAGGTCGGCCGGGGAGACTGGCCGTGCCCCGGGGAGCCGGGCCGGCGGCGGCCGCGCTCCCGGAGGGTCGGGGTGGTGCCGGAGGGTGGCGCCGGGCACGTCCCCGCGGGCCGCCGCAACGGCCCGGCAGCGCCCAGCCGCGGGCCCGCGCTCACCTTGCTCTGCCAGGCGGGGCCCGGCCCGGCCTCGGGGGCGGCGGCGGCGACTCCTACCGGGTTCATCTGCGCATGCAACGGCGGGCGGCGCGGCGGCGGCGGCGGCGGCGGGGCTCTCCTCAGGGCAGCGACCCTCCCAGTGCGAAACCTTCCGGGTTCTCCCCCGTTCTCTCCGACCGTCACCTGCCGTCAGGCTGCCCATTGGCCGGCGGCTCGGGGCCTCACCCGCCTTTCCGGTGATGTCACGGAGGTGGCCGTGAGGTCAGCGGCGGGGGTCCGGGCGCCCTCGGGGCTGCCCGGGAGCTGAGGGGTAGCGCCGGGGATGGCAGCCTACCCTCGGAGCGGCCGGATCGCCGCGGAGATGTGCGGACAGAGGAACAAGTGGGATGAAACTACATAGGTGACGTTCGCTTTTTTCTCAGGACATAAACAAGGAAAGGGGAGGGGAAAAAAACACCATAAACCAAAAAATTAATTTGATCCTGATCCCATAGCTCACTGTAAGTACAAAATTAAATACTTCATATATGATCTGATACACCTGCTACACCTCAGTTAATGTTAATGATTATCTGGAAAATAGTATTGTGAATAAAATGCCCTGTTTTCAGGATGGGGACAGCCAGATGGTGTTTTGCTACAATACAGTTGCTGTCTGACATCACCTTGAGCAAGTTTCCCAACAGGAAGGAAGCAATGCCTAGAGACCTCCTCAGACCTGTCTCACCATCAGCTAACAGAGAGTATCTGCAAATGTAGACTACAGTACCGTGACAGCCGCCGTCGATAACCAGAAAACCAGCTTAGCAAAGCTGGCTGGCTCCAAGGGCAGGAGGAGTGGTAAGGGATCTAGCAAAGCCCATGCTGCCAGGACAGGCCCAGCAAAAGCCACTCCCATCAACTCTTGGGCATGCAGGAATCAGCTTTGTCGCTCAAAGTTCATCTAATTTGTCCTTACAAACCTGCAATGACGTAAGACATTACGGTCTCCCAAGACAATCTGTTCCAGCGTTCATTACTGCAGAAAGTCCCCAACTAAAGGGCAGACGGTTTGGAAGAGGGTAGGGACCCAGGTCATAGCCCTGCCTCAGCTACGCGCAGCCTGCAGGCACGACACAGGCGTTTGCTGCGCAGACGTTTGGATAGCTTTGTCTGGTGATGCCGTGCCAGTGTGGTTCTTATCTCTCTGCCCTTAGCCCTGGCAGAAAGAGATTATTCTTCCCCTTTGTAGCTGTCGTTTGGGGTGTGAAGATTGTTGCTGTGCCCCCTTCAATCTTCTTTGGCTAAATTTATCAGTTTTATCAATGAGCAGAATGTCAAAGCAATGTCATGCTGCCCCAAGAAAATCATTACGCTAGCACAGCTGTACAAGCACTGATTAAGAAAACAGGTTTTGGTAGGTTTTGATTCAAAAAGACATTGACAATAACTGAATATTCCGATGTCTTTTTATTCAGTTTTTAATTTTCGGAAATAAGTCTTCTATATTAGTCTCTTAAATATTACCTGGTTAGGCCTTGATCCCACAACCTCTTACATGAATGGATCGAGCTTTGAACTGAATTATATTAAGAAGAAATATGCTGTGAAATGACATGTAAACAAAATCATTTGCCACACATTCACATCTCCTAATAAAAATAGTTAAAAATCTAGGTGGAGCAGAAACTTACCTTCATATTACTCAAAATAATTCCAAAGCTGTGTAGCAGTTATATAATTCAAGTTAATTGTGATAAACAACATTGGCAAAAATTTATACTTTCCTTCTTAATCCCTTGCCATAAGTGGCTTAAAAAGATTCAGATCTGCCTCTGCATTTTGCTGTAGGAAGATGTATCATCTTTGCCCGAGTCTCCCACTTTTGATAAGAGATAATCCAAGAAACACAAAGAGGGATATCACTGTAATATTTTGCAAGAAAACAATACTCCACTAAAATAAAAAGTCAAAATATTCTTAGGACATTAGTCTTCGCAGATACCTGTAAACTTTTCTTATTTTTTAAAGCTTTACAGGCTGAATTTTTTGGCACAATGCAAAGTATACCTTTGTTTACAAAAGACACGTTGTGGTGCTTGAGGATATGGTTTAGTGGTGGACTTGGCAGTGATAGGTTAGCGGTTGGACTCGATGATCTTAAGGGTCTTTTCCAACCTTAATGATTCAGTGATTCTATCTGACATGCTTACATAAGCACATGCTCTGCAAAGTGGAAATGCTGTATCGCCTACCCTGCCATCTCAGCCGCATCCGATACCGTGGCATGTCAGCGGTCTCTGTAGGCCTGGATGGACCAAACCTTTCAGCACCGGAAATCTGGCACCTGTTTTGGGCCACGTCCTTACAAACCAGACAGGATTGCATCTGATGGATCAAAATGCCTGAATTTGTCTTGGTGTAGCGGAGACAGTTCAAACTGTTGTGCTCTGTCTGTTGACTTTTGTCTTTTGAGGCTAAACACAGCAGGTTAGACAGGTTCATTTTGTGGGCTGGATTTGGCCTCTGGTCTAGCAGTCAGTGCCCCCCTCACTCCCCAGTTTAGGCCACGCTCAATTCCTTATTTATGCCGCTTTGCTTGGTCCTCTAAAAACAGGGTGTACATGTACAGAGAGCACCCTGTACTTTGTATCACCTGAGCACAATCAAGGTGAGAACTACAGAGACAGGGCTTACCAAGGCTATAATAAAACACTACCCAGTAACTGTGACTAGGTAGGGCATGTCTTTCATTGCATCTCTACCTCCCTGGGATATTTATAGTTTACATGTCACTGATTAATCACAGAATCATAAAATAGTTTGGGTTGGAAGGGACATTAGAGGCCATCTAGTCCAACCCTGTGCAGTGAGCAGGGACATCCCCAACTAGATCAGGTTGCTCAGATCCCTGTCCAGCCTGGCCTTGAATGTTTCCAGGGATGGGGTACCTACCACCTCTCTGGGCAACCTGTGCCAGTGTCTCACCACTCTCATCGTAACAAATTTCTTCCTATCTAGTCTAAATCTAGTCTAAATCTACCCTCTTTCAGTTAAAAACCATTACATCTTGTCCTATTGCAACAGGCCCTGCTAAAACGTCTGTCCCCATCTTACTTATAAGCCTGCTTTAAGTACTGGAAGGCCACAATAAGGTCTCCCCACAGCCGCCTTTTCTCCAGGCTGAACAACCGCAACTCTCTCAGCCCTTCCTCACAGGAGAGGTGCTCCATCCCTCTGGTCATTTTTGTGGCCCTCCTCTGGACCCGCTCCAACTTGCCCACGTCTTTCCTGTGCTGGGAGCCCCAGAGCTGGACGCAGCACTCCAGGTGGGGTCTCACCAGAGCGGAGTAGAGGGGCAGAATGACCTCCCTCACCCCACCGGCCACGCTGCTTTTGGTGCCGCCTGGGACACGGCCGGCTTTCAGGGCTGCCAGCGGGCGCTGCCGTCTCACGCCCCGCCTCTCCCCGCAGCGCCCCCGGCACGGCTGCCCCGCACCGCCGCCCGCAGGCGGCGACGGCCCTTTAAGGAGGCGGCGCCCCTTGGCGGGGCCGCGGCGCTACGTGTCGCTGCCATGGCGGCCGCCGACTGCCGGGCGCGCGCAGCCGGGCGTTCGCGGCGGGGGGCGCCGTGACCCATGTATTTGAAGAGGCCGGCGGGCGGCCTCGCCTTCTGCCTCTTCTACCTGGCGTCCTGCTTCACCAACAAGGTGAGGGCGGGCCCCCCTCGGAGGGGCCCGGCCCGGGTCGGGGCAGGCGGCGGGAAATGCTGGGGCGGTTTGTCCGCTGTGGCAGGAGCGGGGGGGCCGCTCCCAAGGGGGCGAGATAAGTGTAGGGTCCCAAGAGGGAGAGGGATGGATGGACGGACGGACGGACGGTGCCCTCTGCTTGTCCTGTCCTGCTCAGGGAGAGCCCCTCCCGGGGGAGGGTTACCCTGCGAGTGACAAAACCTCCTGGCGTTTCAGCCCCCAAACCCACCGCCCCCACTCGTGATTGCCAATATAGTTGTCTTCTGCCAGTCTCGTTTTTCTCAGTGTGTGGCATCTTTACCTTTCCACGACACCTACGTTTCAATATTGGCATATTTAGGAGGGTAAAACGGTTAAGATCATGTTGTTAAAATGAATGAAGTGTTAGTTATAGAGCCAGAAATTGTACTGCTCCAAAAGCATTGGTGATGCTGAATGTATCTTATTATTGGGTATCTAGCAATCACTGAACGCACAGTCATTCACAAAACAAGATCTGTTAACTGCAACCATAATGCCAAGTATCCAAGGGAAAAATCTGAAATATTCAAAGCATTGTAGCAGTAGTGAAACAAATATTAGCTTCCACGACCCCTTGACAGCTTAATTAACCAGCAAATTAAGGATGTGAAGTCTCTTTTCCACTGTGCAAATCCCCTGCCTGTTGCTATTGCTGAAAGGTCTAAGCAGAAGTAGGCTGAAGACGGCCACATTGTGAATAAAATTGAATAATTTAAACACAGTTTGTAGTAGTTTGCTCACTCTGGGAGGAGGAGATAGAGTAACTACTCCTTGCTGCCCTATTAGAAAGCGTGTCGGTGTTTCTGAAAGAAACTATGTAGTTGAAGCAACTAGGGTATGGATTTCCAGAGGGAGAGTTAGAGAAAAGCTGCATTTTAGAGGTGAAAATGAAATCTCTTCTTGGCATCGCCTACTGGTTTCTGTTCAGAAACATTAAGGATGCCTGGAAATAGACTGAAGCCCAGCCGTGAAGCAAAGTTTGTGGGGAGAGATAGTGCACTTGGTTTGACAGACTGCTAGGAGCAGTGATTAGTTAAACAGAAAGGGGCTAGAAGAGCTGCCAGATTGCATCATGCATTGGAAAAGGTACTTGGCTTAACTATACTTGAGAGGAAATTGCAAGGATTTTGATATAGGGCCTCCACTTTTAAACCTGAATGTAGGTTCTAGTGTAACAAAGTTAAAAATAACCAGCATATAGACCTTTCGGTTGTTGCAGGTGGTGTGTAAATGCAAATGGGGGTACAGACGTGTCCAGGTATATCATCCTGATTTAAAACCCATGTGGCAGTTCAGACAAGTGTATGTGTAACATGACCCTTTGTGAATCGACATGCCTTGTGTCTGTGTATTGCTGCCAACTTCTTAGCAACACCCCTCACACCTAAAAATGGGACCTTGCAAAGTGCTCAGCACAGTTTCCTCTCTGTTGAAAGCTTTCAGTTTCTCCCTTTGCCATTGACAGCTTCTGCTGGCTCCTGGGAGGAATGGCAGGTACCTTTTCTCTCCTCTGAGGAAGCTTCAGTCATTCTTCTCCTTTGGAGAAATAGTACTTATATACTTCATTACAGGAAATTGTTAGATCCTGATATACACATCGAAAGGCATATGTATTTCTGCCTCATATTTCCTTATATACATATATAGTGGGAAAAGACTCTAGTATCCATATGTGCAGACCCTGACAAAGCAAACTAAAGCAATGAGACAGAGGCTTTGCTTTTTTTTCCCCCATACATTACATCTTCAAAGTGCTTGATGGACTGCTTCATATTTTATACAAAATGGTGTGAGAATGTTAGGTCTGTAAGATGAATTAATCATCAGGAGACAATGATGTTAAGATTATTGGTCTTGATTCTGCTAAAGGTTGCCTCTGTCATATGATACGATTTTAATTGACAAGTGCTTCTGTCTTTATGTTCCTGTTAATCTTTTTGCCGTTCAGTGTGATGCATCGAGTCCGTTCAGAAAGTGAAAGAGCAATTCAGAAGGTGGCTTTCTTTCCATCATTCAGTGTGTCCACTCCATTCCTCATGTACTTTAGTGTCTGCTGCCTTCCACAGTGACTGGGGCGGCGTCCAGCAGTTCTGGCATAGGAAGAGAAATCACTGAACACTTATTTTGTCTTTTTCTTTATTTTGGTAGAAGTTCTTTGTGTTTTGTTGCTCTCGTGATTGTTTGTTAATGCTATAACACTGTAGGTGTTTGATGTCCATTAATTTGGTATTTGTTTTCCAGTATGTCCTGTCTGTCCTGAAATTTACCTACCCTACCCTTTTTCAAGGGTAAGTACTGTTTTAAGAATACAGTTGTTTGAAAAATGACTTCAGTCAGTAAATGTCTTGCTGTTCCATGCTGAAGCTAACTTTAGTACCAGTTGTCATTACTGGCTTTTGTTGTCTAGAGAACATAGTTCATGAAGCCTTAGTAAAGCATTCATTAATGTGTCTTGGTTAACTTTTAAAAGTCATGATGGTGATGTAATTAAGATATATAGACTCCATAATTTCTAATTTTTCTGAGTCTTATGCTTCAGCATAGAAAAGTAGCAATTATAGTACAGCCTGTCTTCTTTGGAAATGGCATTCATGGATAACGTGCAGTTGTGGTGTATTCTTTTGCTATGCTAATGAAAACAAACCTTAAACCCATGTTTAGGCATGCACAAATACCATGTTGCTTATCTTCATGCTTAGCTTTTGTTGTAACTCTGCATCACAAGTCACTATTTTATCTTAATGATTATTAAAAAAAATTAATGTTTTGTCAAATATCCAGATATGTCATCAGTGCTGTTAATAGTTTGTGAGACATTTAGTGAAAATCTGGCCTGTTAGAGTCAAGACTCCCCCCATTTGTTCTTCTGAGGTAACAGTAAAGTCTGCAGACACTGGATATCTTTAATTCCTTTACTGCTGCTTAGCATGGCTTATATTTTTTCCTGGTGTGCAGGCCCCAGGACTGCAATCAACTCTAAGAATAATTGCCTCGGGAATCTCCATTTTTTTTTGAGTGTTCTCAGCTCTATTAAATAAGCAACGACTACTTTCTTCAGTTCTGACACAAACACAGAGACTGTCTCTTGGACAAGGCTTTTATCATATGGGGAAAGTAATGTGTGTAGAATACGAGTGTGGTAAATCAACAGTAAAAATGCATCTTTTAATGGCAAGGGACTGCCTTATGGTATCTGTGTTGCCACAGTTATTTACTTTTTATATTATTTGGAAATGCATCTCAGCATCTTAATATTTTTCCATAAGTCCTGGCTTTTAAAGGTGACCTTTCCTTGAAATGTATCAAGTGACTCAGATGCACTTTCATTTAGAGATATGAGCAAAGGAGGAGAATAGTGTTATTCTCAGTTCATGCTGTTATTGTTCGTTGTTGTTTTTGTTACCTGTATAATCTAAGACTATATTGCGTAGTGCTAAGCATCTGGAACTGTTACTAACCTCAACTTCTGTCCTTAAAACCTGAGACAAGAGGAGATTCTTCACAATAAAATTGATGGAAATTCATCACTGACTTGGAATAGAGTATGGTCAAGCCTATGGCAAACATCAGGGGTACCTGGCTTTTAATCTCTTATGCTCCTCATCTAAAAAAGGTGAAGTGAGCTGTGATAGTAGCACTGAATATTCATCATACCCATGTGGACAATGAGGTTGCTCTTCGCTGACACTGTGCAACTGTATGTCATACTGCATAGAGTGCATATTTGTTTGTTTGTGTTTGTCTAAGAGAGATTTTAAATAATTGCTTAAATGCATTGCAATGAATGGGAATAATAAATAAAACCACTTCTATACCTTTTACAGATGTTAATGTGATTTAACACTGTAGTACAGTATCTCTGTCTGAACTATGCCAGAAGTTCAAGGATTTTCACCCAAAAAACATGAAACACATCTCGGAAAACCACTAGCTTAAGGATGAAGGAAGCTAATAACTTATTTTAAAGCTTAAAAAAAATCAGTGTGCATCACTACTAATTTTAAATTATCTGCAAGTATTTCTAAGGCCTCACATACTATTTCCATAATAGACTAAGGAACACCTTTATGGTAGGATAAGTCATTAGATAGATAAGTCAATGCAGAATGTAATTGTTATATACCTTTTCAATGAGAAAACTGCAGTATTGTCATTTATATGCAAGGTTATCTGGCTGTAAAGATGTCTTCTCTAGAGGCTCTGAATCAGAGGCTCATGCAACATAACGATCATCTTATTGTTGATGACACTTCACTTGGTGCTTGCTACGCAAAGTGCAGGGCAAGGGGGAAAGCAGTCTGAGTTCAGGGCAGTTTGTAATCTAAGCCCAGCATGAATAACCATGGGAAGTCATAGAGCTAATGTTTGAAATTTCTAGGACTATACACGTCATCCTTGGGGCTTATTACTTACACTGAAGTGAGTCTTTGAATCCTGACGTCATGTTTATTTGTTCTAACAATCACAGTTTATGGATGAAAAGATCATAGAATCATTAAGGTTGGAAAAGACCTCTAGGATCATCAAGTCCAACCATCAACCCAACACCACCATGCCTCCTAAACCGTGCCCTGAAGTGCCACGTCTACACCTTTTTTGAACACAATTGTGATATTCATCTATTGTCACAAACCTTGCCTCACTTGCATCTTCAGATTATCAGGGCTGTAACATCACTTTTACTGTCATTAACTTGTGTGGGAAGAGGTGATAAAATGGGGATATAGTAACATGACTAAGGTAATTGTGGTAAGTGGTAATTTACAAAACATTTTGAGCAGGAGGTGGAAGAACCAGAGTATTAGAAAATTTGGAGGAAATGAAGGCCCACAAAAATGAAAGATTCACAGGGGAATAGTGGCATCCCTGGTAACCTGGAGAGATGGTAGATAACTAGAGTTTTGGGTGTGCTGTGAGAAATTCTTTGAATTATAAGGTCACGCTCTACATGGTTAAAAAGGACAAACAATTCAGAGGTACTGTTTTGTTTCTATTTCAGGTGGCAGACATTAGTGGGTGGACTTCTGCTTCATGTCTCCTGGAAGCTGGGCTGGGTGGAGATAAACTTGTGTTCAAGGTACTGTGGGGTTTTCAGTGACTGCTAAATACTTATTTTCTGTAGCTGGCTAACAACAGAGTTAAGTTGCTTATAGAAGTTACTAACTTGCTAAAATATAAGTTGGCGTTGTGTGTTTGTATGTGCTCTGCCTCACAGATGTGGGAGAGATCTTGTGGTTTAGTTTTATGAATGTTCAATGACACACACTTCAACTGATTACTAATATAAAGTGGATTCAATTTAGCATTGGTAAAACAATCAAAAGAGCATAGGCATGAGTGAAAACTATAAGGATAACTTATCCAACCATCTGTCCACATCTCTTCCCTGGATTATTTTATAGTATTATAACAGAAACCTTTGTAATGTTATCTAAGAGCGTCGACACACGCTTCCGCAAAACCTCAGTGCAGTGAAGTCCATAAATCGGATGTCAGTTTGTGTTTTGACGATGGAGACTTCAGGCCACTAGATGTCAGCCCACCATAGGAAAAGCAGTTAAAATACATCCTGAGAAACCTCTTTACTTGTTTAGCTAATACAGAATGCCTGTTCTAGAACAGACTGAACAAAATGACCAGAATTAATTGACATGTTTTGGTTATAATTCAGCCAAGTGCTTAAGCATGAGTTTAAATCTGTCTTTCTTCAGAAGAATTAGACACATGCTTTAATGCTTTACTGAAGTGCACTTGTAGCATGTATCTCCTGTATTAAAACCAAAACAAAACCCCCAACCCCCCTCACCCCCCAAAACCAAGCAAGAAACTCCCCAAGAAACAAACATAATGTCTCAAAACTTCTGTCTACCTCTTTGTCTCAAGCTCCTTCCCCTTCAAAGGTGATTTTTTTCTTAGTACTAGACATTTCCCCCCAAGCTCCCCACCCCGTACAGAATATTGGTCTCTGAATCTATCTGGTTTGTTGTTTTTTTTTTTTTTCCTGTGTTTGTGTATGTGTAGGATCCTTAAGAAGACCATATCCAATCTTGTCATGCTTCAAATAATAAACTGCCACCCATTTGTTTATTTCTGCAAAATCTCAATGTTTCTGTCATGTGGACTGATCTCATACGCTTTCTGAGCCAGTTCAGGTTATCCCGAAGTGTCTCAGCAGAATTATTTTATTACATAGAGATCATCACCCTTTGTCTTAAGTCCGGAATAGTAGCTTCACAACAAAGACCAAAGAAAAACATATTGCTTAGAGTACTTTCCCTTAAGTTTTGTGGATATCCAGCTTTTTCATCTGCTTCCCCCCAGTACTCCCAGCTGTAGGGGACTCTGTCACCATCACCGTTGCTTCTAAAGGGTGAATGGTGATGGTCTGCAAAACTTGTATCCAGAACAAGTGCTCTGTGGAGCACAGAGGAATATGTGTAACATCTGCATAATGCTTCCAGCAGTGGCATCTGCCACCCAGCTTCTGCCTAACATGAGTCCTATGTGTTCTGCTTGGCATTTCTTCTAGTGCTGAATTTTCCCCACAGCTAAGCAGCAGCTCAGAGCCTTACTTAAACCAAAACTCCAGAGCGTGGTTTAGGGGACACTACCCATTGCCTTTAGTGGGCTTTGGATCTAGCCCTACAACCACAAGCTCCTCAGTTCTTTTATGTCACTGAGCTTTCCTGTTTTGCACGTACATCACTGTATTGCCAATTTAAGAAGCTACTAATTGGTTTACATGCAAGACAGATTGTTGGTGCTGACACATTACATCAAACATCCATGCATTCTTTTCAGTCCTGAAATTCCCACTTGGCAGCATAAAATTCTACCTTTACATCATGGAAAAAGCGTCTGAAGTCCTTTTCCATTGCACTTCACAGTATTGCGTTGGAGATGAAGATACATTTGGGATTCCTAGAATTTAGTGGTGGGGAACATGAAAGAGTGTTATGTTCTAAATGAAAATTCAGTTTTCATCATGTGTTACTTTCATCTTCCCAGCCGTCCTTTCTTTTCTTCCCTCCCCCTTTCTTCTATCTGTGGCAGTTCCAGTAGGGTGGGAGTACTTTTACTAGTGTCTGATGTGAACTCGTTGGTAATGAGGTATGACAGTTTTAGATCCTGCTGGTGGTGAAATTCCAGCTGAAGTCAATAACCTTAAAAGTAACAGTGTTTTTATAAAAAAAAAAGATGGTGACTACCCCAAAACCCAGAGCAAGTATTTATGCCAGTCAAAGGATCTAAAGATTATTCTGTTTTTGTTACCCTAGGTTTTTGATCAAGTATCTTAGAAAATTATGTATGAAAAAAAAAGAGGAAATGTGATGTTTAGGGTTTTTTTCCTTGTCTGTGTTTACATGAATCTTTGGACATGTTTTACCTTCATTCAAACTGTTCTGATTTTGTTGTTCAGCATCCTCTTTTTCTTGTGTTCCATGAAGTGTGGTAGTGTAGTGGTACCTATAATTACGTTTTAACTCTGACATGCTAGTTGGAAGTGTAATCCAAATTAAGGAACTACAAGCAGTTTGGTTTCGTTTTGAGAACCAGCCTTATTCACTAACATCTTCTGGACTTCAGTTCAAAGCTTGGGAAATGTGAGTGGGGGTAGCAGTGTCTTCAGTCCTGGGAAGCCTTTGGATCTGGCCTTTAGAACACTGCTACTCTTTTTCTCCCTTGTTCAAAATCTTATGTTATTCTTTCTGAAATTTACCATCTACCTGTTCCCTTCTTCCCCTTAAGTACCAAGATCAAAAAAGTACAAATCCTGAAGCCTCTTTTCAGAACTGAAACCTGACCCTACTGTAATAACCATGGCTGAATAAAAAACCTAGATCAATCTGTGATGACTTCATTCCTCCATTAGCTGTCAAACTGCCTCTAGGAGTTTGGCTTAGTTAAAGGAGTATCATTAGGAAATCTCAAGAGGCAGGCTCCCACAGAGACAATCTGATCTTTAGGAAGAATCTCTTTGTAAATCTGGCTGAGAAATGAATGTGTGGGTGGGCAAGGGTGTTTGTACATAGTGAAAATGTGTGCTGCCTGTGCAAGTACACCATTTTATGCCGTCATTTGTCAGTTTTCCTTCCTTTTACAGCACATCAAGGAAATTAGTTGAAATTTCTCTCCCTTAAAACCCATAGGAGTAATTGCTATGAAGCAAACAATTTTGCAGGGAGAGGAGCCAGGGAAAGAGTAAAAGAAAGAAAATATATCTGCAGATAGCTCCTATCTGGGATTAGATGAAGTGATTCATTTCTGTCTCAGACTTCTTTACTACATGGGAGGAATACTGAACAATCAGGCAATGAATTTAATATGCACACCTTTGAAATAGATGTATATATATATACATTTTATTGTATTCCTTGCAAGCAACTGTTGCCAACTGTATGTAAACAGAATGTGGTGAAGTAATGAGGTTTTAATTGTTTTCACAGGTCTGAAATCCTGTCATGGCTTCCTGCTTCAGTACTGTTTGTTGGCATTATTTATGCTGGCTCTAAGGCACTGTCTAGATTGGTAAGAAATGCACAAGTGGAAGTCAGTTTGTTATTACCCCTACTTTATGAGCAAAGAACATTCCCTTCATACGAGGTGTTTAATGCTGTTCCTGGGTTGGGGGGAAAGAAGGGAGGAGGGGTTTAAGTAATACGTATATGGTTAATGGTACTAGAGCAGCAGTCCAATCTTACGAAGAGTAAAGCAGTATCAAAAAGCACTTCCTTGACAGTCCAAAGCACTCAGTGGTCTGAATTGTGCAAGAAGGGGAGAAGCTGAAAAAGTTACTAGCTGTAACTTTGCAAAAAGGGGGAATGGGGCTGTGGGATCTGTGGGAAATCCCTCCAGGAAAAGGATGAAAACCATTTCAGTGAGAGGCTTTGATGCTTTACAGGATTTGAAAAAATAAATTGAAAGTTGGAAAGAGATTATGGGGAGGGTTAGATTAATCTGTTTTACAATCAATTTGAATCACAATAACCTACCAAATGTTTAGAGGATATCAAATCTGCTTTCATTAAAGTTGAGTGCTTTTTACTTAAATGATACAGTCTTTCTTTTAAAAAAAAAAAAATGGTGACATGAATTTTTTAAAAACAGTAATGTTTTACTGCTGTTATGCAGTCTGCAAGGCCAGATTCTGCACTAGTTCCCTTCTGCATTCCAGCAGCACATCTTCATCTAATTCAGAGCGAGGTCGCTGCTGCCAGCTCCTAAACCCCAAGAAGGATCAAAAGGACATTTTTGACAAGATTCTGCTTGTAGTGATCCCTTGAACATCCCAGTGGAGAGGTAGGGCAGAAAAGGACAGGAGATCTTTGTCCTCACAAACAAGGCTGGGGCCTCATCTCGGACCCAAGTGACCTTTGGAAAGCACAGGCATGTGCTCAGAAGCCCCATGCCTCCAGATTAGCTCTGTCTTGGGGTGATTGCATTTACTTCCTCTTGGTTCCTTGTCAAAGGAAGTTCCGTTGGGCTTCCCTGGTGTAAACTGAGCAAAGATTCCTAAGGAGAGCACTGTCTGGGAACAGCAATAAAGACTTGGCAGCAGCATCTTTTCTGTCTGTTCACCTGGGAGGTGGAGGAGGTATGAATCACATTATCCTCTCTGCTATTTCTTCTTACTTCCTAGTCATCCCCTAAATTACCTTGTTTCCCTCCTGTCCCTGCTCTCATCATTCAAGAGTGAGATGCACTGGAGTGGCAGGGGGCTGTGAATGGTTTTGATTTGTATCCCAAAACTTTCTTTAAGGAGCATCTCCCATTTTTAAATGGCTTTTTATTGTACATGAATGAGGATTTAGGTGTCTAATTCTGTGGCCACTTTAGAAGGAAAGACAAAAGGACGAGTAGCCTTAGGCCAGAGTTACTATGTCATGCCTTGTAAAGGGTCTAGATTCAATCCTACACAGAAGCTTTACCTACAATAAGCTTACATATAACAGTTTTACAACACAGCGAGGAGGAAAATGGGCTCTCCCAAACTTGTACCTGAATTGACTCACCTCAGCAGTGTATTTTAATTAACTGGGTTTATTCCTAAAGCAGAAATTACATGCACTTTTTTGATCAAAGCCCGGGAGACCCACTTTAAAACACTCCTGTGTACTGGCAGAGTTACAGTCTTAATCTCTGTGCCTCTCCCTAGAGGTGCTGGCAGTCCCCCCTGCCACGGAGTTCAGGGCTGCTTAGCTCTGGACTGTGATGCATTGACAAAAGTATGCAGAGCTGCAAGGGGAGGTTTGTACAGAGTCTACTCACCCTGTCTGCCCAACCAGTAAACCTTTATTTTCGTAAGCATTAAGCCCACTCACAGATTTAAGAAATGCTCACATCAAAGACAATAGACATATGGAGAAGGTTAACTGGGCTAGGCAAACTGGAGCCATTGTTGGCCCTAAAACACATTTGGAAGAGCCAAAGACGGGGGAGAAAAGAAAAACCCAATAAATTGGCTACGCAAAAGGAAGAATGTAAATTCTGCTGTCAACTTTCCCTGTGTATGGTTATTTCTTGTATTTCCTATTATTGTGTCAGGCTCAGGATGCTTTTGATAGATACGTTTGGTTGTGTGTTCTCAGTTGTCCAGCAACAGAGTTGAGAATTGGTTTTCAGAATCAGTAAAGCTGGGGCTAGCAACTTCATGCCAGTTGTGTTTGTGTGATTTGCATTCCTTGCTAATTTAGAGGTGTTAAAAGTTATCTTGGTGTAACTGTTGTGTTTATGGATCCACCCAAGCTGTCATTATGACTTAAAACATTTAATTAGTGATGCGTATCCAGCTTTATGGGAGTGAAAAGAAAAATCCAGAAACTACAGATTTCTGAATACAAAGTCAAATTTAAGAGATATTTGCTGCTTATATCACCTGATACTTAAAAGCCATGAACATCACTGAGAGATTAACTCATTCTCTACTCGCGTGATTTAAATACTATACACAGGTGGGGAAATACTGCTTCCTAAAACTGCCTTAGTCTCTAGATTATCTTAATTGGAGCAGAGAATTGCTTCTGTTTCAACTGCCTGAGAGGCCGTGGATCTGATTTGGAGGAAGTATTATGAACCACTAATTCTGGTTGGGTTTGCCTGGGGCAATGGGTGTTTGATTCATTATTGTTATCATTGGGTTTTGCTTCTTAATGATTTCATTTTGGGATGGTGTCCAGACACCACAGTGGGTATAATTTCAACATCACTTGTGTATGAACCCTAATTTTGGGCAGTTCTTCCTAGCAGCAACTGAAAGCAATCACCTAAAATCATCTTGCCCATAATTCTGTTGCTAGGAGTCACTCTGTATTCTTAGTAGCATGAGACAGAGATGGGAAAACTAATGAGAACTCTCTACGGTAGAGGCTCCAGATATCTGAACAGAGAGACAAAACTAGAGGCAGAAACCTGGAGCAAATCTCACCGAGGTAGCTGTGTGCAGACAAACCAACTGAGCACTCGAAAGTGGGAGAAGAGGCAAACAGGGTCTGCATTTAAAGATGCCTGTGCTGTGTAATAGTGAGTGAAATGGGTCTAAGTCGCTTTTAGGAGATGTGGTGTGGGTTTACAGCTTAAAAAACAAAACAAAACCCAAACCCACAAACATGTGGGACAGCTGTCCCTAAGAAGAGTGCCCCTTCCTATGTGTGTGACTGTTCTGGTTTGATTTGGGCGTTTTTGTTCTCTCTTAATGGCAGCCAATCCCAGTGTTCCTCACTGTGCACAACGCGGCAGAAGTTATAACCTGTGGGTTCCAGAAGTTTGTGCAGAAAGAGGTAATTGATCTATTAATTGATACATTCAAGGTACCTCCTATGATATAATTGCCCTATAACAAGACACCTAATTTCTTTTAATACGGGCATTAGTGCCATGTGCTTTTCTAGTCTTGCTGTGATAGCTAGTCATTAATGAGATCCAGAGAGAGCTTTGCTGTTGACAAGTACCTATATTGATATTTTCTTTTCCCCTTTAGTTGATGAAACACTGCAAATGTGTATCGACAGTTTGATCCATGTTTTTAAGACTGGCTTGGTCCTGCTTATTTTTTCCTTTTGAAAATTAATATTGCCCCTCTCTCATGCCCCACATAAGAACCTCATTGAGCTGAGATGGAGGAGGACTGGGTCCTCCAGTCCAGTATCATATATGTAGTATTTGATGTGTTATATGATTGCAGGTATATTACATCTCCACATGAAATGCAGGAAGAACAGTGCATTTTTGGATTTGTTTTGAATGCTCGAGAATCTGTCCCAAGACCTATTAAGTCAGGAGAGTAATCCCTGCTCCCTTTAGTAAGAGCTGGGTTTGTTTCTCACAAACTGCATTGGGAATACTTCTTCTTAGGCTACAAAATGCTTTTGTAATGTCCCAGAGAGCTGCTGTGTGAGGTAACACTGGTAAATCGTTCATCACAAAGTCATTTCTACAGTGGCCCCTGGCTCACTGTGGAAGGGATCTTCCATTCATTACTTCTGTTGTGTGTATAGAAGACGCATAAATGGCCCATGTTTACTACTCCTAACATACTGAAGAGGTCACTAAGGTTATGCCTAAAGGGCATACCAGTGTGTACCATGTCCCTGTGGCATTTTCCTCTGATTAGCGTCCCTGTCGAAGTATTTCATATTTTCCTTGTAGCTCACACGTTTATGTCTCCCGTCTTGCAAAACAAAAGCACTACAGACAGGGATAATGCAAACACAGGTCTTGCTTGGAAGCTTCTGGAGAATAATTTTGGAACAAAGGATTGGGAAACTCATGAGTTTAGACCAACACTGATTTGGCTGGGTTAGTACCTAATTAATTAAGAATACTCAATATTTGAGTACATACAGTACATAGTTTTGGCACAGTTCAAGTTAAGTTTGAGGACCAGGTATAAAGTTCATGTCTGGTTTTAGGTTTACCTGCTGTTAAGTAATCTGAAAATATAAATCAAGTTGAAGTAGGCTCCTCTGTAGTCCTGGTTCTTTTTTTCAAATTAAATTTGCTAAGCAGTGCTCAAACGTAATGTTGAATGTTGCTCACTGGATTTTTAATGTGTTTGATTCAGTAAGATCAGCTGTCATCACTTTCCTGTTTTTGAAAGGAGAAGGCACTATTTCACAATTTTTAATTTTAAATTTTAATTTTTTTAATCATACTTTCTTTTTTACAGCAGACCTCTCATCTGAAAGTCTGTAGGTAAGCTTTTAAAACTGCTCAGATTCAGATTCAGACTTGTTTTGGCTCCAGCTTCTGTATTTGCTTCAGATAATGGCACACCAAAACAATGAAGAATGTAAGGCACATTCCCGTGGGCAGTGAGCCTAAATTGCAACATAGGAGTAATTAAATATTTTTAAAATGTATTTTTTTAACAATTGCTTAAATAGATACATTTTTTTCTCCTTACAAAAATAAAAAAAGCCAGAAGGCCAGTCTTCCTGAATAACAAAGCAGTGCTTTTAAGTATGCTTTTGGAAAGGAGAAATAAATCAGGTTTGAAGTTCCAGTGGATATCCTAAACAGTAAGAGAAAGATAATTAATGTGATAGAAAATAGCTAAAAATGCTTTTCCTAAGAAAGAAAAGGTCAGTGATATCCAGTTCTGCTAGAAAAATTCATATTAAGCTCTACAACCTACCAACCCTTGTTGGCCCTACTTGTTTAGGCTTCAAAAAGGAGATAGAAAGGGTCAAACAGAAGTCGGCCAGTCATGTATTAAAAGTTTCATTCTTTCCCCCCATGCCCTTGAAGAACACGTATTTGCTGTCCTCTACATTCTATAATCTTTTAGCTGTGCTTAGAATAGATAATGTTGGGTTATTATTTAGTGTACATAGAGGCACCATCTTCCTAATTTCTTCCTGTTGTTTCCATTATCTGACTTACTGTGGCCTTGTTTTCACCACTGGATTATTGTCAAGAATACCAGGTCTTTTATCATCTTTATTCTGTCTTCTGTGCCCCTAGGGAGCAGGAAAATAAGCTCCAAAAACAAATGTTTGTTGTTATTTATAGTGACAGTCCACAGAAATTCCACATCAGTGTGGCCTGTAGAAATCCTGACTCAGCCACAGGTTAAGAATTTATTTAGTCCATGCCAGGGGACTAGGGGAGGATTCGTGCAGTCCTTATGCCATTTCTAGCGTAATACTCTCACTCCTACTTCGCTCTGTGTTCTGGAATTACACATAACTTTTAATGGAGTCACCTCTGCTGGAATTGTTGTAACAGGCAATTCACCTTAATGAAAGAACTTTTTGATAGCCATTCACAGCCAGAAATTGGTTGATTCTGGCTTTCTGAAGCAGTCTAGAGAAGCCAGATGGCAAGTAAAGAATAGTATTCCCCACAAAAAACTTATTTTCATCACTGCTGAGATGTTTTGTGCTACTGTTCCCATACGACTTTGTTGTGTGTGAGTTATGAAGAACGCATGATGTAAAATTTATTTTTGGTGGCAGAAATTACTTTTTAAATACAAAATAAACAAATGAAGTGTCAGTGTAAAATTGAGTGGAATTGGCTATAGTTCGCTGAGAGTACAAATCCAGGTTACGAGCTTTTGGTCCTGTTTGGTTTTTTTCTCTTCTCCACAGTGTGCTGTTCCTCTTGGTAGCAGCAGTGTGCCTTCCTTTATGTGACACACAGGTAGGTAAGCTCTGCTTTGTAAAGCAGCTCTGGTTAGACCTTGATGTTTGACATCTTGTTAGCATATGCAGGATGCAGCTTTTACTTGTAAGCTAGGGTGGGATTCCTGCAAACGAATTGTAAATGTTGCCTAGTGCTGTGTTGTAGTCTTGCTGGGTTTAATGTGTTTGCATCATGGTAAAACCCCTGAGCAGTTCACCACGCAGCTGTGGTGAAGGTGGTGGCTGGGGAAACCATAGTTTAACTTCATAGAGGACTTAGAGCAAATCACTTAGGTTTGAATTAATTGCTTGTACCTGCAGGATGTTCCTAAATTAGCTTTGTAATCACTCTACACACTTCCTGTAACTAATGGAGAAAGAAAGGAAGTACTTTCAGAGAGTAGCTCGGTCTAGCAAAGATATATTCCTTGGAGGTGCTTTTTCTCTTCTGGAGACTTAGGAAGGCTGTTTCCTTGTTTTAGATACTTCAGTTAATATCTGAAGTCAGGTGGGATGAATCTGGGAACTTGTCTGGATGCATCTGATCAAATGTAAGCCATCAGAAGTGTTGCACCTGTGCTAGCTTTCTTCATAGTCCATGGTGCAGAGCAGGAACTTCTGGTGTATAATTCATCTCCCCTGAAAGAAGACATCTAAAATATGCCAGGTGAATTCCTCTCAAAAATATTTATTTTCCCCCACTGATGGTGAAGAGAGCCTGAACATCTGCCTGCTCAGAGGCAGACGTCTGTTTAAAGCATTCTTTTGGGTACTCTGTGGTTAGTGAGAGTCTTGGGAGAGAGACTGCTTAGCTGCAGCAGGGGCCAAGAGGGGAAAGGAGACCAGACAAAAACCTTAGTGATGTTTCTCTCTTCTTCTTGCCCTGCCCTGACTGCCAATACAAGACTAAACAGACTGGGGTCCATATTCTCAGATGGTTTAAAATGGTGTACATATCTGAAAGAAATAGAGCTATCCTTGCCAAGAGTAGCTGAGAGCCTGGGTAGCTGGCACATGGCAGCTCTCTAAGCGGGACAGAAAAAAACTTTAGCCTTCCTAGTCTTCTTTAGTCATCTTCTCGTTCTTTGTAGCATAGCTCCCACTGGCTGTACGTGCTTCGTGAAGCTAACTGCAGAGAAATAGTGATATGTCCGTTTACATGAATGTGCATTTATTTATGTAGATGTTCTTTATTGCAGTTTGATCCAAACGGTTATTTATGGGCTCTAATTCACTTGATCTGTGTTGGTAAGTCATTTTCTTTTGGAAAAAGAATTAGGAAGAGTAAATATGTTGGAGAAGCAAATCAGCTTTATTATGAAGTTACTGATATTTAAGGTTCTTGATATAAGAAACACTTGGAAAGAAAGAAGCCCCTCAGTAAAGATAAGAAAGTGCATTCCTTTTATAGATTTATGTTGAAAACAACAACAGAATAAACTAGATATTGCAGTCAGCTAACAGTGCATGAGAAAATGTGCATATAATTTTAATCAGCACTAAGCTTTTCTGGGAGTTTTTGATGGTTGCCTACTAAAAGACATTTCTTTCTGAGGGGAGAAGAAACATGAAGAAAACCAAGCAATAACTTGTAGCTGGAGCTTTATTGCACACACTGATTTTATTTAAAAAATGACAAAAATATTCTAAAATATCATGGAATATGCTCCCAGAGGAAGGATGTTGAAATGTTGGGGGGTTTTATGCAGTCATATGCATTTTTAAAAAATGGTAACAATGAGTTGTATAATCTGTCAGGTTTTCTTTTGTCTTTTTCAGACTAAACATTGATTTGGATAAATCACAATTCTTCCCTGAAAAGCTAGAAACAGTCAGATCTAGCAAATCTGAAGAAAACTGGAGTAGTAATTTTTGCATAGGAGATTTGTGTCTTTTGGAGCATTAGGCTGGATAATAAGGGACTTGTATTTGGTACTTAGCTGTCCTAGAGACTTAGCGAGTGATTCATTCATACGTTAAGTCTTGTCTGCAAATTAGGGATGATTCCTTCTTTATTTTGTCTATTCATACTGTAAAATATTCAGGGCAGAGGTTATGTGTTTATATGTATTTGTGTCTAGGGAGGTCTAGCGATGCCACTGGAAAATGTTGTTAACATACAAATAAGAAATAATTACCTTTTTTTTTCCTTTAGGAAATGTTATATGGTAAACATCTGCTCATTTAGATAAAACAAAAAGCTAAGGATTTTTCACTTCAAATACTTTTTTGCTGTAGGGAGTGATTTTACTGCTTTCTCAAAGCCAAGAGGTCTCATTTGTAAAGTACTCGTAGGCCACGGAGGTGGAAAGCTGCTTTGAGTGTCTTCAGGAGACCTCTTTTGTGTGCTTGAAATGTGTAGGAAGTGCCAACATAATGTTTATGCTCAAAATATAGCTTCTTTCCATTTCTCTTGTTTTTGAAAGTTGTCGATATGACTGTTGGGGTTTTTTTGTGTAATCAGATTTCCTATCAACTAACACAGAATAAAGAAGCTACAAGAAGGGGCAAACCGATGTACTATCTTATCACACAGTTAATTGAGACAGAACATTAGAGAAAGGATGTGTGTCCTACCCTTCAGCTTGGCTAATGGGGGCAGAATTGAGGACATCTATTACATTGCGTTCTGCTGGATTTGCTTTTCATGTTCTAGTTTTCTTTGCAAACCAAAAAAACCCCGCAAAGCCTTAAAGAAAAGGTCTGGAAAAAATAGAACCTGAAGCTGCATTGTTCCTTCCTTGAGTGCTTGAAGCCTTTCCCAGAATAGAAATGGGAGCTAATGAAGAGGTGGAGATGTCAAGAATGTAAAGAAACTGGAGATCCTAGAGCTGTGAGAACTCTTAAACAGGAAGGATGGCTGAGAGCCAACAGCTGTAGGGGTCTACATAGATGAACACATCATAGAAGGTACACAAAAAATGGGGTGGGCTGAAGGACCCATTCTCCGACAGTTTTTTGTATGTATTTACACACACATGTACACACACACAGGCCTTTGTAGTTGCCATGAGCTAGGAGTTATCTCTTCTTAAGAGCTAGCAGAGACACATAGCATAACAGTACTCTGAGACAATGACACTTTGAAAACTATTAATTTGAAGCGATAGGTTCATTTTACTCATGGTTTAGGCATCCTTTGTGCTGTGTTGCCAAACTAATTCAGAGGGGTTCCACGTGTGCTGGTACTATGGCCAAACAAGCCCTTGTTTGTCAGAATGATTGCATGTTATGACAATTACATGTGTCATTTCTATTACAGGGGCTTACAAAGTATTTCGCAAGTTATGGAAACCTAGCTCTTTAAGGTAATGTGTTTTCATATTCTTTTAAAAAGAAAGAGATTGCTATCAATGAGTGTTAGAGACGCATCTGTGTAGTAGTCAGGTAAACTGTAGGGATCTCTGCCTTAACAGCATGAGCTGGTCCACTCTTGGTTAATCATTAACAACTTCTCTTGCAAGAGGAGTCTTACTTATTGTTGATAACAGTAGCATGTGGTTATTGGTAGTTATGCTGCTAACTTGAACACTGTATTAGTTTTAAACAGTGTATTATCAAAGAATGATGACTCAGTCCTGGAAAAAGAACCCCTAGTTATTGGCACAGTCATCAAGAGGAAATGTTAGTTTGTGTTAGCCTTGAAAGCTGCAAGGTTTGAATCTGTCCATATCTCCCTTTGCGACACAGTCTTGAAAGCGTTTAGCAGCTGGTGACTTGCCACAGGACTGGAATGGCTGAGTGCCTTAAAATCCTTGAAACCTAGCACTAATCCCATGTGCATGTTAGAACTTCAGCCAGACAATAGTTGTTGTGAAAGCAGGTGGCATTACATGTTCACAGTGTCTATAATCTGCGGTTGTCTCTATGGATGGGGATGGGTATGCTGCCACTGCATATTATGTATATGTACATAATACGTGTGCGTATAGGTATGGATAAGCTCATTTAATTCAAAACCATCTTCCATCTTTGTTTAAAGGCTCTAAATTTTAGTCACTCTCACTTTATCTTCACTTTAAGTGAGACTCCCACTGACATAGTAGCAAGAGAAATAATGTGCAAATGATGTGTAAATTAATACACTGATTAATATATTGATAATACCATTATATTAATATATTATTATAATGTATATAATCATAATGTTAGCATTGTCTAATTATAACATTGTTTCATATCATATATAATATTAATATTATGTACTTTTACAGTGTGATAATACTAATTAATATACTGATCTCTTATACCGAATGAACTGCATTACTAAAAGAACACTTTTTTTCCTTCCCCTCCTCTCCCAGTGATCTGGACCAACAGTACATCAACTATGTATTCAGGTAAAATGAATAAGCCTTTGATACACCATAGCTAGTTTTATGTGGTATATGTTTTCATTTTCAACCGTGGCTTGTTTAGCAAACTCATAGCTACCACTACTTAAGTGTATTTATTTAGCAGGACATTCACTGAAAGAACAGTGCTAAGCTGAGTGACTTAGCAGCTGAATTTTTTTGGCTCTGGTTGTGGGTGGACATGCCAATATGCACCTGGGGAGGTAACGAGGTGTTAATTATGAATTTTTTAATCACCGTGTGCACAAGTGATCTATCATTTCCAGAAATAATATTTACAGAGTAACTCCTTGGCAATACCCCACTTCAGAAAATAAAACTTGTACAAAATTGCCAGAAGGGGAGGTAGTGGTTACAAAAGTACGATGTGCAAAGAACATGAGTAGTAACTGATTGTTCAGAGTGCTGTTAGTGGTGTTGAGTAATTCAGACTTTCAGTTGTTTTTTCTGATTTTGAGATATAAAAGTGGCTTGTTATTTTGTAGTTAGTGAAACAGCCTGAGTCACTGACCAGACTCCCCTGCAGGTTTTTTTTTGTTTAAAAATAAAGTCAGTCCTTTCCTCAAAGAACCATATAAGCCAGAACATTTAGTGTGCATGGCTTCCACTAGATTTTTGTGAGGCTTTATTTGAAGTAAGGCATATAGAGACTTTACTAGATTCTCCTCCATGCATAATCGCATCTTGTATAGGTTGACCTCTTTTCTTGGGATGGTAGCTAAAGTTGTACAGGAACACTATGAAGTTCTAAGAAAGGATGGTCAAAAGGGCTGAAAGAGAGAGCAGAAGTTAGGAATAAGCATAACAAAAGTGAAGTTGTGCTTGTCCATTTGATTAGATGGATGTGTGCTTTTGTCTGACTACATCAAAGATCCTTGATAGGAACACATCATGGGCACCAGTGTAGGACAGTTACTTCACTTCAATTCCCATTTTTCTTGTCAGCATCATCAAGATGATAATACTATGTATCTTTTTCTATCTTACTTCAATCAAATCTCCTATTTCCATAATTAAGTAATGCAGGCCTTTGATTTTGTGTTTGTGTGGTTCCAGTGTCTACTCACCAGGATACCATGTGTTGACAATATCTGAATATCAGTTTGCTTGAAGTAGGCTCTTGTTTAAGTCAGTTGTTGTCTTCCATCTGTTGTGAAGTGCAAAGCAAATCAATTTTACTCAGAGAAGGTAGTTGGTTTACTGAAAATGGTTTGAAGATTTAGTCATGGAACGTGCAAATATGCTGCTCTGTGCAGAAATAACCCATGAAGTCTTGCATGAGCTGTAGCTATTTGTGTTGAAGGGAGAATCATGAAACAAGCAGTAAAATCAATTTATTTTTCATTTGGCACCTGCCTGACTATGGCTCTCAGTTGCCATTTTAGTTGAAAACTACATCTGGGCCTGAACCTTTAAATTCAGATTTTGGCTGAAGGTCTTAATTTTGTAGCTTTGATTGAAAAGTCAGGGCTGGGTCACCTGCTGTGTTAGAGGATGGTATCCTCTGAAGTCTGTGAAGTTGTGTCCAGCAGAGAGCAGGAGTTCCATATTACATGGAAAGTATGATTGTTGATTTAGAGGCTTTGAAAGGGAGAAAATTCTCACTAAGGAACTATGAGGTGCAGTGGTATGTATTTTAAAACTCTTCTTTTTAAAAAAAAAAAAAAAGCCAAAACACCAACAATGGAATTGTGCAAATTGGAAGATGGCTTTTTTTAGCATCTGCTTAAAAGCAAAAATGTGTTATCAAAGCTTGCAAAGATTTTCACCATTGAGGGGCTTAAAGGTCACTCTAGCTTGCGAGAGGATGGTGCAAAGCAATGCTGGAAAGCGGGTGGCTTAGAGGAGGTAGAAGACTGGATGCTTATTTGTTTGGCTTGGGACTGTGGCTATCTATCTGTCTAGGTATCTGTATATGTATGTATGTATATATTTCTGTGTGTTAGAGAAGTTCATAGTCCATAGCATTTGGACTTTATTGTGTCTAGGGAAAACAAACAGTACCATGGGCAATGGGATAAGTGACATCTGATTTCTTTTAGAGTTTTATTTTGTCATAATAGCAGATCATGTTTGAAAGGGTGTGAAATTTAGTGGAAGCTCTGTCTTTGTTTGTGACCTCCATGGCATGCCACTGCCATGAAGGTCCTCCAGTGTCTAATGGGGCTGAAATCTTTCTGCTGCAGAAGGCACTGGGAGGGTTTGTCTCTCTGTGAGACCTCTGCGCATGTTATCTTGGAGATGACTGCCACTTCCCAAATCTGGATGAGGTTGGTCAGCGTGTTTCAAAGCTATGTAGAGCTATGTATGTGTACACCCAGCTTTATTGCACAAGCTTAATTTCTGCAGAAAACAGTCAAAAGTATTTTTAAATCCCACTGAACCAAGGGCATTTTACTCTGAACGTTCTCTGAATGAGCGCTAACTCCTCACAGGCAGTTCTGCAGAATTACTGTAAACGTGTGCTTATCTCTGTCAGAAGGTGCACTAAATTTTGTGATTTAGCAGGCGTTAAGGTACATGCTACTTCCTTTTCTCAGGGCTTCTCGAGGACTGTTTTGGCCATGACAGGGTCCCAGTTCCACCTCCAGAACAGGACAGTCTAATGTGTACTGGTGGTCTTGTCTGCATGAGCATGATTCTATGAATCCATGATTTATGAAGGAACTTGGTAGTATGGTATCAGTGCAACTTTATCCTCTTAGCACTATTATCAATAGGCCTTTATAGCTCCTTATTTCTAACCTAGATCAGACAGCTGATATGCCAGCTGTCCAGGGAAAAGAAAACAGCTGTATGGGCACAGCCAGATAGTGTTTAGAATGATAGAATCATTTAGGTTGGAAAAGACCCTTAAGATCATTGAGTCCAACCGTAAACCCAGCACTGCCAAGTCCACCACTGAACCATGTCCCTGAGCACCACATCCACACGTCTTTTAAATACCTCAAGGGGTGGTGACTCAACCACTACCCTGGGAAGCCTGCTCCAATGCTTGATAATCCTTTTGGTGAAGAAATTTTTCCTAATATATAGGAAAATATATAGGTTTGTTACAATAGAGTCTGTTCAAAGCGTTTCTGTTCAGTACAAAAGCACAACTGTACTCAGAGTGTAGAGACTGCCCGGATAAAGCAGATTAAAAGTTCTGCCCCAAGCTACTGGATGCTAGAATGTACCAATATGTTAGATTGAAAAAAAATATATTTAGATTAAAAAGAAACATTAACTGTATTGGCTCTGTTGGACACTTTCAGAGGTGCAACTGAAATCAGCAGTGTCTCCTAACATATGCTGTCCCTACATGCCATGCACTGTTTCTTATTTTAAAATCTGGAACAGTTTGGGAGGGGAGAATGTCTTAAGCAAATGTACATGAACTGGAACTTTCCAGAACCAAACAGACCTGAAGAAATATTTGCTGATGTTGAAAGTGTGGCGTTCTTCTCACTTCATCACTTACAGCATGATTATTCAGCTTTTAAAAAAGGAGCCAGATCAGGAACAAGTGTAGGAGGGAAAGCAGAGCTGTGCTATGCAGAGAAGGGAGGGGTGATCTTGCTTCTCAGTGCCCAACCCAACCCTGTTCATCCATCTCCCTTGTGTTTAAGCATATGGGGCAGGGAGGGGAAGGAAGAGAAGAGGGGAAATGTACTTCCAAGAACCTCCCTCTAATCCTCCAGTCTTGTTCCCACCACCTTCTTTTACTGTAGTATTGTATTTCCCTGCACTCTGACTTCTGCGTTAGTGTTACACTTCCGCGTGTTTTTTCCAGAAATCTTGCATTTTCTTTTTTATCTTGCCAGTCCCCCGCTTTTTATCAAGAAGGGAGCCAGATTTCTCCCACCCCAGCTAGCTGGCAACGGGTAGCATGGGCTGGGGGTGGGGTAGTAATGTCCGCCTGGCATGCTGAGGGATACATAATGTGTCTTAGAAGTGGGTCATGGCTCATCTTGGGTTTTCTCCTATGCTGAGGCAGGTAGAGATATGTTACTTCTTGTGGAGAACCTGAAAGTAAGTTTCAGTACCTCCCAGGATCTGTCACCATCCAATACTTGTTCACAAAGGCATGCCAGGTAGCCTAGCAGTCACTGATGAGGAGAAAACAAAGACTTACAGTGGGAGAGTTTCAAATGGTGAATAAATGGCACTGACAAAAGTGCGAGGTAAAGGCTCTAAGCAGCTAAACTACATCGGGCTTGTGGAAGAGCTGCTAATCTGTCACTTTTGTGAATTAAAAAAGCTGCAGTAGGTTTTTCTGCAATAGGGAAGTGCAGATTTGCAGACATAAATTGCTGTTCTTGCTGACAAAACCTCTTTTTAGCCAGAAAGAAAACCATGGGTGACCCAGCCCTCAGTACTGTATACAGGGGAAAAGAGAGGAGCAGAGAAGTACGGCACAGGGATTTTGTTTTTGCTGAAGCCTGACGTCCAGGCTATCCTGCTGGAAACCTCTGAATCCCTAATCTGGTTTTACTACATCATGGTGTCTTTGCTACTGATGTTCTGTTCAGAGCAGAGTTACAGCACAGCTTTAATGCCATCTAACCCATTTGCCTTAACCTGCCCCACACTTCACAAAGAACATTTCGTTTTCCTCTTATGTTTTCTTTGGATCGAGGCCTGGGATGTCTGCTAGGGTTATCAATTCCTCTTGGTTGCAGAAGGAAGTTTCTCTCTGAGCATTTCCCAGTCTCGCTGACTTTTTGTTTAAAATTTAGTAATGCAAAAAGCGAAAGTGGAGAAGCATGGCTTAGTCATCATTCTCATCACTGTTGATTAAATTTCACTTGCCCAGCCAGTCTCCTGTTTTCTCTGTTATTCAGTCAAAGGCAATAGGCCTGCGCTTCCTCTTCACTCTTCACCAGGAAACTGAGGAATTGGGCCTCTTTACTGTGAATTCCTCTTGACATCCCATGCAGGGAGAGTGCATGTGTGGAGGGGAGGGGCAGGGGGAATTGCCTATTGTAAGCTATCTGCTTTGCCTTATTAAATATCTTTGTGACGACCACATCTTTTTAAAACATATAAATATTGATAATGTGAACATACTGTACCAGCTGATGGCTTTCAAAGCCCTTGAATAAAGCATTTAGCCCAAAATACCTGCCTGCCTGTCACTCATAAACAATTTCCTCCTTCAGCCTGTCATCTTCCACGACTGATTTCGGTGACAAGCTTCCCCCCGAGGCTTCCTTGGTCATGGGATTTCCATACTCTTTGCAGTTCCTTTTGCTACTGGTGTCTCTGTGAATGGCACTGGGATTCACCAAAGCATGCCGAGGGCAGGCCACCAAGCGCAGTAGCCTGGTCATGTAGAGAACTGGGGTCAGCTGAGAGTGGGCAGGCTTGGAAACGGTAGCTGCGTTAACACTGGGAAAGGGAGTTGGCCTCATATAAGCGCCACACTGATGATATGGTACTGCTGCAGGTACTGGAGGTAACTCATTTACAGAGAGTTCAGTTTTCTATCCATAACCTTGTGTGCTGGGAACCACTTCCAGCTCTTTCTCTGCCTTAAGTTTTCATTGTGCAGGCTTCCATTCCACTGCAGGCTGGGTTGGCACTTTACTGCCATTACTGGGCCTAGCGAACTGTAAGA
This sequence comes from Phalacrocorax carbo, assembly GCF_963921805.1. Taxonomy (NCBI): domain Eukaryota; kingdom Metazoa; phylum Chordata; class Aves; order Suliformes; family Phalacrocoracidae; genus Phalacrocorax; species Phalacrocorax carbo. The sequence continues at coordinate 51,964,313 of NC_087514.1, forward strand.
ATCACTGGTAATTAGCCATGGAAAATTGCCTAGCTTTAGCATTCATAACATTAATGAATGTCTTTTTACCTTTGTAAAGCAGTGCTTGCTGCTTATCAAGAAGCAACATCTCCAGATACTCTTTTGTCCTTCTCCCTCTTGTCCTTTGTCTTTGTCATGGACATATGTTGTAGGTAATTGGAGGAAGCTGTAACTCTGCTTTAGAGACATGCATGCTTCTCCCATCTTGCAATGCCCCAGAATATGTTTCTGTAGCTTTCTAACCTTGGAAACAACATAGAATGAAAAAAAGTGGGACAAAATCAGAAATTTACCAGAAGAATCAGTAGCACTAAAAAAGGCTCTGGACAGTCTATACCGCAAACTCAGAGGATGAAATCTTTGTAGGACCTCAGAAATCTTAAGTGATACTCCAGGTAAAGAACTGGTCACAGCTGATTTTCTTGTTCAGTTGTATCTTTCTGAAAACTGTGCTTCATTTGGGCCAGTACTTGGTTTTATTTTCATGTGTTCTGTTTCAACTTGTTAAATTGCAGCATTTGTCCTTTCTCTAACTGACATTTTGGGCATGAATGTGCAGTGCATGCACAATCACACGCTTAAGACTCTATATTCGACTGTTGTATGCAATATATGCATATCCCTATCAAGCGGACATCAGTCCACACACAGCTGAAATTAATCCTTGGACAGAGAGACACTCAAGTCTAGACACAAGTACAGTTCTCTACAGGTTCTGTCTTGGTGGTGTCACCAGCTGGCTGAACAGCAGGTCTGTTGAAAAGGACTTGGGGGGAACAGTGAATGCTGAGATATCTGTGAGGCAGTTGTGAATGCTCATGGCAAATTAAGGCAAACAATGTACTGGGCTACATTAGAAGAAGCGTGGCTGTCAGATTGAGAGAAGTTATTATGAGCATTGCTGAGGCTGCAGCTGGAATACTCTATTCAGCATTGGGCCTCACAGTTCAAGAAAGATGCTGAGAAACTGAGGATGTAGCAGAGGGTACTGACATTGCTAGGGACTTAGAGCACATGGCCTACTGCAAGGAGGGTTTGAAGGAGCTAGTCTTGTTGAGACCGGCAAATTGGAGACCAACCTAACAACTGCTTACACCTTCTTGGAAGGGAGTTGTAAAGATGACAGAGCTAAACTCTTTTAAGGAGTGGCAGGTAGTATAACATGGAACAACAGCCATAAATTGCAGCTTTAGTGGTTTAAAGATGGGACATCAGGAAAAACTTTGCTAGGAGGGTAGGGTGGCCCTGGGAGAAGTTACTCAGAAAGGTACGGAATCTCCATGCTGGGGTGTTTTTGAGACCTGGCTTTTTGAGACAGGACATGATCAAACACAGAGCACATGATAAGATATTGGTGATAGTCCTACTTCAGGTGAGAGATTGTATTATGTGACCCTGGAGATTCCTTCCCAACCAACTTTTTTTTTTTTTAATTGATGCTTATGCTTTAGTTATTCTACTTAACTGGAATAAGTTTCACCATGAAAAAAAAAAAACAAACAGAAAGCTGTCAATTTATAATGTTCAGGCCATGTCATAAATTCTGTAGTATACAATTAATCTCTTTTTATTTTTTTAGTGTGGTGCTGTTGGCCTCTGCATCCCATCCAGCAGGTAAAGTGGATTGAGTTGTTCCTTTTTTAGGTTTCCATATTGCCTTTCCTTTCCACGCTTGTTTTTAGAGGCCAACCTCTGTAGGATTTTAGCCCTGGAATTCAACAGGAGTATGACCAATAATATTATATCCTGTAGGAAGAGGAGAGGAGGGTATATAACACTGTATAATTTGCATTATATTTACCAACACCTTTCATAGCTGCCCTTGAGAAAGAAGCAGCATGGGACAGACAGCAAACAGCAGCTTTTGAGGTGGTGCATGGTAGAGAACAAGGATTCCCTAAGTGAATATGTCCTCTTCAGAGCACTGTCCCAGCAGTCCATATAGAACTGTGTTTCCTTCTCTGCATTGCCCTCAATGCTATGCAGAGTTTTAATTTTGTTCGTTTCATAAGATGTATCCCTTTGCTTGAACCCGTGGCAGGATTTGAAGTAGCAAAAGATCAAAGGCTAAAAATGGTGAAATTGAATATTTGATGGTGACTAATATTCCTATCATATTGGTGTTTAAATAGTTAGAAGGATAAAGGTGGTCATCTGTTGCTTTCACTAGACACTTGCTCAGTCAGAAAAACAAAGGAAGAAGCATTTAAATAAACATAAATTCCCCCTTTTGCCTGGTGGTGCATATTGTGCATATAGCATTCCCCCACCAGGACAGGCAGACATGTTAAGCAAAATAGTCCTGCATTTCAGAAAGTGAAAGATGAAGCTCCCTCCGAATCTGTAGAGCCTGAAGGCTGGAGAACTCCTGGGAATTGTTACTACCAAGAACAACCAGGGTCCATGTTCCTGGAAATGCAAGTACTTGAGAGCTCTGCTTGGATCTGGGAGAACTTTATTAAACTTCTCAACTTGCTCTGTGTGACAGAGTTCAAATGCCAGAGGGGGAAGCAGTCAACATATGTCTGTGTTTCCTGTTGCCTTAGTAGGAACGATCACAAGCTCTGTAATAAAAGAAGTGGATATGATGTATGTCTATCCGCTGGCAACTGTTGCTCAAGCAGGATCTTCTGTATACTAAGAAAGAATACTCTTACGTATCCCTTTCCCCTTTTTCAACCAAAGGCAGAAACTGGCTAGAAGCAAGGTCAGAGAGAAATCATTAAACACACTAGAAATGTGGAAAGCATCATAAATGAAAAGCCAGCCAGCTGTAAAAGCTCAAAGGAATGTTAAACTAGTAATGTTCATATAATTGCTGTTCTCTTGCTTGTAACAGTGGGTAATTCTTTTCCCTTGTGTTCCACTGAGTATATTGCTTTGTCCCTCAGGTGATCTCTTCAGTGCCTTGGACTTTCCATTCCTGTACTTCTACAGGTTCCATAGCAGCTGCTGCGCCAGGTAACCTCTCTATAACAGGACATGTCAATGTTTTCAAAATAAGAGATCCCACTGATTTCCAGCCTTGACTCCCAGTTAAAAAATTAGTTATACTAGTTCCTGCTGGCACAATGCACTAAAACCACAGAGAATATGTATCTGTGCATATCTCTGGATATGGATTGGAAGGCCTGAGAGTCAAATGTGCTGGAAGTATATGTATTTATCTGAGTGAGGGCATTCTGATCAGGAGAGTTCCCAGACAGCAATAAAATAATTTTTACCTAATGTAGCAAAGCTTTGATAAATAGCTTCTCTCAAATGCTTCTCAAGTCGGATTAGCCCTTGTAAAACTTGCTGTTTGCAGTGATTACAAAGTATTATTCTTCAGCAGTATATGGGTGTACATGGATTTATTTGCCTGTACATCTTGTTATTTGGCAGAATGCTTTTGGGGGGGGGGGCTAAAAGGGAAAAGCTTTAACAAGCATTCCTTTATTTTGAGTAGCAAAAGTTCACTGCCCAAGAGTGTAATTCTCACAAGACAATGTAAGTATGTGTTCTATAGGTCTTAATAATCTCAAAAAAATTTATTCCTGTCTTTCCCCTCCAGTCTTTTACCAGATGGAAGTATTCTGTTTTTAGAGGGGAAAAAATATTTTCACGCTAACTGATGGCAAAAATATTTCCTGATTGTTAGGGATTTCTTAATCGTGTCTGGATTTTTCATTAAAAAGGGATATTAAAAATTATTATTAAATAATTTCCCTCTGTACATAGTTTTTTGGTACAAAAGGGGCTTTTTTCAAGGGTTGACTATCCACACTACAAGGAACTTGCAATTAGTTATTAACGAATAAGTTGTTCCACGGTAGGTAGGTGAAATCTATTTCTTCTCAAAGGCAAGGTCTGACTGCAGGCGCTAATGGATATCTTTTTAGCAGAGTTATTCTTCTCTTTCACTTCATTAGAATTTTACCACTGTTGTAGCCTCCCACTTCTGTTTCCATGGCCCCAGCTTCAGTACACATATCGTAGATAGCACTGTACACTACAGCAAGTGGAAAGGAATAGTTAGATGGAAAAACAAGCATCTCAGTTGCTCTCCTACGTCTTGTAATCCAGTTTCTTTATAGACGTAAAGGATTTGGAGGAAAACCTGTACAATGCAAAGTAAGGATAACTGATGCAGCTAAGCCTACTACCTCCACAGAATGTCTGAAGCATTGGTAGTAAGGTGCAAAGTGCTCCATTTATTTAACGAAATAAATTGGTGTTAATTGTGACATCAGTATTTCAGGTATTATAATTAGCTGTTTCACTTTTTATCTCTGAATAACACTAAACAGCTTCAAATCACTCTGACTAAAGGCCCTTCTCAGCAGGGCAGAAGATGTGGAACGAACTTAAGGCAGCTGCTTAAGACTTTCAAAAGTTTGGGCAATGCTGCTTCGTTGAACTCACTGATTTCTCAGAGTGGAATGCTCTACTGTTCAACACTTCATCCTCTGCAACAGGGAGCTGAGTTCAGGCCTATCGTTTATCATCAAAGCAGCATCTGGTTTCTTGGCTCCAGGCACAGCAGATAGTACTGTGAGGTCTCATGTTACAGCTCAGTGTAAGAAACCCTAGTACCTTCTACTCCTGGGCAGTTATCTTACCCTACTGTTTGGTGTATCAAAAACACCTGTACTGACATGTGGCTGAGACGCAACTTTGCCGAGTGAACCGAGCAGGGAACAGCACTTGGGTGAGGTTCTGGAGCCTGTCACGGGACTTCTGGCCTGGGGAGCCACCATCTTCCACCCTTCCTGCTATTGCAGAGAGGGCACCAACTAACTGCATTGCATCAGTATCCAGGACAGCATACCTTGTTCAAATACTGAGGCACTTTTTGCCTCGCCACATGTGTGCTGTGTTGATCCAATCTCCTTTCCCGTGCAGCTTCCCACAGTACTTTGTAATCTCTTACGCCTCTCAACCAGCCACACAGTAATTTGTGCCTTACATATTTTGAAGTCCTTTTCTATTCCCTGCTTGCTGGTTTACACTTTTTCACTGGTTCACGACCAGTGGGTTTTAAGTATGTCACAAGTGAAACAAAATCCAGAGCCAAAGCTTATAAGCTCTCTTAGGTCCAGTGAGATGTAGAACAGAGTTTCCTTAAGACTAGTCTTGGCTACAAGAGCATTGGGGACTACTGTCCTATATGACTTGAGAATCAAAACCCACTTAACTGTCAGCAGGGAGCTTTGGAGTACTCTGTTCCCAGCACTACTGAATCATCTGTCTGTTTGTAATACAGTAGAGATGTATTGGACTTCTTAATTGCAGTTTTAGGCTTCATGAAATTTAAACAGCTTGAAAGCTTCAGGCAGAAACTTTCAATGGTTATTTCTTCAGTTCAAGGCTCTGTGGAGGTTGAAGTGAGTTAGTTGCCAAACATGTGTGGCTCCTGTTGAAATTAGCATTGCCTTTATTCAGAGCCATTTCAATGCCTGAAGTTAATATTTCACCTCATGTTTCCAATAATCTCTACTTTTTTGATTATGCAAGTGCATTAGAGACCAGCCATAAGAGCTTTACTTAGGCTCCAGTTACTGACTGAACAAAACCTGAGATGTACTGGACGTAATGTAAGCTCTTTGTCCACCGGCTTTCTTTCTCCAAACGTGATTAACGCTGCTCGAAGAGTGACTGTTCGGTTCTGCATTCGGAAAACCAAGATGCCTGTAAGAGGTTGCTTAGTTGAAATTAAGACACTTTATTAACAAGCTTTCCCCATCCCTTGCAGTGGACTGTTGGGATTCTTTCTGATGTTGCACACAGTGAAGCTAAAAAGCAGCACAACCTCAGGGCAATATGCAGCATGGATTTTCCTTGCAAAGGTAAGAGGAAGACTGTCACAAGAACACAGGGGATCTGTCCTTCTCTCAGGAGAACTGAGGAATTTCTGCATCTCTCTAGTTTCCCTTGCTATTCCTATTTGATGCTCCTAGGGTCTCTGTGCAACCTGCACGTAGAGTTGAGGTGACAAGTATCAGGTGCATAATAAACCAGGATCGTTAGCTGAGATGAAATACTGTATATAGACTGAGTTTAATGAAGCTGGGCTGATTATTGCAGCTAAGGATTTGGCCAACTGAATCCCAGTAATACAAATCTATGCTTTCCAAAGGTGTTTTGGAGAAGAATACTCCCTCTGAGAGAGTGTGCACCAGCTGTTGTTGCCAGTGTGTCTTCCCAGAGTCACAACTTTAGAGTTAAAACTAATTCCCTGGAGTTTAGCACCAGAACTCCCACTGCTGTTGTTGCAGGGGAGAACAATGTATGTCGTTTGCCTTGACGTTAACAAAGCTTTTGACCATATATCCCACAATGTTCTTATATCCAAATTAGACTGTTGCAGTCTAGATGGGCAAAAAAATGGATGGATGATCAGGCTCAGAAGATAGAGGTTAATGATTTCTCCTCTAACTGTAGGCTTGTGACAACTGGAGTTGCACAGGGGTCTGTCCTGGGACCCATCGTGTTTAACATCTTTGTTGAAGAATCCAAGGTGATAGAGTGCACTCACATTTCCAAAGGACACTGAACTGGTAGGACCAGTCAATAATGCTGAAGGACAGGGTTGCCTTCCAGAGGGACCTGGACAGGCTGGAGGAATGGGCCAACAGAAATCTTACAAAATTCAGCAAGGAGAGATGTGAAGCCCTGCACATGGGAAGGACAAACCCCAGCAATAATACAGGCTGGGACTGGATGGCTGGGAAGCAGCTCTGTGGAAAAGAACGTGGGGATTTTGGTAGACAGCAAGCTGAACATGAGCCAGCAGTGTGTCCTGGCAGCTAAAAAGGCCAAAAGTATCCTGTGTTGCACTAACAATAGCACAGGCAGTAAATTAATGGAAGTGATCTTGCCCATCTACTCAGCACTTGGTAGACCACATCTGGAATAGGGAGCCTTGTTTTAGGCACCTCAATACAAGGAAGACATTGATAAACTGGAGCAAGTTTGGCAGAGGGCTGCCGAGAAAGTCAGGGGGCTGGAGCACTTCTTGCCCTGTGAGGAGCGGCTGCCGGACCAGTTCAGCCTGGAGGAGAGACAGCTTTGGGAGCATCTAACAAACAGCAGCTGCCCAGTAGCTGTGGAGAATTTACCAAGGCAGATCTGGGCTCTTCACAGTGGCGCATGGTAGGGGGGGTTGGGGGTTAAAGATAACAAGTGTAAGTTGAAACAAGGGAGGTTCAGACTGGGTATAAGGAAAAACTTTTTCACCCCAAGGACAAGTCAGGCAGGAGCACCGGTTACCCAGGGAGGCTGTGCAGTCTCTGTCTTTGAAGGTTTTCAAGGCTCAGTTGGACAAAGCCCTGAGCAACCCGATCTGACCTCCTGAGGTCCATTCCTACTGGAGTTATCTTATGATCTGTGGATCTAGGGTCTGGCTGTACTTGATCTAAGTTATTAACAGCTCATTTGTTAAATTATCGGTGGTATATGCAGACTGAAGGGCTTGTAAGGCTCCTTTTCCTGGTTAGATTTTACTTAGTTTCATCATTCTCAGCTAGATCATCTGAAAACCACAACCTTCCTATGTGGTTTGTGATTACAGCTTTCCTACTACAGTGAATGAAGCTGTTACCTCACAAAAAAAAAAAAAAGGAAACAAGAAAAGTAGACTTGCATAATATGCTTGTTTAGAAATTGTAGCCAAACGAGTCTTTGGTTTTTCTGGGGATAACAAGAAGGGAATGATATGGCTCGTTTTGTGCTTTGCAAGCTGTTCCACACTATACAAGTCACATAGAGTTTCTCACCAGTTTGAATTTCTTCCAAACATTCTGACTGTGCAAATTTTAGTGCCTTAGCTTTCTTCTTGCTCCTTGGTAGCAAGTCAACTGATGTAAAGCTTGCTCTGTGCCCTTTTTTTCTTTTTTAACATTCTGGGTTGAAGATGGGAATAACTGGCTTTGCTAGTAGGTATTGTGAATAAGGTGAAATGGTTCTATACGTGGTATTTATGACCTATCCGAAAAAAAATGCAGGCAAAGATGTCTTGTGAAATATATCTTAAGCAGATTTGGGTCCTTCCCAGCTGAAGTGGATCAGAGCCACAAAGTCTGGACTGGATCAAAGCTTTCCCAACGTTCAAGAGTTTCTAGATTTGTGGGGTTTTGGCCAACTCTAGGCATAAATTAGACAAAGTTCGTTCTAGCCACCATTGACAATGAAATTACATCCCTTTATATCAACTAAGGATTTGTCTCTGTGTCACTGTGATAATTTAATCTGTTCTTCAGCATTAAAAACCTGTGTTTGTTAATGTGCATGGTTTAATTATCTTGCTTAGGAAGGCTTTTGTAACAGACCAAATTAGTCCTTTTCCTGTTGTAGCTTCTAACCCAGAGCTCAAATTTTATGTCTTGTCTTGAGTTTAAAGAGGGGAATAAGTGATCAGAACGTGAGATCTGTCTGTAGCACTAATAATTTTATCAAAACTAACAGTTTCCCTAATGTCTTTCACTAGTGTGCTTTCACTAGCTTGCTGTAAGAATGATTTTAGGGCTCAGTCATACCCATCTGAGGCAGCATGAGGAGCATGGAGAAAGTGCTGCTCCAAGTGCTGAAATGCAGCTGATTTTGGGATAGAAGTCAGTGAATGCTTGAAAAATTCAGAAACACTTCATCCGTTTTAGAACAGGGATCAAAAGAGGCTGCAGAGACCGACATGGATAGGCAGAAAGCAAGAGCTGAACTAGAGCTTGCTTACAAGGGTAGGGTCTGATCTACCAGCTCCTGCAAAACTCCCGCAAGGTATCTTGTAACTATAAGGAACCATAAATTTGCATATGGGGTAGTTAAGAAGAGTCCTATCTGTCTGATCACTAATGCTGCTTCCTGCAGGTGTTTGGAAATATTCAAACTAGATACTGATCCATCCCAACATTGCCTGGGTATAAGGGCTGTCTCAATCACACCTTAAGTCATCATAGGTGCAGAAAAGCAGTATGTAGCTAGTACTGTAAAAATCTGTTTAAATCCAAGTGTGTGACTCCCTTTAAAAAAAAAGAAAAGGGAAGGAAGTTAATGTGGATAAAGAATAAAGATAGAAATTATTTGAATCTGGACTTGCAGAATGAGATCAAGTGGAAAAAAAGCCCTCTGGTCACGACAACGGCTTTGCGTTCCCACATGAGCATTTTTCTTGGATTGAGTAGTGCCCTAGATCATCCTCTTAATCTCTCAGACTGACTGGAATTTTCACCAGCAGTTGGAAAGGAGCAGCATTTGAGGCCAAAATATGTTTATCTTGCAAATGAGCCAAAAAAGGAGAATGCTGTAGTCCTCAGACAGCAGCGCAGGCCTCTAGGGAGGTGCAGCGAGAAAATCTGTTTTCCATTTGGATGCTTTGTACCTATGTGACTAATGAGCTGGGGCTGAGATCGTTGCCACCACTTCATTTCTTGTTAAGTGCTGATAGACCAATAAACTAACCATGAGATCTGATCAGGCCTGCTTTGCAGATTCAAGGAGACGTTCTCTGTGAAGCCCACGTATTTGGCCTCTCTGCCCTCTAATTTTTCATTCACTTAAAAACTGGAGCTGGGTCATAACTTGTTTTTACGATACTTACTTTGGCTGTGGCAACTTAATCATTGTATGAGGCTTTTGAATTCTTCCCCGTAATGATTTTTGACAGATTTCGTGTCAAAGCATTGCTTTGTGCAGAGACAGACGAAGCTCAGGTTTCATCTGTGTATATAGTCCTGTGTGATATTTATAGTGACAAATGCTCTCTGCACTTTTGCTGTGAAAGCAAATAGTGTGTGTGTTAGTCATATCTGTTTGGATTTGTGAGAAATGCCAAAAAATCACTAAAGTGACCTGTAAAATAATAAAAAAAAAAGCTTTTAGGAAGCCCAAGAAGTATGGAATGTTTTGCCATAGCCTTGCACAGCTTTAATCCCCAGAAGAGCAAGGATTTGAAGCTCTGCTGAGGTTTGTTGTTTTAGTTTGAAAGCTATGCTAGTATCGTGGGTCATGTACTGGAAAGAAAAACCGGAGATGCTCATATATACAGACAGAAGCATCTGGTGAGAACGCTAATGAGCTCTAACAGTGCTGTCAGTGAGTTTGTTTAGATTAAGGCTGCCAGTCTATGTCTGGTGATGAAACCTGTTAGGGTCTCTAAAAGTTAAGCAACAGAAACAATTTAAATCAAGCATAGAAGAGGAAAATGGTATTTCAAAACTTTTCTTCAGGAGGATACTGGCTACTTATGAATTCGTATTCCCATTTCATATTTTCCCAATAAACTTGTAGTAGGGAATTCAGCTTGTTTCCAGTAGGAACCTATTGAAACAGCTTGTTATAAAGAGGAGTAAATGGGAAGGTCAGTGGATTTTGGATTCTCTCTTTCTTCTTACCTCATCTGAAGAAATGAAATTGGATAACTGAAATCAAGTTGCATTGAATTTTACACTGGTTTTCTTATGCATTGGTTTGAAGAAAATTTAGATTAATCTGATCAGGAGTATATGGCCATCCCATGAACCATTATGGAATCTCTAGTGTATCTGAACAGTGTTGAAGGCTCCCTGAGACTTAAAAACATCCCCTGACAGCTGCTTTGGTTCCTTGTTTGTTACCTTTAGAAGCATTTGCTCCAGGTGTTTAATGCTGGCTGCCAGGCATTGCAAAAGTAATTTTGCAGGAGCGTCTGAAAGAGTATTGTATCCATGGGTCCTATGTACCTAACTGTAGCCCACTGTACTTATACCCCAGCAGTTTTAGTCCTCCTCCAAACTATATAACTGCTATTCAGAATGTCTCCTGTACTCTTTGATTTTATATTTTGTGTCTGTGTATCTACTTCTTTGGTCCCCATGGTGTCTTGAAGAGAATGGGTAGACTAAATCCATTTTCATGTCAGTGCAAAAAAAAGGGTAATATCCCTCTTAAAGATTGGAAAGGTGCTGATGTTTCTTATTAAAGCAGAAATTCTCTTTTTCCTGCCTCTCATAAAATGGAGAGGCCACAACTGCAAGTCTGCTGGGGCTCCTAGACTGGTTATGCTCATTGCACCTCTCATCACAGATAGCAGTTTACATAAGAATTTTATCTGCTTTAATTCTGGGGCAAACCAACCAAGAGAAATAAAATTAAATGATGTTTTTCCACACTTTTGCAGTCTTAAAGCCTCTGCTAAAGCATGTGCTCCTATTTGTATCTCTCTTAATTCCTCTCTCACTGCCGCTTAGCTTGCAAGTGCTATAAAATATTCTGGTTCAGAATGTCAGTTCCTTACTTCTGCAGAGGGCTCTTTACTTGCAGAAATAAGTGCCACTCTAAAAAGAGTCCTGCCATTGGTACCTTCTGAAGCAAATGGCTCTCCTTGTTCACCTCCGCCCTAATGGGAGAGGATTCTGGATAAAAAAAATCTGTTTAAAAATTTTATGCGTATATCATAAGCAGAACAATAATGTGTTTGGTTATCTGGCACTTCCCCACTTGGTTATACTGTAGACTGAAGTAGCGTCTTTGCATGCTGCTGTGCTCCAGCAAAAGTGACAGTGAGATTCTTGGCTGAAAATCACATTGCTTTCTTGGCCTGGACCATAAAGCTTTATGCAAAAATGTCATAAACTCCCACTGGGGTTCCATAAACACAGCGCGTTTTCACTCGGCAAAGATCCTGCACTGCATGCAAGGCTGTCTGAAGATCTCTGCTCTCCCAACCTGGAAAAACTGCAGCTGCAAGCCAGAGCCCTGGGAGAGAGGGAGAATTGTGTGCTAGACCTGACCAGACTCTGCTGGTAGGTGCTCCATGGCACCAGTGTGGTTTGAAGTGCATCTCTAATCTGAGAGAGGGAGTTTCCATGACCCTAAAGCTTTCAAGTATGCCAAGAAGGGGTTCTTAAAAGTAGAAGTGAGCTTCTTCCATCTATGCAGCTTGTGTACTCTTATGCATGTGGATATGCACACACATATGCATAAAGGTAATTAAAGATGGTAAAAATCCTTACTAATTTGTGGTTGGTCCTCACCATATGAAATATGAGCATTTATTCTTGACACGTGTTTGATTCCTGTGAGTCACCATGGGGTCTATACAAATACCTTGGAAAAGAAAATGTGTTCCTCAGCTGAGCTTGACGAGCAGATAAGGCCATCAGTGTGCTGTTAACTGCATCTTAAGGGTCTATAAAAAAGACCAGTTGCTGAAACCTTAAAAGTATAGGTTTTCAGGTAGTTTCCATGGAGACAACTTGATAGTTACATTGTAGCATCTAACACTAATTACACCATATAATTGTTGGGAAGACATCAGTCTCCATAACAACTCCTTTGTGTGCTACATGACCACTAAGCTAAGTGGCACAGGCTCCCTGGGGGCACTAATGCAATTCAAGGAGGCTGTCTTGTAAGAATAGCTGAGGCTTGTTGGAGATTTTGAATCTCCAGGTAATGGAAAATTTTAATATGTACATTAAGAGGTGTCATATAGGGCTGCAGTTGTGTATCCATTGAAAATGGCAGCTACACAGCTTTTGGGCATGACATGGTCACACAAATGAATACATAAAGTTATGTGTTGTGACCTGGGGGTAGTACCGCAGCACAATTTTCATTTGTGCTCAATATAATCAATCCAGTCTCAGCAGCCATTAATTGATAGACTGAGCTCTAAGAGATGCTCTGAATGAGTTTGTTTCCTTTTAGCCATCATGCTATCCATTTGAAGTGCATCATATGCGTTTGGTATTGTCATTGTCTTGGAACATAAAGCTATCTGCAGAACCACTAGCTTGGAGTATGTCTTTGGAAGATACTTTTTCACCCCTACCCTTGACAAACCATCTCTATATACTTGACAGTAAAAAACCGACAAATTAAAAGTAGATTTTGTCAAATCTAACAGAATTTTGAATTGAAGCGAATGCAGGTTCATTGTTTCCTGTGCATAATAGATTCCTAGTCTCCCATGTTTTTATTTGGTCTCCTGGATTTACTTACAAATGGAGAGTTGAGGCTGAAAGGTGAATCATAGATGTGACAAGGAGAAGACAAAAGAATAAGGACTGTTTTGGAAACCATTTCCATTGCTAATGTATTGATGTAAATGCCAAAATTATGTGAGAGAACCATGCACTATATAACATACTAATGTAGAAGGTTTCAAAGCTAGCCAAGGCTAGGCTTCCAAAAATGAGCCTTTTTAATTCTTAAAAACCTTCATGGGTGAAATGTCTCCAGACTGCCTCATGAATCTTGAGCCTGATCATTAATCTCTGATGGGCACTTGGTGTCACGCTCCAGGTTGCGTTCTTCAGAAACTTCTCACATTAGCGAGCTGCTGCTGCTGTCTGAAAAGGGTTTCCCTGTTTCTCTTCCTCTCCATCCCCAGCTCAGAACCAATCTTTGCAAAATCTGAAGTGTGTTCATTTCTCATTCCCATTCTGTACACCTGTTTAAGGATTAGGTCTTTAAGCAAAAGTCAGCGAACTGCCATAGGGCTCTGAAGGAAGCAAACTGAATGGCCTATGTCCTGTCCCTGAAATATGTGTTGCTCAGGGAAATCTCATAGGCTTCAGACAATCTCAGGAGATGATTGTGAGCTGTTCTTGTCCTAGCCACAGCTGGCATGGAGAGGAAGAGGGCAGAGTCCAGCTTTCTCTCCATGCACGTTGCTATGGATCTGTCCTGAGGGGGCAGAAGGGAATGGATCTTGCAGAGGCTTCCCCACCCTTTCTGAGGGAATGAGAGGCCAAAGAATATGGTCAACTATAGTCCCTTTTGTCACTGTCTTCCCATGCACAGGACACTCAGGGACTGCTGAGGCCCACAGGGCTAAGTGTGTAACCTTGTGACATTGCTCATAAAAGGCATTGCTCAAAATGGATTAGCTGTGTTAATGTTTTAAAAAACATTTTTTCAAGTATCATGTTTTTTCAGGTTTCTGATGGAATATTTTGACCTTTTGTAACAGTGAATGGTTAGAAAGCCCTGGAAAAACTTTTGGTTTTGAATGGAAAAATAAAACCTTAAAGAATACCAATTCTTCCTTGCAGTCCTTAACATAATAATAATAATAATAGCATGTCGATTTCTTTCCATTACATCATTACTAAAACAGCATAAACACACCAGAGAACGGCAATGCAGCGACTGTGTGTCTGTTATTATTGTTGGGTTGTACGGAAAGGGGTCAGCAGGGAGATTTAGTTATCTGGTCTGGGAATTGTTTGTTTATGAATTAGGTTTTCCCAAAGGAGTCGTGAGATGGGAAATACAATAGGAAATGGACTTCATACATGCACAGAAATACCAAAACTGGCTGTCATGTGGGAGAGAGGTTGATGGAAACTTGCTATTTTTGCAAACAAATTTAAAAAAAAATACTTGATTACGCACCCCGAAGTTTCCTATGCTATTTTTGATACTAGTGATATCCTACATAGAGTTCTGAGTTAGTCATGACAGAAAAATGTTTTACATCTGATAATGTCGACAAGGAACATAAGCACTTCAGGTGTTTCTATAGATTTTAACAATGGAAAAATGCATTATATTGCTTTTCACGAAAATATTCCCCTTAAGCTAGGCTCCCTCATTCGTTATGACAACATCCTTGAACCCTTTCAGCAGCATTTGTGCTTCCCATGCATAAGTAAAGCAGCATGTGTAGAATCTCTTCTCTTATAGCAGTGATACTGGGGGCAAGAAGAGGTTTGAAGATGCACTCAAACACACAGGTCTTGAACTGACAATGGCCTCAATCTGCAGTGTTCAGCCTGAGACCTTCAGGCAATCTAGCATGGAAAGAGCAGTGGCTGGGAATGTGTGCAGCATCCTACCCAGAACACCCCTCTGCAGCAAGGTACTCCAGATATGATCAGTCTTGGCACAACGGGCCAGTCCCCATCTGGGTCATTTGAGCCAGTTGTGGAGGTGTCTTCAGAGTGCACAGCTGGGAGGGTGCTCACCTAACTGGACAGGCTGGATCAATGGGCTAAGGTCAACTGTATGAGGTTTAACAAGGCCAAGTGCCAGGTCCTGCACTTGGGTCACAACAACCCCATGCAACGCTACAGGCTTGGGGAAGAGTGGCTGGAGAGCTGCCTGGCAGTCAAGGACCTGGGAGTGTTGGTCAACAGCCGGCTGAACATGAGCCAGCAGTGTGCCCAGGTGGCCAAGGCAGCCAACAGCATCCTGGCTTTTTTCAGGAACAGCGTGGCCAGCAGGAGCAGGGAAGTGATCCTGCCCCTGTACTCGGCACTGGTGAGGCCGCACCTCGACTAATGTGTTCGGTTTTGGGCCCCTCAGTACAAGACAGACACTGAGTTGTTGGAGCGCGTCCAGAGAACGACAGCGAAGCTGGTGAAGGGTCTGGAAAGCAAGTCTTATGAGGAGCGGCTGAGGGAACTGGGGTTGTTTAGCCTGGAGAAGAGGAGGCTGAGGGGAGACCTTAGCGCTCTCTGCAACTGCCTGAAAGAAGGTTGTAGTGAGGTGGGTGTTGGTCTCTTCTACCAAGTCACTAGTGATAGGATGAGAGGAAATGGCCACAAGTTGTGCCAGGTGAGGTTTAGATTGGATATTAGGAAAAATTTCTTCACTGAAAGAGTGGTCAGACATTGGAATAGGCTTCCCAGAGAGGTGGTGGAGTCACTGTCCCTAGAGGCGTTTAAAAAAATGTGTAGACGTGGCACTTCAGGGCCTGGTTTAGGAGGCATGGTGGTGTTGGGTTGATGATTGGACTTGATGATCTGAGAGGTCTTTTCCAACCTTAATGATTCCATGATTCTATGTGGAAAAGAGAAATTCATTGTTGGCTTCCCAGGTTGCTCAGGGTATATTTTCTGCTATCAATCTCCTGGTCTGCTTTGTGAAGGTATTATCTGGTATAGGGCAACACCTAAGTAAATGGCTTTGGACTGAGTCTCCAGCTGACTTTTGAAAAGATGCTTAGTTCTTGTGATGCATGGAAACACATTGATACAGCCTGTAGCATATCTGCCTTTGCCCCCATTTTTTTGCTTTAATCGCCTCACTTTTGAAGTTCTCTTTCAGAAGTCTTGATCCCTTGAACTATGTTCTCTTACACTTTGAGAGAGAACAAACTGACAGAGGTTGAAAGTGTCAGCCTGGTTAATTTGGAATTTGGTAAGAATTATGAAATGGTGCACATAAAGTAGCTAAATGCTGAAGAATTATCACAACCACTAAGCGGTCTATTCTTAAAAATATTGCCTTCCACCACAGTGCCAAGGAATTCTGCTTCCAGGAAGCTCAAGTCAATTTTCTTTTTCTTCATGGACCCCAGTTGCCAGGAACTTTGCGCTCTGCCTGCTGGAACCAGCTTTTTTTTTCTTCTAGGCGCCAGCTGAGCCACTGCTGTGGGAGGTCATGGTCCACCTGTGAGGAGTTTGGAATTGCCCCCTTTCCTGCCTTTAGTCAGAGGTTCTGATACTGCAGAGCAGTTATAGTAACAGTTCCTGCCTCATCTGGCTACTGGCCCACCCACTGGCATCTAGCACTTGGGAGGAAGATAGACATAGGCAGATGCTAAGCTCGGTCCTTCCGAAGGAACCAGCTCCCTTTGTGCGAGATACAAGTAGCAAGCTGTCATTTTCCCTGTTAAATTTGCCGCGTAAGCGTGACAGTGAAAAGCGTGGTTGTCTGATCTGGCATATCAGGTTTCTCTCTCTCTTTATGGTAATCTCTATTTCATTATCTCCTGGGGTTCGGTGAGGTGAAACATAATTTGGAATGTCAAAAGGCTAACTCTTGCCGAGCTTAACATAAGGTGAAGTATATTTTATTGCAGTATTTTACAGTGGCAGAGCGTTAAAACAGCTGGCCACTCCCCAAAACTGAAAAGCAATACTTTTCAAATCAGATAGAAGAAATAATTCTTTAAGCCAGTATACTGTATTACTGATCAGGAAAATTCAGGGCATCAGACAGAAGATAATACTGAGACAATTGACTGAGTAAAAGTAAAGAGATGTATATTTTTTAGAGGTTCAGATCTGCTCAAAAGGTTTCAGTGGCTGGGTCGCTAGTAATTTCAGCAGAAGAAGACATTATACAGAAATCTTTCTAGGACAGAAGAGGAAAGATTAATAAACTGCATGCCACGGGATGTAAGTTTTGTATTAACTAACGTCAAGGAGCAGATCCCTCCTTTTTTCTGATGTGCACATTGGCTGCAGACTTGCTGAATTAGAGGAATATCATAAAATCTCCTGAATTCTCTACTATCAACCAATACTTGACTAAACAAACCCTTGGTCCACTCCAGTTGATGTCCCTGATCCTAACAGGCAGAACACTTCACTGCTGTTGCTGCTGTTGCAGTGCTTACTGCATTACATAAATATTTAACAATCCATAAAATAAGAACAAGATGATGAATTACATTGCCCTGTCAACTTCTGAGCTCAGAAGTTTCAGGGGAGAGACTAAATGGCAGGAGCAGTTTAAGGCCTTTGACGTAATGGAGCACGGCATAAGGAAAAGAGACTGCTCGACAGGCTGAAACGACAGAGGAAATGCACAGTTAAGTATTGTAATGCATGAAGCATTTACAGGAAGCAGGAGGCATTGGGTCTTAAATTTGGTATAACCCGGAAATACAAATATATTTCAGCTTTTGGTCAAATATACATGCATCAACAGTCTTATAACAGCCAAGAATGGACAAAGCACTTCATGGCAAAGTCAAAGAAAGTCAGAGTTATTTGGCCTAAAGGAGCTTTCTCATATCCCTTGTTAAATGACTTTTGTTGTCCTTGCTTGACAAAGCTTCAGCTGCATGGGTTGTGCCTCTGATTTGCAGAACTGACCTGAACAGATGCTGTTAGTCTGGTGCATGTATACACGCCTGTTTGAATCATGATTGATAGTGTTTCCATATCAGCAAAGCATGCTTCAGGGAGAACGTACATGAATTGTGCAGGGTCTTCCCTTTGTCTCCTTAATACAGAACTGGAACACTGGGAGTAGTAACAGTGTCTGCATTACCTTTTCAGTGGTCACATTTAAGAGAAATATTTAAACATGAACAGAGGCACTGTTAAAATTGAGTTCTGTACTATAACCACTCTTTATAGGCTGAAGATTGGTGACGCTTCACCAGCTATCTCATTAGTCATAGGAAGGGGAAATGTATGTTTTGGCCATTATCTCCAGTAGCGGAGGGCAAACGCTTCTTGTTTTGGCTTTCTCTTTATTATGACAGAAACTCTGATGTTTGTGTTTGAGTGAAGGTAGGGTGGAGTGGCTACTTGATGTCCAAAAAGAAATAGCTACCATAATTTTCAACCAAATCTAGTATTCTACAAGGGGCAAAGTGTTTTGGTTTTTTTTAAAAAAAGTCTCAGGATCTCTTTCACTTTTTGTAGGAAAGCAAAATGAGTTATGATGTGCTTGTAATAGTTCAGTCCTATGTCAAAAGTGATGTATGTTTATGTATTTCTGAGCTATATATAGTATGTGTTTATATATGAATGTGTATATAGATATGTGTTTGCACATTGAGAGATGTAGGTATTCCTGAAGAGAAAAAGTCTCATCCTGTTCATGTCTGATCATTGTAAATATGGCCATGGTATCCTATTTCTCATAAGAGAATTTTCTTACACAAATTCTGCTGATTACATTCAGTAATCAACTATCCTCCTTTACTTTCCGTACTTAACTATTGTAAGGTGTCTCCGCAACATAAAATAATTGCTGTATCTTTCTCTATGGTCGCTCTGGTAAGGTTTAAAAAAAGAAAGTGCAGAACCAAGAAATTAAGGTATCACCAGGAATCAGAAAGGCTATACACTGAAATCTTTGTACAGCTGAAAGCTGTAAGACAGGTGCCACATACCTTAAAGAGGTGAAGGCAGGGGGTTCTCTGGAAGTGACTCGGAGGCAAGAGAGAGATGGGCTTTTCTGAGCCCTTTCTGCACTGTAGGACGGGGCTGGGCATACAGCTGGGTTCCAGAATGACCTAGTAACCACAGCTTCAGTATCCCCTAATGGCTCATTTTCTCCTGCAGACAAACTGCTGATGAGATGCATACGGTGCAAGAACAATAGCTTGGCCACCTTTGTCTTATGAGGAATAAAAGAATGACGAAGTTAGACAACAATTCAGCTGTTCTTTTGGCATTCACATGATGCTTGGGTTAAAAAATAGTTACTGTAGCATATTAATCTGAAAGGATTATACATTAATCCTGGACAGTGTATTAATCTGATAAGAAAGGATGCTGAATGACTTTAAGGAAGCTGATACAACCACCTATTGTTTCAGTCTTGCACTTGCAGGATCAGTGTCTTGGTTGTATTGGTCATCACATCCTGGAAACGAAAAGAACACACAAAAAACAGCGCTGAGAAAGATCTTCACAAATGCGATAGAAAGTAGAGGATGGATACCTAATTCCCTACGTACTGGAGCTGCATATGCGTATCTAGACATAGAAATGCAGAGGATTATCTGCCCTCTCAATGCATGCTAAGGATAATTAAGAAATCTACCTTCTTATAGAGCTGAAAAGCTGAGATATAGAAATACTCCTCTGCAATACAGAGATTATTGTTTGGGTATTGGTAAGGTAAAAAAAAAACACCTTAAAAATATCTGATGATTTTGCTGGAGGTCAGCATTTATACTGCTTCTGTTCTGCACATTTTAGAGGGCAGGTTGCTAATTGTGTTTGTCACTTGATCTACCCTCCCCCTCTTTTTCTAGTATGTTTTATGTTTTAAATGCAACATGTAACTGATTTTAAGCTGGGTCAGAACTTAATTGCTATGAAAACCAGATAGATTCACTTACACTTGAACTAATTTTTATCGTTATCGTTAGGTGTTTGACTGCTAAGACATGTTTAAACACTGGCTGCTTTTGAGTCACAATACACGGAACTAAATTGTGTTCTTAAAAGAACCCCTGGAATTTACCATTATTGTTTTAATAATGCTCAAAAAAATAAAGAGAAATAAAATATAAGGAAAGGGCAGAACAGAGTGACCAAACCTCCTCTGCGAAAAATGTGCTCTAGGGAACTGGATCAGTGCAGGCATTTAGGCAAATATGAAATAAAGGATCTCAAAGAAATTTACAGCTGCTGGTAAAACTTCTGTGTGGCTGGATCAAAGCTGTGTGGATCATGAAGTTGCTCTGTCACTGTTGCCATGGTGCCACCGTTGCCATGGTGCCAGCATCACTTATCATTTAAGTAACAACACTGCCCAGGCCCACGCACCTCTTGATCAAGGGTGTGTGTCAGGGAGGGTTAAAGGGTTTTCTTCCTTCAGGAGAGCTGAGCAGAGCCCACCTATGAGCAATGTGCACCTAAGTATGCTGTAATGCACAAACTCATTGCACTGGCTACTGATTTCGTAGACTGACAGTCTCCGGTTGAGCCTGTCAAGGAACAAAAACCCTTCAGGGCAAGCCTGCACTTTGGTCAGGCTGTGAGGGTAATGCACAAGACATGCTCAAGTTAGCTTTAAACTAATGAGCAGAATTGAGAGCGAAACCTGTTTTGCTTTCCCCCTTTCTCCAATGTATTTCACTTTGGATTGTTTGTTTCCCTTTTTGGGCTGCTCAGCTTTTCAGGCAGGTTCATGGCATTGCTGTTTCCTTTGGGAAGAGCCATTATTTTGGTGGTTCAAGGCTAAAGCTTCATTACTTTTCCTTGGAAAAAGCTGTGTCTGCTTAAAATCCTTCCTTGTTGGTAGATTTATTAGTACAGCTCCTTCAGGGGACTGTATTGTCAGCTGAAGCCATTAGTTAAGCAGCATATTTTGTTTTGCCTTTTGGTTGGTAACAACCGGCCCTCAGAACAAAGTTGAAAACACAGTTCATTTCAATGTGTTGATTAATACAACTGAACCAATATCTAGGGGAAGAGGCTTTACAGGAGAGGTTGTCAGAGGAATTTTGCCTGCATTTGCCAGAGATTGGCTTTGGCACTTTCAAGATGGTTTACAAGGAACCTTCAAACTTCTAGAAATGATCCAGGTTGCACAGAAAGCCGCCTCATTGCAATATGCTTGAAAGCTTCCAGGGAAGTTTTTATTTCTGTGGTAGATCATCCCCAAAGCTGACCTGAAATTAAACAGTTAATGCTAGTTTGATTTTGGTCTGGTTTTGGTGCAGGATTCATTCTGATACTGTGCAGGATGGAGGAGATCTGGGCACAGTATCTGCAGCTATTAACAGTGCTTTATTTTGACTGGCGACCATGTGAGAAAAATAGTTTAATCTTTTTTTCTCCTTGACGTTTTCTTTGTATTTAATTTTTCCCTGCCCTATTTACAAGCAATCTGGTTGTACTTGACTTTAGTTTTACTCCCATCCTATCTTTCTTGTGCGGGAGGATGTGTACCATGTTTGTCATCTTTAGCAAGGATTTTCACTGCCGACTTAAGGCAGGTTTCCAGTGACTGTACCAGCCTTCCACAGTTGGTGACCTTACTGGTGCTCATTGGTGCCTCTCATTGTTCATTGCTGAGTTCCTGCAGTTTGTGAAGCTTCACAGTCAGCACCCGCTCTGTGAAGATCTCCTCTCAAATCCGGATTATGTCAAAAAAGCTAATCAGTACATGCTGGATCACTCTAGTCAGGGTTTAGATGGGAGATGCAGGTTCCTTGGTGTTCTTCCATGTATTTGGCTGTCCCAGTCAATGCCTTGTTCATCTGCTTCTGTAGCTGCTACATCTCTCTCAAAGTATTCTTGCTGGAATGTTGCCTTAACTTTGGATGTAACGAAGCAGAGAAGAGCTACAGAGAAATGGCTTGTAGTCCAGCTGAGACGAAAACTGTATGTAAACAAGGAGGAATGGTGTTAATAGCTTAGAAAAGTCACATGAGTTAATGAACACAGAAGATGGCATTTAAAAATTGACTGTTCCTTTTTCCTGTTCTGAAGATTTTTGTTTTGGTTTTGCTAGATCTCCATACCTGACATAACATTTTGTGTGCATATAGGTACATATGCTCATTCTCCAGTAGACATATATACAAAAGAGATGTACTCTGAAATCTAGGAGATCATTTCAGTGCCCTCCATCAAGAAACAGAAGAGTATGTATTTTCACTGCCTGCTCTAATTTTTGCCTTTTTGGTAGTACCGGATTCTCTTGATGTAGCTGTTTTCAGTGGTGCTAACAGTGATCCATTCCTGTGGTGATTTTCGGTGATTATCTTAGCAGCTGGTTAAAACATGCAGAAAAGGAACAAAACAAATATTATGCCTATAAAAAGCTTGACATTGCTTTAATTCCACCAGTAGAATGAAAACAAAGGTTACGTACATCAGAAGCTTTTTCCTGATGTTTTGAGAAGATGACCTGATGATAAATAGAATGATTTATTTTGAACAGTGAGTGAACTTGATGAGCTATTTCAAAACAGTGTCTTTGGAAAAAATACGCATTTTTGTAAGGACAGAGGTTTTGGCAGTTTGAGGAAGTGAGGCTACAAGGATTGGCTCTATGTACACAAACAAAGGAAAACTTCTGTAAAGTATTCTGTGTTCACTTACAGCAAGAACTATGACATTTAACTTTCTAGCAGTTTAACAGTGAATCAGAGGAAACATACTTTCTGTACGGTATGGACAAGTATAGTTGTGATATTAACAAATCATGGTCATGTCTGGACTAAATCCCCCGTATCTTTCCATTCCAGATAGGAAGATTAAATCAGAATCTAAATTTTGAAAATGTCCTCATCCGTGTTCTTGGCTATATAAACAACATGTTCCTGAACACCTCAGAAATGCTAGACATTCAAAATCCACAGCCAGCTCTTGCAGCTTGAAAAATCTTTCTCTAAAGTAATTGTGAAGTCAGGGATAGAAGGGATCAGCGATAGCTTGGTCAAGAATGACACATTTATCTAGCCAGTGCTGGCTGGTTTGAACTGATTGAGAATTGACACCATAGAGATTATGGGGTAACCACAGCTGGTCGGTGGAGAAGGCAAGGCAGCAGAGAATGCAGACTCCTGCAGGATCCAAGTTTCTGCTTTGTCAGGGACCCTTAGGGTGCCGTCTCCTGTCTTCAAGCCACATGTCAGACTTAACTAGACTTTTCTGATCTTATGAGGTCAAGAAATAGATCTAAAAGGGAAGCTGGCTCAGCAGTGATCTTGGCTGTTCTTGAGGTCCTTCAGCAAAGAATTCTCCAAACAGTCTTTATTTTTTATTTCATGATCTATAAGCTAAATGAATTTCTAATTCTAAGTTAATGTGTCATTTTTTTCTAATTTTTTTTAAATAACTTTTATGAAACAAATTTTACTTTCTTTTCTGAACATTTTTTTCTTGTCTGACCATGATGTGATTAGGAGAAAGGAGGGGATCATTCACGTCATGAGTTGTGTAGCTGTCTATCAAAGTTCCTTGGGAACTCTATAAAGCTAGCTGTACTAGTGCCTTCCTCTGCTCATGAATCACTAAAGCAAATTTACTAGTGCCGGTGCATGAGACCACATTCTTTCCTAGGGTGATTTTATGTGCTGGATTATCCCTACCGTGCAACAAGTTCTTCCAGACATACTAGAATATTTCTGCTTTATGAATCTTAGTCTGGTACCCAGCTTTGCAATGATGCTCTCATCATTCTTGTTGCCAGTAATTAAGCCTGATAAGGAGCAAACTCTGGACCTGTGGAATTGAAGTTGAGCGCTGTGTTGTCCGTCAGAGCAGCTTGTTAAATGTAAACGATGATGTAAGCAGTGTGTGGGATGTTATATGGCATCCAGGCCTGTCTTTGGTTCTCAGAATGATGGGAATGCCCGAAGTTTTCACCCTTTTTTGTGGGGAACTGAATATGGGAGTCTCTTCTAACCAAGAAGTTTGAAAATTCTGACTGTCCCACTTTTTGTGGGTTAATACTTTGGAGCCCCACATCCCTCTGCTTTGCCAGGCTGTGGTGTGTGCCTTTCAGACAGGCATTTTACCACTGAGGAAACACAGACTTTTTTTCCTCCTAGGTGATTCCTCGTGATCCTTCCTTAAAGCTTCAGCATAGTTTATGCCGTACCAACTTCTGATGAGTTATCTTTGATGGCCATGATTTCTCTGATGCACAAACCCTAGAGCTTTTGCATGTCCGTGGTCATTCAGTACAATGAGTTCAGCCTCTTCTGTTTCTGTTTCAGTGTTTGCAACGAGCAGGTCTTTTCTATCACTGAACCACCTTGAAATGCGTTGCTTTTACTCAGCAACTGGAGCAGGGATCTCACAAGCTTTGTTCCCCTCTTTAGGGACCAGGTTATAAGGTGACAAATGAGTCTGTGTTTCTCTGCTGCCCACCCTTTCTAGGTGGGTCCAACCCCACCTATGGTACAAACTTGTAAAAGGGCTGCTGGTTTAAGACCCTTGTCTGTGGCACAGTCCAGCCACCGGTCTGCGTTGCCCTCTGTTTTCTGTCCTGTTCTTGTTCGCTCCCTGTACTAGAGTAGCTATGCAAGGAAGTCCCATCTATTCTGTTTCATTATCCAGTTCTTCAGGCCCAATCTTTATTCCGGCAGTCCTGCAGCATTCTCCTTGTGTTCGAAGTGACGCTGCTCCAATCTTACATCTTCTCTTTCCTGGTGGGATCTGCAGTCCTAGCTGAAGCAGGCTATCTGCATGACCGTAGAAGCTGTTTCCTATAGGGTAAGTTGGGCCAGGCTGATGAATTTCTGCAAGTTGTGTCCTGCAGCAGTGGAGGAGATCATCCCACTCTTCCCTTACGCCCAGGCCTCGTCCCAGCTAAGCACCCATCACAAGGATACACTTATTTCCTTCAGTGCTGATGCACGTTGTAAAAAGCTAGAACTATTTTCAATTTAGATAACAAACGCACTCTGAAATGCCAAGGTTTTTCTTTATTTATAAAATTACTTGTAAATATTTCAGTGATTGGAACTAGAGAAATAGTTGAGATTGAGGCAAATGAAGTGTTCCTTTAAATGGGTGACAATTCATTGTCACTCCACGGTACAATGGAGTGACACATTAAATTTAGAGTGATTGATTTTAAGAAACAATCTTTTTTTGGTTTGTTGGTTGGTTTTTTGTTTTGGTTTTTTGTTTTGTTATTTTTGGTGTGCAGGGAAAGGTTTGAAATTATTTCTCAGGAACGATTTCGGCTCACATGGAAATGTTTTGTTAAATGATGCTACGCTTGGATTTTTTTCCTAATCACTGAAAGCTGTGTCAGAATTTTGTAGAAATGTTCACAGTATGAATGTTTTTCAAAATAGCTTTTGCTGTACTGCCTGGTCACGGCTCCTTTGAGCAATTAAGCAGGCAGAGTCCATGGAGCTATTCCTGTTCCTAAAATTGTTGGGGTTCAACCATCCACTCTATGTAATTTGGTAGAATTAGTGACTGTATATCAAAATCTTGGGGACCTTTGTTCAAAATGCGCTGGTTATAGCTAATTAAAATTTTCCTTTCCACCTCTTAGTTTTACAGATTCAGCACCAAAATATATTTGGAAATCATTAACTTCAGTTTGCCCTTTTACTTGCTTTCTTTTGTCTTGCAAGCTCATTCCTTTTCCTAAGGCATCTGAATGCCTAGGAGGACAACTGTGACCTTTAAAGCGAAGAAAGCGATATTACTGCACTTAGCGTGTTGTGGTTTGTTTTTTTGTAAAGGACATTCAGAACATCAGTGTAGGTGGGGTTTTTTTAAAACTAAATGTGCACTTAAAACACTTTGGAAAATGCTGAAATGTACTTGAAGGAAAATTACCTTCTGAACTATGTCCCTAGAATTTAGATTCTTCCCCTGGAACAAATTATATGGTTACCTTCCCTGAAAACTTGTTTTTCATTTTTAAATGTGTTCCTCTTTTAGATAAACAATCAAAGGTGGACGTTTTAGCAATGTGTTTTCCTTTTGTTTTGTTTTGTTTTTTTTCTTCCACATGCTTACTTCGTGTGCTCTTCCAACCCACGTTTTGTTTCTCCTTGGCACTGAGACACTCTTACATAATTTTTCAAAAATACAACAGTGTTCTGCTATAATAGTCCAAAAGGCTACAGCCTGCATTTTTGCGGAGGTTTGGGATGATCGCAGTAGAATGGTGTATTGTTTTTGATAAGGCCTGTTTTTGGAGAGTTTTTTCTGTGCCGTTGGCCTCTTCTGAAGTTTCTAACAAACAGGACTCTACAAGGGAGTGGGTGAGACAACTTTAACTTGTGTCACTTCTCAAATACGGCACTTCAGTTTCTTTCTGGAGAACAGCTTAAAGAAAAGAATGCTCTGTAGATACCACAGCTGCCATCCTTCATTAGTTCCTGTTTACACGCTCAGTAGTGAATACTGTATATTTTTATGTAATAAATTAGTATTAGCCTAAGATAAGCTTAATGCAGTTAATTCCACAATCATTCACACTAATGTAAATGAGAAATAGTTCCTTGTAGGTCAGCACAGCTGCTGCAGGGTGTGTAAGGGGAGAATGCAGCCTGCTGGAACAAGATGTGGATGTATTTTAGAGTAATGCATTTGAACTGGCGGATATCCAGCCTCAGAGCTATATTTAGGTAAAGTGACTGAAAGATTCAGCTTCTGAATGGTTAATTTCCACTGTTTGGAGTAGGCGTAAGCTCTCTGGTTGCAAATGACTATGACAGAGGCCAAGGTGTGACCTGAACGTGGACAGCTGCAATATAATCTTCTTGAGTTTTGAATAATTCTTAGTTTGTGACTTTTCCTTCTCCTCTGTCAGTCTCTTTTGGGAGCATCTATTTAGTCATATGTTTGCTTGTATGTATTCATACGAGGCTGTAGGGATAGACCTGATACATATCTTCGATTTTCCCCTGGAGTTGGAGCTCGCTTTTTCTGTTAGCTTGGAGCTTTACAGTAGTGCCCGTGTTGTACGCCGCTGTAGTAGGCAGTGTGCAATTAAAAGTCAGATCAATGAATAGTTCGTATCAGGAGGTACGCCTGTGGTTGTATTGGTACCCCGCAGTTTGATTGCTCTGCAGGAATGGAATGATCTGCAGTCTTGCGGTATCCTACCTGGATCGAGTCCGTCTCCTGCCTCATTCTCTCTGCAAGGGTGCCTGCACTATGGGCAAATGGAGAACAGTCAGGGTGTTATTTATGGTAATCTCTAGGGAGAAAAAAGCCAAATACTGCACCTCTGAATCTCCCTGAAGTAGAGAACAGGCCAGAGGAGACACTTACTGTGTAGTCCTCATCGAGCAGCACCGCTCCTGTGTAGCGCTGACTGCCACTGCGTGGTCTCACTGCCAGCTTTAGATCATTGTTCCCTCTCCTCTTACCTCTTAGAGTGGGGCTGGAGAAGTGTCGTACAACCATCTCTTCTTCATCTGCTGCTGCTCGTGATCCTGCCATGACTGCACTTGAGGCAGATTCAGAACCCTGCCATTTAAAATGCAGCCATAACAAATGTAGTGGGTATTGACTGACAAACTGTTAGTCTAAGGTCTGATGCACAGAGCCTACTCTAAAATGGCATTTGCTTCCCTGCTGCCCACATAGTAGTGTTTTATCAAGTAATAGGTTATGTAATGAAGTTTCTGCTGTCTCCCCGGGGCTCAACTAGACAAACAATGATAGGAAATTTTAGCTGATAATTGTTTAGATGTTTTGTTTCTTAATTTCATCTTTTCTCTTGGGCAGTTTTGCGTTACCCTAAATAGTTCCTTTCATTCCTCAGTGCGTGTGTTTCCCAAGTATTTGTAAATCACTACCAAGTCTTCCTTTCCCACAGGCATTGCTTATCCTAAATGTTGACTGAAAATCAATCCCTCCACCTAATGGCTCCGTTGCTGTTCTCTGAACTCTTTCCATTTTACATTATCCATCTGGCAACAAAATGTCCAAAACTGCGCATGGGCTACAGATGTGGTAGCTCTGTAGTTGTTGAGGCCGGGATCTGTTACAAACCATTGTATGTCAGGATCTAGCTGTTTCTGGGATCAGTACTATGAAAATACAACGGCATTTTCCCCTAGCTTCTCTGACCACGACACCTCGGTGTAATGAAAGATTTGTAATATAAACCTACTGAAGTTGCGGGGTTTTACTTTACCCCATACCCTATTCCTTTTTTTGGCTTTCCTACACCCACAAACACAGTTCAAGCTCTCATTCTTCTCAGAAACATCAGGCTTTTCAAGCCCGGGATCTGACCGCTCTCCCCAGTCAGCTGTCGGCAAATAAAAGCTAGCAGCTTTCCAGGCCAGGCTAGCTGGGATGTGTGATGAGAGACCCTCTGATCTGGTCCCCTGCCCTGCCTCTGCTGTGTCCAGGGTTCTGCAGGACTCAACACTGACCTGCGATGCAAGACTGTCACACTCTTCTCGCTGTTGGTTTCCCAGCCGAGTGAGCAGCAAGTTGTGCATGTGCTTTTTCAGCAGTACCCCACAGTCAGGTTCCTGCCCTGAGCTGGCTGCGCAGCTCTTGCGTCCCGGTCTGTTGGGTCTTTTCCTGCTGTTTCTGGCCTGCCTCCCACTGGCCAGAGGGGAAACGAGGTGCCTGTGTGTAGTCTCTGTACTTACATCAGGAGGAGGGTTGGGCAGGAGTGGAAGCTCCATGTTTAGCAGTGTCTCATTGGGTGTCTCCTGTCCACTGACCTTCTATTTTGGTACTGCATCTAACAGTTAAGAAAACAAAGGAAAAAAAAAAAAAGAAAAATGTGACTGCACATGCAGAAATTTAATTTCAGCAGAAGTATTTCAGTTTTCATTTGTGATGTCACAAGTTCACAAAGTGCTTTTTTTCTCCCTTTCAATTTAACAGGTTATCACTGCTAGCTTGTCACCGTTGTTCTTCGCCATGACTGCCAATGTACTAACAATTTCTTGGTAAGTGCCAGTGTGAGCTTTCTTCTGAACAGTAAAAATTAACCTCCACACAGTTCTTCATGTGGAAATACTTTTTAAACGTCAAGTTCTATTAGTGCCAGTAATACTTTGCATGTAAGCAGAACCAGGTGTGCAATGATGGATGCAGTACAGTAATATAAATAGAAGAGTGTTTCTTCTGCCTCTGTGGGAGAACGTGGACATTTTAGACATTAAGCCTCACCGCAATTCACTCTGCATGTTTTACAGCTAGACAAATGGATGCAATAGGCAAATAAATGACCCATTCAAAGTCACGCTATAAATTAGTGGTGGAATTGGAAATAAAACACAGGAGTTGTGGTTTGGTGACAGCATCTTTTTAACCAATAGAGTGCATTCAAGTTTCCCTAACACAGTGTGTACTGTGAATGCATAAAATGAAAATAGTAGAAAAATAATGAGAACAAACATTTTCCAAAGTCGTATCTGGATTTTGTAACATGTGGGCACACATTGCAGATCACCTAACCTGAAAGTTATAGGTAGTAATATAAAGGGTTGGGGTGCAAACTCCTTTGATCAAAACCAATGGTTTTGGTCTGTGTTTGTACAGCACCCAGCGAAAGGGAATCCCAGTCCATGGCTGATGCTCCTAAATGCTTCTGCAATGCAAATAGCAACTAAATTCAGGGTTAGGCATGTATCTCTGAGGACAGATTTGCTGTTGGAAATTAAAATCTGCTTACTTCTGAAAATCTTTAAGCTTCCTTTTTCCCCATCCTAAAGATTCAGCTCTGCACTGAATGGAATTAGCATATTCTTTTTTCAGGTGTGATAAAGCAGTTACAGGAAGGAGAATCTCCGTTTAGCCCCATATACATATGTGTGAATATCCATCCCCATCTGTATGTTAGGTGCATGTAATCTCAAAAACTAAAAATAAGTACTGTCATTTTTTTTTTAGCTCTTGGAATACATTTATGTGGCCTAAGTGTGTAAGAGGCTGAACAGTGTGCCTAAACCACTCCTAGTCTAGACTATTAACTTGCCATTCCTTACCATGTTTTACATGTGTTTGTGCAGGTCTATCATGTGCGTGCTAGAGGTAGGCTTTTATGATATGTATGTTTTCACTGACATGTGTACTAAAAAATCATGTGTACCTTTGTTAAGGTGAGAACATGGGCCCGAATAGTTGCACACATAAAACAGGCCCTATATGCGCTGAAAGTAATATCGATGAGGGACACATCTGTATATTTAAAAGAAACTTTGCTTTAGCCCCATAGGCCACTGTTATGCTTTGATTGTCATAATTCAGAAAGATAACCATTTCTTTGATTTATTTATTTATTTGAGTTCTGTTATTGCTTGTGCATCAGCAGTGCCTCGGCTTATCAGCAAAGCTCTGGAAATAGTTTGTTAGATAATAGCAGCTGCAAAGCACTCATGAGATCGTTAATCACTGAGGTTTTTAGCATTGCTCCAGTGTTGTCATGGACAATATCATATGGTAATTTCCGAGTGATGGGCAAATGCAGTTAGCTGTCACCCCACAATAAACAGAAGCCAGAGGATTTGCCAGATGCCAAATTGAAGGTAAATCAAGGGTTGGCATTTAGCCATGTTATTTGCTCTGCTTCATCTTGAAGCTACAATGGTGGTTTCCGTTGGCCTAATGATCTGGATTGCATGGGCACGTGGATACCTGAGATTTCAAATCATTCAGAAAGGGATTCTTCTTCTCTGATGTAGGACATAAGATATTAAAGAACAATTTCGATGCAGGCACTTCTTACAGAACAGTTTACGCTATTTTGTACAGAATCGCCAGTCTAATTTTTAGAATGGTACGTCAGAGATAGCTTTCTTTTTTGAAGCCTCCATGAAAAATGTTGTAAAACACATCTGTAGAAGTAAAAAAACCCAACTGAGCCATTTCTAAAGCTTTCTTGGTTTTAGGTCTTTCTATATGCAGTGGATTTTTTTCTTTATCCTAAAGAATATTTTCTGTATTTCCTTAATTCATTATTCAACCTTAGCTTCTAAAGGAATTAATGCAGAGGGTATGGTTATAGCTGGAGCTGAAATCCAGGCGAGGCATGGGGGTTAACCCTCTCCAGAGAAAAGTGCTCAGAGTTTGTCAGTGATTACAGGCAGACTCAAGTGTTTTAGATCTTTTTGAAAAGCTTGCAGCCCTCGCAGCCCTTTGCTGCTTGTTGGTAATTTCACATCCAAAGGTATTCTGTCTCCACGGGGGACTGTCTACAGACTGTCTGTAGCACCTACTTTCCGGGGCAGTTTACTGTCTAATTGTAAGATACTGTACTGTTGTTATACAATGTTTGTTCCACTCAGGAACAAGGGCAATTATGTGATTTTTAAAACAGCTCACCAAAGCTAAGATTTAAGTGAATGTAATGCTATTAAAGACTAGAGAGCCTTTAGCTTTATGTGCTTTTTTTTTTTGCCCCAAGAAAAAAAAAGCCCTCTTACAAATGAACTTAACAGAAGTTTGTTTTGTTTATAAAGTTCATTAAAGAGCTTTTCTGTTTCATAAGCTAAGCCATGAGGCTAAGATGAAAGGTCAGTACACTTAACTTTGCCCTGTCATGAAACGGGAGATGAGTCAGTATCCTACCATATTGCTGTCAGCTATGATAGACAGCAGAGGAGATTTGGGGATTATTAACTATTGCACAGACTGAGTGGGTTGATTGCTTATTTCAGTGAATGGTTTTGTCCGTAAAACCATTCATCCCGATTTGGAGCCCTGCTTCTAGCCCGAGTCTTGGAGAGAAGCGTTAGTGCCACCACTGCGCTGTGAGCAGCATGGGAAGGAAGTGCTTGGGCACACGTGCCATTTCGGCTGGGGCAGGTTCTCTCACCACGCTCCTCACAAAGGGAAGCAAACACAGGAATTTCTACTGGCCTTGCTATGCCCGTGGGATCTCCCCAGAGCAAAGTTCTTCTTCCCGATTTTCTCAGTCCCCAAAACCTAGGCTTTACATCGCCTGACTTTGTCAAGTGGCAAGTTTCAGGACAGAACGCAAACAGAAATTGCAAGGAGGAATCATTTACCTAATGAGGTTCAAACTCTCCTGCCTTCCTTTCCTATTCTTGCTAGTGTATGGGTGTGCAGCTATTCTTGTAACTAGGTGCAACCTCCTCTGTCTAGATTTCTGTCTGTGTATTTTCATGTGAATACCACCAGCCCTAAAATACAGGAGGGTAGTTTCTGATGAGATCAGTTAAATAAGACATTTCTGGTTTCAGCCTTTTCTTAGCAAGATGAATGAAAAAATTGCCTGGGTTACTGTCTCTAGGTTGAAATGTGTTTAGGCAAAATAATACCTTTCTCTTAATGTTGTGCTGTTTGGCATTGTATCAAACAGAGGGGCTTGCCTGTTGCTAAATTTGTGGTATACTTTGTTTACAGCCTTGTGATCAGTGGAGTTGGAGAAGCTTTGCTTGTTTACGCTGAAAGGACAGGCACATAAAGAACAACCAGATCTCACCAGCTGGAAAAGAGCTGACTTGCAGCCTAGAGACCCTATCATGAACAAAACGCAGCAGCAGGAATGAAGAAGTGCAACCAAACACAGGGAAAGAGACCTATTGTTTTTTTATTAAGAAAGAAAAACTATGCTATTAATAGTGCTGGTAAGAGAGCAGCATAGTTGGCAGGATGGTTAGGAGCCTTTGCCTCAAAGCACAAAGACAAACTATTTCTGATTGATGTGGTAAAGGAAAAACTGCACTGTCTCATGCTGATGGCTCTGTGTGAGAACCTCTCAGAACGTCCCTTCTTGCACAGGGAACTGAACTCAGGGAAAGCAGCATTCCCCACCGGATGCCCCCAGTTTTTTTGTTGGAAGCTGGCAGCAGTTTGTACCAATCAATGTCAGAGTCCAGATCCTGCCATGAATTCAGGATCAAGAAGGATGGATTTGGTCGCCAACTGTTCTGTAAGCAGCAAGCTGCTGCGCACAGGCCTCTAGTCACGTCGTCTGAACTGGCACGGTGAGCGAGGCCATGGGGCTTCTGGAGATAATCCCCTTCTGGAACTGCAGCGGGTTGACAGCTTTGCAGAATGGGGAAATCAGCAATAAATCTCAATAACTGTAGTGATTGCTCTTTGTGTATTTTTTTTTCTTCTCCCATTCTCCAAGATCTCTTCTGAACTCTGCGAGTTTTTGGAGGGTGGAGGGACTCATACTGTTCCCAGCAGTGGTTTGTCTCCTAAATTATTGGAAGAGACAACAAAGATTATGAACCTTGAATGAATGTCATAAGGACTGTAAGGCAATTCCTCTCAAGGGTTCTTAAAATAAATTTCATTTCTTACTGCATAATGGCTGTTAGAAATTAGTCTTGATATATTGGTGTCTGGGAAAGCAATCTATGTGACAGTAGTATTAAATGATGAATTGATAATATTGTGGGGAAGATCTATATGATAAAAGGACCTTGATAACAAATCTTCAATGAAGAGAGGGACTTGTCTCACATGCCATTAGGTATCTAAAGTGTAGTCCCTTAATCTAAGTTGACAAAGTTTCCTTCACAGTCAATGGAAGGAGAGGGGTGCCCTCGCAGAGATGATTCTTCAAGAATAGATTGTTGTATTAATGTGACTGAAAGACCCTCTGGAAGTGCTTATCTCCCTGTAGATGGAAATTAGGTGTCTAGTCTAGACAGGACACTTGGCTTTTAGAAGGCCAAAGTTAGCTCAGGCCTATCTGCGTCAATCTAACAAATTCCACCGGCTGGGTTTTACAGTATAGCTACGTTTTAATTTCAAATAAAACTCAGTAGTTCAACAAAGAAGGTAAATTTTACAAAGGATTGCAGTCAATGTTTATGACTGGAGAGTTTTAGGTAAAGATTAGTTGGTTTTCAGAAAAAAATGCTGTAGTCCAAAAACGAGAACTCCGAGAAGCACTCTGGCCTGTATTGTACCTAAGCGTGTCCCAGATAATTGCAGGGGGTCTGTTTATACTGGCATGTTGACCATGTATGATGGTCACGCTCTGGCTTGAGTTTGGAGTGAGCCATTTTCTTGCAGGTGGTAAAACTCGGGTTTGGGAAGAAAGGAGGAGAGAGGGACAAGCATGAAAGAAACACATGCTTGAACTTGAGCACTGGTCCTGAAACCAACATAAGCCACATGTTTCAGGAAGTGGAGCACATACTCACGCCCACTGAGCCAAGACACGGCCAGCCGTGGACCCTCGTGGCTTTCCAGTCTGTAAACTCACACAGTGCTGGGAGTAAAGGCTGCATCATGCTGGCTTTCCCCAGACAGCTACCTTTGCCAGCCAGTGGTGGCAATATGGTAGGGTCCTTCCTGTGCCACCTTTCTGCTGATTCTGAAGTGACTAGTGACCCTGGGAGACCTCATGAAAGAGTCCCTGTGTGACAGTTGAGGTTTTACAACCATAGCTGGAACCTTTGCTGGGGGAAAAGCTCATCGTGTACCTCTCGCGTAACTTCTGAGGGTAGGCTGCAGTCTGGATTTTTTTTCTTCCTCTCTCTTGTCTGTTTTGTTCATAGCAACGTACCAAAACCCAGTACACCCATTTGCTTTGTGGCTGGTGGTCTCAGCGGAAAGCCAGTGGCCAAATCAGCAGCGCAGTTTGCTGGAGCCCTTTGGTTGCAGAGGGCATACTTGGGGCAGCTGTGGGAAGGTTGTTTGGCTGCAGCAGGCATTACGTTGTGTGGGCTCTGGGAGAATTCAGTCTTCTCTGCAGCTGCTGAATTAGTATCTCCCTGCATAGTAAGTCATTTCCTTTCTATTTCACTTCATGCATGTTAAACAACACTGAGCTGTTTGCTTCTGCTTTCATTTTTGTGCCTTAGGACAACGTGCTTGCATTTCTGAGACTCTGCTTGATGTAAGTAAAAAACTGCAGTGAAATACTTAAACTGATTGTCACATAAGCAAATCAAGGAAGCAGAGCTAACAGTGAAGTTGGGCTCCTCTGTCAAACATGGCTGAGAAGAAAAGACACCCTCTGAACCAACCTGACCTGCTTCAGGTGAGGATGACTCCTGTGGACCAGCACAAGTCTGCAACAGTCTTGCTGAAGACTTGAAGTAGGGTGGAAGTGGAGCTCCAGGGCCTTCAAAATACATCTTTGTGTATTCGGAGTTGTCTCAGGGTGCTAAAGGCATCGTTTGGCTTTCTTCTTCCTCAGGCTGTGGCAGAGGTGACAGCAGAGCTGGGGTCCGGTGTGGCAGCCACCCCTGCGGGAGTGCCTGCGGGCAAAGGGCTGCTCAGGTGTTGCCAGCAGCAAGCTCATGGAGGGTTAGACCCGCTGTAGGGGAAGACGTGAGAGAGGGAGCCCTTTGGAGGGCTCCTGGTTCTTGGAACAAGTGGTTTCTTTGCCAACGCATGTGTGCCAGGGTGGGGACGTCAGCCTGGGACCGGGGAGCTGCAGCCCCAGACTGCACGCCAGACGCACAGACGCCAGATGACGTCTCAGCTGGCAGTTCCGAGCAGGCATGCGATACAAATCTACAGGTGAGCCATGAGAGGGCACCTACAGGAAGACCCCGGCTCCCCCTCAGCTGCTCTTGGGAAGGGGTGCGTTCTCACCAGCAGCACCCAGGGGAGGAAGGACACAGAGCTGGTTGCAAAGAGACCCAGGCAGGGAGGCGATTGCAGCAGACAGCAAGCATGGGGAGGACAGGCACGTTCTGGCAGCTTGCAGAGGCTGGTGGCTGGAGGGGATGGGGCAGAACAAACCTTGTGATTTCCCGAGGAAGCAGCGGCCTGATCTTTAATTCAGCCCTGCCTCAGAAGGAGGGATACTGCATGGTAAAAAACATACTTCAGGGTTGTTATAAAGCAGGAAACCTCGGAAGTCACCCTGGGGATGGCTCTTGCAAGGCTAGCAAACAGTTATGTTCAGTAATTTAGAGAACAAATGTCCAAAAGGTGGATTACTTATATCTAATTGACCTTTTTTCTGGTCAGTCAAAGATACAAAGTGTCGGACATACAGTTCTGAGGAAGGAAGAGTTCCTTTACATTGCAAAGATGCAATGACAATAATTAATGCCTGAATGCAAAGCAATGGGTCTGTAGCTCAGCTGGTGGAAGGACCTGCGATTTTATCAGTATCTGTCATTTAAGGAACTTACTGACTGAAGGCTTCCCAGTTCTTGGGCCATCAGCATGTGGGACTAGAGAGAGAAATTGGAGGGTCTTTCTGAGAGGCAGCAGGTCCCTGGAGGCTGTTTTCATACCTACTGGTTTTGATCAAAGCACTCTGACAGAGATGGTCCTCCATCATGTAATACGTTTTTGATCTTATCTTGCCTACACTTTTACTTTCCAAATGTCTTTTTTTTTGTTTGCTGAAGTAATTGATTTGGGGCAAGAAATGTATTATCTACTGCAGAGGTGTGACTCGTGCGTGTGGCTGGCCTTCATGAGAAAGAGCCTCTACTTAAAGCCAAGAGCCATGGAAAGAAAACT
Source organism: Phalacrocorax carbo (assembly GCF_963921805.1). Classification (NCBI taxonomy): domain Eukaryota; kingdom Metazoa; phylum Chordata; class Aves; order Suliformes; family Phalacrocoracidae; genus Phalacrocorax; species Phalacrocorax carbo. Next base: position 52,000,594 of record NC_087514.1, read on the forward strand.
GAAATAGTAAAGCTGATGGACGTTGCCTACAAGTAGGTTACTACAACGCAGGCAGCAGAGATGCTGTTTTGAAATGATCTTCTGGATCTGGTGGCTGTGACATAGCTTCCAGCAGAAACTGTTATTAAGTGAATTAAATGAACCTGATGCTTGCCACTGAAGCGATTCTGTTGTTGCTTATTGCTGCGTGGCTGTTGTACTTCGTGTTGGAAGAGAAGCTATGCCAATCGTTCAGTACCGGTTTGATAATGAGGCTGAAAATCTGCAGAGTAAGTGACCTTAGCAAAAAACAATAGGAAAAGCTGGTTTTATTATTTTTTAAAAAAAGCAATGGACGTATTAAAATGCTCAGTAAGGGATAGCGTTCTGATTTATTATTACTCTTTTTAACACCTATGTCCGAGATGGTGGATGAGGGTGGGTGTGTGTATATATATGTATGTTTTTGTTTCCAATCATCAGACAAGAAGACCTGAAGAAGTCAAGAAATGTGATGCCAACAGAGGACATGTTTTGAAAAGGATGCTTCTATTAAGTACTGTAGAAAAGTTAATTGCTGGGAGCTGTACTGAGTTCTGAGGAACGGTCTCCTCCAGTTTTTTTTTACCTGAAGCCTAAAGGAGATTGTGGGTTGAAGAAAACTCCATAGCAAATTTGTTTTGCCAGGAGCAGAAGCTTTCAAACAGATCATCTGCTACTGTGAACCAGGCAACAGGCTCAGTGTGAAACTTTAATCGTGTTCCAGAGGATAGACACAGTGGCAGCTCATTTTGTTTGAAAATAAGGTGTGGGTGAGGGGAAGAAGACTGGGGGCAGGACTGAAAAAAATTGAGGCCAAAATACTTTTTGGCGATAAAATGGAAAGAGATTTGCTTCTGAAAAATGTGTTGCTTATTCATAGGCATTTTTAAATTAGGTTACATTACAAATACATGTCTGTTTAGTCCCAAAGAGGAATTAGAGGAACCCATGAAGATTGTGTAACCATTTCCATATTAATTGCCTGGCTTGAGAAGCTTAACCCTTTTTTAACTATGCTTTGAATGTGACATTGTGTACGCCTCGATTTCTGCTAGAAAACTGACTATTTTTTGGAAGAATGCTGGTGGAAGAAGTTGTGCTATCTCTATCTCTTCTGGATCGCCGAGGTGGGGAATGTACCTCCTCTTTACTATCTGGGATGGGAAGCAATCACGCAGTGCTCTTCTACTTTTTAATAAATATCTTGGCTTCCAGAATAGGTGGGGGTAGTCAGCTGGCATGTTACATTCTTGATTTGATGGTATACAAAATCCCTTTGAAAACCACACTGAGAGCATGCTTAGTATATTTTATTTTCTGGTCTGTCACTAAGATTTAAAAACATATAGCTCGGAACTTGTTCAATCGCCAGCTTGTTGCCTCTGTAGAGAAGCCTGTACATAGAGGAATAGAGTCAAATGGGCGTGAGCCTTTCTGAACATTTCTCCCTGGTAATGGATGAAACCCCATAACTGCATTCACAAACATGACCGTAGGAGATGCTGTGTAATGTCAGGAACTGAGAGTGCTTGAGCTTTTTTTTCTGCTGTTGGCCATCAGCAGTCCCATATCTTTCATGATGTCCCACAAACATAATTTTGAGAGGGAGGCAAACTTGCACTTTTACAGATGAGGCTGGTGAAGAGGTGGTTGCTCTACCCTAAGACCTATGTTGGCTCAAGTACTGGAGGGTCAGTACACCTTGGCAAGCAGACCTAAGGCCCATTGTCCTGTAGGAGTTTGATTCGTGTTTACACTTAAGCTTCTGATTTCACTACTCCTTGCCCATGAGGAAAACCGATGCACCAACAAGTAAGTTTGTGCCAGAGTTGCAGGCATCTGGTGCCTTGTAATACTGTGTAAGAACAGTGCCTGCCCGAGGCAAGCTGGCTGAATAAAACAAGCCTCCAGCACAACCCCTTTGAAACTGATAAGGAAAAGGCATTGATGTTTGGAGGAAATGGTTATTTGGATTGAGAAACCGGTAGTTTGGAGTTAGGCTCATTAAGTCATTCGGCAAAGAAGATGGAAAGGAAAGGTGGAGAGCTGGGAATGCCATTTGCCATGCCTCAGTGCAGAAGGAGTCTCACTAACACCGGATAGATTAACAAGAGGGTTAAAGTTTCTGCTAAGAGGACTACAGTTCACGCATGAAATTGTTGTTAAGCAGAAATGTTTTGAAGATTTGCGAATGCCCACTGTAAGAACTACGCTGCTGTAATGAGCAGTCACATCACAAAAGCGGAAAGCATTCATTGATTGGGATGGGAAACACCGCAAGACAAATATTTCTCAGACCTTCCTTTGAAAGCTGTGGAGACTAAGCCAGTCTGTGTAATCGTCCCCTCTAGCCCTGGCTGGAGATGGGAACCAGAAGGGAGTTTTGCTGTTTCTCTGCCACACACCTTATGGGACACCAAGTGATGAGCTTTGGCTTCACACAATACATGGAGAGCTTCTCTCAAGGGGTTGCTTCTCCCTCACTGATGCCTAAAAATCAGTCTGTTCTTTGCCTTCTCAGAGGAGGGGTCCCTGTGCCTCTGTCCTAATTACCTCCACAAATTCACAAGTTAGCAAATAAAGTTCATTCAGGTTAGAGCAGCCAGAAGACATTTTAATTGAGACCCTTCATCCCCGTAAGTCTGCAACCCTGCGGGCGGTCCAATGCCAGCAAAAAGATTCCATTGCCAGGGTGCGCAGCAGCTCTCTGTGCGATCGGCCCTTACAGTGAGTTTCTTCATTTAAGCTGAATGGCAGAAGTGCCAACCCCATTTTCGTGTCACTGGAGATCAAGCTAGAGGTAAAGTTGTATGTGACTCTGGAGGCATTGCCCTGGATCTTGCTTGCCAGCAGTTGAATGATTCAGTCTACTTGTGTAGCATACTTACACTTCAGCACTTAGTGGAGGGCACCACAATAGCTGTAGTGTAAGAGACACAATAAATTTTAGCAGGCAGAAGCAAACAGCATCCAAGTTCTTCTCTTTGCCATCCTGCTTCTGGCTGTGCCGCTGCCAAAGCCTGAGAGCTGCAAATCACTCCAGCGATGGCTGCTCTGAAAACAGACCTGAACTTTCTTTCAAATGTTATGCACCTTCAAGGCTGAGTTCATTGTTTTCTCTCATTTAATGTCTCCAGCTATATTCAAAGAATTAGGATGTAGGACAGACACAAAGGCTAAAAATTTCAGCAAGGCAGCTTTTATTTCTTTATTATACTTGTCTGTTCATACTGTCTTCAGCATGGGTGCTCCTTGGGCTTATTATTGATGATGAATAAGAACAGACTGTGCAGAGATTAACACAGATGGTTGTAGCCTCAAGACGTGATGAGCTGTAACCAAAGAAAAGAAATCTCTACTTTCAAGGAGAGCCTTACACAACAGAATTTCATGTGGCTCAGCTTTATTCAAAGTGGAATATTAAAACTGCTGAGCAAAGAATTGAGTGGTTCATGCTGTGAATAGCCGTGTTGTATGGGTAAGTTGCTTACCGCAGCCTCGCAGATGGAAAAAAACCTCAACTATATGGTTTTCTTTTGGGTTAAAGCAAGCAAACAAACAAACCCATAAAACAAACCCTCTGTGATTCAGAAATCTTTGGAGAAAAGCAGTGTAGTTCACCAGAGCAAATGCCGAATTGCAAAGGCAGTGCCGCTGAATTTTTTGACAGAGGAACCCTTAACCTCCTGCTACAGAAATTGGTGTAAAAGCTAGAAAAGACCTTCCCCTTTCCTTTCAAAATCTCTCTTGTGCTTGTTCTTCTTGCTTCTGAAAACGTGACACAAGGGCACCATTCTGGTTCAAACTCCTCTTTGAAACCATGGAACGTCAGTTTTAAAGGAGTAAATGCAGTGGAAAACTGTCGAGATGGTTGTGTAACCTCTTGCTGCTTTAAAAGAGCAGCTCATGGCAAAGTGGGGAGAGTTTTCTAGACCAGAGGAAACTTGGATCTATTACTGTGTTCTGCACTGGGAGTTAATAAACCACATCTTTTTTTAAACTGATGCAAATTAAATCTGCTTATCAATCAATCAGTCGTGGTACTCTATTCACTTCATATGGGCTTCAGGCTAGATACAGCTCCCTTAAACAGATGGTTGTGCTGATGAGAATGTCTTAGGCTGTGACTTCAGCTAGGAGGAGGAAAATAATTGAATAGTATATTGCACCAGCTATCAGTCCACTCAATCGTTTCATCCAAAGGTAAAGACTAGAAGGGTTTTGCAAGTGTTTATGGTTTTTCTGGGGAAAGGAGAGAAGGGAACGTACTCTTAAAAAGCCAGTGCCTTTCGTGTTGCTCTCGCTGAGAGACTTCAAGAACTCACTTCATGACAAATTCTTCCATGGACTTGAGGTTCGGCTGTCTTGCCTTAATAGGAAGGTACAAAATACTCTGAAATATTTTTGACCACTCCAAAAATATATTCCTGCTATAGAATTCTGTCTTCATTTTCCATGTGATGATTTAAAAACAAACAATAAAACAAGCCAATGGCGTGAGATTTCAGCTGGAGCATTCCTTAAGGTTTTGGGGCTTTTTTTTTGGTGTAGAATCCATTGAATTTCCATGTCATCATACTAGCTTCGTCTCCTCCTATATTCTAGAGTAGTCTTACATAAATAATGATAGTTACAATCATGCTAAAATTAAATATTTATTTTACTTTATTGCTACACTGTTAACTGCAAAAAAATCATATGAGAACAGTATTATTAAGCCAAACAGTAGGTTTAAGAGCAGCAATTCCACTTGTTTTTCCAGCTTCGTATTTATCTGTTTTTCCCCTTAACCCCATTGCTATGATCTAGGCTCATTTGGGCTTTGAAAAGGCCGTTCACTGATTTACTGGCTTCTGCTCTGCAGACAGCAGCCACCCAGGTGTAGGTGGGTTTCCATGTGCCTTGATGGGCTTCTCCAATGTCTGATCAGGTCTTTAGTGAAGGCTGCTACTCTGACTTCTTCACTCTACTCAGCTGCTTATTTTAGTGACATTACAGAATAATGACCCTGAGACTCCTACCACTTTCTCAAACTCAGTGATGAGTACAAAAGAGTGGAAGGGAGGCCCGAGGGTCATCAGATATGTCTCAGATCTTTAAGAAATTAAGGAGAGAATAACTTGATTAGCAAATCTAACGTCACAGCAATCAATGTCCTATCGTATACATTCAAAAGATCAAGTCTGCAAAGTGTCTGAACTTCCTACTGGTGAGGAATATTTTACTTTCTCAGCCCAGTGGCCTTGGAGACTTTCATGCCACCCTCCTTTATCTTTCTAACTAAGGAGCTGTTTTGGGTCACGGACTGCCATTTCTTTAATATTTGTCCTTAATAATTGTGCTGCCACCATCAATTAAATTCACCAGATATTTTTCTTCCTGGCTTCCTGCAGCTTTAATCTCAAACTTTCCATTTTCCTGTCCATGGACACCATCATGGCCTGAACAGAGTCCAATTTTCCATTAATGGACACAGCAGGCTTTTAAAATAAATCAGACGAAGGGTGGAGTCTGCAGCTCTGGATGCACCGTGTGAAAGAGTCAGCCAGACCCAACTCCGAGTGCTGCACCGGCTTCTTTCTGCTTATCTTTGTGTTTATTGAAATAATAAAAGATGGACCAGAAGGAAAAAGAACCCAAAAACCTAAACAGCAGCAGTCAAGGGAAAAGCACCTAACAAGGAATAAAAGAGGAAACGGGACCTGACAGTTCTTAATCCATCTACATTATCTATAATTTAAGCTGTGATACCTGAAATATTCCTTAGAGAGTACATCTGAATGCAATGCCTCATATGCTCCACTGACTGGTAGAGGTCTAACATGGCATGATATATCTCAGGTTAGAGGAAAGGAAGGATTGGGTACTGGACAAAAACAAAGAAGTCTTTTTGTCTTCTGTGTAGGTTGCTGCCTTAATTTATCTCAAATCTGAACAGAAATAAGATGATATACAGGGCACCCTGTAAGGCAGATGACAGCCTGTGGCATCTTGGATCCGGAACACATTAATGAACCTCTCGGGCTGTCATGGGAGATGAGCACTTTACAGTTCTCGTGTTGGCTTTGTGTGCATTGCAATCTTTGCCCACAGACATACTCCAGATGCTGATTGGCATCCAGTCCCTGCTGCTCACTGGAGGATGCTTCAAGATAGCTGTAATGATGTCACTCCAGAAGGCGGCATTAAATATTGAGCTTTCAAAAGCGCTCTGTGCTTTTGAAAGATGTGCCTATAAATGCCCTGGGATTGCTTATAAGCTTGAGTTGGTCTAGTTTTGGCTAGACAAAATGCTTACAACTAGAAGAGGCTGAGAGTCAAACAACCAGCTGATGTTGGGAAATGCATTGGACTTTGTCCATCTGAACTCTCTAAATCATGCTTAGATGTTTCTTTAAAATGCTTGTTCTCCATGAGGAGCTACAGTGCAGTTAGTTTGTGGGTTGTATCATGGGCGGTCAGAGCATAGCTCACTTTTGGCCTTGAAGGCAGAAGGAATGTTGCTCATGATTGTATTTCAGCCATGCTGTTCAGCACCCTTTTAGTCCTCTCACAGCTGGTGGGAGGAGAGAGATCCTTTTCTTAGGAAGAGACGACGATGAAGATGATGATGATGAAGATAAGTGGGTTGTCATTGCTTCACTTCTCCTTTCTTTAGGTGGGCATGTCTTTAACATGCCTCAGTTCTCCCTTTTCCTCTAGGGATGCTCACGTGCACAAACATGGTGATGGCTCCTTGCATCCCTTCTTGCTGGCACTGAGTTTCCTTTTAAAGGAAAGTGGAATGGGTGGTGGGTGGGTGCACAGCCAGGTCTTACCCCAACATGCAGCCAAGAGGTAGCCAACATACACAGGTGGGAACCAGGCCCTCCGTGCACTCCTGCACTGCGCTGAAGACAGACGTAGTGTCTTTCCCGAATAAAAAGGATCGCACGTGGCAGTTTAATTGACAGCGGTAGATTACCTCGCAGGCTGTGCTCTCACCCACAGAAGCGGGCGGATGTGAGGAAGGTGTCTGGGGCTCAGGCCTCTGGCTAGGGGTGTTCATATGTGTCATTCTGCAGGGACATCCAGCTGCCGGCAAGTGGGGAGGGACTGGGGAAACAGCACGGTCTAGACCGTTAATCCAACTCAGATGATAACAATTCGGTCATTTTTGCTGAGTGGGATGAGAGCAGTTTAGAAATAATATATAATAATATTATAATAGGTTACTATAGGGTTTTATCTTTTATTAAAAAAAAAACACCAAACAACCAGGCTTCTACAGTTGCCAGCAGAAACTGCTGCCAGAAACCACAGACTCCCATTGTTTTCTGCATAATTTCATGATCGGTTCCTCGCTCCCTCACGCAGCATGTCAGACTGCTCAGCTCTGCAATTATTCTGAAGCTATTCCTGGTGCATTATCTTCCCTCCACATCCAAAATGGCCATTTAGTTAAGGCAATGTCAAAGTGTGGAAGGGAGGGGGAGGCCATCATGAGTGTGCTGCTTTACCAGACGGCAACAGCCACCTGAGCTCCTTGCACGGGAGCAGACCAGCACGTAACGCACCTCTTGTGCTTACCATTTGGTAGGCTTGCTTTTTTGTTTTTTTTCCCTAGCATTCTATAAATATGTTGAGATTTGCCATCTTATCTGCTTTTTATTTTATGTGTATATGATGATTGGCTAAGTGTAAGAGAAGGGGAAAGACCTGAGACCTGTGCAGTCCCAGGGGTTCCTAATACACAAACAGATGGGCAGAAATGTTGGGACCAGCGTGGGGAATGTTTTGCCTTCTGGTGCAAGAGGCTAAAAGCTGATGCTGCGACTGCTGTTCTTGCACTGCGACGCAATGCCTCTGTCCTTTGCAAAATCCCAGCACACTGCAGCCATGCGGGCAACGTAAATAACTGGTGTGGCAACAGAGGAGAAACAGGTGGCTTGAAGTAGACTAGATGTCTCCAAATGTTTCCTTGCTGTAAGGCTCCAGCTTCTACAAATGCTGAAGAAAAGCTTGCCTAAAGCTTAGTCTAAAAACCGCAAGAAAATCCCAATATTCTCTCTCCTAAATCAATGCACAGAATCCATTCCTGGTAAAACACTCTCTGTGAACACAGAGGATTTAATACTGGCTTGTAAATAAACCAGGCTTTATATTCTCCCCTTCTGCCTCTTCATCCTCGCTCTCTGCCAGTCAACTCTCAAACACCCTCCAGCTGTTGGCAGAGGGAAGCAATGGGGAAATGGAAACTTGTACTTTGTGTCTGCACGTGTTGGGATGGAGAGAAGCGTATAAAGGCTGGCTCATGGATCCTGGTGAATTGAAAATGAGGGAAGTTCAGGCCTCGTGTCAGTGGTTCTGGGAACCTGGCTTGAACAACTTCTTCCTCGATGGATGTGCCCACTGATGTTAGCCAAGGCAACGCTTCACCGCACTTGGAAGTTCTTGTTGAGAATACCTGCTGCTGCTGAGGACCTTCCCGCCCCCACCCCACAGTTCCCATAGGAGAAAGATTTCAGTTTCAAGTTAGATGAGACACCTTCATGTGTTCAAAAAGTTATAAATTAGTCACCAATGAACTCTGACTGCAAACTGGGAAGGCTGCTTCTAGCTTGAGGAATTAAGTCCTGGAGCATCTGTCTAAACAGCGTAGCAGAGGCAAGGGTCCAAGCTGGTTTAAGATGGTGTTCAGCAAGATTATGGAAAGGGGTGTATGACAGCCTAGAGGAATGCATAGAAAGGGTAAATTAACCTCTGGAGTAGCCAATATTTAGTTCTCGCCAAGAGAAGGAAATGTTTGCTGCTCAAGTCAGCAGCAACTTCAGCAACTTCTTGGTCCCCCTTGCCTTGCTTTGAAGGTGTACAGGCCATTTTCCAGCATCACGGTTCCTGCTCTTTCCCAGTAACACACTATAAGCATTTTGGGTTTTTTTCCCCTCTTCACTACAAAGTTTACAACAGAAGATGAACAAATTAAGCTCAAATCTGCCTCCCACACTCCTTCCCCCCCTCCCCAAAGGTGCAACTTGGGACAGATTTCAGTCTCAGCTAGTGGTGGTAGCATTGTTGCTGTGATTGCTCAGTCTCTCACCTCGCTAAACTACGTTTACCTTTTTTTTTTAAAAAAAAAAGTTTACTGTGAGGCCCAGTGCCAAAATCCTTCAGCATCGTGGGAAGGTGTTATCGCCTCCTAACAAACTACTCCTCACTGCTTCCAGGGAAGACTTACACCGTGGGCTCTGTGTTTTAGGAGGCCGGAACAATTAGCTGAAGTTGTATCATTTAAAGACATTACTGACTATTGCAAAGAAGCCATTGCCTCTTAGTGAGTGGTTCTGGAAAATAACTAGTAAAGCATTTTTCTGTGTATTTATATGTTCTGGGGGGTGTGTAAATCCACAAATGTGATTTACCACTGAGGGTCTCTAGAGAACCCAGACAGTGATGGGTGGAGGTAGGGAGCCAAACCTTTCGCATAACTTTATTAATGTGGAATGAAAATGCAAAATAAACAGGTGGTGTTTGGTGAGACCACCTAGCTAGTTGTAGGTGGAAAAAAATAGCTTGAATGCCACTAGGTGGTGGATAATTGGGTGTGTGCGCACGTGAATGTCCAAAACTAAACTTTCAACCTCCCAAGCAGAAGCGGCTGCTTGTGAAATGCAACGGGTACGGGGGCAAGTTGTAAATTTTAGTACAACCTGGACTAAACCAAAGTGGTGTATCCCGAATTCTCTAGTGAATAAGGGGTTGTGAGGCATCAGCAACGCTTGTGCCTCGTCCTTCTGCACACCGATGGTTTGGGCTAGGAGAACCAGGGCCCGGCAGCTCCAGGAGGAGAAGCTGGTGACAAGAAGAAGGGCTTAAAAATAAAAGAACAAACCCAAAACAGTGGTCTGGGAAGAAGATGATTAAGAACTTGGCTGGAGGAAAGATCCTGGAAGTGAGGGTTCTGCAAGGAGACGAATGCCAGGAGATGGCGAGGGCCCTTAGGCAATCCCACCACTGGCTTATTCATAAGCAGGTTTATATATCAGAGGAAGACAAAACCAAAACCATTAGACACGTACAGATGACAGAATGGAAAAATTTTGCATACTGTCACTGGTGCAAAAGAGTCTGGGTTTTTAAAATTTTTTTTTTTTAACTTTTATTTATTTTTTTAGAAAAGGAATAAACTCTGCATGGTAGAGTGTACGGTATATAATTTCAAAACAGAACAAGTGATATGGAATGGATTATTTTCCCAAACTATTTAAAGTTGAACCTAAAATCATTTGTAAATCAACACTCATTACCATGTAAGACAAAGGCAAACAATCAACATCTTTTTTTGTTTGGTACAGGTTTCCTCTACAACTTCAGCCTGAATTTTTCCAGGGTTGGGGAGAAAAGGGGGGCAAATCCTGCCCGTTGTCCTAACCATAACTGTACTGACCAAGCTTTGTGCTCTGAGATCTAGCATCATATGGCTTTATATATGTTCCTAAGTGAACAGTGCAACATCACCACCATCTTGTTTATTCCACATTCAAACTGTAACTGAACATCACTCTGAAACCCTTTCCCGCCCCTAAAATAACAACATCGAGAACAACAACGAAAAGCAGAAAGTCTCCAGCAATCAGATTTCATCCCAGAAATCTGTGTAAACTGTAGATCAGGGTTGGGTAGCAGCACAGAAGACAAAAGATGTGACAGCGTGATTCAATAGCGTCTCTAAAGACTACTGTAAGACTGTCATTCTTTAGTCTGCATCTTGCAATCACCATTTGCTTTTTCCCTGCAATAGTATAAAGCAATGTGAAAAAAAAAAATCAGACTCAAAAGCAAAAGGTAGAAGCCTTTACGGAGAGGTAAAGCTTCTGCTTAGCCTTGAGTGGTCACTATTAGAAACAGATCTCTGCAATCAGAAGCAAATCTTGAACATATATACACATTTCGGTGGGAAGGGATGCAGCCAAGGATGGAAACCCTCCTGGCAGACCCACAGACTGTTTTGGCTTGTAGGTCAACACTACCCTGCCATTTTGGGTTGAATAAACCAGCACGGCAGCCGCAGGCATTAGGCGTGCTCCAGGCTCTTGGCTGCTCTGTTCCTTGGCTGCACGTGGGCCGGGAGGAGGAGGAGGGAACAGGAGCACCAGCAAAGGCCCCCTCTCCTCGCTCCACAGCCGGCCGAGTGACGCGTGGGTTGCAGCGGCATGGGGCGTTGCACCGGGGAGGTAAGTGAACGCTTTTCTCTTTACCCCCTCCTCCCCAATCCTGTTGGAATGTATCTAATCATAATTAGATAAGTATTAATAACTGTAAGCTAGCATAGCCACCTTCCCCCTTAAAATGGAGGGAGAGCAACATCATCAAACAAGTTCCCGTTTGTCCTGACATGTGTAACCTTTCCAGATCCTATACAGCAATCATATGCAGGCGTTTTTCATACTAGAATTTAAAGGAGTCAAAGCTGGTAAAGAAACTGGATGTTTCCTGGCCTAACTGAAGGAAATAATAAAACTGATTAAAGTGAGAGCGAAAGAAAGTAAGCATTAGTGTGTTTACATCCTCTGGTATGTCCCACTTCTCTACGTTCTGCTCACAAGCCCTTTCCACACTCTGAGCAAGCACTCCCAGACTGAGAGAGGTAAGGCTTCAGCTAAAATCTCACGCTTGAGATTTTATTTTTTTTTATAAATACCATAACTGTAAGTATTTGACTTTACCGGATCCGTGTGGGGCATGTTGAGGGCAAGGCTTGTTTAAGTGAACCAGCACAGGAGAAGATTGGACAGGGGTGTAATCTCACAGGATAACAGCAACCGAATGATGTCCATAAGCATGGCACTAGCTTATTGTGTACGCAGCATCGGGGAGCTTGGATGAAACCCTCCAGCCTTCTGGGTGTCCAGTCAGAACCAGGGAAGCTGCAAGAAGTTTTACTGTAAAACTACAGTACTGAAATGTCGAAAGGAACTGGACCTTTAACTTCAATGGGCACTGATTTTAGGTTTTGCACAGTCGAGTCTAGTTAAAAACCAAAAACTTTAACGATAGCTGTTGCCCCTGCCGTTGGAGCCTTAAGACACCTGTTACACTTGCTGAGCCCCACTCTTTTTTTTTTTAATAAAACACTGTTTTAAGATACAGCACAATAAATGTGCTTATTACGCACTCTAACATAGAGCACAGAAATACAACACTACAGAGTGCAAGTCTAACCATCTCCACAGTGGGAAAAGTGCGAAGGTTAAAAATATGCATGTGGCTTAACACAAGATATTTTTAAAAAACATGACATGGAAATCTCATACTAATGCTTTCATCTTTATCACAAACGTGACTGAAAACTCAAGGTCAGTTGCTGATCCTTCTCTCGTAGTAGCAGTAGTAGTAGTGTAATCCTTTCAAAGGTACAATGTTGGAAAGATCAGAGAATAAAAAAACCAAGTGTCCAAAAATGATCCCATTTACCACTTTTCCAGTAGTTATGTTTTTCAAGAAGTAAACACGTAAGGTCACCTTGATCTTTGCCATCAGTAACTGATACACTCGGAAACAGCTAAGCCAACCACCTGGACTGAGATCAGTTCGGTGTCGCACACGCACACACACACGGATACACACACAACACCCCACAGGAAAAAGTGCACTTTCAATTGCTGATACAAAAATAGATTGGCACATTCTTTTTGACACAGTGAAGATATCCTCTTTAAAAGCTTTTTCACGTTAAGAAGTCCTCTTGGAAGTTGCAGCAGGTCTGTAGAAAAAGCGCTATGAGAATGCACTCACGTGGGCTTCCAGGGTTTGTGTGATGGAGAGAAGGGTGGTCATGGAGGCTGCCCTTCAAATTTTTGCCTATTTTTATAGCTGTAGTACCCACAGGTAGGGTCAGTCACCACCCAGTTTCAGCACGTTAACCATTTACCAACAGCTCAGTCTTCACCTGCTTTGAGAAAGTAATGATACGTACATTTGTCAAAGCTGAGAGTCTTACATCGATGCAGTGTTTCCTATATGTTGCTGGAAAAACTGAGAGAGAGTGAAGTGTTAGGAGTCTGATTTTGCATTTCCAGTAGTAACTGCAGCTCAGGAGAGCCAAGCGGGAACAGTCGGGAGCCCCTTCCCCGCAGGGCAGCCAGTGCTAGGAGTTCTGCACCAAGCGTCTGTAGTGTGGCATCACTTCGTGCTCGGGAAGGTGGAGAGCAAACTCCAAGGCCACCAGCACCGGGAACTCGAAGGCGATCAGCTCTCGCCTGTTCAGCCGGAACTTCTCTTCCAGTTTCTGCAAAGACAGCCAAGGAAAAAAGAAGTAATAAAAAAAAACTTTGTGAATGAGGATTTGATGCTTCCTTACAGATGACATTATTCAAAACACATGTGCTGCTGTCACTAAACCTCTGCCCTGCTGGACTTGCATGGCTCTAGGTTTAGAAAATGAGAGCAGGATGAACTGGATGTACTGATTCCTTGCTGTGAAGGTGAACTTAAAGCTCAGCCCGCCATGCTATTTCTGACATGTTTGTCGTTTCACTCATTCCATCTCCAGCAGACATGCCTTCCAGTGATCACAGTAATTACCACTGCAGGAAGAGGAAACTCCTGGCTTCATGCAAACATCGAAATCACTTGTGTAATGGAAGACATGCGTCTCGTAACTGCCCACAAACTCCCTGCGCTGCTTGAAATCACTAGTTTTCCATTCAGCATTAGACGGTGTTATAACACCCTATTGGGGAAATTATTTCTGCTACAATTAGATACATTTGATCTTAATACCTCAGAGGCAGAAGGTGTCATCCGCAACAACCATAAGAACAGTGCGTAATAGAAATTACTGCCCTCAGCGGGGATGAGATGGGTTTCATAGTTGGCTTTCTGCTGTAACGTACTAAACATCTCACCTGCTCTGCTGTTTTCACTGGATTTTGATGCTACAAGTAGGCAACCAGCTGCTCAGGGATATTTCCCTCCCCATCCTCTTCTTATGACCTCCCTGGCTTGCTGCTTCTCTGCCCCTGGGTCTACTGAAAAGCTCAATGTGTATTGAGGATGGACCAATATTTCAGGATGGCAAGAGCAGCCACATCTTCCAACTCCCACTGGGCTGAATTTTCTTTTCTGGTTATTTGGAGGGCTTTCTAACAAACCGTCGACCCAGCCCTGTGACTGTGGCGAAGGGCATGAGTCTGGTTCTGTCCCCCAGCCAAGTTTCCATGTCACTTGAAATGAGTGAAATTAGTTGTAGCCAAGTACCCAGCTACCTGCCTTAACCTTCTATAGTGTTAAATCAGACTGGTATCTCGGTGCTTGCAAACGGATTATGGAATAACACTCCCTTCTGTTAACTCTTTCATATGGAGTGGGTGGAAGACCAAACACCTTACTCCACAAAAGAACAGCTGGGTTGAGGTGTTCCAATGGGAACATTTCTTTAGGTTTTCTTGCCCAAAAGCTTAACTTGATGAAAGAAATAGAAACTTGGTAGTCTATTAGACTCCCTCTGAAATTAGTATCTGCATTTACCTCTCAAAGGAGGGCCCTTATTGACACTCCTGAGGACACAATTAAAAGCAAAGTAAATTTCCTGAGGGTTAACTTTTGACTTGTATTGACAGAAAGGTGGTCAGATACCTCTCAGACCTCAAAGTATCTGAGACCAGGAGCTTCCCATGCCTCTGCAGTAACATTGATCACTGCTACTTCCACGTAAATGTATAACAAAACCTGGTATTTAGCTGGCTGTACAGCTGGAAACCTAGAGGAGAGCGTGACCACTGACAGACAGGCTTGCGGTAGACCACACACTGGCACTTCATGTAGAAGGAACACTGGAAACCTATGGATACGTACATCTATAAGATGCTTGACTTCATGTTTTCTGAGGTCACTGCCAATTTTGGCTGCTAAAAGAACACAGGCTCCAGCACAAAGCTTTCTGTTCTGCTTGTTCAGCTTCCCCTTGAGAGCGAGCTTCTCAAAGTAGACAAAGGCCATGGCCACTGTGGGCTCTTCAAAACCACATTCTTCTTGAGCAAGCTTGCGCATTTCTCTCTTCAAGCTGAATAAAGAAACCAGACAAGTATGCTGTGAACTGTGTTTTAAGGCATTTCTCATTTCACCTTAAGAGTCATCCTTTCAGAGATTCCTGCTTAGTCAAATGGAGGGGAAATGGAAAACGTAATTTACTGGGCAGATATTTTTATGCTCTGTTTTGGGGACACATTTCACAGTACATTCTGACCTCACCCTTCCCCCTCACCGCCCCCAATAGATACTTGTGTCAAACTATAAAAGCAACTGAAAAGCTTTGACATTTTTAGTAACAATATTTCATCAGAGGTCTTAAGCTGCACAT
The DNA here is from genome assembly GCF_963921805.1 of Phalacrocorax carbo. Lineage (NCBI taxonomy): Eukaryota > Metazoa > Chordata > Aves > Suliformes > Phalacrocoracidae > Phalacrocorax > Phalacrocorax carbo. The sequence goes on from NC_087514.1 coordinate 52,015,955, forward strand.
AATTTGTTTAGTAACAACAGCTTGATTGCTTGTGCTCTACATGCAGCTTTGCTGCTGCTTATGGTTGGTCAAATCCAAACCGACAGTCTTTCCATGTACTGCAGTATTTTCTGGTTACAGAGCAACACGACTCAGTATCCTTCTGGCCACACCAGTCAAGTGAAATTATCATTACTTCAGTGAAGGAATTAAGTCTAGCCTGACATACTTGAAACAGTGATGAAACACTACAACTTTGCTGTGAAGCTGACCACTTGTTTTGCTTCTGGGCATGCCCTCTGGACAAGGCACAGAAGTATTTATCTTTCTTCAGTCTCTTTTCAAGCTAATTGCCATGAGCTTAGAGACCCTGTTGTGTTATTTTTCTGGATATTTTGGTATAGTGCATGCCCAGCTCACACACTCATCCCATTAGATGCCACCTTTGACACCTGACTGGTGCATGTTTGGTACATTCTCTTATCTTGTTTACGCAGCCCACTAATCAAAGCAACCATCTGACTTATTCTGCACCTCTGCCCATCCCTGTTCCTGGAAGATCAATCAGTGCTGTGCTGCCCCTCATGTACAGCAGTAATTGCACTGAAATGTGAGACAGCTGCATCATGTTGCAGCCTTATCAAGCTTTGCAATGTACCTTCTTATTTTACTGAGGGTTAACTTGATGTGAGGGAACTTCTCCTTAAAGGTCTCATTCATGTCCTTCTTGAGATCTGATGGCTTCACGTAGTCTATGACTGTGGTCTGTAACACATGGTCAAGAGAGAATTGCTCTTTTAGTTTGTAACAGACAAGATCACTCAATTCCTAAAAGCAAGGAATACCAAACAAGTGCTAGTCAGTCCCAATGCTTTCAGTAGAGGGAAAAATCAAGCCTGAATTAAGGCAACAATTTGTTTGTGACTGCTCCATCAGAACAAATGGCCTGAAATCCAAGATGACTGCTCAGCACAAGTCCCGAACAACATACACCTTATTAGGATCCTCCATGTACCGCCAAGAGTGAGTTTAAGCCAAATGTGGGCGGATAAAACCTAGCTGAGAAGTCATTAAACAACAACAACAAGAGAAAATAATCACAGTAACTGATCTGATGACCAGTTTTTGTGTGCATATCTCCATGCAGCTCTGAGACATCAATATGTCTCAGTTTCTCTGCAAGTTTCTCTGAGTTTCTCTCAAATTGATTCTTCAAAGGAACCTCTGGTACAAATTCTTTACTGCTGTGGCATACATTTGTGATAAAATAGGTAATTCAGCAGAATGCAAGAGAGTAATGCTGTCATAAGTTAGGCAATAAGTGGACAAAAATATTGAGTTAGGACAACATTCAAAGCATACAGTCCATTTCCTTCACGTTGAGCTTGCTATTCCTTTTTTTCGCAACCTAAAGAATTTCCCCACGTAGCAGAGGGTCCTGCTGGCCTGTACTGCAATGCCAGCGCTCGCACCTACCTCTCTCGTTCCTTCAATAGTCACTCAGGAAGCATTTTACCCAGATCCTCTGTTACCATTCACCTGGCCAAAATCTGTCAGCTGAACAACAAACCAACCTTCATTTAGGGGATGTGCCAATTCTCTTCCTGGCTTTGGCTGATCTCTCCCTTGGACAGAAGCAGAGGAGAGCCCCAGCTTGGTCAGCCAGGGGACAACCTGGTCCGCAGGCACCGAGCTCCTGGCCAGCTTCAAGCACGGGCAGTGGGAGAGAGCAGTCTGCAGTGCAGTGCATTGTCCTTCCAGTAAAATATTTTTTTCCCTTCTAATTTCTGTTTATGATTAACCCATATTTTGGCAAAGAGCTGTTAAAGCTAAACAAGACATGGAAAGAGGCATGCGAAACACTTGTCGCATGTTACGCCTTTATAGGAGATGGAGACTCGCTGTATTATATCTTCATGGGAATCTGACTCAGTCAAAAAGACTGCACATGCTTGCAGATTTTTCTTCAATAATTAAAATAGTATATGGAAGGGCTTGGGGAGGAGAGAGTGTAATGGCTCTGGAGAGCAATCAGACAACTCTTGTTATCCGATCATGTTCTTGTCTGGATCCAAAAAGAGCATGAAGGGGGTAAAACACACCTAACGTTTCATGCACTTTATTTAGGAGATATGGTATTGAAATAATGGATAATTATAGGAATTTAAATGAAAGCAGGGCATATGTTTCCCCTGAATAGCACACAGCAGTATTTGAGGTAAACATACTGAAATAGAGAGGAAAAAAAAACTTCGTGCCATGGGGTGTTGTTACAGTCATACACACGTTTTAAAATGTGGGCCATTCTGCTAACTGATTTGCAGAGTGAGAAGCATCATCTACCCAGATAAATTGCTCCCCACTATATTCTGGCACGTAATTCTGCCAGGCACGTCACGCACAACAGTTGCCCGCCGTCTTCTTAAGTATAAATGCTTGTGAGCCCCCTCCAACACACTGACATGTTAGGCACTACTCCAAATTTTGCTCAGTAAAGGGGACAACTTATTCAGAAAATTCAGTCCTATTATGGAAAGCTGCCAGTTTTAAGAAGTCATCAAAAAGGAGAAAGTCACATCAAGCCTCTTCAGCCATCCCTGCTGCCCTGCATGTGTATGGATGAGCTCCAGCGCAGGTCTGGGCAGACACTGCTGTGCCATTGAAGTTAAAAATTCATATGCTGTCTTGATGCCGAGGCAGGCAACACACTACCACACCTGAAAAAAATGAAAAGAAGATAGGGAGGAGGAACCTTGCCCTACCCAGGGTCAGAGGGAAAGGTTTCAACTCAGTTGTTTGGGTCTGCCTGGCTTTCATCTTGCTGAGGTTGGAAGGACGTATGCACGCACCCATGCGGTCATGGCTCTTTGTCACAGACAGCTTCTCATGTGCTTTCTCACCTGCCAAAGCTCAGCCCTCTGAAGCAGAAGAATGAAGCTCTTACCAATTACTCCTCTCCTTTCTTTCCCTGGGATGTTGCTGCCTGCCTGCCCACTCCTTGGGTTTGTTGCCAGAGGATCATCAGCAAGTTGGGTGCTCCTGACACACAGATACGCTGGGAGTTTTATGTGTTACTAAGAGAGTTCCTCTTAGTACTGCTGTAAGAGGACTATTGAAAAAGCCACAAAACATAATTTAGACCAGTGCCATCTGCTACGCAAAGCACAGAAGCATCGGTCCACACTGCTCTTGCAGAGTCCAGAGACACTGAGCTATTACCCGCTATGAAATCCAAAGATGATTTTAGTTACTATCAGCATTTTTTGGTTGTCTTGGACAATCCTAGAAAGAGTGAGCTCAGTGCTACTGTGCAAAGCTACATGACATCTTATTTCATGCTTCACTGCAAACCTAACTGCCTGTTGTTTGCTCTCCATTACCACGGAGCTCCTTAGTTTTATCTTAATTATCTCCCTCAAAGTGATCATGGGTTTTTCTGGCAGGCTTGCATTTGGCTCTCCCCAGGTAATCATCTTCCCTTGCACAGAGGAGGATTCAATCACGCACGAACCTCGCCTGCACGACAGAAACCACTTCACTGCAGAAAGGGCATGGCAGCAGAGGGAGGGCCCAACCATCCTCCGGACTCAGCTGCACAGAAAATATGCCAGACAGCAAGTTTTAGTTGCTTTCACCTCTGAAAAGTAGGTGCCAGCATGACCCCAGCTATGGGGGCGACTGCACAGAAGGGGAGTGAGCCCTGGGCTCTGCCATGCAGCAGCAGCAGCCCCCCGGGGTGCACCTTTCCCCATGGCCTCTCTGCAGGCACCGTCTGTTTTACCTGGGACTCCTCCAGCCCGTGGGACATTTGCCAGAATTCAGCTAAATTCTCTTTAGAAGGGGAAAAGCTCTTTTTCAAGATTTTATTTCAAGCAAAGCACTCAAGAGGCTTGAGAATAAGCAGACAGCTTAAAACGGAAAATGTTAAGGAGGTATGGCTATTTTTAAATGGAGAGATTTATCAGTTTTGTCCTGTTGATAAGAATCTCCCCCCGCAACTCTGTATACTGCTGCTTCCTGCAAGACAACAGTCTCTACGATATAAATCACAATAATGAAATCCAGATGAAAGCTGGTGTGTGCTGGTTTTGATTCATGTAACAGGATAACGGCAGCATGTTTGAACACACTGGCTCTAAGGCAGCTGTCTCATCTTGTCAGTGCCATGCTGGGGAGCTCAGCTAACTGCCCTTACTCTCAAGAAAAGGAATTGTGCAACTATTTTTTTTCCCCCCTTGATTTTCTTTCATAGCTGCTGTGGAAGCCCAATTTTCTCTGAGCAGTGGGATGCTGTGTGCCCAGCTGGTACCTACAGAAATGCATGCATGTGGGACCCTGCCCACCAGAGATGCAGGCAGCAAAAAACCCCCCAGAATATCTGTTGACAGGTAATTTAAAAGCAATGCTGAATTAGAGTCTGTTGAGCGATCAAATCAGTTACTCTTCCTGTTTCTGACCAGGCACCTGAGCACCCCTCTTGCTGTCATGCCATGGCTTGGGCACAGCACCCATGAGGCTACACAGAAATTCCAGTCCCCAACCCCGCTCCTGCATCCTGTGAATGGGTCGGCACCGAGCAGCAGGCCCTGCTGCTGCCCCTGCCCCTGCCCCTGCCCCTGCCTGCAAGGGATGGAGTGGAGGAAACCTCTGGGGTGATCCAGTGACCCACACGGACCAGCTGGGATCAGACACGGGAGCGCTCCGACCCAACATCATCCTTCACTGCCTGCTCTCTGCTCAGCATTTACGCTTTTCTCTTCTCTGTTTTAGGCCATTTCATTGCGCTTGAGCTGCCTGCGAGTCCCAGGCAAAGCCACTATGTTGAGGAGAAAATGCCACTGTAAACAGCATGGATTTTTGTCTGTCTGGAACAATTCTTGTATCACCCGTGTAGGAGCACTGTTCAACACCGATGCACCAAATTTTATGAAGGATTTGCAATTTTTTTCCCTAAAAGGAGCACAGCGTTTTTCTATCCAAACTTGCTTTCTTATACATAATGATATCCCTTACCAGGCAGGCACCCTGCACGCCCAGAGCTGTCAGACACATGAGCAAGGCACTGGGAACTACCTAACTGTCTCTCTCATAGTCTAATCTTGAATGTTTGTAACTTCTGTCATCCAGAAACATCTGTCTTGTTTCTCACAGCTTATTTGCACAAAACACATTTCACTTCGGTATTCAGCAATACTCCTTTGTGAGCTCTGGTCACATTCTCTGTATACAAATCTGTGTATGTGTATTTTAGTTTGGCGATGGAAATTGCACAAGACAAATGAGAGCCTTGATATATAGTAGCTAACAGATGCCTGGACAGCATGATGAATGCTTTGGCCTATGTCTGTCCTCTGCACCCTTTTTGCATGGCCGTCAGTTTTGAACTTGGAGGTTAGCTTGTGTGTTATTCGCAAGCGTTTTCAAGCAGCTGCTTTCTCATAGGAAAGCTGTCTATATAGTTTCATAAATACAGGAGGAGGGAGGATGCCTGAAATGGTTGGAAAGACTGGTAAGATGAAATATTGTTGAAATAAATCCTACTTTGGCATGCTACCAGTAAAAGATGATCTAGCCTTGGACGCCTCTATCTCCCTCTTAAGAATAAAATCAGAATAAAATAGGTGAATGAAATGAAAGGTATATGATAGGCTCTCTTCAGCTGTCGTTACTGTGTACCTGCTGACAAATATGCTTCACAGGGAGCAGACAAAAGACCGATACCTTTAACAGACTTTTGGTAGGTCAATGGTACGTTCTCAATGCCATAACAAATGAAAAGAAGTCAATGACTCTGCACTGCCTGGCTATCTCAATGCACACCATAGGTGACCAACTGTGTAGCTATAAGCTGTGACTAACCTGATGCATATACTTATGGCTGAAGATGCATATACAGGGGAAACCCTGCTAGAGCAGAGGCTCAAAACAGTCACGGAAAATGGGAGAGATTCCTTAACATTAAAAAACCACCAAAAAAAAGGGAAAAGGAATACTAAAAGAAGATGTTTCCATTGTTAGAAAGTTATTAATATCAAGGATTTTAAACTGAATGATTTAGATTTTCACAAAGCAAATAATCGCAAAACTGCCTCTTTGAATTAAAGTACATGGAAGGATGCCAGTTTATTTTATACAGTTAATGCACTGAAATAATTCTGAATTAATACTGTGTGTCATTTTTACAAAATATGTGTTTATTGGAGTCTTAGCCAAATATAGCATTGAATGCGTAGAGCACAGGGTTTAAATTTGACTATATATACCACCACTGTGATCCTCTGCTCCCTGAGATTTTGGGTACAAGGTCAGCAGCTGATAAAAAAGCAGTCTGGAGATGCTTAATTTACAACTACGGAAGCGGCTTGAAGAATAGGGTGACAGCACCGAAGGACATTGGCTGTAGTGGAGTACTGACCTTGATGCTCCGTGTGAAAGACAGAATGGGGGAGCAAGAGACCGGATACACTATACCATCATGCAGGGCTTTTGTTAGACTCAACAGCCAGGGCAGCAAGCAGTTCTAATTTTAAAATCACATTGGAGGACTAATATTTAATAATGCAGCCTGGTGGTGCTCGACACTAGTCCTGGCAAACACAGGCTGACAGTCAGCCCGCTGCAAGAGCACTGCAGACTTTTGCGACGTGCTTTTTCATTAGTGGTGTAGAGATGCCAATTTATTTCGACATAATTAAACCAATGCACTGAAACAGTAGTTAAGTACCCAAACCAATTTCCAAGTGTATCCCTTGGGCATGGATAGATGGACATTGCAGGGATATTATTACCGAAGGGTCACTCAAAGTCAAGGTACTACTGATCTGAGCTTTTCTTCTTTTGCTGCAAGTTTTGGCAGCGCACAGCAGCTAGCTAACATGCTCTTGTGTTTCTGTGTTACCAACAAAAGCCGGACTGCGGGGTCAGCCTCACGCCTGTTGCAGAGTAAGTTTTCTCCTTCTGCACGGAAGGAGTTTGTTTCTGCTGGCAACAATGCAGGGGGGGCCGGGGAGGCATTGACAAGTTTGGAGGTACCGTGGTCAGCGTGAGACTTGAGCACAGAAATTACTGCTCTGTCTGGTAGATAAAGTTCCCATTCTAGAGAGATTTAAGAATCTGCAAGAATTCCTGTTTTACCAGTATCAGCCAGGAAGACATCTGTTAACCGTGACATGATGTTTCCCTCCTCCCCCACCCCCTCGCATTAAATTCTTCTACCTCTTACTGTTTATATTGCAGTAGAGACTGTAGACTCTCCTACAAAACCAACAGAAAGGAAAATAATTTCTCTGGGGTAGACCAGAATTTAAATATGACTAATACAATTAATAGAAGCCTTAAGAGTTTGTGTTAGGCAAGTATTGAAGCTGCTTTTTCAGAATCATCCCCTGATGGGCTGTTTGTGGGTATTACTTTTAGAAATGCATCAGGGAAGTGTATACCCTTTCAAGTTAGGAACTTTGCTGTAAAAAAGACCAAACCGAAAGCACTTCTTCCCCACAACTATCTTCAAGAAGGAAGCTCAGCTACTCCTTGAAAACAGCCAAGGACTTGCAGTTAAAAATGCTCCGAAAGTCAGGACTAATTCAGCCCAGGAAAGTTACAAGACTATAAAGTCAATGTCAGTGATGACAAACTCAGGCTCCACAAAAATGGAGGGGACTGCATGTCGCATTGGGTTGAATGCTAACTGCACTTATTTCAGAGTAAAATCCAAGCAGGACCACACATTTGGCCTGTCCTATGCCTCAGGATAAAGCCTGCAGTGTTTACTGACGCCGCATCCACACAGACCTCAAGGGAGTTTTACCAGCAGAGAAATCCTGGCCTGCGAAGCACGAGCCGGGCTCCCAGGGGTGCGGTGCATGCAGCCCTATTCCGCAGTCAGCGCCGCAGCCCAGCATCCAGCCTCGCTCACCCACACCGCCATGTGTTCGCATTCCTCTCGCTCACCTTCCCCCCATTAATTGCTCTGACATCCACAAGGGGCGGGGGGAAACATCTACAAGCTTGCAGCTGCCAAGCATTAATGCTAAACACTGGCCAAGTAACAAAACTTTAATTACAAGCTGCAGTTCTCCACACACAACAAAATGTTCGGTGCTGACATCAGAGCTGCTCTCAGCTGCTCCGGCACTTGCAAGAGGCAGTAATTAGAGCTATATTCCGCTCAGGACCAGAGACTGGTTTCAATCTGTGTACAACAGCTCTACGGCTCTGTGGTCATTTGGCAGAGGTCTCTCAATACCACGATGGCTGTGCACGGTCAGGAAAAAAACACAGGTTTCTCACTGGCCTTAGATTGCAGTTTGCTTTAATTGCAGCATATGCCGATTTTTATATTTGGGGAATAAAATTATTTGAAATTACAGCCCATTATGCTCCTGTTCACACTGATGTGAACTGCTGGGAGGGGGAATGCCAGCTGAGTCTGGAAAGTCTAATATGGATGCCAGTAAAGTTTCCTACGTAGCCAATATGGTCCTATATTCACCAGCTCAATGCACAAGCCCAGTTTACCCACAGCCCAAGTTTCAAAATCATATTTAAACTGCAAGCTCCCTGGACGCTGACACCACCTCTTCTCCCTTCTTGTGGCTGAAGGAAGCACCAGCCCCTTGTGAAATCTCTCAGCTGAGCCCTGAAGAACCACCACCCACTCTTTGGTTTCTTGCAAAGCTGTGCAGTTGCTGTGTGGTATCACAGCTATGTTGCTTTGACCAGGGGCAGGTGAAAACGCTTAGACCTTGGACAAGAGAGCCCTTGGCATGTGTCAGTTATTCCAACCAACAAAATAATCACAGCACTTAATGTCTTTCAGCCCTTTCTTAGATTAGTGCCTGCCTTCAGAAAGGGAGAGGCGAGTGCTGCACACCCTCAGGCAGTGCTGAAGAAGTGATGACTGGAAGGCAAATTCAGGAGAAAAAAACCCAAAATGTGAAAGAAGGCATTTTTCCAGACACAGCAGTAAATAACCCCTAGAGATAATGAACAAGCAGGGAGACCCCTGTCAATGCAGATATACTCTAGACAAACAATGACCTTGACTTTAACAATTGCACTTGAAGCCCATTTTTCACCTCTGAAGCATCTAATCATGCCTCTGTCACAGTGGAAATCCCCAGTCAGCTCCTTATCACAATAAAAGTACCTTAAAATGCTGTGGTTAACCAGCATACGGAAAAGAAGGGCATTGAACTGTCGCTCCTGGGCCTCAGAGACCTCCCCTGAGGACACTATCTTGGCTGTCCTATTTTGACTTGCCCAACAATGTCCATCTTAGCATCAAGTTGAAAAGGGATCAAAGACCTCAGGTCATCCTAGAGGACTCATATTGCCGGGCTCACATTCGCAGACATGGGAAGGAAACACATGGAAACACAACCGTGACTGCTAAAGCTATGTTCGCTTTGGATGCCAGTTCACGTCTTTCTGCTTGAGGGAAGAGAGCTCCCTGTCCATGACAACAACCAGATCAAAACCTAACGAATATTTTCCCAACCAGATGTAGCTGCCATAAAAGGCTGATACTTTACGGGTTGGCAGCCAAGTAATAACTTGCCAGCCCTAAAAGTAAAACTGGATGAAAGTACGCAGAGGACGTACTGGACTTTCCACTTGAAAATTCAGCACAAACACAGCCTCAGAGCTCAACTAATCCTTTCTGTGCAACAGGCAGAACATTCCTGCCAGCAAGGAGATAAGCTTCAGTCTACATGGAACATGCAAAATCCATTTGTTTTGAACAAGGAAAACCCAGGAGCCCTATAATCAAGTAAAGACCAGCGTGGGGGGCAGAAAAGAACCTACAGAGACTGTATCTTTACATATATTAGTAGTTTCTTAAATCACATCTCTGTTCCAAGTTAAGTGAGGACATGGACGACACTCTAGACCTCAGTGTTTCAAATCCTATCCTATTTGCATATAGGCAAGAGTATCAGGTCACCACTTTGGATGTGTAATTCAGACAGATACACGCTCACATGCATACGAGGGCACTGCATCTTGCAACAGTCCTGCCAAAATAGCACACCAAAGTCTACAGACCTGGTGCAACTGAAAAAAGGCTACAGAAGTCTCTCACCACAAAAAACATCGAGGTAGAGCACAGATCAAGGAACAGCTATGCATCTGTATTCTTATGGGTTTGGATACAGTGAAAAATAAACATATACAGGCTCTGCTCATAATTGCTGCAATTAAACAAAGGACTATCCCAGGGTGAAACAAATACCTGGGAAACAAAGGCTCTACTAGACACCGAAGCACTGTTCCAAGGAGTGAATGATAAGCATCAAAACACAATGCAGCTTCATGACTTCAGAAAAACCCTAATGGGCATCCTCCTATTCTGTAATAGGTGCCAATTAGAGGAAGTATACATTTTCCTCTGAACACAAGAGAATGAACACATTGTTCAAACAAGCCTTTCATCTAAAGCATTTATGAAATACAGTGGTAATAAAAGCATTTACTTTTGTAATACCTCCATGAGTTTGTTTTTACATGTCCTGGTAAGTAACTGTCATTTAGAACAAAGCATTCCAAACAGCTGTTATTAATAGATTAAAAATAATAATAATCTTCTCAAAATATGGCCAAATGTAACCTCAACCTTCAAAATATTGTTACCAAAATTTATCTGTGCTACACCTAATTTTGCATATCACTTACCATATACGAAGGAAATATTAAAACCCGCTTATGTTTGCCACACGGCCATTGAGGATCATCTAAAAGATTTGGGTCATATTCGACAAAGTCTCCCAGGTCACTACCTATAAAACAATGGTAAATATAAGAAAGGAATTCGTTACATCAAGAAATCTCTGGTCTTAACAGAAGGGGCAAACGAGTTCACAGGCAATGCAGAAGATGATCTTCATGCAAGATTTCTGAAAGAGTTGAAAGATTTCTCTAAATCTTGAAAACTATACTAATACAATTTGCAAAGATATAGACAACCTACAGCTTATGAATTACCTGGTAAATGTGAATTTAGGGCTTAGAGAACTGCAGAATTATATAAAGCTCCACAATAACTTTTATCCCAGCAACAAGCTTTCATCTGTTTATGCAGACGTTTTGATTTGTTTCATTTAACGTGCCAAAATATCTTAAGCATATAGTGCTTTGGCTTATGTTTTGTGCCTGGTTTTGTAAACAAAGCCCTTTCCAGCTTAATAAAGGTCACAAGTATGATTTACACCTTCTGACTACTGTGCTGACCCTGTAAATTTTCCATAGCAAAGGAAGGTAACGAGGAGCCTGATGCGGGAGGAACAAACAATGCCGGTGACAGGAGGAGGCATGCCGAGTGCCATCAGGGGCTGTCAGTATGACCAGCAGTATTGTTTACTTAACTTTCCATCATCTGTAAGCCAGCTTTGCTAAACAAACAAGGAATGAGCTCTGTTTAACCCACAACATGAGACCAAATTCTGCTTGATTTAATCAAAAAAGGGGGCTAAGACATGACATCTGTCCGTTGTTCACAATAAGTGCCTATCACCAGGCTATGCAAGGATATTAAAACAAGCTTCGTGAGAAGTTACCTGCATCAATGCTCCCCTGGGTGCTGTTAGCTCTTGCCAAAGAAAGGCTACGATGGCTTGCATTGCGAAACTGGGAGAAGGATGAAGTGGAGTCTATCGTGTTTCTCCGAGTTCCCAGAGCGTTGGTGGGAAATAGGAACTGTGTATAAGAAACCGTCTAAAAAGAAAGTCAGAACAGACAGGCAGTTACTATCAGCCCAGCGCAGCCGCAGCGGGGTTGCCTTTGGTGCATCCCAATTGGAAGCAAGGGAAGCCAAATTAACAAAGGATTTTCTGGATTTAATATTTAGGCACAGATGAATAAACACCAGTCACCTACATTTGCTTCAGTGCAGTCAGTTTATCCATGCAAAAAAAGCTTTTGCAAAGGCACTAATTCTTCAACAAAACAAAACCAATAACACATACACACAAGCTCTAATACACTGGATTTACAAAATCCTATTCAAGGGTCAAATTTAAAAATATGTCAGTTTGGTTGGGTTTCTTTCAGTGGGCCTTCTCTGTGCTACAAAGCAGATTTCATCTGCTTCTTTACTGATACTGAAACTGCATCATCTATATGGGTCTCAGCACAGAGCTGCCAGAGGCAAACCACTTCAATGTTGCTGAACTTAAGCACTTTCTCTGGTATTTTTCTCCTTTAGGATTTTGTCTGGCAGAGTCTTACTGGCACCGTAAGTTTATAGCAATGGTTGGGGAGATAATTTACTACCTACCAACATGGACAAAGTGTGAATGAATAACTTGCGACAAAATTACATTTAGAGTGTTCTGATTCTCTGCTTGTGCCCTTGGCCAGGAATAGGCTACGCCTTGCTTCTCATAAGTTTATTTTCCAAAACCAACGTTAAATTGAAGAAAAAAAAAAAGAGTCTCAGACTCTAGACTGGTTTACGAGGAGGTCAGAACAGGTATCAAATAAAACATGTAGGCTTTCATTTATTTATAAGCAGACAGACTGTCCTCAGGAATTTACAGCCTGTGGTCTGGCCTGACACCTGGTTAGGTGAGCACACCATGTGTAGCAGCATTGACCTACGCCTTTAAATCCATACGTGACAGCAGACTGGGTAAACTGAACTGTAAAAAGTAAATCAGGCTATCAGCAAGAAGTGTTTTCATTTATGATTAAAATTGTCTCTGCTCTATATATTTGTTTAAAACGCATCACCTTCTCTAAAGATTCATAATTGCTTATTCTATTCAAGTGAATGAACTTTTGAATTTTGAAATACTCATCAGATTTGTACTACTCTCTTCCTGCTCTTTGGAAAAATATACTGTTAAGCCAAATTTATTTTATTAAATAAAACTGAGAGCAAACAGAATTACAGCTTACAAGTCTCACCAGAAATTATTTCCAAGCCCCTGACAATATACTCTGCAGTGATACCTCCTGCTAAAGTCAGGGGAAGACTGAGCGGTTCAGTAATGCTTTACAGACTCGGATGTTGCCAGAGGCAAATTTCTTCAAGGAGACAGAGTTGTTTACACTGACAGCTTGGGCAGTCCTCCTGAATTTCTGCAAAGCTACTTACAGTTTGCTTATGCTATGCTTTAACTGCTGTGTTACAGTGCATGTCATGAACTGTTTATATTTGTGCTTGTTATTAGTTAAACCATTTTTCCCTTATTACATAAATCTAAGGGAGTAGGAACTGAAGCATCCCCACCTTCCCATCTGCTCCAAGCTCCACACCTTCAAGACCAATTATCTCTTTCAGACACACTCCAGTAGAATGGCACTGTCGTCCACCATCCAGCTTCATATCCCTGGTAAACAGAAACCAGAGCAGAAACAACTCTTAATACACACGCCTTGCTCACCTTCCACCACCCCATGCTGAAATAAAGTAGCAGCACTAATCAAACACGCCAATGCAAAGCACAGACCAGACAACTTTTCCTACAGACAGCACTTGTGTTGTCTAAAACACATTATAGAGAAAACCCCTACTTTGCTCCAGGTGGCACCTCATACCCCACCAGAGCAAGTGCAGAGCACGGTTCCCCATCATTGGGTGCCTCTGACAGAACCTGGCATTAGGAATGAACTAGAAGTCATATTACACTTCAGGTGAGATCCAACAATCTAGCTTGAACACTTAACTGCCATGTACCCAGCAGATGGATGCTCCCAGAGTACATACCCACGTCCCCCTATGCTGTCAGACAGAGGTAACTGCCCATGAAAGCCTCTGGGATAGATCCCTGCTCCTCCAAGTGCAGGAGAGTGTCCAAAGCCCAGTGACCCTCCTGCTGGAGGCTGGCAGGAGAAACCCAGCTCTCCATTGCCTCAGGATGGAAGCTTGGGGATCTACTTTAGGACGACTGACCCACTTTAATCTAACACTTGGAGGTAAATGAGATGCCTGAGACAACCAGGCTGTATCCCATGCTTTAGCCTCATGGTCAAAATGTGAGTGAAGGTAAAAAAGACTATGAGCAAATTTGTGCTCTGCAAATGACAGCTGTATACAACTCCAGAGAATTTATCTCACAGTATTTTCCTGGCTGATTTCTGCTGAGGTCCAAGTATGCGCTTACAAATCTGCGTGGGAGAGATGCTGACACTGAAGCAAGGAGAAGCCCTTCAGGTTCTTCACCCGATTGCAGGGCTGGGCTGCCTCCTATTGTGTCTCTGCACACCCTGCTTCCTTGTCTTTCCTTTCCAACCTGTCACTCATTTTATTTCTCTGAAACATGACTTTCGGTGAGTCCCCAGTAAATCATGTACCTTACTGCTGGGAAAATCCAAGACACCTATCTGCTAGAAAACATACTTATATGACAAAGGAAAAGTGTGTATCAAGTTTCTAATCCCAACAAAGTCCTCTTAGTTTCTTGACTGGGGTTCACTTAGCACAGTGTCACATTATCATTCTTGTTTCCTGATATCATGTTACTGAGGGGGTGGACAAATAATTATGTAAAAATAACCCTCTGTCAGAGGCATGGGATTAGCCTCTCCACTCTTGTGCAGAACATGCTTAAAGGAACTATTTCTCATAGAGAGAGATGCCAAATAGTAACCATTTCAGCAGGTCTTATCTACAAAACAATCACACGATGTGAGGAAGCCCCCAAACCCCAAAATGAAAACAAATACCTGAATTACCTAAAAAAATATAAGAACGGTTTAATTTCCTTCCACTGAGAACCTTACAGATGTAAAGGAAGAAATAATGCCTTTGAAAACAAGTCACGGAGAAATTTCTCCATGCAATTAACAGACGAGGATAGATAACTCTGTAATCCATCACATGAAAATCCAGCACCCGTTGAAGAGTCAGCACAGCAGCTTCAAAAAAAAAAAACAACAGAAGAGAGCTCTGGGGACTGGAATCAGTGCTCCGGGAGCAAGGTCAGCTGGCACATGTGAGCACACACAGGAGTGATTCCTGGACATTAGCTGAAGATCGGTGGGCATGAATGCCTCCATTTCCCCATCTTTCTGATCTTGCTAAAGAAGACTCAACTTCAGGACCCCGTGAACAACACTGCAGTCGTTCTCCCTCATCCTAGCTGTTTTGCAGGGGCTGCTTAGGGTTTTCCCCTCCTCTACATATGCTCTGTATTTCCAGCTAGTATATGATTGCTTGTGTTGTAAAACAGAGCAATAAAACATTACTGTTTGGAGAGAAACCTGTCCATAAACCAGAAAATTAAACGCCCTCTCTTGTGGAAAATCAGTACTAAACAATGTGCCATTTCTTATCAGCATATAAATGGAAAGGCTCATCCTAGCTTATACACATCCTCCTCTCACTGGTAAAAGATCTTGGTGAACACCTAATAAGAAACTCCTAGGTGACTTTACTGTATCCTTTCTGAGTTCCCTATCACTATGATCAACAGCAAGCTAGCCAAGTTTTTGCAGGATGAGCCTCGATTTTCTTCCCTCCCTCCTATTACAGACAAAAAGTTCACAAATGCCTCAGCAAAGCTCTTGCTGGGAGAGCAAGCCCAAGAGCTGCCACCCTGCTGCTGGTGCTCCCAGCCCCAGCGCAGCTGCTTCCTCCCCACAGCCCCAAAATCAACTAGCAAAGACCTGGGGGATGCCTCCACTCCGCCCTCTCCAAATGGGTGAGTTGTGCCCAGGGAACACTCAGGACGGTTGTCTGGGTACAGCCTCTGCACCAGTGCTGCCAACCACCGCCACCAAGTTCTTCAGGACACGCGCCCTCTGTGGCGCCACCAGCAATGGGCCTCACGGGGCAGGAGCATATGGAGGATAGGCACTTTACATATATAAAAAAAAATAAAATCAAGCTTTCACTGTGTTTAAGTTATTTAGATTACTGATGGGACTGAGGAACCGCATAAACCAATATCCAGTAGTAAAAGGTGCTTACAAAATGCAGAGTAGGAAAGATGGTCCTTGCCAAAGAGCCTTTTAAAGTCAAGAAAACTTCCTTCCTCCTCTTCCTCATTTTTTATTTTCCAAAGGTGTATTTTTTAACAAAGTTTTCAAAGGATTCAAGCAGACACCGAAAAGCAAAAATAAATCATAGGAACTTAATTTTACTACCTTCACTTTACTGGCAGTAAATTTCCTCAAGCAGGGAAAGCTTGAAATGAGAAGAGATGAGGGGTGACATTTCCTTAGGAGGCAAAAAACTAGATCCCAGTTTCTTACAAAGTTTGGGGAGTTACCCTGATTTACATCAATGTCAAGCTCTAGATACAATGTTTGTGCATACCATTTCCAGGAAGCTGAGCAGTGTTATAAATGACACTCAAAACTAAGCATATTGTTTTAGTTATCAAGGACTGCAGAAAAACCTGAAAGTTTTCCCACCTAAGAGTTCACAGATTGTCTTGGAACGGTACCAGGTAACTTGGGATCCCAAACTTGTTGTGGGATGGTGAAAAGGTTTACTGAGCAGGTAGATAAGAATCAAAACAGGGAATCTCACCGTGTCTTTTATTAGTCAGGCCAGGATCAACAGAATATAAATTGGATGCCATTAACTTTGGAAGTATAACATTTCTTCAATGAATCTAACATCATGCTTTGATGTGATCTGCAAAGCGCCATGCAAGACTCCTGCTGGGCACTTGCTCTTTAAATGACAGCAACAGTTGAACACTTTAACCTGTGAATAATTTAGAGGCCCATTAAATATTAAATAGATTTATAGACACATGAAAAAGCCTTCTGCTGATTGCAAAAAAGAATCTGATAATTGTTATTTAGAGATGTAAGCCTTTTGTGTCTTTTATGCTTAGTGATTCTTGACTGTTCAGATTTATTCTAAAAGCAAAGGAGGTTCATGAGGCATCAAGAAAAGATACTGTTCTTATCCATCACTGTAAATAATTTCTACTTATTGCCTCTGTTTATAGGGACAAGGACAATGACAGCTTCGGAAAAGATACACTGCCAGCCAGTCCAGCAGCAGATCTCCCTCCCGCTGCCTGAGACTGCCTGCTTTAATTGATCGAGAGCTTTCAGATCCTAATTGCCATTAGTGTTGCTAGAACAACAACTCCAGCGGCAATTTACAGGGAGAGGAGGTGGAAAAACTTCTGGATATAATGATGGCTCTAATGGGCCAGTATCCCTTTTCCCTCTCCAAACATATTCAGGTGTCAGCACATCAGCTCTTATCCTGATGTTTTGCCCAACAAGGAGTAGAAGTTCAAAATCTAAACCTATTAGCTTTTGGGGATTCATTGCTTAATTTCAACCTAAGGGAACAGGGCAACTCACAAAAATGAGCACCAGTGGCTCTATAAAATGCAATCATGAGATAGTTAGTTTTGAAATGTCCTGGTATGGGAAAAAACCCAGATTTACGTGCCTTTCTGTAAAGCTAATACACACTTGGTCTTGTTTTTTGTTCCATTTGGGAGAAGCAAGGAAAATGGGCAACGGTAAAGAAAAGCAGGGATATTTCAGTTTTCATGTTATTGGCTAAAAACAGAGTTATTCTTCCCCAGGCCTATGGAATGATAAATATTCAGGAAAGGTGCTCAAGATTGATGAGTTAATCAAAATTGCCTCACGCACAAAAATCTGTTGGGGCAGAATAGCAAGGAACTGGGTGACAAATCTGAAGGACATTACAGAGTATCCTGCTTTGCTGTGTGCATAATTATTGCTACTATCCTTATGGTAATTTAGATGCTCTCATTTCTCCTGTAAATATTCCCTGGTTTTCCACAGTCACTGCAATGCTTGTTACCTGACCTGCCAAATAACTGACAGCAGGGGTGTGGCATGCGAAAATGCTTCTTTTTGCCTCATTTTACAAAAACTTTATCATCCAGTTTAAACAAAGATCTCAGAGTTTAGATAACGAAGGCCATTGGGAATGCCCAGCCAATGATCGTTGTGGCTACATGTTATTCGGGGTGATGGTACTGAAAACTTCTTGCTCGCAGCATCATTGAACTCATTAGTGTCCTGGCCAGCACTTAGTTAAATTCAGCAGATATTTATCTTTAGAAACTGGATGAAGCTGGATTGTAGCACTTCTGAGAACAAAAATTCTTTCTATCTGACAACTTGCTGCTTTGCTTCAGAAGAACAGTCCATTTCCTGGGCTTCACTCCATTTGATTACTCATATTGTATTATTTCCCTTAACTGAAGGCAAGTTTAGTCAGATAAATACCTATATTCTTGTCAAGACAGCAATATTCAGCAGCTATGCCTACTGCAGCTAAGTTTCTAACCACTTAATGGATTCACTTTCATGAAGAATAAAAGATGAGGTGAACTGGCTGGTTCTATAAGGACATGCACTGCCTGATGCTCTGGATTTCTGTCCTGTAGCTCATCACCTCCAGCCCCAATGGCAGTCAGTCACTGCGAGCCCAGTGGCTGACAGTCAAGAGTAAGACTAGCTGTGTTGCAGTGCCACATCCACAGAACACAACCAGCTGTCCTCCTCCCCCAGGTCCTCTAGATTCCTCTTCTGGGCAGGACTTCACAGGAACTTGGAAGCTCTTAAAAGGTTCTTACAACATCACAAAATGAAATATCATTAAAGCAGGTACAATTTCAATCTGTGAATGTTTTTGCCATTAACAAGACAAAAAAGTCCCTTTTCAAAACATTTCTAAATTACAAACCATAATAATATGTGCCAAATGAAAAAAAAAAAACCCCAACAAAAAAAACAAACCCACAACACAACAAAACTATACCCCTAAGTAGCTGTACTGCCTTCTTTTCGGGGGGGGGGGGCGGGGCGGGGTGGGAAGACAACATGGTACCTTCTTTCTCCTTTATAACACCCCAAACAGTGGCAGACATATATTGCCATTGCCTTTTATGAAAATGCTCAGGCACCTTGAAATACTGAGGAGAACTGGATTGCTCAGTTGGCTACAGGCATACGCAGGGCCTTTCTGCAGCCCACCATGTCCTGCAGGCCACATGGAGCAACTCCGACAACATCCATGAGGACTGCCAGAGTTGTAGCATCTCCTTGGCAGCTGAAGTAGAAGTGGTACCTAGAGAAGCTCCAAGAGCAGGCAAGCAATGGAGGATGGGTTCCCTTCTCCTGCCCAGGAAATCTGCCTTTTCCAGGGTAGCTACCTGGAGGCAGAGCTAAACCTGGTCCTTCTCCATCCCAGCGGGGGTCACACAGAGGGTCCACAGAGCACCCTTGCGCTGACCGTGCTGGGGAGTGGGGTGGGCATAAACCTGCAGGCACGCTCCCTGCACTGGCTGCAAGGGAGAGCCTGGCCATAACAGTTCCTCTTTGGGGACACGCGCAGTGATCCCAGCACCTGGAGCATGACCTGCCTAATGGCTAAAAGACTAGTATTATCTCCTGTGTCTGATCCCTAGCTCAAAGGGCTGAAATCCAATTCACCTCAAACCCTCCTGAGCACATCTCTAAATGAATTAATTCCATCAAGTCTTGTTTAATCCATCTGCAAGCAGCTCCATGAAACAAATCCCCTCTGAGGGTTCAGAGCAGGTCAGTACGCGTGTGTATGTGCATGAGCTGAGCGTGCGTGTGGTGGGGCAGTTATTTGATAGTGACCTGAGGCACCTCCCCTTGTCCTGGAAGAGGAACAGCACCAAGGCTCAACTCCACTTGCTGTGAGCTTCTGCCATGACAACTTTTGACAAAGGAGGTGTGAGCCATGGCAGCTCAGGGGTTCCACAAGGCACACCTCTGCTAACTGTCATTACCTCCCATTTTCTGCCCATCTGCAGAACTAGATAGGGACTAATTTTCACCTCCTGCAAGGAAGAATAAAGTCGATGCTGAGCCAGAAATCCAGTTTCAATACCCTTCACAAGGTAGCTCTTCCATCTTTTGGAGTACCATATTTAAATAAGAAAGAGGAACTTGAAGGATAGTATTAGCATAACATTACATATGATGCTTCAAATTTGTATTATTAAAGAATACTGCAGTGTGAACATGATCCATAGTATAACATCAGTGAGTGATGAGAAAGGAGAGGAGAAACAATTTTTATAAAGCAGAAGTATCCCTGCACAATGGTAAAAAAGGTTCAGTAGTCACTGCTGCATCTCCTCATGCATGTGCTTTGTTTGTAAACATCAGCACAAAATCTGCATTCAGACAACATTATCAGTGCTACTGAACCCTGTAGGTGCTACATGCCCCTGCAGATCAGCCTGTAATGATAACAATAGTGTTTGTGTGGGTCTGTTAATTTAATAGCAGAGGCAATAACACTGTTACAGTGTTCTCAGTACAGGGCAACCCTCTCATCACTGCCTCTAGCCACCACTAAACCCTATGCATGCTCTGATGACTTTGGCCTGTAACACTGCAGACACTGGGGGCCAAGGTAAGCCAGCAGGCAAGATACTCAGCACCTCTTTCAGCTCCTGACTTGCAGTACAGCCTGCCTTAGATCGCTTTCACCTAGCTATGTCTGCTCTTACAGCTGCTCTGCTGGTCTTGGTGGGGGAAGAAAAGCAACTTCTGGTCCTGCCCATTACCCTACTCTTGGCCATGGAAATAATCAGAGAATCACAGAATGGCAGGGGTTGAAAGGGACATCTGGAAATCATTTTGTCCAAACCCACTGCTTCAGCAGGTACACCTACAGCAGGGGGCACAGGAGCATGTCCAGGCAGGTTTTAGATGTCTCCAGAGAAGGAGACTCCACAACCTCTCAGGGCACCTGCTCCACTGCTCTCGCACCCTCACAGGAAAGAAGTTTCTCTCATATTCACACGGAACTTCCTGTCTTCCAGTTTGTGCCCAGTGCCCCTTGTCCTGTCATTGGGCACCACTGAAAAGAGTCTGGCTCCAGCTTCTCGACATCCGCCCTTTAGATAGTTAGAAGCATTGATAACATCCCCCCCTTCAGTCTTCTCTTCTCCTGGCTAAACAAAACCAAGTCTCTCAGCCTTGCTTCATAAGAGAAGCCCCTGATCATCTTCGTAGCTCTCCTCTGGACTCTCTCCAGTAGTTCCCTGGCTTTCCTGGACTGGAGAGCCCACAACTAGACACAGTACTCCAGATGTGGCCTCACCAGGGCAAAGCAGAGGAAGAGGATAACCTCTCTCGACCTGCTGGCCACACTCCTTTTAATGCACCCCAGGATACCACTGGCCTTCTTGGCCACAAGGGCACATTTCTGCTCATGCTCAACCTGCTGTCCACCAGCACTCCCAGGTCCTTCTCAGCAGAGCTGCTTTCCAGCATGTCCGCCCCCAACCTGCACTGGTGTATGGGGTTGTTCATCCCCAGGTGCAGGACGCTATACTTGCCCCTGTTGAATTTCATTAAGTTCCCCTTGGCCCAGGTCTCCAGCCTGTCCAGGTCTCGCTGAATGGCAGCACCGCCTTCTGGCATATCAAAAGGTGAAGCTGTGCCTGCCTTCATGCCACCAGCAAAGATGTGGGCAATCTTAATGTAGTCAGGCCTAGAGAGGAGAATATATGGCCCAGATCCATGAAATTACCTGCCTCTCAGTGAATCCAGCAGGAGATAATGCATCTCAAAACCTTTTTCAATATAGTTTTAATTCTCCCCTTTTCCCTTGCACAAAAGCATTATAAGCTAAAGCATTAGGTTTCTATCGGGTACAAGGTACAGACAAAATACTGAGGGTGGAAAATTCCAGTGATTACTTCTGTTCATGACCTTTTTCTCCCCACCACATCGCTCTTTGCTTTGTACTTTTCGCTTCTTTTCAGCATAGCAGAGAAAACTAGAGAAAGTAACTCCCCCACCACATGGTGTCCTTCCTTCTCAGTGCCAGCAAGTACCACCAGAGGGGCCTTCTGAAACCAAAGGCAGCAAAAACTGCCATTCCTCACTGAATGCCTCTGTGATGCTCTGGAGTACATTCCCCTTCAAAAGCCTGCTGCCAGCCACACTCCAGTGAGCCGGCAGCTGCCCAGCTGCCAAGGAGGGGGATTTGGGAAAGATATTCCAGGGGACAGTTCAAATTTCATCCTCTCATGTACTTCTACAGCTCTCCTCCCCATACTCTCCAGAATTCCACTGGCAATTGGACAACCACTTAAAAACACAGTTTGGGGACTTGGGAAGGGTTCTTGCTATTGTAGCTTGACCTCAGTATGGAAGGTGGGCAAGCAAGGGCCACAGCCTAGAGTACATTGCTTGCACCTCATTGGTAAGGGGCTGCCCCATCCATCCTGGCCAAGTATGCAGAGTTTAGCTGCGTCTGCAGGAACTGCCTTTCAGATCAGTTTTTTAAGTGGATCTGTTAGCATGTTTTGCTGCCAGCATCAATACAGTAGAGCTCTTCTGTGCTGCCTACAATGTAACAGGGGCTGGCAGCCTCCCCAACACACAGCTGTGCCTGGAGATTTCCTCACTGGCTGCAGTGCCCATGAGTTGGAGCAGAGGTGGAGAAGCAGCAGCAGCTCCACCATGTGCTCCTCCCAAATGGAACAGTCCCCCCTGCACGCACACCCACCCTGCTCCCCCACTCCTGCCAGGGCTTACTCCAGTCTAACTGCAGATGTGCCCAAAGTTCCCTGCAACAATTTGTTTGTTTTCTTAAACTATGCAGTCATGTTTGCAGAACATAAACCAGTTAGGACATCTTCCCCAGGGACAGACATCAGCAATCAGAGATTCAGAGAAAGCAAAGCTAAAGCCTGCTGTCACTACAGTTCAACAGGGGACCAGTGTCTCTCCCCTCTCCTAACATACATCCAAAATGTGCAATGAAGTAAGCAAACACAGTGCAGCCTGAACAGAGTGACTACAGTTTATGCTATACTGCCTCATCTGTTCTTTGCACCAGCTGTTCCTGGAAGGAGGTGCCACTGAATTGTTCCTCTCTTCCTCTGATGCTCTGGAAGAAAGACAGACGGCATTTTTTTTAATCTTGGCTTTTTAGCAAAGGGAACAGGGCTGGATTGTTTTGTGCTGGCACTTGCTACCTTCTCATCCTATACCCTTCTTGCTGTGCAAGCATGGTGCAAGACATTACATGCTGAAATAATATTTAGGTTTGCAGCTGGGTTTGATACTGCTGTAATTTAGAAGGTATAACCAGTCATCAGCATTTCAAAATATATTCGGTTTTCAATAAAGAGGCAATTTCCACAAGGCAATGACCATAAATGAACGACAGTGTACCCAAGAAGAACAAATAAAGCTGCCGGTCTGTCAAGAATTTGCCTGACGTGTCATCCCAGTTTAATTAAGGGAAAAAATTTACTGTAAGAAACAGGAGAGCAAGTTAGCTCTTCTACAAAGGTGCCTCCTTTCCTTTGTGCATTAAAAAAAATCTCCCTTTGTTTTGAATTACTGATGCACAAGCAGCCTGTGGCAAATCATTCTCCAGAATTAATCAGACGTCTGAAAAATACAAGCCAAATTAATCCTTTATTCACTGGATAAATTTGACTCTAGGTAATTTGTGGGTGTTTCAAACCGACCTCTGTGTATCAACTGAATATTTCCCCCAAATTTTGTGCCCTGAGGCACGGAGCTGATCCCAACTACAGACAACTCTCAGCTCTCTGGCAAGCGGCTGTGGCAGCCACACTTTACTCCTCTGTCCCAGGGGCACGGAGCTGCGGCAGATCAGCACTGCCTACCCCAGCCTTGCGCTGTGCCTCTGAAGGCGCCCCAGCAAGCCGTGCCCCAGAGCCTGCCAGACAATGTCTCCTAGCCAAATCCGG
This sequence comes from Phalacrocorax carbo, assembly GCF_963921805.1. NCBI lineage: Eukaryota > Metazoa > Chordata > Aves > Suliformes > Phalacrocoracidae > Phalacrocorax > Phalacrocorax carbo. Next base: position 52,039,609 of record NC_087514.1, read on the forward strand.
TTTCTTCCACTTCTGCAGTTTCAGAGCAAAGGGCTTTCTCAAGTCTTTGGAGAACTGCTTCAATCCAAATAAACTTTACTATCAGAGCTCTAGTGTCTCAGCAAGTCAAGGGATTCAAGGCAGCTCCACGGACATTGCTTAGACCGGCTAAGAACCTGTATGGTATTAGGGCCAAAATAATCTCTTTTCACTGACTGAATGTCTGACCAATGGCTAAATGTACAATAAAAAGGTATTATGTTTAAATTAAAATATTTCTCTGTAGTTCTGGAAATTTAGATACAGCAGCACCATGTTTGCATGGGAGAATGAGAAAGCTAAGACTGCTTATAAAATACAAGTTGTGCTGTCTAGAGGGCTTGTTTTGTCAAAAATGAGTGAAGTCAGAAGAAACAATAAAAACAGTGCATTTTTCAAGAACATTGATTTCAGGGGGGTAGTTTTCTCCGGTTTAATAATCAAAGATACCACAACACATATAAACAAACGGGGGACTGAAAGCTGTAGTTTTAACCCGGTAATGTTCCACAAGGCAAGTGCATATATCTCTTCTCAGAGCAGATATGTAAAAGCATTAGCCTCCATCATGGCATTGTCCATTATCAGGTCTACATGCAGGCCCAGAGAGACTATGTAGTACATGTATAAATATACATACCCGACTTGGGTACAGTCTCGATATGGCAGCACTGAAAATATGCTACAGAAGGATCTTCTGCTGCTGATAAGGACTATTCTAAAATATAAAAGAAAATAAAAGAAATCAAAGACTAAAATTTAAAAATCCCACCACAATAAGTAAAGCAACAGATGTTACCGTTGAGGAATTTGTAATCATAAAACTTTCATCATGGATGACTTCTCCCTCCTCTTTTTTATCTCACAGGTAGGGTATCCCGCTACTGAGTCTTTACAGAAGTGCTGAAGCCTGTGCCATACGTTACACAGTGAACAAGTAGTGGAGTCCCATCCCCTCTACATGCTTTCTAGGAAGGCTACCTTGTATACATTACTTGGAATCCAGGACAGATGTTTTTCTAGTGAAAGGAGTCCACCCAGAGAGGCAAGGAGCTATTCTGACAACTCACCACCATGGCTGAAACTAAACGGACAAATCCAGCAGCCACCCAGGTGATACACACCAACAACCACCTGTGATGCACACCACAACTCTGTGGCTGACTTGGAGTCTACACTTACTGGACAAGAACTTCCAGCTGCTGGTCATGACCTTTCTCTGCTAAACCAAAGAACTCCCTTGATTTTTAGCTTCCTGTTCCTGAAATAGCTTGATTCATGGATGCAGTCGAAGCTTGCTATTATCATAAGCTTTCAGATCCTTTCACTGTTTTCCAGGTTCCTCAAGTCTTCTCCAGTTTTTCCCCATTACCCTTCTTGGTCTCTGGGCAGTATTGCTGCCCTCAGCAGTTGCACAGATGGCAGACATAAACATCACATCTTTCAGTCTTACCTCTAAGATCAGTCTTGACAGCCCACCAGCCTCTGCGCTCAGTAATCACATCAGCCCTCTTTCATTAAGATGTTGCATTGACATTCAGGCATGACTGATCCCACAGCTCCTCGCCCCTTCTCCTCCAGAGCCATGTCTATCTCAGTCACTAACTGTCAGGGCTGAATCCCTCCTGTAAGCATGGCTTGCCTTCATTCCTTATAGGCAGGTAGCTCAAGCTTTCACTACATGAAAGCATACATTATCTGTCTGCACAGAGCTTATCTGAGAGTCCAGGCCACCCTTAGAGCAAACACCTTGTATTTTTAACCAGTCTCCAAATCTCTTCATCATTTGCAAAGTCACTGTGTGGCATCAAATCAAATACCTTAGAGCAGCCTATCGGTTTTACAGCCACACTATTACATTTAGGTATCGAGCTCTGATACATCATTAAGTAAGATCAAAACAACTTTGAGGTCAAGGCCCACTTTCCATAAAACTGCATGTACTGCCAATAGCTACATTATTATAGTTTTGGGAAATGCAGGTTGGCAAGAAGCCAAGAGATGCTTGATCAAGATGCAAGATATAAAATGCCAATACCTGACTGTTTATAAACATGCCCTGTTTCCTTATTACCTTCAGGACACCAACAATTTTACAGTTTTACAACATACACTAAAAAGACCCTTCTTCCCTCTACAGCTGGCCAAGAGGCTGCATCCCCTCAAATTCCTCTAAGACATGGTGATGGCAATTTGTGCCATCTTCTAATCTGGTTAGTGTTAGAATTTACTGATGTTTTACCTTTCCCTTGCTCTGCTGTCCAACACTGATTTTTCTCATGTTGTGTGCAACAGATCTATACGTGAGGATTTCACCTAAATTTTTGATTCTTTTTTCTACATTGGTCAAAGTTGGACAACAAACCCTAGCAAGCTATTTTGTTCTTTACTGTCTGAAAACCACCATATGCACCTATAAATCCTGTACCAGTTATGCTGTTATTAAAATACTATTTCCTTAAGGGACCGGCTTAGTCATCATTCTTGGAAAAGGTTTAGATCCCCAAGAGAGCTGCTGCATGTAATTCTTGGAAAAATGCAGAATGATCAATTTTCCTTCACCTGGATCATTCTGTTATAGCAATCCTGTTTTCTTCCTTAAAAGCATGTTTAAAAGCAAAGTGGTATTTAGCCTTTAATAAAGGAGGGTTTCTAATAATAAACATGCATACAGTATTAGGAAATCCTTCTTCAGCAGATAAAGTAGGATTTCATTGTCTGAATGCTGTAACACCCCTTATCTATGATAAATATCTCAGATCCTATAAGACGGTCTCATGGTGCAGCAGTACATTATAGAGCGGGGGGGAATAATTTTTCACATTTGAGAAAGGCGATCCACAAGCAAAAAAAAACTCGCATATGATTCATTTTGTGCTCGCCACTGCTTATTGCTGAATGGTTGCTACTCACAACAACTTGCTTGTTCACTGGAAGCCTTGTTTGCTGATGTATAAAACTTGGCACAGGTTTCAAGGCTGACATCAGAAAGCATCTCTGAATTCGGAAAACCACGGTACCCACTAAGCATATTCCCCCCACTCCCTCTGGTTGCTTCTGGAAATACGGCTCTTCCACCAACGCCCTACAACTCCCTAACAAAAAATAATCTAACTGTTAATACTTGAATAAAAACAAACTGGTGCTTCCATGTCCACAAGCGGAGACAACAGTGGGAAGTTACCACAGAAAAATTGCTGTCTGTATCAGAAGGAATCGGACCAGAAAGGAAATAAACACCAGCCCAGCCTCTAGTTTTTTCATACTCCTTTCCCTTGGGACCCAAGTATTGCCTCTCTTTCCATAAACCTGGGAACACTCTTACATAAAGATCTCCCGGGCAGAGCAGGAGAAGAGCCCACTGCCAGGATGCCACAAAACCTCTTCTCCAGAACTGTCAGAGGGGGCTGGTGTAGAACAGCCTTAGAAGCCGGACTGGAAGAGAAGCAGGGAAGGCAGTGGTCAGAAGCTCATCAGAGAGGGATAAAATAGCACTTTGTTTAGAGATCTGATGATATGAATGGAAAACAAAAAAATTCTGAGGGCCTGCAATGGTTTGCTGGAGCATAAAGTCCGGAAACTTGTCACAAAGTATGCTTTGGAGAAGAAGGTGTGGTGGAAGCCTGTTGCTATTCAAGAAAATTGAATTATTGTTTATGGGAGAAAAGCATTTTCCTGGATTTCAACTCCTCAACAAAGGGTGTCTATGACCCTGCGCAGCTCTGAATGAGCTATCTCCGACATCAGAAGCAGCTTGAGTCAGAGTGGGTCTATGTGCCCTGATTGCCATTGTGCCACCTAGACATGTTGAAAATTACTTCATGAAAAGGTTTTCACTTTCCAATTCTCACATTTCACCAAGAAGTTGTACTAATTACTATGGTTCAGAGCAACCATTATTTTGCAAGAGACCTCTGACAACGTGCAACTGTCTGAGACTGTAAAAGCTAATCTTCTAATTTCTTTAATGAGGTGTATGCTATGGAACTATAAAAACTTTCTGAGCACAAGGCTCTCAACAGAATCAGTAATTTGCTTGACGTGAAGAAGAATAATGTCTGTTTTCTTTAGATTGTGTTACACCAAAAGACTATGATCAGGCAGTGTGATATACATCATATGTACCATGTACATGCAGAACATTGTCGCCTCTTTTCTCATACCTGATTGATGATGTTTGACTACCAGAGCTTTGCTGCCCTGCACGCAAAGGTGAACACACAGACCATGGATGCTGTCTGATTAGCAGCTGTCATTTTGGAGTCTCTCAAGTTCAACTTGGGGCTATTGGAAGGTGGTTGAGAGTAATTATGAACTGTGAGGGTGCTGTGAACAGCCAACCTCTTAAGAGTGTGTGTGTGCGCATTTCCACAATTAAAAGGGCAGCAAAAGAGACCTTTCATAGCCTATGGGTGGTGTTTGGCCTTGGCTTAGATCTGTATACTAACAAAAAATGTTGAGAAAGCAACGGCATGGGGGTGGGAGAGAAGCATTGTTTTACTGCTTTATATCTGCTATATAAGACGACTCTAGAAGTGTTCTTGTCCCATTCTCACCATGAATTGTTTGTTCAGCTGGCTCAGGTTGCTGTTTTGGTGGCCTGTTTCTGTTAGATAGTATATGGAAGTATATGGAAGATACCACCAATAAATCTGCTAAGTAAAGTGGGTGAAAGCACCCGCTGGTGGCTACCTGTGCTAATTTATATGTAGGGTTGACCTGTCTTTGTCTTTTAATGGGAAAATCTATTTTGTGCTATTTTACAAGACTGCTTTGATAATACAATCTAGGAAACCTAAATTTTTCAGCTACTTCAATAAGCCATGTCCTACAAATCTGAAGAAACCAGTTTAACCAGAGCACAGAACCATCAACAGGAAGCTTTACAAGGACTAGCTGATAAGCTGCGGTCTGTATACAGGTGGTTCTTCTCTGTGCTACATAGCTGAACCCTTATTTTAACGACAGCTCGTCCTGCCTTGCCGCTGGACTGCTGAAGGCTGGACCCAGAGCATCGTTGCTCAGTGCCAGGGCTAAGCGGGGAAGTGCTCTCAGTGCCACACGACACAGACATCATTTACAGGTGAAGAGCCACAAATAAGAGCAGTTACCAGAGAAAGCAGCCCTAAGCTATCATCCACACTGCAGTTTTCTTTGCTGTGACAGTCACAGTCACAAGCCAGTGAAACAATTACTGAAAGTGCTAGCTATTTTAAAGCTCAGCTATCAAATTCACCACTCAAAAATATATTCTGCGTAGATCTTTTCAAAGATGGGTTGCTCAAGTTAAGTGAAAGGCTGACACAGAAGGGTCAGGGGTTTCAAAGAGAGCTCAGAGAGCTTGACTCCAGCCCAGCTCAGCACCTGCATCCTGCACAACTATGCAAAAGCCGCCTGGGATGAGGTCCCGGGAACAGGAAGGAGCCTCAGGAGGGATCTCCATTGCAATACCTGTGCTCCTCCATGTCACAAGGATCTGGGGAAGACACCAGCTTTAAAGGTCTTAAGCTACTCAGAAACTCTGTGATTTTATGATGAACACATAAAGCAGATCCACCTGAACTTCCAGAGGTCCTTTTCAACCAGAATGCCTATTAACTTCAGTAACTGCAACAACATTCAGACCCCTTGGAAAAACAGGGTTATGCGCTCAGATTACTCACTGCTAGACTGAGCTGGCCTTAGTGTTGACTTTGCGTTTTATTTTTAGCTAATATTGCTGTGGTTCTTTGTCCATAGGACAAAAAGCATTTTCAAAACTGTGCATCTTATTGCATCTGTGTTCTAGATAAAGGGATCTTGATTATGATTATGGAAATATTCTGGAAAACTGTGTCTGCTGATAAAGATAAGAAGCCCGTTGAATAACAGAAGCTTATTCACTGTTTTCTTAGGAAGAAAAATATCCAGTTATATTATCAGATGTAACGACTGACATATAAACTAAGATAAAATGCTAGGATATATCCTGCAAATACTTTTTTTGCAACAGATGAAGAAAGGAGTTCACGAATCAAATATTCATTCATTTTTTTGCAGGTAATATTTCTACCAAGTTTATGGGTGTATTTTATATATGCATCTCAGAAATTACTCATTCTCTGTGGAATCTGCACAATACTTTATGAATAAGTATTTTTTGCTATAAGAAATTCCCAGAGCGTACACATATTTATGTACAAAACAGACTACAATTAGAGGGCTGCTTTTCAGTGTTTGATTCCACATGTATTTGTCGTAAAGACAATAATCAGCTGCTAGTCAGACAATCGTTAAGTCAACAGTTCTGCATGCGTCTGTTTGCTACAAAAGCTGTTTCTAAAAAGCTGTCATCTCTCAGAGCCACCTTCTGCAATATTAATGCTGATTACTACCTTTCACTTCATTTAATTGTATGCGTGAGAATAAAGGCAAGGAAAATTGTGCTCGAGCCAAGTAACACCCACCAGAATCCAATTCATAAAACCTGTGGTTTAATGTAATGTCAGAATTTCTGTTGACCTGATTCCACGTTTAATGGAAACCACAAGCTATGTGCACAAATTGGTCTGCAGAAACGTACGTGGTTTTCGCCCACAGCATTTGTATGAGAACAGGTATGTGCAAGGGTCAGCTCTCAGTGGGATGGTTTAGTCTATATGCCACCTGTTCAGGTAGCCTATTTAAAACCTATTCAAGTTTGGAAGGACAAAAACAAAATCATGAGGCATGTGGGGAAATTGCCTTGGGGAAACAAACAGAGAGGGCAGGTGTCTTCTTTATAAGCAAGGAGCAGCTAGTTTCACTTCTGAGCTGGATGATGCAGCAATAAAGAACCTATTTTGCTGACAGGAACACCTCGACAGGCATCATGCCTTTGCAGTAAGGGAAGACCCTGCCGACCACTGCTGTATAGGTCCCACCGGTGCCTATGGCTGCAATCCGGGCAGTGCACGCCCCAGCCTGGGGTGTGCCGTGGCTGCCGCTGCACCCCTCACACATCCCCCGGGAACCCCTCTGTCTGCATCTGCCCTGAAAACAAGGATCCTGCTCCTCACCTTGACACAACCATCCCCAGCTGCGTGTTTACCAACCAGCACTTTGCATCCGGGAGGATACAACGGTGCGATCGGCATCCATCATGTTTATAATTGACCTTGAAAGACTCAGGATAACCTTAATACCTTTCCCTGAAGCTGTTTTCTTGAATCACTTGTCTGGGAAGCCTCCCACCACAGGCAGCCCTGACAACCCAGCTAGCTTGATGCCTACCCTTACACCCACTAACAGACATTGAATTGCCATTCAGCCATCGCTACACTTGTTTCGGCCATGAGCCCCTCTCACGCTTAGCACTTGGCGCTACCCTGTAGGAAATGCAACCAGATTATGCCTAGTTTACTCTGATTTTCATTTTACGCAAGTTATTTGTATTATGGAGACACAGGTCTTAAAAATCCATGGCCTAGCACTTCCATTGACTCGCACTTCACCCAAGTAAGGAGTGTGCATTGCAGCCTGCACCTTCACAGTCTATTTTAAAGGCCATTACTACGTACACGGTATGTGGTAAGCAGCAACGGCATGCTGCGCTCTTGCACGGGGATGCTGACCCTGCCCTTTCCCCCACGCCCCATGGATTCCCTTTGCAGAAGCAGCCTTTTGGATGCACAGTACCTGCCATTTCTGGTATCATGCTGCCGCATGTTCTTGATAAAATGAACCTTCTTAAAGTTCTTTGGTCTGGGTGATCCTGAGAGTGTCCGACATCTGAAAAATAAATTGGGGGGCGGGGGCAGAGAAAAAATTTGAAGTACTCAGTTCACTGCTGTACGGCCAACAAGTCTACACAAAGGCAGGAAGGAAAGACGAGACAAATGATTCAAGTCACCCTGTGTTGGGAATCAGCAAGAACAATAAAGACAATAAGCCTGGAAATGCAACAGCTCAAACCCCCTCCCCGCCCCGAAAAAAGGCACCACCAGCCCTCCCTTCACACACACACACACACACACACAAAAATTTAAAAATCTCAGCAAAATAAAACTTCCTGTAATCTGCTGTGACAGCTTAGCCCAAACTTGCAGAGGAAAAAGAAAATTAAAAAAAAAAACACAACAAACTAAGACCTGCTAAATATGTGATTTTGCCCCTCATACCAACACCCACCCTTTTGTATCCTCCTCAGCTATTAATAAAGGAGCTACTGAGGAAAGTTCTTTCTTGTTTTAACTTTAGAAAGATTTAAAATCTCTCATTTGCAAGGATAATTCCTATTTGCTTTTAACTCTAAATATTACTTTTCACATTCCTGACAGCATACAAAACAACTGAAACTAAAATAAGTTACCTTAGGGGAAAAAAAACCCAACCATTCTCCAAAACATTAATCCTTAAATCTATTTTACATCTGAACGCGCTTTTTACATTGTGGCTATAGAAAGAAATTGCCAGAGGGAGGAGAGATGAGACAAACCACAATATTGCTCCCCCTTCCAGCTTTGCTCTTTTTAATCAGCTGAAACCACAATGCATGTGAAAGCTTTCTCTGTTTCACCTCAGTGCTGTTTTGTTGCAAGGCACGGCGTGCAGGCACCGGAGATAACTCCTGTGCTCGCTGCGCAGCCAGGGCTGCTGCACTGCAGCCGCTGTGTTCTCTGTGGGAGCTAAAGGACAAGCATCCTCCACCGGCACCCAGGACCAGCACAGCCACTCTGCATTGAGCCTCTCTAACCTATTTTTCCCATCCTCTCCTACGCTTCCCAGCTTCCCAGCCCCAAGAGGTCCTTTTGTTGGACTGAAACCACAGACCACTGGTCCCAAGCCACCATGGACTCTGCCAGTCCCTGTTGCTGTACCCAAATGCCATCACGTGGCATGGGCACACCACGAGGGGGGGGACCCCATCGCTTTGCCATTTCTGCCTTCCTCCTGTTAGTAAAATCCTTGAGATTCCCTCACTCTCAGGTCACAGTTAGCCTTGTTAGCTTCTCCACGGGAAAATACCACCAAGAGAGGTTCTACCACCAATTCTGCGAATTAGCAAGTAAAAATACTGCATCACAAACCATCCTTTGTTTATATCTTTTGCCAATTATACATGTTTGAATCATTTATGAGAATGCTTCATAACGTGCTGGTAAGCATTCAACAGTAAACTTGGTAAAAATAATCAAGCCTTGGTAGTATGCCAGTTGGTACAGCTTCTGCTATTAAGTTGTTGCTCTGAGGTGGGGAGAGACAGCCAATCTGCATGTGGATAATGAAGGCTATAGGGTAAACATCAATATAAACCAGCTGAATTACACGTCCCAAGATAAAGAGATATTCAAAATCAAGATGCCACCTTGCTGAACAGCTAACCTGGAAGCATACCACGCACTGGTCAGATTACTGATCAGCCCATTTCTGAACTGTTAAGGAGTTGCTCCATTTTCCATCACCCCAGAGGATTGCCTAGTGACTAATTACTGCAGTCCCCAGGGAAGCTGTGGCCTCCTGGATGCAGAAATAAAACCACACTGAAGCTGCTGATATAACACGGATGGGGGCAGATTTATGAGTGAGGTAGCAGTCACAAACCTACCAGCCAACACAGAAAGACAGTAACACTGATTACTGAAATAAGATCGCGTGTGCTGAGAGAACAAATTATAAAAGTTCATAAAAAATGAGAATACTAAAAATAATAGCCTTCAAAACCTTACTTCATTAAAGCAGCTGTACTTACTTTTGAAAAGTACTGTGTTAGAGGCTAGTCATTCCTGATAGTGACAATTAAACTTCTCTATTAATGAAATCTGATTTTTTATTTTCTGACATTTTATTTAAATACTTTTTATTTAATAACCTAAAGCCAGGGAATGCATAATTCATGTCACCTACCGCCTTGCAGGGTGCGTGAGGTTTCCTTTTACCCCCTATGAGGAATATCTTAACATGAACACCCAGCTACTTTCCAACATAAGCAGGGACAGCAAGTCTGTCCATGCACATGCCTTGCAGACAAGTAACCAGAGAGACAGTAAATAAAATGACCTCCGCAGTGGGGCATTTTCCTCGATGTCCTCCAGAGTCTCCAGAGAAGACCGCTGGGAGATCAGCCGACGTCTGCAGAGAAAACACAACACAAAAGACCACCTTGGGTTAGAGGGCATGAGACAAGTTTCCAGAGCTGTTATTTAGCAAAGCTCACAAACCACTAGCCAAGCCATACCTTTAGATATTAATCAGTTTTGTTCTGTTCTGCTTACCTTACTAAATCATTTTGATCCCAACCAGAAGCAAACTTACTCCACACAAGCTTCTATAACAAAACAGAAGTTGAAACTTCCCAACAGCTCCTCCTTAGTTTATGCTTTCAGGTTTTCCTTCCTTCAAGGGTTTAACACCCACCTAACACCAGTCCCACATTTGCTGTGGTATAGCTTGCAATGCTACAAGTATAGTTCTTTGATAAAATAATGCAGACAAAGATCTACAGAGACTGCTTGTCATTCACACTGCCACAGGAGACATGTCCCTTGCCCTTTTTACCAAAATAAATGCCACTCGTTTCTCAGTGACGTCCATCTCATCACTCCTGTGAGGAGTGACTGAAAAGAGATGAAAGATAATGGAGCCAGCAACACTGGGCACAAACCAGCAGTTTAAAAGGGAGCTCTGGCCATCCCTCTGAGCAGCACAGATGAGTTTAATCCTGTTTTAAACCAGTCTTCTTTAAACCCTCCTCCACCTTCAGTGAATTGAAATAAGAAAATCTTAACATTTCAAGTTTTCTGACTGTTCTAGAAGGCAGGGAAGAAGCCCGGGTACAGGCTTGGTTTTAGCAGCAATTGCTGCTTCACAACCTCCAAACACCCCAAACCAATGAGCTGCACCCAGCCCTCCAAAAAAACACCGTAAATACAAAAAACCAAATGTATGAGAGACAGCCCACCCACAGGCAATGATGAAAAATTAAGCTGGCAATCATCAAAATGAACCCGTCAGTGGGTGTCAAGCAGCTGCGACAGCCAGTGGAACGAAGGCGCTGTGCCACAGCACCCAGCAAACATGAGGAGTGCCAGCGCCCGTCACTCCTAGGGAACGTTGCTGAGGTGCACAGTACCTCCCTCGCCAGTGATTTTATGAGTATGAAGTTAAATTATATAAGTCCTCATAGGCTACCACTATTTTTTCCCCACCAAGCCACCTTACTCCCCTGACTGCAAGTAAAAAGTTTCCAGAATCTCGATGTGTTCTGAGCACCCACATGCTTGGAAGGGTACTCACTAATTTATTCCTGGGCTGTATTTTCAGAATAAATTGTTTTCTCTGATGCCAGTGTAAGCAGTTTCTAATCCTCCTTGCAATTTGCTAGCCCCTCCAGTTGTACTGCTACAACTGTTCCTGCAGCCGTGCTGCAAATCTGATTACCAAAATGTTTTTCAGCTCAAAATAACCCTGAGGTTCAGTGATTCAGTTTACTACTAGTTCAAACACCAGATTTCTATCACTAACCCCCAGACAACACATTTCAGGACAGTTTGAATGCATATGCGGCTTTTCGTGTACTTAGAAAATCATAAAAAAAGCCCTCAAACAATTTATAGAGCAACTAAGTGTGAAGCATAATCCTCTTAGGAAAATATGCAAACCAAAATCCACTCAGGCTTTGTCTAAACTAGAACTTTAGAAGATCTGGTGCAAGATACAATACACCTTCAAAATGTTAAAAAAATCAAAGTCTGCATTTCAGGATGTACTAAACTTGCTGGCAGAGACAAGGAAGAAGAGACCAAACACCTGGCTCCTGCACCCACAGGTGCTCCCTTGGCGTCATTCACAGTCAGAGAACACAGAGGTGCTCTTACAGGGAGAAATTCAGATCAGGAGGAGCTCCCCCTCGATTTTCAGTTACATTGGTACATAAACAAAAGTTGGAGGCTTCAACTACCAGCATGGTGTAGCAGATGATAGCTGTTGCTTTTTAATACCTCTTTATGTGTCATTAGCTTAATAACACAGTTAAATGATGGCACCCTCCCATCTTGTGGTGTTACAGTGCCAAAAGCATATTTTGCGTGTTGTTAGTCAAAGACAGACAAACAACAGTACAACCTTGCCACCTTCTTTGGACTAATTTTATCAAACTAGTCACACAGTATTTCCCCTAGATGCCTGTTAGGAGCTGTAAGGTGCTTTTACAACACCAGGTGCATATTCCAGTCGCCACTGCAACCCTCCTCCAAGCCTCTCCTCGCCCAAAGTTATGCGCTATCCTCAACTTCATTGCCAACGGCTTGGAGGAGAAGGGTTTGAAGATCCTACATTTGCATCTGTTATTAAGATTGGCAAAAATACAGGAAACTGCATTTCACCAGCTCGAGGGCAGCTTTAAACACTGGTCATCCAGTTGCCTGCTGACTGTTCAGATTCCTCTCGCTTCCCTTGCTGGTTGCAACTTCTTAAACCCAGCACCAGGGATGCTGCTGGATGGTTTTTGCTTGTTAACCTCGAATGCAACATAGGCTGGATGGAAATAGCTGCCACCCCTCTCGGCACAAAAAAGCCCACACTGATTTTCACCAGTAGTGATTCTGCAGTATTGGGGGGACCTAAGTGAGTCTGCTCAAAGGAGTGGGGGAAGCTCTTTGTTCACCCAGGCTTGGGAGAGAAGCACTATTACCTAAGCTCCCTCTCAACTAGTGTGAACTCTGGATAAATTCATCCAGGAAGGAAAGAAGGAAGAAAGCAGGTAACACCACCCCCACCACCACCCCCAAATCATCAGCAGTGAAGAAGCATGGGTCACACAGAAGCCTGCAGTGATATAAATGGGGGCTGCCCCACTCCAATACCCTCCCTGTGCTGGCATTGGTAGCAGTAAGAGCAAGTATATCCAGTCCAGCACCTAACCCAGCTGAAAACTGCCACATCTTTCACCTCTCCCCATAATCATCAGTTTTAATCGGTTCAGCTCCCTGCACAATCACAGGAGCACCGTTGAGGTGGATTTACAGCAACTCTGCTGAAATCAGTTCATGCTGCCCAGGAGTTGTACCCTCTTTTCACTGAAGAAGCTCTGCTGCAATGAAGTACATGCAATTATTCCACTTTATCTTAAATCTTTATTTCAAGGCCTAATTAAGATGACCTAAATACCAATATTTTATAAGCTTTCCACAGCTGGATATTATACCAGAAATGCCAATTAATGAACCTGCCTGCTGTGAACCAAGTCACATCCTGTATCACACACATAGGAAAAAAAACAATTTTAGAAAAGCAAAGCTTTTGAAAGGGTGTTCTAGGGAATACAAGCAAAACCAGTTTTCCATTGTCTTCATTAAAAATTAATCGCCTCAACTGCTGTTTAATATTTAAATTAATTTATCATCTTCAGGCAGGCAGTTGGGGCTTGTCTATACAACTTCTGAAAGGGTTATTTTTCAAAAATTGATTAATGTGCTATAGCAGCTGGTTTATGTAGACACTTGCACTGTAATAACCCAAACTGGTTTATATCACAAATCACCATCATTCTGATGTAAAGCTGTGTTGATACCTATCTTATAGGAAAAAAATGTTCTATTTCAATAATAATTATGGGAAAATCCTTCTGTTGTTAAGGAAAAGTACCTATACACAGACCAAAACAAAAAAAGCACTGTGTGACTCATACAGGACCCAGGCCCTGGGATAAATCTCTAGACAGGTGCATTTTTAATATAAAATGCTTTAAAACTTGTGGAGAGTAAACGTCAGCCAGCTAACACACACTAAAATACAATTTCCCTTGATAACAAAATAAAAGATGTTTCAGTAAAAATGTCAATTTCTCCTAGTTCTTGGAAAGCCTTAAAAAAATTCCCCATAGTTTGACTACCACATCCTAGGTATACCGAACACACACCACTCTCTCCCTGTGCCCCCATGCACACAGAAGAAAGCAGTTCAGCTCTGGGAAGATGACAACCTCCTATTTGTATCAATAAGGCCATGTAGGACATTGTTCCCCATAGTTCCAGGCAACTTACAGATTTTTTTTCTTGTTTTAAAATCATATAATACAACTTTCCCTTAACACCTAAAATATTTTTTTCTGTTTCCTCCCTGTTCCCTGTGCCCCTGTTTCATGAGTCCAGAAATCACCAATACCCTACAATCAAATTCCAAGCCCAGTCCAAAGAAAGAGACTAAAGAGACATGTGATGCCCTGGTATTTTAAACGGCTGTTTTCTAAGATATTCATAATCCTGTTTGCATATTGGATTTATCTTTGACAAGCTGTATGAATCGCTGTGGAAGTTTCTTAAAACCTAAAATGTTGTCTCCGTTTCCTCTCTCCAAAGTCATCTTGGCCACAAGGGCACATTTCTGGCTCATGGTCAACCTGCTGTCCACCAGCGCTCCCAGGTCCTTCTCAGCAGAGCTGCTTTCCAGCATGTCAGCCCCCAACCTGCACTGGTGTATGGGGTTGTTCATCCCCAGGTGCAGGACACTATCCTTGCCCCTGCTGAATTTCATTAAGCTCCCCTCAGCCCAGGTCTCCAGCCTGTCCAGGTCTCGCTGAATGGCAGCACCGCCTTCTGGTGTATCAGCCACTCCTCCCAGTTTCGTACCATCAGCAAACTTGCTGAGGGTACATCCTGTTTCTTCGTCCAGGTCATTGTTTAATATGTTGACCAAGACTGGACCCAGCACCGACCCCTGGGGAATACCACTAGTTACGGGCCTCCAACTAGTCACTGCGCCATTGATCACGACCCTCTGAGCTCTGCTGTTCAGCCAGTTATCTATCCACCTCACTGTCCTCTCATCTAAGCCACACTTCCTAAGCTTGTCCATGAGGACGTTATGGGAGACAGTGTCAAAAGCCTTGCTGAAGTTGAAGTAAACAACATCCACTGCTCTCCCTCCATCTACCCAGCCAGTCATGCCATCATAGAAGGCTATCAGGTTGGTCAAGCACAATCTCCCCTTGGTGAATCCATGTTGACTACTTCCGATAACCTTCTTTTCCTATACATGCCTGGAGATGACCTGATGAATAAGATACAAGGAGAAAAAAAAAATAATAGAAGGACAAACAAAATAAAGCAGGTCTGTAACAAAACACCAAAGTGTGTAGGCTGCAAAAAATTCACTATAACCATCCCATCAATTGGTGGAAAATTATTGTCACTTTCAATTGCTGCAAAATACTCAGGTCAGTTATGTTAAACATACAAAATCTTAAGCCCCATAGACAGGAGGTGATAAAAAAAATGGAGCTGCAGTCAGAGCACTGGATAAATTCATACAGGAAGGAAGAAAGCTGATGATAATCCAAGAGATAAGGAAAAATAAATCCATGTGTAATGACTTTCTAGCACAGCTACAAACCAGGAGGAAAAAGCTGCATTTTAAATACGACTAATTTTTGTGAAAGTTGTGGGTGTAGATTCCCCCTGCTTGTTAAGATTACAAACCTACAACAGCTGAAGCCTGTAGCATGGGTGCCTCTGGCTCCCAGAACAAAACCATCCCTCAGGACAAGCTTCTCCACTTTGCATAGGATAACGGAATCCCTTCAGAGGTGCAGTGCTGACGAGACACGCAAGTGCTTATCATCTGAACATCTGCCAACTATGTTAACTCTGATGGGAGAACTTTGGAGGGCAAAGACATTTCAGCAGCTGAAGGCTGTTGGTAGTTCACATGCCCACTGGGTCACCTCTCCCTTCAGGTGGCTGCGGAAAATGACCGTGCATAAACAGGAGCCATGAGGCAGAAACATCAGCGCTATTACCTCCTGGTCACAACTGCGTTTCTAATATTGTGGCTTGGGAGCATCAAAAAAGCACAAGACTGCTTGGAACATGGAAAATGCTGAATTCCTTATTTTCACTGTGCCTTCATCACAAAAGATATATCCTACGCACAGGAAGACTACCCTAGATAGGTACACAAGGGGAGTGGAAAGAAAGTAATCATAATACTTGCAGTGATGGGGAATGAGATCAGGATACCTGTAAGGATAACTCAGAGCCTGCCTAGAAGTGTAAGTGGAGGATTTCCCCCTGCCATCCACTCAACCCTCTGAAAGGCGCCAGGTCCAGACTCAAAGAGGAGCTCTTGCCCAAAAGCCAACCTACTGTTTCCCAAAAGCCAACCTAGTCCTTTGCAAATGCTCCCTAGGGAGTTACCAAAACATGCTCTGGACATGCAGCTCTCAAAGGCCAAACAAGGCAGAGCACCACCTCCATCCTACCTCTCCAGGAACAGCAACCCTAGGGTTGTTTTTGCATTGTGCTTTCTATTGTTCATGCCAGCACCAAAATGGCTTGAACAGTAAAAGGGAAACCAGGACAGTATTCAATGAGATCTATGATCAGTCTTCTAGGTGCTAGAATGGTGAAAAAAAAAGAGATTAGAAGTAAATATATATATTATATATTACAAGTATGTATGTGTATATATATATATAAACACAGTTCTGGTCTATAGTCCACAAGAAACCCTGGCTGTTCAGTATTCTAGTTCCTTCAGCACATGGTGGCCACAAATGTATCTTCCAAGCAAGCCTGAGTTTTGAATAAGGTTCATTTACCATTCTCCTCCCTAACACCTTTGGAGTTAGGATTGGGTTATAAACAGAAACCAGCTGCCGGCTCTCTCCTGGGCCAGGGGAGCAGGTAGTTGGCAAAGAGCTGCCAGATGTAGGCAATGCCCTGCTCCTAGCAGCCCCAGCCCCTTTGTCACCCTGGGGAAACCTAAAAGCCACTTACTCCCTGGACTCCTCCTCAGCCTGCTGGCTATATGCCTCTGCCCAAACTCCCAGGCTAAGCTGCCGTCAATTAATACACTCTTCTGAAATATTATACAAGACATCAGCTGTGTACAAATCCCCATTCACATCCTGACTCCCGACTCCATGACCCCGCATGAACCCAGATGAAAGACACGCTAATGAGTCACCTCTCACCCTCCTTCTGAAGCTTTACTGCAATTCTTATGTCCCCACTCATTTTCTTCCTATCTTTTGCCAATATTGCAGGAAGATGAACACAGGAAAAACAAACCCTGAGACTATTAAATATTATTAAGGGAAACATGAGTTTCCAGGAGCTACCCAAACTGATATAAACCAGTATTTAGTTGTGTGCTATGATGATTACACAGCAGAGCCATTCTCTGCAAAGAACATCAAACTCCTTTTAGGACTTCCAAGTTGTGCAGCGTATTGGCAAGGCTGCCCACAATGGGAGTTAAAAGCATCTGTCGCATGCTGAAAATGGGTTATTTTGTTAATTCTCAGCCCACCCCAAACACACAGAGAGTATAGCAAGAGACCTCCATTTAGCTGTCACCTACCTGCATGCACAATGCAAACATGGGTTAAGACTACAGCCTTCTGCAGTGGGCTGTGAAGGAAAGTCTCTGACTCAGAAGTCCTGAGCAAGCAGGACGCCCAATAGCCTGCTCCTTTTAGGATACGTATTGCAAAGAGAGAGACCTTCAGACTTTAGGCTAGCAATAAATAGGAGAATACTGCCATGCCAAATGCCTCTTCCATCTCCATCAACCTTCTGGGGTAAGCAGGAAGATGGGCAGAAAACGAGGGGATGAGAAGAGAGCTATGGCATGAACATGCCTCCATGCCAGGCTCCTCCCAGACCAGATGTCTCCCCTGCACTGAGTATCCTACCTATATTGACATCCAACTCCTCCTCCAAGCCTCATCCTCCCACAATACCCAAGGCAGAAGCTTTGAAATACACAGCACTCAAACTGCTGCCTGCCAACCCATCTGCACGTAACATCTCAGTGTTACAAAAAAACCTACATTGCCATCCTGAAGGTAGGGTTGTTGGGTTTTTTTTTCCCCCGAGTACAACTCATACTCATGTAAAATACAGACTACAAAAGGAAAGAAGAAAGAATGAAGGGAATCAACATGACAATACTGAAGTATCCTGCCGACCTTTCATAGTGTGGCAATGCATCATAATGTTCTGTTCACAAATTATCATGTAGCTTTACAGATGTGATCCTTCAAATGGCCCACAGAATTCTAGCACAGCTCCGTCCCAATGTCCCAGAGGGATCATCTGGGTCTGGTTACATCCAATACAAAATCAGGAGTTACCAGCACTGCAAAGAGACCGGGGACTTACACCAGAATTGCTGAGAAGCAAGCTGTTCACTGACAAAGCATTTGTATAGTGTGAATGTATAAACGCATGTGAGTGAAAAAACAGAAGGTACGGTAGAACTGGTTTGGGGTGGGTTTTTTTAGCATCTTGCACAATTCAACTTGATGTATTAATTGTTAGTCTTGCTAGAAGATGTGACCCTGGGATGAAATGTATTCAAAATTAGGCATCAATATGAAATCTCTAGTGAAGGAAAAAACAGGGTTGATTCTAGGGAGAATGGAAGAGCGATCACCACATGTTGTTGATTCTGAGGACCCTTTCGTTTTCACCTTCCCCAGCTGGACTCCCAACTCACCAAAGACGGATCTTGCTTGAAACCTACCATCTTCCCTTTGCAGGCAGCTGCCTCTGCACCCACCCATCCTACTGCTGGCTCTACCCAAGCCATAATGAGCAGTTACAGCTGCAATTCAGTAAGATTCATTTAAAGACAGCAGAGCTCTCAGATCCTGAAGTGCCTAAAATCTACATCCTCAATTACTTGTAACCAGTGATTTACAGATTCACTGTCTTCACTTTACTGACTCTGCAGCAACACGATAGCTTTCAGAAGGCTTGTGCACAGTGATTTATTTAGAGTATGCCCGAACACTGCCACAGCTATATTTTTCAGAACAGCCATTACCTCATAACCTAACATAGATTATCATGGTAGGACACCAATGAGCACCAGCTTAATTAAAGACACTCAAAACTAGCAAAGGAGCAAACAACAAGATTAAACATCTGTCCTTATGAAAACAAGGATGCTTACCAAAGGAGATACAATAGCATTGTAAAGAACATACAAATTCTCCACCTTTATGTCCTCTTTCTACAGTAAAACCCACACCATAATAGCCTTTGTCTGATCAACATTAATCTAACAGAGGCTTCATGTGTTGTTTCTGCCTGACAAGCTCTGTGCATTGTAAAGAGATGAATATTTAAGTCTGTCCACAAGCAACGTTGCTCCTTAAAAGTCACATCCTAAGGATACCTATTCCTACGAAGAGAAATGAAGAACCAACACTTTAACCGAGGACACTACTTGAGTAAGCCACACTGCAACACCAGTTTTTAAGGTATCATATCCCATAACGTTGTATTTCAAAGCAGCCAAAGTTCTGGAATTAACTAAGAAACTCACTTGCAAGTCAAGGCTATATGCAGTAGGTACCCTAACACGTGGAAACACATATATGCACTACTACATCATCTGAAAAAAAGACTTTAATTCTAGCCTGCATACATAACTATGCAATTAAAACTGCTACTTTTTCCTGTTTGTTTTCCCTTATTTCATCTGTGGTATTTCTTAGGTTACGTACAGCCCAATCTCATACCCCTGTCTTGCCTCCAGATGCACATGTGCTATCTGGGAAAACATATTCTGCAATCCCACATCTTAACATTAGACTGAGAACAGATCTCAACATGCACTTAAAAAATCTCATTGCTAAAAAAATGTATCCTAGACACTGTGAATTGCCTGGATAAAGTTCTTTTGATGGAAAAAAGGAAGTCCCCTATGTGAGCAGGACATAACGACCAAACCGAACAAGCAGACGTTAGCATGAGGCATTTCATGCATGAGATATGAATGCTGGCACAGGTGGTGGCAATCAGAGTGTTTACTGGTGCATACTTTGGATTTAGTTCTGGGCACATTTGCTACAAATTCCCTCAGGATCAGCCTATTTTCCCACCATGTTATTACATATCTAGGAGTCAATGCCCTCCTTTCCCTGGCCATGCACTGCTAAAGCCCAAGCCAATTCATATGGTTCAGAGAAGTCAAATATTGGATAGCTCAGATATCCAGTACTGGGCATACTTCTGGGTATCTGTGATAATGCAAGACAGTCCAGTGCCATAGTTTTAAATGTTTTTACATCCACAGGGGTTAATGCCTTCTTGCGTGTTGGTTCACGCACAGTCAGTTTTAATACCAAAGACATTTGAGTACAAAAAGACGTATTTACTTGAAATGCTGCATTTCCTTATGCTTTACTTAAAAACATATTTGCAATAATGGAGACACATTTTAAAAACAGTACAAGATTCACTATTCAGGTAAAGGAAGATCCTTACTGTCCAGCAGAACTGCTTCAACATGCCTGCGAGCTTGTGGGCTTGGGGTTCACGAGACAGCGCTTGGTTCTTCCCTGCTCTTCTCGCTAGGGACGGATCCTGGAGCCAACCAGCATAATTGCTTTGGGAAAAGCAAACTACCTCCTTTTTCCCTCCATCCTGCCACTGTGACTGGGCACGGCATCTTCCTGTTACCCGGCACTGGGTTGATAGGTGGTAGCAGAGGATTAGATTATTGTCTTCTCCCTCTGTTGAGGCCCCTTGCTCAGCATGGCATACCGTAATTGGCCATTCCCAGCCTAAGGTTGCTCTCATCTCCTGGTACAGATCTCTATTAAGAATTTAAATGTTTTCAGAAACCTGTTTACTCCATTCAGAACATTTAGTTCCTATGATCCACAGGGTGAAAGTCCAACTACAAACTGAGCACAATGGCACAGCTTATCACAGGTACACATACGAAGACTAATCATGGTTAGAGGGTGACATTTAATAAGTCGGATCTCTGAGAGAAACCTCGCTTCTCCCTACTCCCAGTAAGCAAGTATTATGGGGATCCTCATAACACTAGTAACATTTGGTTGTATAACTGTATCATTTGCTCACCATTAAGGTATGGTAGTACAGTAGCATCTAATATTTAGAGAAGCTTGCCCAGAAGCCTCCCCATCTGTTTTCACAACAGAGGGTACCCTAACGAACTTTTCATTGACTTGGCAAATGCAGCCTACATCTGCAGGCTGGGGAATTGCCTTTCCTGGGATCAATACTTCCCCAAGAGTGTACACCATTATTGGCAGAGGCCGGACACTCAGAAAGCATTTCACCTACTCTCTACTGCAAAAGGCCTCTTCCAAGGGCACCGTCCCCACTCACTCAGGGAACACATGCTGCTCTGCTACCCCAGGAACAGCTGGATGTGAAGACCTGAAAGGGTCCCAAATTCATGGCCTTTTATATTCTTATATTCTCCACATACTGTCAAAGTGCTGGGTTGTCAGACGTACAGAAATAACGCTTATGCTGGTAATCTAAGCAGTCTCCTACTTCGTATATTACATAACTAATTATTAGAGGACTGGATTTTTTTGGGTGCCAACTAGGTGGCTGGCCAGCAAATAGCCGGTAATGATACACCAGTTTTCAATCAGGTTGGGGGGTGGGGGAACTCTCCAAGAAATTTGAGCAATGCTTTTAATAATAATAACATGCTTCAACTTTTGGTCAGCCCTGAAGTGGTCAGGCAGTTGGGCTAGATGACCATTGTGGGTCCCTTCCAACTGTAATATTTTATTCTACTCTAAAAGCAGATTCATCGACACTCCAAGAGTGAGGAAAGCTGCCAGAGCACTAGACTGGGTCTGCTGATATTTTATATTATCGGAGCAATAAAAAGCATATTGTAGTGGCAAATCTGGCCAACAAAGTGAAATTGAGAGGGCTGCTTCAAAACCAGCATTATTAGAAGGCAGCACAAGACCCACATTTCATGTTTACGTACTTGGCGAGCTCCCCTGCCTCGGCACACCCATGTCACTGCTGTGTTCACTATCTCTATGTACAGCCATACTGTGCCAGAAGAACCAGAGGCAGCAGCAGCTCAGGCAGATGCAAGAGCAGGCAGCCCTCTTAAAGCACACTGATTACCGTACCAAATAACTCCAGTGATGATTCCTGACATGTTCGATCTCTCCCCAGCACACCCAAAAGATATGCTGCATTCATACTATGCAGTGAAGAAGGGAAGATGTTGGCTGACCTACCCCTAATGTCACAGTGACCCACTTCAAATGTCTCTTGAGCCCTCGACCTGATCTAATCTACAGTGCATATAAGAAAACAAATAGATAAAGCATTAATAATATAGTTGCAGCCCATCTTCTGGTAGAGATGATTAATTGAGAATGGGTTCACACCCTAACCTTAGGGGAAGTCTGGAGGATCTGAGTTACCCGGATCCTCCCATCACAAACAAACTGCTAACACAAACGTTAAGCTGCCTATGGTGAATTTATATACCTTGTACATTACTTCAGAGGGGGGCCTATACGCTTAGGAGGCAGGGGCAAAAGGTCTAAAAATGACAGTAAAGACCCAGGAGGGGCAGTTTGTTAGCAGATCTCCCTCCTCTGCTTCCGAGGCTCAGCAGAAGCAGGAATGGCTTCCACAATCCCACGTTTGATGGTGGACCCCTCCCTTGTCAAAAGGGATTGCCATAAGCTTTACTAACAAAGCATTTAGAAGTGTGTAAGACACGACTCAACATTTCCAGATCTTCCCTGCAGTCAAAGCTGGCTGCCGAGGGTCCTGTCTCCAGAAGTCTGGGAAACACAGGAGCAAGTCACAGCACCAGACCTGAAAAACACCTGGCATGGGAACCTGAGCCGATGCAGTGGTCAGTCCTCTCAAAGCTGAGGTGCCGTATTCTGACTTGGTCTGAATGATTTCCAGGGTACGGCAGGAGTAGCATGGTGGTTACAACTGCAGCTATGCTAAGTACAACCTTAGGCATAGTAACAGACCTTTGGATAGCAATTGCCATGACTATAGAGGCAAAAAATTATTTAGCTCTTCTTTAGCTGAGACCCTTTTTTCTTCTTTGCATTTCTTCTTGTTGGTGTTTCATTTGTTTATATACATTTTTTAGATGGTTTTAGGAAGAAAAAACACTGATCCAATGCAGAAATGGATGTGTTTGATATTTAAAGCTTTGCCTATCTGCCTGGAACAAATGAATCGCATTACCATTTCCCTAGGGTGAGCAGGCACCTATGCAGATGTAAGCTAGCAAAGATTTTCTGCTTTTCTGGTCTCCCCCTTCCTCTCTCTTCTCAAAATTGCTGCACTTCCACAGGCACCCTTTAGAGACAAGGGCCCAAAACTTTTTTCAGAGTTGTGCTACTGCCTAGTCCTCCATCAGTCATAGGATTTTTCTTGAGAACGTAAAACAAGGCACTTTGTCATCTGACTCAGTGGCAATTTTAAGGCTCTGCAATGAATTGCAATGAACTTGCAGCTCGTTAGCAATGAATTAAGTTGATGAAAGGTTACAAGGAACCAAGGACAATTTTTACAGAGTATCTCCAGGCAGTTTTTCCAGGCCATCAGCTCTCTTTTGCTAACCATCAAACACATCTCGCACTCTCTTAGAAAGTCAACTGCATGTTTCCCCACAAAAAAAACCACCAAAGTATTGCCTAATGAAACACACAAAGAGTCTTTCTCATGCTAAGGGAACACATTTCAGGATTCGGCTCACATGTTTTACTCAGGGATGCTTTGATGTAATAGCATGGGAAAGAAATTTTGAATGATTTACAGATTAATCAGCCAGAGCAAGGATGTGGGTTAGGACTGCTAGAGAACACTCCTCTGGGATACTATCTGCAGCTCAATTTACCGCAGATGAAATGAAACACACTTTGGGAATGCAAATGAATTAGGATGTCACAAAAAGTAATTCACTTTGGACCAGCAGGGTTTTAAATTTGGTTAGTTACCTGCAAGATCTTTATTTAACTGTAAACCTGGCACAATACCTAGTATGATCACCAATTTGGACTTCATTTTACTGCTATTTTAAAAATTAGGCTTGATAACTTATTCTAACAGGTTTTCAGGTCATGTCTATATTATATATATGTACATCTCTATGCACTTGCACACTTAGGCATGCTCTGTAACAGATCTGCAGAACAGTGGGATCTTTCATACACATAAAAACACGGGTAAGATTTTCATTCATATCAACAGTGTGGAAGAGATAAGCAGAGCAAGACAGCTAATTAGTCATTCTCCATTTCAATCCTCAATAAGCACAAAGAGAGCTTGTTTTTTTACTGCAGGCATTGTCTTAAATCAAACAATTTGTAGATAAGAAAAAATAAGTTCTCTTCCTGAAGGCACATAAGTATTTTGATACAAAAGATGAAACAGCATTAGAAATTAACTGTAACACTTCTTTTCTTCCCTAGCCACTAGAGTATGTCCATTAGGATGCATTGCTAATATATAACTATATTATCCAGACTGACAAATTTTGCTCAGTCTGCTGTTTTGGTACTACAGAGCGCAAGCCATTAATAGCCGACTGCCTCATTCAAATGAAACAAGACAATTATCAGCTGTAACTTACACAATTAATACTACTGCTGCCAGCATTTTCAGCAGAGATTTGGTTCTTTTATAGCTCATTTGAAGCCTTTAGGGGACATGTTATTAGTACATCTGTCCTGCTGTAAACATAATTATCACGCAAAATTCTATTTATCATGCTGATCAGGAAGCACTTTCTATCAGACTTTCAGCTTGAGAACACTGATAAACAGGCAAGGGAATTTGACTGCCCCAGCTAGCTGGGACCATGCTCATCGCCAGGAGCATTTCACAGAATCACAGAATGGTAGGGGTTGAAAGGGACATCTGGAGATCATTTTGTCCAAACCCACTGCTTCAGCAGGTACACCTACAGCAGGGGGCAGAGGAGCATGTCCAGGCAGGTTTTAGATGTCTCCAGAGAAGCAGACTCCACAGCCTCTCAGGGCACCTGCTCCACTGCTCTCGCACCCTCACAGGAAAGAAGTTTCTCTCATATTCACACGGAACTTCCTGTCTTCCAGTCTGTGCCCAGTGCCCCTTGTCCTGTCATTGGGCACCACTGAAAAGAGTCTGGCTCCAGCTTCTCGACATCCGCCCTTTAGATAGTTAGAAGCATTGATAACATCCCCCCCTTCAGTCTTCTCTTCTCCTGGCTAAACAAAACCAAGTCTCTCAGCCTTGCCTCATAAGAGACATGCTCCAGGCCCTTGATCATCCTCGTAGCTCTCCTCTGGACTCTCTCCAGTAGTTCCCTGGCTTTCTTGAACTGGGGAGCCCACAACTCGACACAGTACTCCAGATGTGGCCTCACCAGGGCAGAGCAGAAGAGGATAACCTCCCTCAACCTGCTGGCTGCCTTGGCCACAAGAGCACATTGCTGGCTCATGGTCAACCTGCTGTCCACCAGCGCTCCCAGGTCCTTCTCAGCAGAGCTGCTTTCCAGCATGTCAGCCCCCAACCTGCACCGGTGTATGGGGTTGTTCATCCCCAGGTGCAGGACACTATCCTTGCCCCTGCTGAATTTCATTAAGTTCCCCTCAGCCCAGGTCTCCAGCCTGTCCAGGTCTCGCTGAATGGCAGCACAGCCTTCTGGTGTATCAGCCACTCCTCCCAGTTTCGTACCATCAGCAAACTTGCTGAGGGTACATCCTGGTTCTTCGTCCAGGTCATTGTTTAATATGTTGTCCAAGACTGGACCCACAGACCCCTGGTGAACACTGCTAGTTACAGACCTTGAACCAGGCTCTGTGTTGTTGATCATGACCCTCTGAGCTCTGCCGTTCAGCCAGTTCTCAGCCCACCTCACTGTTTCATCACCTTTCCAGGGATGGAGGTGAGGCTGACTGGCCTATAGTTTCCTGGGTCCTCCTTCTTGCCCTTTTTGAAGACTGGAGTGACATTGGCTACCCTTCAGTCCCTGAATACCTCTCCTGTCCTCCGTGACCTTTCATACATGACGGAGAGTGGCTTGGCAAGAACATCTGCCAGCTTCCTCAGCACTCGCGGGTGCAACCCATCAGGACCCATGGATCTGTGATGATCCAATTTGCCTAAATGATCTCTAACCCAATCCTCCTCAACCAAAGGAAGCCTTCCTTTCTCCAGATTTTCTCCCTCACCTCTGGGGGCCTGGGATGCCTGAGGGCCAGCCTTTGCAGTAAAGACTGAAGCAAAGAAGGCATTCAGTAACTCTGCCTCCTCTGCATCCTGCGTCACCGGGGCACCCACCTCGTTCAGCAGCGGGCCCACAGTTTCCCCAGTCTTTCTTTTACTACCGTTGTATCTGAAGAAGCCCTTCTTGTGATCCTTGACATCCCTTGCCATATTTAGTTCCAAGTGGGCCTTCGCCTTCCTTGTCGTACCTCTGCATACCCTGACAATGTTCCTATATTCCTCCCAAGTGGCCAGTCCCTTTTTCCACCTACTGTAAGCCTCCTTCTTCCATTTGAGTTTTTCTAGAAGCTCTTTGCTCATCCATGCAGGTCTTCTGGCTCATTTGCTTGACTTCTTCCTTTTAGGGATGCACAATCTTGAGCTTGGAGGAAGTGGTACCTGAACATTGACCATCTCTCTTGCACCCCTCTACCTTTTAGAGCCCTAACCCATGGGATTCCTCCAAGCAGGTCTTTGAAGAGGCCAAAGTTAGCTCTCCTGAAGTCCAGAGTTTGTAATCTTACTTGTTGCCTTGCTTCTACCACGCAGGATCCTGAACTCCACCATCTCATGGTTGCTGCAGCCAAGGCTACCACCAACCCACACATACTCAACAAGACATTCTCTATTTGTTAGTATAAGGTCCAGCAGCACATCTCGCCTTGTTGGTTCCTCCACCCCTTGTGTCAAAAAGTTATCCTCAGTGCTCCGCAGGAGCTCCTGGATTGTGCGTGCCTCATAGTGTTGCTTTTCCAGCAAATATCAGGGTGGTTGAAGTCCCTCATAAGAACCAGGGCCTGCAATTGTGAGGCTACTTCTAGCTGTCTGTAGAAGACATGTTTGACTTCCTCTTCCTGATCAGGTGGCCTGTAGCAAATGCCCACAACAGTGTCACCTATATTTGCTTGCCCCTTAATTTTTACCCACAAGCTCTCAATTAATTCTTCCTCCACCCCTAGGTAGAGCTCAATACGTGTCTGTTGCTTTCCAGCCAAGCCCATTTTCTGAATAGGCATGAGGCTCATGCTAACCTCCAAGTTTGGGGTACATCGTATTTGACACTGCTTGTTTGTCTCATTAGTTGATTTTACATTCTCCCATAATTCTCTGCTCTTCGCTCCTCTCCAAGACTAAGCAAATGCCTTGTAGGCATCCAGGCTAACGGAGCTGCCACAGAGGGAGCAGGCAGCAACTGGACCTAGCATGACCATGACCCTTTCTCGGTACCATAAATCATGTCCATGTCACAGACAACAGGTAACACCTACTTCAACACGGCATCACTGAGTGTACAAAAATGGGCTTGGGCCAAGTGTAAACAGACATCAGTTAAACAGATGCCAGCCCACACTACAGTGAATTTTCTCTAAGATGGGTATGGGGTTTTAAAAAGACTTTTAAAGACTTTTAAAAAGACTTATCAAACTCTGGTGCCTTACATGCAGAATAGTCCACAGCTGGAGGCTTGATGCACAGAGAAACTGCCCTCAGGGACAACTTAACATTCAGAGACCTACAAAATATCCCGACACCAAAATAAGATTAAATGAAGAAAAGGTCAGTCCCCACATAGACCTTCTGCAAACTACAGCTTCATAATTGGTTTAAGCCAGCCTCATTTATGCTAATAAACTTATGCTGTGACCAAAAGGCACCATGCTGCTTCAGCCATTGACCCACCTCCTGCATCATGCCAGCAGAAGGGCTCCTGTAGCCAGCCAAGTAAGGGAATCAATCCCGCTAACAAGCACACAAGTTAAAAAAGTCAATTAGTGATCAGCTCTTATGATTTTGTGAGGGAGGAAAAGACCTGCTGCCCTCAACAGGATCAGCCCAAAACAATCCTCAAATCACAGTAACAGACTTGCTGTTACTGCATCCCTGGTGGCTGCTCCAGTAGCGCCCATCTGTCCCCAAGCCTTTTGCCATCACAGCTACAGGTCTCATCTTCAGCTCAGCCAGTTAGCAGGCACCTAAAACAGTCACAGGGAACAGGTTTAGGCTGGACTCCTCCAAGCTCAGCAGATACAGACGCTAAATAGGCCTATGTCCAATACCAATCAGATTCAGCCCTTAGGCACCCGATCACACAACTCCAGCACAGTTGTTGCTTTTCTGCTTGATGCAAAGGAAAGCAAGCAACACAACGGCAGGAAAATTAGAACCTAATAATTTTCTTTATCAGTTCAAACATTCTTTTTTTTTTTTTCCTGGTGTTTAAAAACTGCCTGGCAGGACTTAAGGGACTTGTAGGATGCCCCGTGGTTGATGGAATCACACTGCTGCAGCAAAGGGCGGAGGAGGAGGAGACCAATTCCTCATGATATCAGAAAGTAAATGTTGTTTCAAAGAGAAAATATTTTACTGCTGATAAATGTGTGATAAACTGTATAAAATATTTTTAAAATTAATAAATCTAAACCAAGACAACTGCTATTGCAGGCTGACATTGGTACATGCAGAACAACTGCATGTCCACAGAAACTACTAAATTCACTATGTTAATACACTGACCCATTACAGATTGTATTTTAGGTAACTTATTCCCAGGTCATTCTGATGTTTCATTTAATTTTGTTAAGACATGGTGACTGTAAGAAATAAGCTAGCACAGTGGTTCAATCAATTATTCTCTTTAAAGAGCCGTGCATATCCAGACTGCTTAATTTCTCCCATACATCTGCATTTGCACATCCTTATTCTCTGAAGAGCTTTCAAAAGCTCAAGTTTTAATCAGAGGACTATTTTTGATCCTAATTTTCCAAGCTGCAGTAAAGCTGCTTCATGACCTAATCTGATGGCAAATGTACTGTCATTATACAGTAGTTTCAAGACAGTTGTACAATAACTAGTCATAATGTTTCTTATTTTTAATCACTGATACACTAGGTGCCTTGTGCCCAAATAGGGCTATCTGTCTATAAACACTGCTTTAACTGAGGTCAGTAAATGACTTGTTGAAGCAAGCGCTGCCTAGTGTGAATAAAATACATTGCAGAACAGTGTCTGAACATCAACCCCATCAGCCATACCGCAGTGCCCCAGCGCTGCGAGCAAAGGCAGACCTGCTTTCCCTTACACCGAGCTCAGACTTTCGCTAACAGCAATGCCAGGCCAAAGGGACACGTTTAGGTTCACAACAGCAAAGATAATGGGCAGTACAGCTCTACAGGCAAAATCTTCAGGCTGAAAATGCCAAGCAGCTCCAGCAATCAGGAACACGGACTACAACACTGGAGAGCAGAGGCTCCTGCTAGTCATTGGGTGCAGGGTTTTGACTGAATTACAAAAAAAAAAGAAAACCCACCCAAAACCAAACATTTCTCTTTTCATTTTAGCCACTATTCTCAGCAAAATAAAAAAAAAAAAATCTCAGATTTTGTGGGGAACAGAGCATTTTCATTTGCCTGAAACTAATGCTTTACTTTGAAATTATTGTTTTTGTTATATATAGGCACACAGACAAATATTCATCTGCATATATGATATAAAAGACATACTCAGGAAAAAAAATAAAATCCCACCTTTCTGAACATGTCACCTTTCTGAAAATAAAGCTCAGAGTTTCCTCTGGTTTGGGTTAACAGCATTAAAGGTTGTGTTTCCAGACAGACGGAAAACCTGGCTTACCAACAGCTTCCCTCCTTTTCTCCACATTTAACACTTCGCCGTTGTGGCCACAACAAACACGGCAACCACTGCTAAAACTTTAATCCCCCCCTCCAAAGTTGTAATCTTTGTAAAGCAAATATAATGAGCTTTCTCAGTGACATAGTGCAACAATGTTTAACAGGATTGCATAAGCAAAGTTATATTTAAATCCACTGAAAATGCAACCCAATTCTCCCAGAACATGCTCTGGCTATAATTAATGACATGTTTCTTTAATATTCACTTCTCCAATTTTTTTTCCTTGTAGGCTTGTGCCCCACTAACACAAGGACAGCGGAGACGAAATGTCTTCTAATAAAGAAGCTCTGTTAGGAATTACAGATTAGGTACAAAGTGTGGCCGTGCTGTACTCTGTTCTTTACTACCCCTCAATTTTATTCTCTAGAAGCTCTGTCAGCAGCTACTTCCAGGCTGTAACCACAGGAGGAGCAGGAGGTATTCTGCTGTTGCTGTCAGGCAAGACAGCGGAGGACAGGAAAGGAAAAAAAATGTATTTCAAAGTATTTTGCAAAGTGGTCCAAACACTTCGAGGTGGGGAGCTTTCTCTCCTCCTGCCCATCTGGCCCCAGTGTGATGCTGTACCAAGGCATCACTAAAACACATTTATCCTGCATTATTGTCTATTTCCTGAGCTGTCCTACCTCTCTTGTGAGAAGTCACTTTGAATTTAGTTCTCCAAGTTATTTGCCACAAGCATTTGAGAAAAGAGCGAGGAGACCAACCTGACGGTGATTTGAACAACCTGCGTAGTTTCATTTGCAGGCAAACAGTATGCACGTTGCTTCACTCACCCTCAAAAAGCAAGTTTTCAAGATAAAGGATGGCAATTTCCTGAGCATCTCAGAGCGCTGGCTCTCTGAAACTGGGAATGCCAAATTACCTATCCTATTCTTAAATGAGAACAGTCAAGAGACACTGTTTTACATCAGTGAAATCGCAGTTTGCCACAGCAACACAAAGGCTGACACCCCAAAAGACCGCCTCTTCGGGGCAGGCCTCGGGAACACTGCTTCTAGCTCCGTACTTAATGCAAACGTCGGAAAAATTACATGAAGTCGTATCCCCCAACCAGTCACCCAATTCACATCTCACTACAAAATAAGTTTTAAGCCCAAATCTCTGCAGCATTTTGAGATCCTCCCAGCCACAGGGGACAGATGGGGAAGAGGAAAGTGGGAGGAAGAAGGAAATGGCTGCTTCCCTTTCCCAACCTTGTATTTCCTCTGAAAGCCTCACTCTCCCCTTTACACATAAAAACTGGAGCTACTTTCCTTTCCCCTGTCCTGGCAAAAGATGGATAAAGAATCCCTACCCTCCTTTACTCTAGCAAATACCCCACCCCATCCCTGCCAAGTTTGCTGGGGAGCTGGAGCCCTCGAGCAGCCACTTCCACCAAGCTGCAGAGTCCTGCACAGAGATCACCTTAACTCACAGCATTTCTTATTTTTAATTCTCATTTGAAGCCCAGTGAACTACTCCAGAGCATAACTAAACGCCCATTAAGCTTTACACAGAATCAAGCCTTTAATTTTAAAAATATTTATCTTGATCTCTGGAAGACAGTCATTTTAAGCTCTCACTGCACAGGCAAATGATTTGACAGACCATACATATATAAAAAAATCACAAACTGAAAGGCGACTCAGTAATACCAACCTCCCGAACTACTACAGTCAATAACCCTGTCCAGTTCCACAGGGACTGGGGAGCCGGCCCTGGCACTGCCTAATTTCATGAATATTCCGGAGGAGATATAACCTTATTTCAATTCACAGACTACAACAATTGGAGGAAAAAAATCGTAAAAATAAGGGTCACAGATACAAGGGGCAGCTCTGTATCCCATCCCAACCTTATGCACTGCGACAATTTTGCAGTGCCACTTCTTGGTTTTCAAGGTACTTTTACTATTGCTGGTAATTCTATTGTTGTCAAAAACGTTAAGTCATCCAAACACACATATTTTAATCGGACATTTCATGGCTGTCTTCATACCCCAAAGACAGGATTGCAGGCAGCAGGCAGCTCTGCAGTCACCGTAACCCAAGCAAGTGGCTCCTGTTAGGACTAGTTTCAGCAAGAGCCAGCGATGAGCTACTCACAGGCGCCGCCCCCAGTGAGACCATAAACCACCATTACGAAACCTGTATTTGTGCAAAACAGGTAGTTTTGAAAAAGCTCTGAGCTGGATTTGAACATCTCAGGTGAGCAGGAGATGACACCACATCTCGTGACAGGTTAACAAACTGTCAGGGATTTAGCATGTCCCAGAGCAGCTGGCTGGTTTTGGGACAGGCAAAACAGTGCCACCAGTCACATCCACAGGCGACAAGCATTTTTGAAACAGGAGGCAATGGCCTTGCAGAAAAAAAAAAATATCAGAAATCCCTCCTGACTGATTCCAGTATTACAAATTTCTGGACAAAGAGGGTCCTCACATCCAGACCCCTCCCACAGATACAGCTGGAGGGATGAGGATGTGAGAACAAAGTTAAACGCTCAGAAGGATGCATGGTTCCCCTTGCATTTCTCTACATCTTCCCCCATAAACTCAGGAACTGCATTGCTGACGGTCAGGGTGTGTTGGCTTGTTTCCCAGTTTCACATCTACCTTCCCCTGACTTCTGTTACGGGAGATGTCATCACAGAGGCAATTCACCAGACAGTCCTTCTCCCGTGGGACACTTGCGTACCGAGGTGCCCGAGCTGCCCCAACCCATCCGTGCTGTACCGACATCTGCCTCAGAAGCTGCATCTTCCCATGACCAGAGGTCCCAAGGCAGACGCTAAAAGCAACATCCTGATGATGTCACTTCCATGGTGGTATTTGGCATTTTTCAGAGAGCCTTATCAACATTAAGAAATATATGCAAGGACTCTACATGTGCATACAGTGCCTCCAATATTCACTGCTGATTCTCCAAAAGCAGAAGGCGTGAGAGACCTATGACTCTGTATTATCCATTTAAACAACAAATACAAAGCTAAAACATATTTTAAAATGTATTAATTTCTGTGAATCCTTAAAGAGTCTTATTTTTGCCTTCTGGTATGTAGGTCTTTAAGGTTGCATCTTTTTAAAGCTTTTTTTGATCTTGAAACCTAGGAACTTTGTCAAAAAGACAGAATACAAGGAGATTAGGCTGAGCATCTCCACCCCATCCCAGTAGTCCAGAAACTTTAAAAAGCCTCTATCATACATTGCAAGACTTTGAAGTTGGCAATACTGGAGTAAGTTCCTCTGCTACAAAGATGGAGAGGAGATATGGGATCCTTTATTGGATCATATGATTTAGAAATGGTGCTAGTGCTTCCACCCATCGTGAAAAAACACACTAAAAATCTTTAAAACTGCTACTAAAAATCTTAAACTGCTAAGCCACGGCTCACTATCTGTTGTTTGCTCCTGCGTTTCCCCAAACCAGGAGTGTGATGTGCATGCATATGCTACCTTTCAAACATGATTACTGAGTTCTGCTGAAGACACTTGTATATGTAGGAAGAGAAGAAAAAAGTTTGAGTCCCTGAAAACAGATGCAGTGGATCTGGCTCTCCTACTCCATTCAATATAAAAAGCTATCTACTTCTGAAAGCTGAAAAACCTAAATGTGGGAGTGTAAGAAAGCAGAGTCAGACCTGTGTGTTAGCTTGAATCAGCAGCTAATTCAGCTCAAGGTGATACTTTGGTTGTGAAATAAAATGCCGAACTTGCGAGCACACTTTCTTTGGCCAGCCTTTGCGTTGGGGCCAGTAATCCCTTTAATTGCCCCAGATCACCTAGAGGTACCTCCAGGCAGAAGTCTTTGCTCTATAAGCAACATCAGATAGACAACAAAAAACTTCAAACAGAAAACCAATTCTGACAGAAAAAATTCTGACAGCAGCGCATCATATCTCCTTTAAAGACTAAGCCTATAAAGGAGAATAGAAAGTGTGAAATGCCTTGAAAAAAAATCTCAGTGCCCAGTATTCTCCTAGGTTGCTGTAAGTTATATTCAGCTTTTAATACTATAAGAACTAAATACATGTATTCAGTTACAGCAACATCTCAAAGGTGACCACTGAAAACCCATCATCTCTGAGACTTTAAAATATACCAGACTAATAACTGGGAAAAAGTCACTAATACCAATAATTTGATCTGATCCTGCAAAACCTCATGCACTTCGATATTCTAAACAAAGGTACTAACTGCATGACTAATGATGCACTTCTGCAGAAACCTCGGCGGATGGGGCTCATGCTCAATTAAAACTGCAAAACTGCTCATTTTGACTGTGTAAGGCAATGACTTTATAAGCCAAAGGCAGCAAGTTACCTGGGAGAGTCAGACTGAATGTATCTGCAAGTGTTTGCAGGATCAGGCTCCATTTTTATACAGCCCTTTTTTAATGACAAAAGCTAATTTAGAAATACTTGTTTCAAACTAACCACCTATTTCAAAAGATGCAACTAAATATATGTAAGAGAAGATTTACTTTAGAACAGTCTTTGGGGGTGTGAAAACACAGAAAAATCTATGTTTTAAAAAAGTAATTAAGGCATATTTAGGTGGCATAGATATTAAAAGCAGATGTAAAATATCTTAAATATAGATTTTAAATTATTTTCATGTGAAACATCTAACCTTGTAATATGACACATCTAAGATCATCTGACTTGTGTGTCTGTCTGCATATTCAGCATCACAGTCCCAAGCTGAATAAACACGGACAGAGAAGAAAGAGATTCTTGTTTCCTGGTAAAGCTTCTTGCATTAAAGAACTGAAAGCAAGGCAAAAGGCCCATTCAAAAATGTGTCACAAAACAATTCACCGCAGACCTAGGAGTTTTGTTGTGAGAGGGGAAAGGAAAAAAAAAAGGGATTTTGAACAACAGTATTGCCTAATGGGATTATGTATACACAACAGTTTCCCATTTACAATAACCTACTGGGGAGCTGAACACAAGCTCAAGTTTTACCTGTGCCAGTACCAGTTACATCATTTTACGACAGATATTAAGCAAACAGACCACAAAGGTGCTACCAAAAATACTTAATCTCCCAAGGAGAATACCAGTCAGGCAGCTGAAGGAACAATATTTCTCCCCAAAACAATTTATTTTATTATCTGCAAACACACATCTCTCTTTTTGGCTTTAAGCAAGAGCTCAGGGAGTATACACTTTTGTAGCGTATTTTTGGTCACTTAAAGCTTTCCAATTACATATAAGGTAGTGTCTGGGTAAGTAAGTAATACACAGAAATTAGTATCTTCATGACAATACTACAACATATGAAAACAAACTGTTTAGCATTCTTTTGAACTTGCTTGCGCACAAAAATTTCTTTCTGTTTATATTAGCCAGAAGGGTACAGAAAAAGAAGCCTTAGGGCTGAGTATCACCCCTTCCCAATTCCTTCCCTTGTGTTTTTTATATTTGAATTAATTTTGTACCTCACCACAAGCATACCATGCTTTGAAGGTTTTTAAGGAAAAAAGAAATATTTGAAAACCAAATTTGGGAATAAAACCAGCACAGTTCTAGACCGGAAAAAAACCTGTGTTTTAGCCTGGGAAAACTTATCCCTGCACCTCATAAAGAATAAACACAGCTATCAGTACAGAATAAACACCCTTGTTTGTACTAATAAGGACACTCATAATGTGCACATACAGCTATTGTTTGAAGTAAAGCACATCTAAAGCCATCACAGTGACAGCCAGGGCTCAGACTTGCCCACAGGCACTGTCATGGGGCAGCCAGCAGCCTCTCCAACCGCCCAAGCACCTACAGCATTTTCCCTCCTCCCCACAAGTCTCTGCAGAGAAGGAAGTTTGAACTAAGCATCGCTGTACGAGTCCTGTGGCCCCCATAGCAGCAGAAAAAACCAAAATTATACTAAATTTGTATTCTGTAACTTGTATATAACTTGTTTCTGTCATCCTTTGCCTCCTCAGACCTGAACAATAATGAGCTTGTCTAACATGGAGGGGACAGGGGAATGGCTTTGTGCTTGGATGGGTATGGGCAGACAGATGCATAGATGGACTTGCAAAATGCTGCCTGCATCTGGCTGGGAAAGGGGAGAAGCGCAAACATGCGAGGAGCTGCAGGCGGCGGGACAGAGAAGGAGTGCAACCCTTGACCTCTGTGCGAAACCCCGGTGTGGTTCCCCCTTGCAAACCTTGGGTGGGACCCAACATGAAGGCTCATTTGGTAGCTACTTAGATAGAAGTCACAGGTAAAATTGTGCCTTATTGCTTTTACTGGAAGGGAATTAGCTATACTTTATACAAAAATGGGTTTTTTTTCTTTCTTTTAATTAAACAAATGAACCCTTCCCCCCAGACCTCACGAACAGAAACCACTACTTCCTCAGCTGCTGCATGTTCACTTCTAAAAACAGCACGGGGCACGGGTAAAACCATGCTGGGTATGACATTAGACCTCTGTGTTGATCAAGCTCACAAACTGCCATCAACATGTGATGCAGAATTTCAAAATTTTGGTTTTCCTGTTTCACCTTTTCCAATGAACAGATGGGAAAGATGTCTGTTAATGTGAATAATTAATTAAAAAGAAAAAAAATCCATTTTCACAGAAGTTACTACATTAGGAAACGAAGATTTAGGAAGCCCACAACTGACCAGTAGAAAGAAAACAGATGCCCAGTACACTGATTCAACAAGCAAAAAAAATAAAGGTTTCCCTACAAAATCTTTTTAAAACCCCCAGTGGAAAGATGGAAGCCAGCACTTCCCAGTAAAAATCACTGGGGGAAAAGCATCTCAATTTATAGGGTCAAACAAAAAGTGTATTAACCCAAGTGGAAGGAAGGGTGTGAGAAATTTAAATTACCTCAGTATGAATCCCTTCATCCTAGAACAGGGAACAGAGACTCTATGGGCATACCTCTGCTGTGTCTGGCTTTGGATGGGAAGCACACTTTTGAAGCAAGTCTCCCAGCCATGCCTGCTTACAACACGCCTCTCTCTGCAGCACAGAGCAGCCCCAGAGCATGAAGCTTCCCCTCTGACAGCAGGAAGACAGGTGACATGCTGCAGGAGCAGAGCACCCATCCTCCAACCACTGCTGGGTGTCCAGTCCACAGGTCCATGCTAGAGCTGGTCTGAATGTCCGTAGCATGGACATCTGGTCCTCAACACCAAGCTCCTGGCTCTACAGACCCGCTCCTGCTGGGCCATGCTGCTTGTTGACACTGACATGGCCTTTCGGGATGGAGAAGGCCCGATTATCTCACAAAGGCTCCAGGTTTAAATAATTTATAGTGCCAGTGGTTCTTGTTTAGCTTTGTTTCAGTGCACTGAATGTTTAAACAGCCTGTGCAAAACAAGTAAGAGTGCAGCCCGGTGGGACTGACTGTCACTCCACAGCATGGCCCAGGCACATCCTGTGAGGAGCTGACCAAGCCTTTGAGATGTCTTTTTATTCCAATTTAGCTCTCATTCTGAGCTTGTGGAAACAACAGCTTGAAGAGCAATCAGAGAAGTACAATCACGTTGCATTAGAAAAGCACAACCTGCACCTCAGTTTTCTGCTTCTTATGACCCACGTCCCTCCACGGGCTAAGATGTGATGGATTAGTAGTGCTGTGCCCTCCAAAGTCACATTTCAAGTTTTATAAAGAGGAATTTTGTCCATTTCTATTAATGCATCAACACAAAGCAAGCTCTCTGACCCACTGATTAAACCAGACATGTGCTGTTAACTTCAGTAAAAGCAGAACCACAATTACAGTCTGCAACAACACCAACCGCTCTCCAAAAAATGCCAGGGAGGACAAGTATACAAATGGGAGTAGGTCTGGACAGTGTGGTAAGCAAAATTCGTGAAAAACCGTAAAGAAAAAGCACATGCTGTCTTTTCAAAGTGAAATTTTCAAAGAAGCTGAGTTCTTCAAAATTCATGGTTCAGAGGCTCCTTCAAAAATCCCAGCTTGAATTGCTCTACTGCTCGCTCTCTTTAGCTGGAATAACACAAGGCAGACATCTAATTCAGAACAAACACTGGAAAAGTGAAGTCTTCACCACCATAACCCCACATCTTGGGAAAGTGGATGTGAGGGTCAAGGGCCTCTCAAAAGCTGCTTTCCTTGTAACGTATATAAATGATGCGCACACAAAAAAAACCCACCCAGACAAGACCATGTTGCAATATTCCTGGGGATAATACAAAACAGAGAACTGCAACAACTGCAAGACAACTGCCAGTTACACGAAAGACTGTGCCACCCTCAACTGTTGATATCACATTCATTTATCCAGTTAGATATTCAAGATATGCAGTCGCTTGACAGGTTGGAAATATTACCTCCTAGAATAGAAAAGACAGGCCTAATCTTGTTCTCATTTGTACCTGAGCAGCCCTGCAATTAATTCAGAGCCTACTCGTTTTCAGATGCCTCAGCCTTTGCAAATACACAGTGGCTCGTGAGGGATTTTTCACTCCAGCCTCTTTGCTCCCAAGGGAGTGAATTCCAGTTACAACTCACACCCTTGTGCTGTGTCCTACCGCACAAAACAGTTTGTGGTCTTGGGGCTTAGCTCCCAAGGGACATTGAGGGGTAATGGCATTTTGTACCGCACTGAGCACAGTACCAGTACCACACAATAAAAAACAAAAAGCCTTGCTCCTCCTGCAAGGCTACATCCTTCCAGGAGAAGGAAGCTTGAGAGCTCACAAGCTCACTCCGAGAAAATCACATTTCCGTTCATATCATCCATTCAACCTTCACATGGAGCATGAGGATAGCAACAGAAAATAGTGCCTTGAAGCCGTCTATTCAAGGGTGCTGGCACATCTGTACAATTTTCATTTTTTTAATTTTAAATGCATTTGTTCAAACTCTGCTCCCTGTTACACCCTAGCACTGTCTTTGACTTGAATAGCCTTACATCAATAAGGAAACTAATGAACAAACAAGAAACCAATATTTATAATAATCTCTTTAAAACAAACAGAAGCAAAAAGCCTCAGACAATGAAGTCTGTTCCTTAAAACAAATGTGTGCAGGCACTGGCTATTTGAGAGGCTGCTCATGAGTTCTGCAGTACCTGGAGTGCCTTCTAAAATAGGAAAACATTTTATCTTGAGGCAAGTCATGCACAGGGAAAAATACGGATTTTACAAATAAATCTCAAAGGTCACGATGGAGGTACTTGTCAGTGGCACTTTGTGTTCAGCTGTAAATAATTCTGCCTTTTTAAGGAACCACCTCTTAGCTGCCACTTCTTCTGGATTACATTTCGCTAAAAGATGGCATTTTACAAAACAGTACAAAACACCAATTAAAAAAATCAAACCCAGCTTTGCTTTAATTAAGAAAAGAGCCTCATAAAATTAAGGAGGTTCCCAAGATACACAATAGGTTGAAAACAGGAGGTTATGTGAACTCCATTTTAGAAAACATAATTACACCTTTGTGTTACAAAAACCATGCTTCCAACACTATTAATAGCAGACAGCGAGTGTTCCACACCTTTTTACGTAACCTGCTGCAGCACCGGCGCGACTCACCTACCCAAACGATTAAACCAGACTTTGCACTGCAGCATCTGAAAGCTGTTTTTCCTCTCTTCTTATTATCAAAAAAACACCTCCGTGCTTTACAGTCAGAAATGATACCATTCACTTAAGTAAATTCAGAGAACTAGAAAGTTTGCTCATAACCACCAACTCTGCCTATGGCCCAGGTATCCAAGACAGTCTTCATTTTCATGTAGCTCTCTGTCACCTAATGAGGACTTCACTCCCTGCTGTGCAAGTCCACCACACCCCACAGACACGTGGGCAATCCTTCCGTCACCCCACATTTGCCTGGGTGCAGCTGATTGCAACCTCGACTGAAAAAGAGGGAAATTAATCTCCTTTTCCACCGGATCTGTAGGTTCTAACGTGACTGCAGAAGCAACAGGAAAGTAAAAGCTTTTTCTATATAGGGGTACAACAGATGAAACACAAGGAACAAAGCTGGTGAGTAAAACAACAACAAAAGAATAAGATGTTTTCAAGATATTTCAGACCACAGCTGACATCTAGCTTCTGCCTTGTTACATCCTTTCGGACAGGCTGAGTACAGAGGGGTGGGAAGTCCAGGCTCCCAGCACATGCCAGAGTGAAAAAGGAGTAATGAGAGCTTCTTGAACTGTAGGTATGGACTGTATTTGTGTACACACAAATGCACATGCGTGATCCAAGCAGGCCTGAAGGCAAAGGGCCACATGTGACATTCGTCTCCTGGTTCCCCTTTCTCCATCCCTACATGTGCTGGGGGTACTAGACGAAACCAGACACCCCTTCAGGTGACAGAACAGTCCTCCCTGAGTGCCGAAGGCATCCTAGGTCCTTGGGGTGGTGAGGCTCTGCTCTCCCCTCCTCCAGCACCATGCACCCAGGAAACTAAAATGAAGCAGATCCCCCTCTGAAGTAGGCTGGCAAAGCTGTGCTGCCTGCACCACCACGCTGGGGTTATCATTTGCTTCTCTGCTAGCAGCCGCAGTGGGGAACAGGCTGCTCCAGTGCTATGACTTACCTCTCTAAACAGCAATGGTTATAACATCTGACCCTTTCATCGTGATTAAATTAAAATCCATGCCACCATGCGAACATGTACACCTCCTGTTCGAACTGGGAGACAGCTCAGCTTGGGGTCTCTCACCTCCACATCTTCCCTTTCAGTATATTAACCTCTGCGTGATCCAGCCTTGTCAGAGGGATGGGACCTCTCCCTGAACTTCCACCCGTGGCAGACCCATCAGAAACAACCATGCTGGGAATGCTGGAGCCTGCCACATGTTTCCCCATCCACTTTCCTTACTGGGACTTGCTGACCCTGTACTTGCAGTGGCTCTTTCTCCATCCTGAAATGGGAAAGGAAATGGTACCCCACAGAGGGGAGAGGACAGAGAGACCCATCAGCTGCCTTCCCACGCTGCAGAAGGCACAAGCCCAACTCCAAGGACAGCAACAGTGCCTAGTGGTTGGCACCTGTTGAGGCTGCACTGGCACCACCACTGCGTCCCAGTATCATTTATCTGTCCCTTATGTCTGCGCAAAAAATATGTGCAGGTATGTCCTGTACAGTCATGGGCAAGGCCACACACAGTAGATGGCATGCAGATGGCTGAAAAAAACCAGTTACTTGCGAGAAGGCCGCAAACCGAGTGGCACTACTGACTTCTTAGTGCTCAACATCCTACCCAAAGCCCAGGGGAATACAAGCTGAAGAGCTTCATCCCTGTTCGCTCCATGTGGCTCAGTTCCAGCTGCCTGATGAGGTGCAGAAAGACGTCAGCATAATGTCACCTTACAGATTTTTCCTGTTACACAAAACCAGGGGACCTGGTTTTTTTTTCTTTGCAGGAAAATTTATGCTCCTTTTGAATGCCTTTACCCATAAACTGATGTGCCTATGTCTGATTTGCCTTGACAGCATGTAGATTTCAAAAACCTAATCGTGTTTACCTTGATAATATGATTATCTGTAGGAGCACCAAAATGCAATCTCCTGTTGCCTGAAAAATTATTATAAATAAAGTCATCTAGCTTTCTATTTTTTAATCCTGCCACTACTTTACAGTAAAATCCCTGATATTGCAAAGATTTACTTACTAGCATAACTTTATACACAGGCATTTGATTTAACCGAGTAATTTTATACATACGTAAATGTACAGTTTAGGCTTTGCAGGATCCTTGGTCAGAAAGGACATACCTTCCCCTGCCATCCATGACAAGCAGGGGAAAACACATTTCAGTTGGGGTGAGTGAATCTTTTTTTCCCCAAACCTCAATTTCACTAAATTGCTAGCCTAATCTATAACAACAAGGAAGAAAACACAACTGCTTGCTAAGAACATGTTCTTGTCCTTTACATTCATACACACAGGGTGAAAGGCTTCTTTTAAAAAATATATACTTCTAGAAAGGAAGGTAGCCTTTGCATCCCTTTTGATTCACTTCTAAATTTTCCACAATAGAAAACCTTCTTTAGGCAAAAGCTCTGAAATGTAGCTGCTAAGAGTAGTGTTGTCTTTGAAACACATTATGAGAAGAGAAAATACATTTAGCATTCATGACAGGAAAGCAGTTGCTTCGAATATAACACAGTAGCCCCTGTAAAGGAACCTCACCGTTCCTTAAATATGTACTCCTCTAAATCTGCATATTGCAGCCTGAAAAGCAAACCCCGAGAGTCCTAGAAGCTTCCCACTGGCACATCGTCTTTTCTCCAACCACCGGTGAAATTTTCTTCTCCTAACGTATTTCTCAGTGAGTTATTTGCACACCGCAGGCCGGCAGATACTCTCAATATGCCAAATTATGTCATTTCCATTTTCTAGGAATAATACTTCTTACAGCAGACTGGCAAGTATTTTTTTTTCAGTCGGGTTATGAGAAGAGCCAGCTCTGTGTCTTGCTGCACCTGCTGCACTGCTAAGCCTGGTATCTGGTGGGAGCCCCACAGCCATCAACAGCAATTCTGGGTGTGGAAGAGAGTGTTTGTCAGAAAGGACTGATTACAGCCTTGGAGGTATTAGCAAACGTCAAGGGGTGAATTTTCTGGATATTTGCATGGCTCAAGTAGAATTTGGTTTCCCATATTTATCATGGGATAAGCTGGTGTCTACTGAAGTTTCAATGAACAGAAGTCCCAACACGTAAAACCAAACTTCTGTGTTTTCAGGTGAAATTATGAAGATGAGCCTTTATGTTCGTGCAGTGGAGATATTGCCTGAAAGACTACAAAGAGCTGAAATCGGGGGCAGGGAGGGGGGAAAGTCAGGATTTGGTTCTTCTCATCATCCTTACCTATCACACACACCACTCTACAGAGCCTCTGGACAGCCCACCTGGTATTTACTTCTCTGAAACTAGGAAGCCACGGAATTACTAGAGGGTTGGGTTTTTTTCCTTTCAGAGAGCACACTTGGGAATCTCATTTGTGTTTCAGGCGTTTTGAACTGTTTCAAGCTAAGCTATATCCTCCACCAGAAGAGTTCTCAAAGTCATAATAATTAGAGATTAAAGCATACTTCCTATCCAAAAACTGTCATCAAACCGTGTTCTGTCATTATCCTATCTATCTACCATGAAGGTATGTTTTTGTGATGGTCTGGAGGGCTAGTCATTCTGATGGTTGCTACCGATCATCATTTCAAGATGCTTGCAGCATTGTACGGCAGAAAGCTGTGCAGCAGGCTCCTAAGGAAAAGAGCCAGTACGGCTGCCTGCACAGGAGCTTTGCCAGTAAAGAAAAGGGTGAAAAGCAAGATCGAGTAATGGAAATGCGCCACCCACATAAGCAAACCCGCTGAAGTGTCTCGCCCCTCCGCTCTCCTCACGGCTAATGAGGGGTCACCGCACACCAGCTAGGCACCTGCGCGGTGTAGCCACGGGACTTCCCGAGGCAGGCTGGACCTCGAAGGCTTTGAATTGGTGGCCAGCAAATGCAGCCAATGCAAACACGACTCTTCACATGTTACCAGCTCAGGTTTTCTCACAGCAGGTTAATGAGGCAGAGCCCTCTCACCCATCCAGCTCTAAGGCCTTCTCACTCCCAAACCTGCCGAGCCCTGAGGCTTCAGCAGAGGCAGCTCCTTCTCAAGTGTCTGTCCCTCTATGAAGGTGTCTGACTAATTCCCTATAGTCATGAACACTATGTTCTGCCCCAGCTCCTCTTCACAACTGACAGCAAAGGGTTTTTTTCCCTTGTCTGATGAATATTACCTTTTTTATCTGCCACAGATGCTTGCTAAGTCATATAATAAGAGCCTAAAATATGCCAGAGCAAACTTCTGTGGGATTTGTTTTTAAAAGCTTTGTGTATTAAG
This sequence comes from Phalacrocorax carbo, assembly GCF_963921805.1. Lineage (NCBI taxonomy): Eukaryota > Metazoa > Chordata > Aves > Suliformes > Phalacrocoracidae > Phalacrocorax > Phalacrocorax carbo. Next base: position 52,083,125 of record NC_087514.1, read on the forward strand.
GGAACAAGGCTAATGCATCTATGCTGTCCATCAATCTGTGCATCGTACTGCAGTGACTTCTGAACGGCCGGTCAACTTCAGCTACCATCTGTAAGATGTTTTTTCCACAAGTTTTCCCACAAGACTTTCCACAAGTTTCAAAGGAAACAACAGAGGGAGGCACAAACCTGTGCCCTGAACAAGGCAAAAGGCAGGCAGAGGCCAACAGCGATGGATGACGGCCAGCGTGATGTGGGGCTGGCCATGCTCAGCACATGCACAGCTCAGAAAGCCGACTGGCAGTCAGTGACTGCTTCTGCACAGCTTGAAGCAACCATGAGGACCCAGCCTCTTGATGTGCTTGTGCTAAAGGACACGGGTACACACCGTGTCCCTCACAAGACTCCTGTAGGAGCCTGCAAGCTGTGTGCATGGGGGTTGCAAGCCCATTCTTGTGGGGGGCAGCCCTTGGGAACAGCATCAAAGACTTACACAGGGCCTGTAGCACTGAAAACAGGCCATGAGGGACCTGCCCCAAGAGAAGCAGCAGGACGTTGGTGCAACCAATGAAACAGCCCTTATTACCTAAGCCTTAACCCTGTTATTGAATGTCCCCTCTTCAGGGTGGCACAGGAAGGCCATCCAGCCTCTTGAAGTGACAGCTGAAGTCAATAAGCATCCCCTTCTTTAGAGACAGCAACCATCAGTGGTATACAAGGTCACACACCTACGAAAAGACTTAGTTCGGCATGTGCACTTCCCATTCACCTCTCAGACCATTAAATTGCTGTTTTCACGCTATTCTTGTATACATCATTCTGAAACTCAGGCTGCCTGAAGGGCTTTAGGTTCAGTGAATAGCACCGGCTCCATCACAAACAAAAGGTCTGATGTGCTTCCAGCGGCTCACAAGCCCACTCCTGATGCTGGGATGACCCCGCAGGGTGGATGGTGCCCCCAGCTCTTTGTTTTGCTCCTCTTTCAGGACTCTGCCTGTAAGACACTTGTTTCTGAGAGACTCTTCTTTTGCCTCTAGCATGTTCAGTTCGGAGGCATCTCCTGTGGTGGGCTGAGCCTGCACTGCCCGCCCACCCAAGGCCATGGAGGACCCGGCTCTGACCTCACAGTCCTCTATCACAAAGCTAAATGGTGGGATTCAGCTCCTCAGCCGCATCCTGGAGGCTTCCTCCAGCACCAACAACCCATCGCACTTTGCGAGCCGTACAAAAGCCAGCCAAGTCAACCATTCCAGCACCCCCCTTCACTGCATCTCTCCAAATAGTGAGGCCATAGTTCTCTATTTTCTATTGGGTAGAAACAAATTGAATCTTCACAAGCTTTACTAATCATAAATTAATTTTAGAATTACTCAGGAAATTAGATGTTTTGTAGGTCAATAAATTCCGAAGATAAATCTATTTGGACCATGATAACTTCAATGTCCTTTTGAGCGGACCTCCCACCAGCGATTACTCAGCAGATACTCCTCTCTGCTTCCTTCCCAGCACCAGCTGTTCCCAGAAGGAATTCTCCTGCCCATCCGCTTTCAAGCCTGACACAGACAAATGCAACTATAAGCAATGTTTAAACCCCAAATCCAATCATTGATTTGCTTCCTTAGCAAACAAAAAAACCCCCAAACCCCAAAAGAGCCTGCACTTGTTTCTAACTACCCAGCCCACTGGAAAAGGCCTTATGTAGAAAAGGGAACTTCACATATGGAAACAGCAGTATTTTTCCCAAAGAAAGCTATGGCAACAAGAATTCTAGGCATACACAAAAACAAGTACCTGGGACCATCACCTTATCTGCAGGATCCGAAATGATTTTAAACCGATGTTGCTGCAATCTTGTTCCACAGAGCTCCTCGCTAATTTAAGATGAAGCTATTAAAATTAATTATAATTTGACATGAAGGAAAACCTGGCAGAACCTGGTCATAGTTTCCAGCAGCCTCATGTCCTCAGCCACCCATTCATCACAAAAGTGAAACAAAGTCCTTCTGCACTATACAGGATCCTTTTGCATCCACAAGCCGACTTCTGAACAGGCTTTTTTTTTTTTTACCATTTACATATAATTACATACTAGCCTCCAAACAGCTAGAAGCTCCACGTTCTTTTTTTGTATCATTTGTTTCTTGTGAATACACATAGAGCACAAACCCAAACCACATTAATGATAACCTTGTTAAATATAAACTAGCACGCAATTATACAAACTGCTAACACAAACAAAAAAAGCCAGGAAACTCTGATTATATGTTCACAATGGGTTCTGAAAACTAAATAAAAACAACAACACAAGGCAGCCTGTCCTGCCTGATACTGTTATGAAAAGATGGTTTCACGTTACAACATAACTTACGTGTCTCAGCACAGAGGACTAGTATGTCAAACGACACATCAAGCTCAATTTCAAGCCCGCTGCAAGGAGAGCGGAAGGGTGGGAGGAGAGGCAGCAGATGCACGCACGAACTAAAAAAAAAAAAATCTCTGATTTTCCTCTCTGCTTCTCCGCATCCTCCTTCAGGCAATCTAATGCCTGTCTCTGGGCAGTTGCTGTGATTCCCACCCCGTCGCGCCGAGGACACGCCATGTGCTGGGCATTTGGCTCCTTCCTCTCCAGAGGAAGGAGAGAGCAGAAGGTCTGCTCGAACCCTCCGTCCCTGGGCTTGCGCCAGCCCTGTGCATGCCTGCAATTTATCTGCTGTGCAGCTAAGAATGAACCCAGCAATTGGAGCCCCTACCATGTCTTTTCACTGAGATGATGAGAAACAAACACTTGATACAGCCTCCATGGTCTGCAGCTGTCCGTTCCTGACGCTTAAAAATATATACCTTTTCCAGAACAGAAACAAATCTATTGAAGGCAGGCCAAAGTCTGCCCCAGGCTGCACATGTGCAGCATCACAGCAGTCAGCAAAGCCAGGAGCATAACCCAGAGCCCTCCTGCACCAGCACCAGCCGTAAGCAAGTGCTACAACAGAGAGCCTCAAACTTGTTGGTGGAGTTATGCAAGGTCTCCGCCACAGCTGAATCTAGCTCTCAAAAAGAACAAAAGAGCATCAGAAAACCAGCACTTTCCTTAGATCTTACACGACAAGAAAATATACAGCGTGAAGGAGGGCCGTTATAGGACTGGAGGAGCACCCTGACGAGGTTTCATTAGGTGATTTCCCTTTCCGTGGACTTGTTACCCCTTCAGCCTATTTGCACACTAGCCGCGCAGCCAAACTTGCACAACGCTGGATTTCTAGGTAATTACCTTTCCCTCTTAAACTCCACACTGTTCTCACGTAACAAAAAAATAAAAGCATCAGTTGTGGAAGGAAAAAATGAAGACTGGCAAACAGGGGCAAAGGAAAACAATGACAGGAAGAAGCGATACAGGTGAGATCTGAGCATCCTTCCCAGAACCGAGCACAGGATCAAAGCGTGGAAGCAACGAAAACCAAGGACGATCCTTGGGAATCCAGAAAGATGACACAGGAATCCTGCATGACTAATACATTCACTAACTGGAAGTCCAAGGAGAATCCAGTCTCCTGAACACTAAGAGGGTACTGCCAAGCGCATTATCACCAATACGCAAAACGTTCAAGAGTAGAAAAGTAATTCCCAAATCATGGCCTGCGGGTCACTCCTAACTCGCAAGGCCATGGGCAGCAGCGTGCTGCAGAACCATGTCACAGACTAAGATGCACAAGCACGTGTGCGTCGTGTTGCTGTGCCAGTAATCCACAGCGCAGTTAGAGGGTTGTCACTGCAGGAAATGTTTTGAGACACACGTGACTGGGAGAAGACGGGTGGTAACCCACTAGTTGGCATTTTACTTGGGAAGGTGGGGCTCCCTAGCACAACACCTGAAAAGGGGCTCAAAAAGCCACCAATACAATCCAGACGGAAGAAAAAAAAAATAAATCCAACCAATACTGGGGCACACAGCTAAGACAACTTTCTCCTGGAATACCTCCAATTTCTCCAAGCTGGTTGGTTTTGAAAGGGGTTTTTTTCTACAGCTCTCTATGCCCAATTACCCTTATAAACACTCGCAATAACATGTGACTCAAAGTCTACCTATTTGTCCAAGGGAGAAACAAGAAGGGAGTGTGGCAAATGGGGAATGTGGGAGTGGTGACCTATGTGGGCTTGGGGGAGCCCGGTCATTTCCTCCAGCTTCTTCCCTCGTTCTTCTCCTCCCCCCCCCCGCCCCCCCTCCAGCCTTTGATATCCAAGTATGTTGTTGTTGAAGTGAAGGAAGATGATTTTGTACCCGTGGAGCAATTAATCCATATGCATTTGCACATAATTACACGATTGCACCTTCTCAGCCAAAAGTCCCAGCTTTTCAAGCAGGTGAGGTTATTCCCTTGGGAATTAAAAGCCGAAAGACTACTCGGCGGCAAGGAACAACCCACAGCAACACGAGGTGCTTGTAGACAAGGAGCTTATTTAGGGCGGTAGCCAGACGCTGCTTGCACCGTGTGCGTACACGGGAATCCGTGGACATCGATGGCAAGATTTCCTGCCCATTTTGCGGGCTACAGAGCCGGCTACCGTGCGCGGGGCTGAGGACTGGTTCCCAGCCTGCCGCCTATAAGGCGGGCAGCACGGCGGGCTGAATCCGCCACCGGGCATGAGAAACGGGTGACAGCCGCTCCCGGCGCTGCGCCGGGCTGCAGCACGGGAGGGCGGCCGCGCAGCCCCACGCCTGCACCGCTTAGCGGGAGGGCAACTTTCAGGCGCTGGCGCCCGGGCGCGGAACGCCTGCTGCCGCCCGGGAGGCCGGGGCACGGCGGCGGACCTGCCCCTGCACGCCCGCACACCCGCCGCTCCCCCCGGCCCGGCGGCAGCTCGGCCCCGCCGGGGGAGGCTCCGCGCCGCCGCCGCTCCCACCCCGCGGCTAACGGGGGCCTCCCCACGGCTGTCCCCGCGCCGTGCCCGCCCTTCCCGAGGGGCGATCCCACCGCCGCCCCGCGCAGCCCGCGTCCCGCGCATCCATCACCATCCCCGCGGCGCGGCTTACCGGGACCGCTGCAGCTCGAAGGCGGCGGCGGGGCCGGGCTGTCCCAGCTCGCCGCCGCCGCCGGCGAGGCCCTGGGGGCTGGCGCGGCCGAAGGGCGCCGGCAGCACCCCCGCCGTGAAGGAGTTGAGACGGCCGCGGCTGCCCGCCGCCGCGGCGCCCAGGAAGGCGGCGGCCGGCACCTGCACCGCAGCGAAGGCGTCCTCCTCCTCCTCCTCTTCCTCCTCCTCCTGGGCTCGGGGGGGCTCGGCGGGCGCCGCCGGGGGGCTGCCCAGCCGCGGCGGCGGCGGCGGCGGCGGGGCCTGGCGGGGCCTGGCGGCGGGGCCGTCGTTACCCGGCGGCGGGGGCCGCCCGTCGAGGGAGATGCTGGTGAGGAAGGAGAGCGCGGCCTGCCTGCGGCGGGGGTCGCTGCGCACCGGCGCCGGCGGCGGCCCCGGCGGCGGCGGCCCCTTCCTCGGGCAGGGCTCCGGCGGCGGCAGGGGCCCGGCGGCGGGACTACCGGGGCTGGCGGCGGCGGTGGCGGCCGCCGCCATTGTCGGCCGGCTCCCCCTCCTCTCCCTCCCGCCCTCCCTCCCTCGCCGCTGGCCGGGCGCTGCCTCTCGCTGCCTGCCCCTCAGGCGGGCGGGCGGCGGGGCATGGGTGCCGTCGGTCCGCCGGGGTGCATGGGGGTGACGGGGGGTGCCCTCCGCCCGGCCGCGCCGCGCCGCGCTGCCCCGGGCCCCCGCCGCCCGCCCGCTCCGTATTTATAGGTGCAGCCGCGCCGCCGAGCGCCCTGTGCAATAACACGGCAATCACGTGTGGGAAACGGGGAGCTGGAGGAAAACAAAAGCCCGGCCAGCAGCCCGAAGGAGGAGGAGGAGGGAGAAGGGTGGGTCTCGGCGAGCTCCCTCCTTTCAACCTCTTTTTTTTTTTTTTCTTCCCTTTCACCCCCTTCCCTCCTCCTCCTCCTCCTCCTCCTCCTCCTCTTTTTCCCTTCCTGGATGCGTGGGGGCGGGCGGGAGCCGGGGAAGGTGGAGTCTGTGCCCGTAGAACACGGCACACGGCCCGCGGAGGCTGGCACCGGCGGCACCGGACCCGGGGGCTGCCCCCCGGCCCGCCGGCGGCTGCTGGAGCGGCCCGGGCTGCAGGCGCGCCGTAGCGAGCGGCCCCGGTGCTGCCCCGCCGCTTGTCCCGGGTGGAGGCGGGCGCCCGGGGCTGGCGGGAGGCGGGCGGCGGGGGGTCAGCCCCCCGGGGGTGCGCTCGGCGGCCGGCGGCGCCTCCCCCGCTGCGGTAAGCCTGGCGTCAGCCGCGTCGCACCGCCGGCCTGCTGCAAAGGCGTGCGTGCAACTACCGTCTCACGAGTTCCCTGAGGAGTCAAAGCAGCCCCCTCCCCAAGCCTGCCCTCTCCCCTCCACCAGAGAAAATGCAAGCGCTTGGTTTGCTGATACAGCCTGAACCCCAGAATCTGTGCATTCCCTGTCCTTTCCTAAGCGATGGCCGTTGTGCAGCTGGCCGCAGGTCTGCGTGCTCCCCCTTCATCCAGCTGCGGCTGGGGAGGGCGAGCAGCCAGTCCCACCTCGGCACAAACCTCCTTCGCTTCTTCATGACTTTTATTTTGATCAATTCAACCGTGCTACAAGTGTTCTTGTCGTGTGATGATAATTTCATCAACAGCTTATGTAAGGGTTGGGTAACAGATACATACAAACAGCAGAACATATGGTTGTTGCAAGATAGCGATGTGCGCCTTCTTCATAGAGCGTTACAATGGCTTGTATTATATCCCAGTTGTAGCTGGTGGATGATTTACAGTCATCCCAAACTGTCACAAATACTGTAGTGCCCCCTACGATTTTATCAAAAGTTTTCTAATTTGATAAAAAAAAACAAGATTACTTGGTCAGAGAGGGGGACCTAATTCTATTATTGGAGAAAGCTATGGGCGTGGGTTTGTGTCACTCATTGACCTTCTGAGCATTCAATTACTTTAGAATCGAGCTCTGTGACTTGGACTAATCTCTGAAAGTTTGGCCTTTACTGACACTGAGTGCCACAAAACCTGAACTGTAAGGGGCCAGGTCCCTGGGGTGGGCTCCTTCTGCAGTGACAATGCTGCATCCTGAGCAGGAAGCGCTGAGCAAGGAAAGGGGAAATGATGGAGGAAAGGGATGTTTCCCAGATCCCACCTTCAACTTAGAGAGTGTTACTCTCTTCAACTTAGAGAGAAATGCTGTTTTGAAGTAAGCATTCTCATTTCAGACTGCTCTCCTGAGGTTCAAGCTGCTGCTTGTCTTTCCTATCAGAGGGCACTGGTGTGCCTGTCCCTGTGGCACCTCAGGGATGGATCATTTGGATGGGAAGTGGATTGGCCTGAGTGCTAGACTCACCTCTCCAGAGAAGAGCCCATCTGGCATCCCCCACCTGCTGGGAGGATGCTCTGTACTCCTGTGGTTGCAAAGTGTCCTTCAAACTTCTGTTTCGGAGAGGAAGTCCAAGGAAATGCGGGCCTGCCACCTTCCTTTGATGGGGCAGGCAGTGCCCATTTCTGACTGTGGGCCCCGTCCCTGCAGTAGGAACCAGCGGGATGTCTGGTGGTGGTGCAACAATGCACTCGGCTCCCGTGGAGGAGCTCCATGCTCCTTTTGAGGCAATACCGCTTTTAAAAGAATTCAGGACTTTTTGGAGGAGGGTTTCTGAGCCACAGAGAAGCGTCACAGCTCTGTAGCCTGACAGTCAGCATGTTCCCTGGATGCTGACCTCTGGTCCGAGGACTCTACTAGATGGTAGATAGGTCTTGAAACTCAGGCATCCCACGTTACAGCTGAGTAAGGTATACACTGGGATTTTTTTCCCCCTCTTACATTTCAGAGAGGAAGCCGCCACAGTGTATATTTTTTCTCTGGAGCAAAAAAGCTTGCTATGGCAACTAGACCTGGAGTCTATTTTCCAAATCCAGCCTCTCACAAGAGATCAGTCTGGGAAAGAGCCACCACTAAAACGCCAGGTGGGGTCCCAGGGGTTGGTCTAACTGGGGACAATTTTTATGAGTGCAGATGCATGCACTCCTTTCATGAAGTTACTCTTGTGGTGGGATAAATCACTCTCTGTTGTAAGCGTTATTTTTAATGGAGCCACGACCGCTGTTCCAGAGCTCCTCTAGAGCCATCCCAGAGGAAAGTGTTACCCTGGCCTTGTACACCCTTGTGTCTAGATGCTTTTTGGCACCTGATTTTTACAATACTGACTCTGAGATTAGGAATGCTCACATGAATGGTTCAGCTTACCCAACCTCCTTGCATCAAAATTAGAGGGGTGGGGATAAATTTTACGTCTCTACTAGCCTGGCTCATTCAGCTGCATTCACCTTGTCACCCAGCGCAACCTAGGCAAAGCGCATGTCTGTGCTCACCAGCCTAACTACCTCAGTGGACCTAAACTGATGCCCATGGTCTAACATGCACAGCCGCCTCTGGAGATGCTGTGTGTGCACGGGCTGCCTTTTCCAAAAATCACGTTGAAGGCGGCTTAGAACATCCCTTCCACTGCACGTGAGAATAAACCCTGTCTGAGAAAGTCACATCCAAGAAGAAAAGCACGACTTTTTCAGTCTGAACAGAAGCTATTTTTGATAGTGAGTGGGGTACCGCAGTACAAAGATAATTGGCACATTAAAAATACCAGGTTCTCTAGACCTATTTATACATTTAGTAGCAAATTTAAATGAATGTGCGCAACCTAAGGTGAATGTTTTTTTCCAGTCACTTATGCCCTTTTGATCTGTGCTTAGCAAAACTATGGATAATTACATGTGCTATAGTAGCCCTGTCTGCTGGAGGATATGTGGAAATGTTAAACAAATTGACTTTGCCAGCTGAAACTTTTTTCTTTGATGGGGAACCAGTGGTTGACTAGAGGAAATAGCAAAGTTGAAAGGAAAACCAAAAAGACATATTCTGGAAGCTTGCTTCTGTGGCTGTTTTTTCAATCATTTCCCTCTTCGAATTCTCTTCCAGCCAACCAGCTCTACCCAAGTGCAAGCAAATGTTTTTATTTCACAGGTCACAGGCTTATGTAAGCGGTTGGATGACAAGTGGTAATAGGAGTGGTAGTGCATGATGGCTTTTTTCACCCAGTGCACCAAGAGCTGGGAGAGAGACTCATCACTTGTGGGTGTTCAGAGACAACATGGAACTTGGGGGGCAGGCCAACACAGGTGAGTGGGTTTAAAGAGCTTGAGGTGGGCAGAGGGAGTTCGGACAAAAATGAAAGCTCAGCAATTTCCCAGTCTGAGAAATTACATTGTAGAAATGGTGCCTCTGTGCATCTGCCTTCAGAGGAAAGTTAATCCAGGTGTGGAAGGCTCATGGTGTCTTGGTTTTCCTGTAACTAGTGTGAGGGCAGTCCTGCTGCAATGCAAGCGTGGGGCCAGCAGGACATGAAGAGCCAGTCTGAAAGGCCACAGAGCTTGAGCTAAAGCTGGGCTCCTGGGTGGCTTGCCAAGCCAAGTTTAAAAATAACATTGCAGGTGAATCGAAAACTTCACCTCGAATTTGAGTTAGAGGCAGGATTTTTATTATACCAAGAGTTAACTCTGCAGGAATAGCTGGTCCTGAGTCACCAGCGTGAGTCACCAGGACAGTTCTTGAGTGGCCCCAGCATAGCACTTGCCTGCTTTAGTGACAAAAGCAAGTTTCTTACTGTCGCTGATAACTTGTTAGAGCTGCAGAACCGAGGCAGCTAGTGGAAGAAAAAGTAAACACAATTGCCTCTTGTAATTTTGACAGGCTTGTTTTCTGACTATCAGGATCAATCAGGTAACGCTGTTATGCAAAGCTCAGCAAAGATGTAGTCTGGAGATAATGCTTCTGCACTCCTGTGGTTGAGAACACAGATCATTATTACTGGTGGTCATGGGTATCATTATCAGATCTCAAGAGTCAGCTTTCCTGTAGCCTGTGAGCACTCTTGCTATGCAAGGCTTCGGAGAAACAAGAAATGTATGATCTTTATGAATGCTTATTTCTTTCCTTCCCAAACTCCCTTTTTTCAAAGAGAATTGTACTTCAAAAGAGGAAAGCCGTTGTAACATTGGAGAAAGACTTGGAATATTAATTTCATAATCCTTCTGCTTAGAAGGAGTATCTGGCAGAAAAAAAGTAGAGGGAGTTTGAACACATTGCACTGAGAGCCGTAGTTAAGAATGGAAATTGGATAAAGACAGTACAAATTCTTTACAAAAGACTAATACTGCATCTGGATAGCAAAGCCTGTTTTGGTGCCAGGCCCTAACCTTCAGTCTGTTGTAAATTTAGCCTGATTCTCAGAAATGCTAAGTTCTTGCGCATCCCATTGGTGATTTTTCAGGAGCCTGAGTGCTTTCCTTGTTGAGCGCCACCTTTGCTAATTGAAACATAAAAGCTTGACACTAATATGAGTGCCACCTTGTTTGAAGAGGTGTGTTCCTTGGATAGGTGTAGGTCCGCACTTGCCTCTCTATGAAGAACCTAACTTTGTTTGCTCGCATCGTTCTGGGGTAGGTGCCAACCTCACCAAGTTAACCTGACCTCCTAACATCATGGTTGAAGTAGTGTGCGTGACTGCGGGGCAGGACATGCAGAAGCAGAAGCCCTCAGCAAAGATGAAACGGTGTCTCTGCTGAGGTCAGGGCACCTAACCTGCCAGTTATTTTGGATGTCAGAGGTGCAGCGTGCATGGTGTTTGTGTGCGCGTTGAAAGGTTCCTGAGACCTTCAGTAAGCTAGTAGTGTACATGTGGGCGGTAAAGCCAATTTGATAGTCGTTTGTCTCTTGGAGAAATGAGGGTAGTCTAGTTAAGTCAAAACTGGAATCTGTATCATTACTCCAACTTATGGAACCTTTAGGTGAGGCTGGTAAATGGCAACAGCCATTTAAGAAGAGTACGTAACATTTTCCATTGCTAGATCCATGCTAGATCCAATTCAGGCCAAGCATTTCTTGGAAAACTTTGGTCAAAATGGTTATGCCAGCTTCAAGGGCAAGACCAAGAAAAATACATCGCTTTGCCCGCATTAGAAATTCTTGTGTCCTTTCCTTTTAAATACCCCAGCATCCCTACAATGAGAGAAGAATTTAGGAGGTGGGCTTCTGTCTCGGAGGTGGGGCTGGGGAAGGAGGAAGGGGTACCCTTCCTGTCAAAATCCACCCACCTCTGTCCAATTTTAAGCCTTGGAATCATAGTTTGCATATGCTAGCTAGGGACATATTCCTGCCTAGCAGATAAACCTGCCAGACCTACAGGAGTGCTGGGAGGGATGCTCCCAGCTGCTCCGGGGCACGGCGGAAGCAGCTGCCAGACCATGGGTACAGAGCAGTTGAGCAGAGCGGAGGAGGGAGCAGTGTGTTTGGATGTGGAGAGGGAAGGAGCTGCAGGAGGAAAAGATGCCATCCTCGGGTCCGATGCATACACAGGGTGGCAGCTGAGGGCTTGTACATCCAGCATGAATTCCTCCTTACTTTTCCTTGCACGCTTAAATTTTTAAAGTACCTCATTCAATTAAGCTGGCTTTGAGGTGTTTTTGTTGTTGCTGCTGCTGTTTGTTTGCTCTGTATGCTATTGGATCCCTTAAAGACCCACACTAAATCAGGAGCTCTGTTTTACTGGGTGCTGCTAAAATGCTCTCCCGTGCCTAAGCGAGCTTGCGGGATAACTAGAGAAAACAAGGAAGGCGGCCATGTCAGAACTGCAACTGGAATGTGGCTGTTGCTGGCTCCTACTGGAGTGATTAAATGGGAACAGGGCCACATAGCTCCTCCCTCCCTCCAAAAACAAAAACTGTGGGCACTTGTACAGAAAACAACCCCTGCCTCTGTTTGTCCTTGTCTTCCTGCAGTTTTCTTCTGTGAAATCAGGTTTGGGTTCGTTTTGCAGTATCATAATAAATTAACGTAGGCGTGAGGTTCAAAATGGAGTAGTCTTTATTGAAAAGAGGAATGGGCAAATGTCCTATCTGCCTGGAAATCTCCTTTAAGCAGCGGCGTAAATAAAAAGCAACTTGTAACTGCAGTAGAACAGAACGACTGGTCGCTAAAAAGAGCTTTTTTAAGGTTTTCATTAAGTGGCAGCTGTGATTTATCCCGTTCTTTACCATTTTGAGACAATTTGGAATCAAGTACAGAATCTCTGGGCATTAAGATTTCAGAGGGAAGCCTGGAAGAACATCCGTCTCCGTCATGGCGTCTGTTAATTTTTAATCGCCTTGGGATAATTTTAAAACCGGCTGCAGTTTTCTGAAACATTCACATGAGCAAGTCCTTCAGTTTGCTGGCTGCTGAGGGTAGGAAAATCCTCCAGTTCACAGGACAGTCAGACTGAAGAGCTGGGTGAGAGTGAAAACAATGTTGACACCTTCTCAGACACGGTCTTCAATGAGTAAAAACATTAAATAAATAGCATCTGAAGTTCCTGGATGGACGTGCTGGTGGAGTGTTTCACTTCAGAGACTCTCCTACTAGTTCAGCTTGACTGGAAATGTTTAATATCCAAGAAAAAGAGAAAAAAAGTTCAAAGGATTTTTTTTCCTCCTCTTGAAAATATTAAATTCAGGGAGTGTGACTCCAAAGGGAATGGAGGAGGCAAACGGAAAATTTTTTGGCAGCGGGAGCTGGAGTTTTGCGTTCAGCTCAATGGCATTTTTCAGTCTGTGTGCAACGTGATCTCCCGTGAGCACCGTGCTCAGTTCACTCCAAAATTTCAGGGGAGGTTTCAGAGCCCTTTTAAGTTCAGGAGATCCTCAGCGGGTAGTGCTCATCGCAGGCTGGTGTGGAAAGCAGGAAACCAGAGGGGAGAAATAAAACCTGTGCCTGCACCCTTGTGTCATGTCACCTCAGGCCACCTGTATAAGGGTCTGGGGGGTCTGAAGCCACTTCTCCTTGCCCTGGGTCTTGCCTGGGTCCTCCAAGCAATACTCTCGGGTAAATATTTGCCACCGGCATATTTCCAGCATAATAAAACCCACCCAGGTCAGCTCTGCCTCTGTCCCAGGATGGCCAGAAAAACTGGTGCAAGCGACTGAGCTGCTGAGAAGGAGGGTGAAAGGTTGGCAGCCTCAGTGGCAGGGGGATATGGGGCCAGCCTGAGCTGTGGGCTGGGTGGCAGGAGGATGGTGGGAGCAGGCTCCCCAAAAGCCTCTGAGTTGCCAAAAGCTGTGCACCTCCGATGCTGGTGTGTGCCTGGTGGGTGGGGGTCTCATCGCGGGCTGGGTCAGGTCATGGGCTTCCCACCACAGCCCTCCGGAGGTCCTTCACGGGTCCCTGCAGCCCTGGGCTGCTATCATGGTGCTCACGTGGGGCTGCTTGCCTTCCTGTTGGGGGGAGAGGGAGTCCAGACCCTTGCTTGAAGAATGGCAAATTCACCTGCAGAGGAATGGCCATGGGTGTCGCAGCTCTGCGCTGGTCCCCCGGGGCAGCTGGATGCCCACAGGGCAGGGGATGGCTTGCTGCCATCGTGGGGGGGAACCATCAGCTCAACCCCAGCCCAAATAACTATAACTTTCCACATGCACGTCTCACATAATCCAATAGAAATTAAAGCTGCTAAAAATTGTTCTAAACAGGATACATTTCTCGTCTGAATGTTTTGGCAGGAAAGTTTTGTAAGCAGCAAATGGAAATGACATAAGCGTGAAGGCGATCCCCAGGCAAGACAGATCCAAAGTCTTCTGCTGTCTCTGCTCAAACTGAATAGCACCTCAGTGTAATAATCTTCATGTTGATATCAATGAGGCTGTTTAAATGAATGAAGCATTCAAGTGTAGAACAAGGTAAGGGAAGAGAGACGGCATTCAAACCAAAGACTAAAATGCAAGCCTCCTTGAGCCCCAAAGAACAGATAAATCCATTAAGCTGTGAAGAAGTAAGTGATGGAAAGAATCCATCAGATCCATTCTAAAATTTATTGTGAAATAAAACTTAATTAGGGGCCAGAAAGCAAAATGAAAGGAATGGCAATGTAGCAGGAGGGAGCAGCTCTCCTAGCATGGCATTTGGTACATATTTGGTGCCTCTGCAGGTCCTTTTGTTGGGAAGCTTGGTACACTGGTGTTTTCTTCTTCCCAAGTGAACGTTTAAGCTTAGTTCTAATTTACTGCAATTAAACCTTCCAAAGTTTAGTTCTAATTTACTGCAACATCTTTGGAGGTGGCTGGTTTTTGTGCCAGTCCCTCAGGAAAAAAAGAAAATGTTCAGATATACACCAAAAGGAATTAACAAGATTTTGGATGTGTGTGTATATATATATATAAATATATATATATATGAATGTATGTGTGTGCATATGTATGTGTGTGTATATGTATTTTTCACTTTGCCCTGCAGGGATGTAATTCTGACTAGATATAATAGGACATAATACATATGCTCACACTAAAGCAGGAGAAGGAATGCATAGCAGAATTATTCTGCTGGCTGTTTTTGGAAATGTTTAAGCCATCTCCATGATGTCTGCGTGACTGTGTTCCTATGGGAACAGGCTGCCTCAAAGCAAGAGGCTTCTACAGCAAGAGTAGGTGAATCCTGGCTAAAAACTTGGGGTTTGCCACAAAACTAAATATTCTGTAAATATCAGGTATTCTGCAATATTCTGATTAAATTCACTTATTTTCGAAACTAATTGAAAGAGTTCTTTTCTGCTCTGCCAGTGAGGTAAGGTGCAATCAGCCACCTTCAAATCATCGTTAGGACTAACTAGTAGGTCCTCAGTAGTAAAAGCTTTTTCAAACCCTCATCACAACCATGGTGTTACTTCCCAGAGATGCACCCTAATGATGATACCCCTTCTGAAAAGCACCATACTGCAGGAGTAATCCTATGGGCTTTCACGGGACTACTGCTGGATGAAAGTACTATTCTTCATGAGAGAGCATGCTAGAATCTGGCTTGATGTTTATGTCTGCCTTAAATGCATATCTCCTCTGAAAAACATGGTCTTGTGTTGTATATTGAAAGAGTTTTATGTTGCCTTAATGTTAACTTGCAGCAGAAACAATGCTTACAGAAGAAAACCCTGGAACTTAAAAGCTCTGTCAAATATGACTTGAAAAGAAGGGATTCTGGGGAAGAAAAGTGTCAGTCAAAGACTCAGCTGGACAGGGAGCTGGGCCATCTTGTCTAGACCGTGCTCTTACCTAGAAAGGTTGGACTAGATGATCCCTGAGGTCCCTTCCAACCTGTGATTCTGTGATCTGACCAGCTGGTCAGCGACCAGAACGGTAGCTGCAGCTAGCCCCATGCTTCTTTGGATCAATATTCCCTGAAATGAAGCTGATCAAATATATCTGTGCTTTATTTTTAATGTCAAGCTGTTAAAATTCCCAGCAAAGTAGCCGTTATGGCCCTAAGTGATGCGAAGGAGACAGAGCTTAACCTGCAGTTCTTTGCCAGCAGGGAAGGAATGAACAGACTGGAAGTAATGGGGAGGCTGGGACTTGAGTTTCAAGGTAAGTTTCTAAGTTGGGGGAAATAAACGGTTAAATGGAGTCAGATGTGCTGTACATCAAGGGCACAGATGTAAATGAAACCTCAAGTGTGGTCCCATCATGTCCCATCTGGCACTATGAGTCCAGAAATACCAGTTTTCTAGTAGAAAGAAATTAAACAAGGATGTCAGAGTTGTACCTTCCAGTCCTGGTCTTATCCTTCCTGTAACCGCTGCTGAAACTTCTCTCGCTCTGTTCTCAGCTGGTCTATGTCCTGTCTCTGCTGGTGTAGTCCTGGCTTCCCTTGCTGATGCTCTCATGTCAGTGCAACTCCTTTTGCACCTCCCTTGAGGTGCAGAGGGTGGCCAGGGTGATACATCCACCTGCTGAAGGCACAGGGACCTTGTGTGTGCCAGTTCCCCTGTCGCCCGTAGGGCAGACGATGGTGAGATGACCCTAAGAAGAAATCCTAAAGTTGCTAAGACACAGCAGATTTCAGACACTGGTAAAAACCTCCAAGAAAAGGACTTGATGTTGAGAAACTTGAGGCACGTTTCAGGAGAGATCTGCTGCCTGCACTGGATTTTGCGGTACTGGTGTTATGGGTCACCTCAGCACCTCAGAAAGGGCCACAAGGTCCCACTTCCCTGTACAGTTTTACCTGAGTGATTGTTTATTTTTGGGGGTAGAAAGCATGTTTATGAGAAAAGGGAGTGAAGAGGAACAGACTGTAAAGAAAGGTTTAAAAGTTGCAGAACTTCCATTAGCGTTGAAATTCCTCTTTCTAATCTCAAGAAATGTCCTGGTTTAAATTTCGTACTGCTCTAAACAACAATGCCATGTTGCCGCCGCTCACTATTTTTGTTCTTAAGGTACAGCAATTTTGAACTGACAGCTAATCAGCATTTCAGTGGACTGAATATAATATCTGATAATATACCATGAAGCATACTGTGCTCTTGGAAACAAGCATTTGCCGTTTCTGCCTTATAGCTCACAGGAGAACCACACAGTGAAAACATGGGTGTGTTAATCCTTTGTAGGCTTGATAAGATGTGAATTTGTTTGAATAACCGTCTGCTGGTCTTGAGCCTTTAGTATTTGCTTGCCAACCAGAACAAGGTAGGTGAGGGATATGTTGCTTTTATTGCTCTGTACAAAGCATGCCTGCACTGCAGAGAGGATGGTGGCCCATAAAGGTAAGATGACAAAAACAGGTAGGGTCACTTCTCCCAAAACTTCAAACGCTCAATTTCAGTATGCAATTGTTTCCAAAGAGGATATTTTTAAAGGGCATCAAGCCAAGTAATTTTAGGTCAAATGTGTGGCTATTTAAGGAAATACATTACAGAGCAGTGACTCCCATGAAACATCATTTGAATTGTGCCTGAATCTGTGCAGTTTTGCCCCAATTCAGAGCCAGAGGACAGCACGTGGTGAGGCAGGACACGATTACGTTCGGTGCCAAACAGGCTGAGCTCTGAAAAGTGGCTGATCATGTTCAGGGAGGATCTTTCTTTTCACTCTCCCATTGAATATTCCCTTGCAGGTGTTACAAAATGCGATAGCCTTGTGTGGGTGAAACCTAGAAAGAGCAACTCCCCGCATGAGATGTGCCGGCCCTGTTCACCATTCACAGGATAAACCCTGTTTTGTGCCAGGGTGCCCCGCTTTGTAGAGGGAGTTTACTCTCCCCAGACAACAGCAGCATGGGTCAGCATTGCCCTGGGGGTGAGTGTTTTCAGAGGGGAGGAAAAGAAATGGTTCACAAGGGAAGCAGGACTGCTTTTTCCTGTGAACGCACCAGAACACCAAGTCCCTTTGGCGTGGAGTTTGCTGATTTTCCTCCTGCTGTGTGGACAAGGAGCCTTTCCCCTGGATGTGATCCCTGACCTGGGCAGTGCCCCCTGTTCATCCCTCTGCCCTCCTGCAGTGTCTCCTCTGGAAGCAACATGGCCCTGCCATGCACAGCGGATGATTTCAGCAGGCCGTTTGAAGTCCATCAAAGTGATCTTTAACACAGTGTGACCAGCTTAAAGGCTTTTTTCTTTTGCATTAGCAGCACAAGGAATAAAGCACATCAGATGCGGGACATGGCTTTGTCCTGCACTGGAGCACGGGGGCTTCAGCAGGACAGACTGCCAGAGGAACATAATCTCTGCCCTCACTCTTCCTGACCAGGGCTGATGGAGCTGTTTTTCTAGTGAATATCCAGGCAGACTATTAAAATTAACTTCTTCCTCAAAGCTTCTGCATTGAAGCAGCCACCCTGCCTCTGTATTTGCCTTCTTCCTATAAATCTCTGTGCTGTTCAACGTGGCTCTCCTCTCCCAGGCAGCCTGTCCCTATCCCACGTGCAGCCAAAATTACCCCCTACGCAATCTTGGAGAGCACTAATACCTCACTTTAGTAACACAAAACCACTATTTTAAGGACTTAGAGGCGTTCTGCCCCTGTGTCAGTTATCTGAATGTCACCCATCAGCTATATCACAACCTGAAGTGAACTGGACGTTGTGCAGTGCCTTGCGCGTATTTTGTCATTAAGTCACTAGGCAAGAGGGTTGGGTTTTGTCTGTTTTTATTTTGTTTTATTTGTGTTTTAATCGTCATAGTTTGCAGCCAAATTCTAAAGTCCATGGTTAGGGCCCCTAAGGTCAAATTTCCTTTAACTCTTGGTAGGGGAGGGGGAAATTGAGTCACGACCTTATGATCTGACCATAAGCAAACAATCTGTTGTGGCAAACTCACAAGGGGATAAAAAAAATATGATGATTCAAGGCAACAATATCCTCAGCCTGACATCATCATTTTCACAAAGGCAGGGGGTAACAGCTGTCTCCTTATCAGAGGATTATATCTTCCCGCTGTTATTGCCGTGACCCTAAATAAAACCTCTAATGCCAGCGCAGCAGCGTGGCCGAGGAACACAGCGATGGCAGGAATAAATCCCTCCCTCCTGCTTCGGGGAGGTTCCTGTGGACAGGGTTGTCTTTCTGGAGCCTTAATTCAATTATTTTTTCTGTTAGGTCCAGAATGTGGACATTCAAATTATCTTCCTTCTACCACAGATCCCTTTCTAAAATCAGAGGTGAAGCGTCCTAGTCCTGCTGAAGATGTAATTGAAAGGCATATACAAATACAGTGTTTAATTCCAAGATTTTCCTGTGTTCTGGTTAAAAACCTGCTGGATTCCGAAGCTTAGGTTGTGCTAGATTTAAAAACACATGTCCATCCAAGAGCACAACATGAATGAATATAAGCATTAAATTCTGCTGACTATTCACTCGCAAATTTTTCCACCACATGTGATTCCAGGACAAATATTGATTGAATAATCTCTGTGCGTGTGAAGTGTGGCCTGACACCCAGAGCGACCTTTCTCTTCCGTGTCTAATCACCAGAGATAGCTGTAAGCTTCCTTTTGTATCAAAAATCTTGTTTCATAACCCAGCTCCCCTGCTCTTTGGAACCTGAGTTTCTCCGTTTGTTTGTTCAGCCAGTTGAGGTCTGCTGGGGTATTTCTCTGTTTTGTTTGCTTGTTAGCTTTGTCGCTGGCTGAAATGGCCCTGGGGTGGGTTTGTTCAAGGCTTTTTTGTTTTTTCTGGAAGAGTTGGTGGAGAGTTTTGTTCTCCACAAATCGGCTGGTATCGCTGCACGTGAGGTTTGCCTTGCTGCCCGCTGCTCGCTCAGCCGGGTGGGCGGCATTGGTGTGTGTGCATGTGCGCGGGCACTGAGCATCCGCTGGGTCTCCGCTGGGTTTTATCCAACGGGCCTCCCTTTTTATTTATAAAAGCACTAGCTGATATATTTAGACGCTGATTTTTTTGGGATGCAAGGCAATGACAACTTTTCTTACAGAGGTGCTGAGCCCTTGGGGCAGGTGGAAAGCGGGGGGTGGATGGTCAGGGCTGGTGTTTGTTCAGGGATGGCTCAGGCAAAGCTGGGGAAATGGAAGGTGCAGCAGGGCAAAGGAGTTTGGATGAGACACTCTCTCTTAGGAATGCTCTTTGTTAAAGGGAAAGAGGAAAAATATTATAATTAACCTTATAATTGCTTTTCACAAATGCAGAGTACAGCATATAAAGTTCCTACAGAGCTCACGGCCTCCCTGGAGGCTTCCCACAGGAAAGCTGGGGGAGTACCCAGGCCCCTGCACACATGTCTCTGTGCCCAGCCACCCTCTACATCCTGGGGAGCCACGGTGGTGGGGGCCAGGGACCGGCCTGATTTGTCTGTCATTCGTGCCCTCACTGAAACTGCAGATGTCCAGGCCTCCAGCTCCCAGCAAGGACATGCACATTCACAGAGCACCCTCCTAACCTAGAAGCTGTATTATTTCTTCTCATGTTAACTAAAAATATTCATCTTGGTTTCTCCTGAGATTATAATTCTTACTTCTCTGTGTAAATATATATATGAAAATAAACACACACACACTATATGTATATATATCTCAATAAATATATAACTATATAGCCCTGCCCTCCCCTTTCCTTCTCTTCTCACAGACTGATCAGTCCCAGTGAGAGGACAGTAACTTTCCATCACAAATGCTTTTCCTGTGACTGTTTTTTGTTTTCTAAGCCTGCCACATGAAAATAGACATAATATTTTCATTTTGGTTGTCTATAAATAAATAGAAATTTGATTTCCAGAATGTGCCACAAGAGCAAATCAAATTGTTGTAGGATTACTACCCTTTTAAAAAATACTCTTATGATTTACATACAGATAACCCCTTACTTTAAAAAGTACTGTGATGATGAACTAAAATCTCTATTACACAGCGGTTAATTATAGCAGTTACAGGTTTGGTTGGTATTTTCTCCATTAGGTATCCATACCTCAAACCAATATGCTCACATCTTTTTGTTACATTCTCTTAAAGACATGATTAAAACTAAATCTTAGTCTTCATAGGTCTAAGACTGTGTCTGAAACCGTGCACGTGCCGAACTGAGGGGATAAGGAGCTATAGGAAGCCCTCTTCCTCCCCTGCCTGGCCTAACCCAGCAAGTAAAGACTGGTGTGCAGACTTCAGCTGCCAGCAGAGCTCCCCTGGGGATTGCATCCTTCTCCTCCTCCTCGGCGTAATGGCAGAAGATTGCTTTCCCTGAGGATTTTTCACAGAGACAGTCCATTTTAATATTAGCTTAGCTGGCAGAAGGCAGCAATGGCCCAAGGATAACGCTGGCAGTGTAGTCTGCAGGGAGAAAAGCACCTCTCTTCTCTACTGCTGAACCCCACTGCACCTCCTGAGATCACATGGGGACCTGCGGGTGGGTCACAAGTCAATGTGGACACTGTCAGCTTCTGCTGTCCCACCCCTCCTCCTTCACTTCAAGTTGCTGCTGGCTGTACAGCTCAATCCCTCGGCTTGAGGAAGGTGGGACCTAAAGCAAAGCATAGGAGGGACTTAACATCACCTGAGATTTGGATTTTGCCTGCCCTGAGCAAGCATTGTTAAGGAAGCACCACAACACAGAGGCAATCTCAACACAGTCTGAAAGGAAAATACGGAAAAATTTACTTTAATGCCCAGCGCAGATACCATTACGACTCAGAGCTTTAGCTGGCTCTGAGCTGGGACCCTCTGGCAGGGCAGCAGGGTGCTCGTGACCCTCAGTGTTGGGGTATGTGAGATGGTGCTGTCCCAGAGAGACGTTTTGGTCGTTAGTAGTTCCACTGGGATATCTGCTTATTTCACATGGGAACAAGCCTCCCTCCTCCATAGAGGGTGTGAGTAAGCTGTATGTCCAGATGATGGTCCAGACATAGCCTGTGGGAAGCTGGGATGCTGTTCCATGAGAAGAACACCTTGCTATACTTTACCTGTGTCTTTTTCTATACTCTTTCTTTAAGTCACAGCTGTGGTTCAGTGCACCTCTGCTCCTACTAGGTGTGCTGCTCTTCCCATGCCTTCTAGACATATGGACCAAGCCTTGAAGCTGCCTTTCAGTTTTAAAATTTCAGTACGGGGGAAAGGGGTTCTGGCCCTTGGTGAGGACTGTCCATGCAGCATGCATGAATGCTGGGTGTGCTGACCTGGAACAGATTGTGCCAGACCATTTGGGTCACTGTATTGACCGCTTGCTTTACCCGGCATGTTTCACTGTTCATTTCCCTCATATGTGCTTTGGAAATCCCTGCTCCAGAAACGTCTGCCTGCTGAGTGAGCAGGCTGAATATTAGGTGGAAGCTAGAGACATCTTTGCTCCTTTTCTAAAGACATGCAGAGTCAGAGGGTGTGGTGGGTTGATGGTGGCTGGATGCCAGGTGCCCACCAAAGCCTCTATCACTCCCCTCCTCAGCTGGGCAGGGGAGAGAAAATATAACAGCATAGAAGGGGTAGCAGGAGTCCCATGCACTTTCTCCTGAGTTGGTCTCCTTGGAAGATACATGTGCCTGTCTGCCTCTCTGCAGTACCTTCCTCCCTTCCCTTCCCTGTCTCCTGTGACTCAGTGACCCCATGTTCATGGTGGCTTTGCTGTCTCAAGGAACTTACCCAAGGAGAAGGAACTGCACGTCTGAGCACAGGGAGAGACAAGGGACCATGGGTCTTTTCCGTTACCCCAGTCCAGAGAAGAGACATCATGCAAGACAGAGATGCTCTGGCTTTAGAGAGGAGACTGGGGATACAGGAACAAGCCAGGGATATGGGTGCCTTGGAAAAAGGGGGGACCAGGCCAAACTGTGCAAAGTGCTGCAGAATGGGACACAAGGCTTGCAAGGAAAGTCACATGGTGGTATCAGCACCTGGCAGTATTGTTCTGGGCTGGGAATGCTTCTGCACCATACTCCATGGAGCTGGTGCATTATCCATTGCTCCTGTGTCACGACTTTTAAATTACTACGTTCCTCCAAGTTTTAATTTTTTTCTTACCGTGAGGCTGTTCGGTGGAATGAAATCCTAACTTGCATCCATCTGGGGGCCAAAAATGTCAGCGGGTGCTGAAAAGTGGTCTCTGATGAGGGATCAATATATTGAGATATGCTGCACACTCCTGCTGGTACAGGTCTCTGAGACAGAGGCTGTTCCTTCTTTGTGGTAGCAATAGTCACACCTGCACGTGGGTGGTGGATGTCAGTACGGTGTGATACGGACAGGGACGGATGCCTGTCCCCATCGCACAGGCAGGGCTCCGACCGAGTGAGCTTTCTGCCTATTGAAGTACCCGCAGGAGCACAGCTTGGACAGAGGCAAACGGGAGATGACAATACAGAGAAGAAGAGGAGGCCCAATGACGTTGGCTGCTCAGCTTGCAAACATCATGAGGTAAACCCAAGCTTGTCCCCAAGGACATCTCCAAAGCAGAGCAGCCCTCTGGAACTGACAAGTTTATTGCCTTTTTTTTTTTTTTTTTTTCCATTGCCTCTTCCATGGAAAGCATTAGAAATCAGGAAGGATTTTTTTTTCTTACCCTTTTTTTCAACCTATGGCTGCAACCAAAGCCTTCAGCACAGGACTGTGTCAAAGCCCCAGCTGTGCGTGCATCTCATGTGACAGGGCTGCCTCATATCAGTGCGTGGCTTAAAAAAGCTTACTTTAAAAAGCTGCTTTGCGGGGAAAGTGAGAGCGTGGACCAGCTATTCACGCTTAGCAATGCTTGCAAAGTGAAGCTGTCTCACTTGGACCCAAAAGGCAGACAAGTGCATAAGGCTGACCTGCTTCCACTGTGTCGCTTCTTTTCCCAGTGGGAGGACACAAGGCGTCACCTGTGAAGTTTGGTGTCTCCGCTCAGTCGGGCAGCGTGTTCCAAGCAGCATCACAGCCAACACAGCCAGTCATCCTGGCGTTTGCTGAGGCGACTTTCTCCTTGATACCATGTCTCGGGAATTTTAAAGGGAAATTTAAAGGATCTCGGGAATTTTAAAGGGTTTGAAAGCTTCCCACTACTTTCCTTGCTCAGGAAGGTTTTTCCTGTGCTTGTTTATGGTTTTGATGTGAGAGCAAACAGGTGCTTTTTTAGAAACAGGTCAGAATTCCCAGACTTGTAGGAAATACTCTGCACTGTTTAACAGCCAAAGCTAAACACTCAAACTGTCCCTGTGAATAACCTGAGCCGTTCCCCCATTCAGGGCACTTCTTTCTCACACTGAGAGCTCTCTCGCAGCATAAGTGGTAGGACACCATCTGTGCACAAGCTGGAGAAACTTATGTAAATGTTGCTGCTTTGGGGGTGCTATTTAGAAGGTGCTGGGCTAAATGATTTATTAGTGTGCCCAGCACTGATGCTGAGAGGGTTTCTTCTCAGGTTGGCTTTTATCACTGACACCTCCTTATGGGGTCTCGCTTACTGGAAAATTCCTAGTAACTGGATAGTGGGAGGGACCTGCAGCCCCAAGGTCATGTAGCTGATGATCTTCTGCTCGAAGCTGTGTAATCCCTCGCAGCATGAGAGAACAAAACCCACAGGTAAGGCCATCCTGGAGGCATGGCCCTGTGCAAGTGAAATTAGATGGGAGAAGATGCAGCTCAAAGTTTCTCTCTCCGTAGCTTTTTTTTGCTTTCTTATTTTTGCATAGGGTCTGAGTTAGAGGTGTCAGTGCAGCAGCCAGAAATTACTTCCCCCGTACAGATCCCTCAGCAGCTAGCAGCAGAGACAGGGCGTACCCCATGCATCTTGTAAGCCTTCCCTGTTTAAGGGAAATCCTTCATTTAGAAACCCCAATGGTCTAAAACTCATTTAATACCAGACTTTAGGTCACTCATTCATCCCTACTGCTTTCAGCAGAGCAGAGCCCCGGACACGGGGACTCTTGTTTTAACATTCATAAAACTTTATTTGTTGGGGGTTGCTGGATGCAGCAGCCCAGCAGGCAAGGATAGCTTGTAGCCAGGCTGAGCACGAATCCCCAATAGGTGCACACACAAAGCCTGTACACACGTGGCTGTACAGCACGACCCAGAACTTGGACAAGCAGCACAAACAGCTTTAGTCCTGTCCCCCTCTGTGTCTGGTCAGGATGAAGGTGCGTCAGTGGGAAATACATACATACACACTATGAGGACAGCATCTGTCCTCTTACATCCAGTTTACCCAGTAGCTGCTGGCACCTGGGGGGCACACGTGCCCCCGAGGTCCCCAGCCCCACTCCAGTTGCAGGCAGGCAGACCCCCTTGTGTGTACAGACATACACACAGAGGCTATGGACTCCTCCAGTAACCAGACATGAACACCCTGGCTGGCCCTGGAAGCTCGCCTCTCCCTTTGCACAGACACACGCTTATGCGTGTGTAGGCAGACGGGTCTCGCAGTGGACCCCAGACCCCACAGTCCCTCCCTGAGTTGGCCTGGACCCCCTGTACCTGCCAGTAGCCATCTCCTCCAGCTGGCTCACAGGAAGGGACACACACGCATCTGGCCCAGGCTTACCTCCGCTTTGATACGTGGCTCCCAAGCCACCTACCCCACTAGCCTGCCAGGAACAGTAGGGACCCGCCCCCCGACCCATGGAAATAGAAATGGGGTTTAATGAGCAGGACAGACAGCAGCGATGAGATGCCGGGCATGGCCAGCCAAGCGTACTGACCAGACGCTGTTGATGTGCGCTGGCCTCTTATCCCATAATTTTTCCACACTTGTCATTCCCCAAACCACCATGATCCCTCCCTTTCACCACTTGTGGTTCTTCCCCATAACATCCTATAAGTTTGTGCAATCCCAAGATGCTGTTCCCCTGCGTCCCATAATGCGCCGCCCCGCCTCAGACTGTGAGGTGCTCGGGAGAGCCTCTTCTGCTGTCTCACCCTGACAGATGTCACCCCCGGCCCATGGGGCTGAGGCTGCCCTGGGTCAGCCCCGCAAGGGGCAGAGAGGGACTCGTGTCCCCAGGTGAGGTTATTAGGGTTTCCCCACCTGCTCTCATGCCTCCGCGCTTCTCTGTGGAGGGGGGGGGTGAGCCTTTTGTCACATAACAACACCAGGTCTGACACACGGAAAACTTTTTGCCCTCTCAGGTTATTTTGAAAGCTTTGCTTAAATAAAAGCAGAAATTTATACAACCATTTGATGGAGCTTTAGCGATGCAACAACTGTGGGCTTGGCAGTGCGATTGTGACCCTCAAAAGCATTGCAGCAGTGAAAGTGGAATGGTCTGAAAACACAACCAAAATATCTAAATGCACACATGTAAGTAGTAAAAGAGAAAGAGCTCAGAAGGGCTGTCAGCAGGCCAGGAAAATCCTGGAATTTCACGTGTTGAAAATTCATCAAACCTCCTTGATATAAAGTTACATGCAGGCCACGTCTGAGCAATGATTGAATGTCTATTATCCCAACGCCTTAAAAATTGAATAAGCTAGTGAATGGGCAGTTCGGAAGTCATCCCTGGAAAATTGTCCCCTTCAGCATCAGCCATGGCCAAGGAACATCAGGTCCTTTGTGTTGTAGCTTTTTTTTATCTTTCAAAAGAGAGAGAGATGTGCAAAGCAGCAGATTTCTGCTTGAGGTCTGCGGGGACAGCAGCCACAGACATAATCACATTATTTTATTTTTCCCTGACATTTTTCCACTGGCATGATTTATTCTTGGTTACTATATAGCATAAATACATAAAAAAGATGCAGTTCCCTCTGCCTGAGTGGTAAAAAACACAGAAAAAGAGGCAACCAAGATTCAAAATACAGTAAGCCAATTTGAAATATTTGATTCAACAGCCACCAGTTGTATGCCGGCTCAAGGAAAGCCACCAGAGTAGGTTAATCCAGATTGGTGAATTTTGAAAGTGGCTGTAGAATAGGTCAGGATCTGATATAAAGGTTCTTGGCCATCCTTATGTTAACGTGCTTCTCTGGGGAAACTCTGGGGAAACAGAATACTTTCACACAAAGCTCCCTCCACATGGGCTGTCCTCTGCCAGTGCCCCATCCTACGGCCAAGCTTTTTGCAATGAGATGTGAATTACAGCACCTTGCTTTCTAATTGCTCAACTCCATCGCGTTTCAGAGCATCTTGAGTCTCTTGCCCTTTGAACCAAGATCCCTTTTTGAAAACATTTCAAGTTAGTCTGAACCGAAAGCCTGAATCCAGAATTGTGAAAGATGGGAAATTGCTGAGGAAAATATTTTACAAGAAGGAACGCAGATGACAGCTCTTGGCAGGCAAGCATCAGTTTTGGTCCCGAAAAGGTACGTACACCTAGGACTTGGAACCAAGCTGAGCAGATTAAAGCAGGGTGCTACCTCTAGGTAGCAAACTGGAGTGGCAGAAAGTAGCGTTTGTTTTGGGGAGATGCCTGTGAGTCTCGTAACCGTGCGTTGAAGGCAGTTCCCCGTAGGAGAATGACTCAGTGCTTACTACAGCTTGTGGGTGTCTTTGCCTGGTGTAACAAGAGCTACCATGGGTTATGGGGACATGGGGGAGAGCCCCTAGAGTAGGTCATGTCAAATTTACACACCCATTTGGAATAATCGTTTGTAGCCTCTTTGTAATTAATGCCTGAAGTCTTAGTGTTCGTATTCTCATGTCCTTCCCAGTTCAGTCCTAGGATAAACAAATTCTGCAGAAGTTTTCTTTTGATAAAGCCCAAAAGATCCATTTTTATACATTATGAATTGGAAACAGTTTTCATCTCAAAGGGAAATGTATTTTTTAAAAAATTGTTTCAGTGCTAGTTCACATTTGCTTTAAGGAACATAAATGCCTTCAATAATGAACCCCTTTCTGTAAGGAGATAATATATGCAGTAACTTTAAGCTGGCACAGCCTGGTGACCACCATTCTCCACGGCACAAACCTGTCTTTTTAAAAAAATATTGATCACATTTAATGACTTATGAAATCTTAGCCTCCAAGATGCTGTGTTAGACCTGTTTGGTCACCTAACCTCTTGACAAAATTTTCACAAAAGCCTTACAGAAGGCTTATTCTTAGCACGGAGAAGAGCCTTCACAAAGCCTGGACGAGTGCAGTTGTAGAGCAGCTTACCGGCAAGCACCGCTGACCTTAGACTCCCCTGGCCCAATGCTCTCCATCAACTAAGGCAGAAGTTGGAGCAGATGAGATGTATATGCAATTTCTTTCTCAGGAATGCACAGTACTTTTCAAGAGTCACTAAGAAAATACTCTGTGTCAACACTCGGAAGGTGAGGAATAAAAAGGGCTTTTTCACATCCCCCCCCCCCCCCCCCCCCCAATGATTAACTCTTTCAACACAGGCTTGAGAAGAACAGTCATATTTCCGATGATTTAATGTGCTTCTCTTTTATAGACCAAGAGAGAAGTATGGCTAAAAACATATACTTTAAAACTTTTTATATTTCCTTTTTTCCTTGCTTAAGTGTCAATTAGGACTAAACTTCAAAAGTCCCATTGATTTGTCTGAACGATTTGCCAAGCATGTAACAATTTATTAGCAATTAATAGAGCGCATTTGGCAGGCTAGCAAACTGAAAAGCATTCAGTTGATACCCAGCAAGAGAATCACTTCAGAAACGCATATAAAGAGCACAGTCATTTCAGAGAGCGTTGTCATGATGAGTTTGAGTTTCTTGTCTGCTTCTATGGATTTGACAGTAACGATACAAACTGAATTGCATTAGGACAGAGTGAAATACCTCAAGAAGCCAAACAGTTCAAACCCAATCCTTTTAGATGTAATTTTGTGGAAAATTTTGGCTTTTCGTTCCGAAGTGAAACTCTACTACAACTTGGGACACTGGATGTTTCCATGGAATAGAAACAGGAAAGCAGCTTTTCTGATTTGCAACTATTAGTGTCTTGGTTCTAATTATACCCGTCCTTACACTTGTGTGATAAGGTGTCTGTACTTTTGCAAACTGGCTTAAGTAAAAGAAAATTTGAATTAAAATAATTGCCTCTTCTAGGATATCTGTTCAATATTAAAAGAATATCAACTCATTATCTGATACACGTTATCCAAGATAATATCAGCTTTAAGTTTTTTTTTTTCCATTTTATGCTTCTTTTCAATTGCAGCTTAAATTCCCAAGCTCTCTGAAATGGTGAGTCATTAGGAATGTCATTTCAAAGACTGTATTTAATCTCTCTATCTTTTCCCACAACTGATTTACCCAAGGGCACGAGTAAAGCATGTGTAACAGATTCCCAAAGGCCTCCAAATCATTATTTCTTTCTTCTCCAGACTTATTTTATTCTCACTTTATTTAAAACTGTTCTAAAAAGAGTCACCGAGTTGGTAATTTTGACTGTGAGGGAATTGGGTGGCTTTTATCATCACATGGGTTTGAGCTGATGACTGGATCTGAATTTTGTCTCCTCTGCTTCTTGTGCCTGATGTGTCTGATCCACAGCATAGTCCCATCTATTTTTACTGTCTTTGGAGCTCAGGCATATAAAGGTCTTGCCTTTTCTACCACTATGGGATTTTTTTTAAAGCCTTCTCCACATGAAACTGTTGGCTAAGTATAAACAATGTTAGGTAAGGTATTAAGTAAGTGAAAATTAATTCATTCAAAACAGTTATCAAAGTTGGTGAATATCAAACATAAGAGAACAAAAAACCTAAATGACCTCTACTCTGAAGTTTAAAGTCCTAGGTAAGAACACCAAGGATGTTCTACATGAACTAGTCAGAAATAAGAAGGAAAAAAAGGGAGATCTTCTGTATTTCCAAATTGTCGTTAAGATTATATTTATTCTGCTACAGTAGTTGAAATGTATTAATACGCGTCGTGAACCCATGGAAGTGGTATCTTCGGAGAAGAAATGGGTAGAATAGAGATAGACATGGGACTCTTCCTACCATTATTTCTGGGGATATTTTCCTCCTTTTTCTTGTCTGAATCTCTCATGTGTGTCACCAGATTGTGTTTAAAACTTTGCATGTGCATTGGCTAGTTCCACGCGTAGCCACTTATTGACATAGATGTAACCAGATGTTACTGTTTGGATCTGGTAACATATTCTAGTTTGAGGACACCTTCCCAATAAATACATGCTTTTAGCTTAAATCAGCTTCCCCGTCTGTAATGAAAAACTTTTCTCCCGTACTGACCTTAAGCTCCAATTAATTTTCCTAACAAGATGCTAAAAAGGAGCCTTGGCTACCAATGAGACTCTGATCAGCCTTTTTCATGGCTGCAGCTGAATGCAGACAAAAACCACCCAAGGGCAAGCGGTCTTCAAATGTCCTCAAAATTCCTGCTGGGCAGGGTTATCTCCCACCATTGCCAAGTGTGGGAGACAGACATCTCGCTGTCCTTGACTGGCACCTCCCAGGGCTTCCCTTCACAAGGAACATGATGCAATCACTCCTGGGGGTCCATGTGGCTCTGCTGTGATGACACTTGCACCTCAAGCACTGAGCCCAGGATGTGTGTCCTAAAAGTATTCTAAAGAGGAGAAGCAGATTAAAGAGTGGGAGACAAAAGACACAAATGTAAGCCAGGAAAAATCTCATACTATATGGCCATCAAGGGGAGAAGAGATTTATCTATATTTACAGCATTCATAATTTCAAACCTGACAGTCAAAATGCATTGTGTATTTTTACAGCACATCCTTGTTCTAAGACACACCATCGGAACCCGTGCTGACCCATCACTTTGTAACCTGTAAAATAATTCACATAAGACAACACTGTATATATCAGCTACGGCACACCTTTTCTCCATGTGCTGACATACAGGAAGGCAAATTGTCCTCCAAGACTGCACGCAAAGCACAGACTAAAGAAGCAAGAGGAATTCTGAGAAAAATGCTTTGCATTTCAAGTTTTTAATCCAATAAAACTGTTCTACATGGGCACGAAGCAAGCTTTGTCCATCTTCCTCTGAGTAAACTTTGGGCTTGTTTTTCTGCACTGTCTTGCTCCCTCCCTTGGTAGTTGTTGTACTTAGTTGTACACAGAGAATGCTCCTGGAAATTTTATGCGCACTCTGTGCAGGAACAAAGTGAAGAGTGAACCTGTTCAGACCGAGTGGCCTTTCTGCGCTAACACACACAAAAAAAGGTATCATTAGTTCTTTCTTCCAAATTTTCCACAGCTAATTAATTTCAATACAGCAAAGCCCTTTCTTTGAGGATCAGGGTCAAGGCCAGGCTGGTTTTATTGTTGATTATGTCTAAAAAGAAGAGTCCACTGATACCCCATGATGTATCAACAACTAGCACCTCACCACTCTCTTGTCCTCCTCTTTTTCCTCTGCCTATAATTTTGTCCTCTTGTATTGGGTTTTTTTCTTGGACAGAGTTTCCATTAATCAGCAGCCAGACATTGTCTCCCTCCTGCTTCATTAGGGACGAGCCATTCATCCTTTCAGCATGAGAAAGGCAAAGTTCAAAAGCACAACTGATTTAAAACAACTGATAACCAAGTTGGCCTTGCAGGCAGCACAGGAAACACAGCTTGCCTATGGACATTTTAACCACAATCTGACTTCTGCACTCCAAGCGGTCCAAGAAATGGCTTATGATCAAAGGCTTGCTCTTCAGGCTGAGGTGTGTTTGCGGGTCGGACAGACAGTGTTCTGGATGCGCTAAAGCCAGCAACTTGCCATCTTTTTGTTTTTGGGAATGACAGTAGGCCACTGACTTGAAGGCCAAATTGGGCGCATGCCAGTGTCTTAACATCACAAACTTGCATATATGCTAAGTATTGCTAGGAATACAGGGGCGACACTCTGTGCCCCAGTACTCTAGAAGAAGCTCTGCTGGAACCCCTGAGTGTCACCTTGGATGTGAATTAAGAAAAGCTGACTTTCAGGAATCACTTCAACCAATTCCATGGGGGTCATTTTTGATGATGTCAAATGGATGGGTTTGTAGATACTACTGTCTCCTTGGGGGTTGTTGCTACGACAGATTCTTATAAACAGAAATGGGATGAGGCTGCTAGAACATGAAGTTGTCAAATTCTCCCTGTGAGGGGTAATGTGGTAGCATCATATATCTATGTATTCATTAAAAAAGATGCACAAATCCTAGCATTAAGTACCCTACGCTTTCCCTTATTTCATAAAATGAGAAGAGGTAGCATGTAGAGGCACCTGAATCCCAAGACACTGTCACAGACAAGGAGAGGAAACTGGAAGATCGCTGTGGCTGTCCTGGCGTGAGTGTGAGATGGTGGAGGTATGACCCAACAGGCACTGCTATTCAGAGATTGCCATTTGGATGCTCACACCTGAATACACTTAAAGAAATCCCCACCCACCACCTCAGCTTGTGAGTAGTGACTTTGTGTAAGAAAGTATATGAATATTTGGCTCATAAACATTGGTTTTAGTTAATTATTCCAATCTCCTCCAAAGACACTAACCCACTTCAGCTTACAGCTTTTATCCGAAATTCTATTTCTTCACTGCTTACAGATGTGGAGAAAAACAGCTCCCGGAACACAGTCCACATCCCTGACAGCACAACTGACCGCAACTGCAATGTGCTGCCATAATATAGGTAAGCCATAATTAGAAACTGCAATTAGAAATTACTGCAAATTGAAATCCATAACTGAATTTCTAAGATCTATAAATTTCAGTCTTTCTTTTTGGTACAAAAAGTTGCTCAGAGTTCTGGTATTTCTTTAGGAATTTCTCTTACTTGTGGTCTGTCTCAGCTGTTCTGTTTCTATTCTTGTTTCTAGACTTTTAATTGATCTCTTACTTGTCAAGATGAAGTTTGGTTCTCAATAGTGAAATATTTTTTCTGGCATTAGAACAGCTGGGCAACAGATCTAAATTTTCAAAGGCAACTGAAGTCTTAAAAAAATTGGCTAACTGAAGAGGAAAAAAATGGTAGTTCTTATATTGTTTTACATATAAAAGCAGTTCCATACCGTCCTCTAGTGGAGCAGTACTATCCTCATGGACACTAACTGCCTTTCAGAAAAAAAGCGTGTATTGCTAAAATATTCAGTTAGATGCTATTCACTCTTATGTACCAAAAATCCCTGCAAAGCATCTCTTGTATTTTTCAGTTGAAATACTAATGAACTCTGAAGTAAGCAGAAGTTAGCGGCAAATGGCAGAGTCTAAATAATGGCACATTTCAGCAAGCTTTACAACTATAAATCTGTGGACTCAGGATACACATCATATGTTTAGTGACACAACTCTTAATCTATTCCTAAGTTGGCAGATGCAGTCCTAAAGCTGTGGTACATCACATTTTGAAGGGGAAAAGGTATCTCAGATAGTAGGACTCCCTAGTAAATACACTGTGGAATTTTGGCAGTAGGGAAGATGTAGTACGGCCAGACTGAGGGACACCTACTGAAACACAGATACTTCCCCATGGATACTCTCCCAGCTTTCTGTAAGCTAGACTTCAAGAACTCCTGAGACAGTAGTAGTATCTTTAACACATCCTTGAGGACTTCCTTCTACCTTATAGTCTTTTTCTTGTATCCATAACATCCTGCAGCAGTTCTATAGCACAATCCAAGGTTCATCTGTGTTATGTAGGAAGATGCTCTTTTCTGCTTGTACCTAAACCTGCTGCCTGATGCCCCTCAGTGAGCAACACCTCCTGTTTACCATTTCCACACTTCATTACTTTGTTGGCATCTATAACACCCCTTCTTCTACGTCTACTTTTCAGATTGGATCTTTCCTTCTGCTTTGCGAATTCCCTCCTTCTGTTCTATATTCTAGATCTACTTGTACAGTAAATAATTTAACCAACCTTCTACTTTGCTCTCCACCCTTTCTCAAAACACTTACAAATAGGCTGAATATAACAGGTCTTAGCTGAACCCCACAGTAATTTCTTCCTGCTATGGTGATTTGATGTCTCTAAAGAGGTATGATCTATCACCAAATCTATGTTTATACCATGACACATTGGTTCTACTATGAGCTGTCAGATGAACCACCCTTTCACACCTTCAAAGTCTAAGACAACCAGCAGAATGACTTGCCTTTAAAAAGTACTGATTCTTCATTGTATTTACCCATAGGTCTGCAAATCTTGTTCATTACACTCCTACCCATAACCCAACTGTTCCTAGTACTCCATAAAACTAATCAGGCTGCAGCTCCACTGACCTCCTTGAAGCCTTTTTAAAAAGCATTGTCACTTTGTACTCCCTGACCATCAAAGCTGCTTTAAGTGACAGGTTCCATGCTACAGTGAGGGAGTTCAACAGTTTCTTCTCTCACTTTCGAATCCATGAGAGTAGCCTCCAGTCCTGGCCGCTTGCTGACACTCATTTCATTGACCTTTTCTGCTATTTCAGTTTACAACAGCTCTTCCCATCCTCCCTGCAAATAGAGGTTCTTTAGCACTTCCAAAATGAACATCAGTGCAAAAATTCCAGCTTTTGTCGCCTTTAAGTGTTACCATTGTAGTTTGATCATTTACCCTACAACGTACTGTGAAGTTTACTCTTTCTGACAGTTTTTAAAAATAGGATTTATAATTAATTCTTTAAGAACCTTCTTCATATAGCCTACTTTATAGCAAAATTTACTCCTGATGAGTTACAATGTGCCTCCACTTCTCTTTTTGTGGCTACAACTTCTACTTTGTAAAGGCTCTCCCTAGTTATAAGCAGCCTCCTACCTTACTTTTTTCTCAAAAACTTTGTTTTGATGGATAAATATTTACTGAGAGCATGCAAAGGTTGTCTTAAAACAGTTTTCAAGATACCTGCAAGAATTCCACCTTTTTGGGAACACCTGTTAATTTTCTTCAAAGTTCTCTAATTTTCAGGAAACTAGACTCACCTTGGCATGGATTCTTTGACTACCTGCTCCAAGAAATGAACTTTTACAGTGTGTAAACATTTATTGTCAGCATGTGTTAGTATATATGGGAATGACTAAAGATTTTCACTGTTTTCTGGCTTTATGCCTTTGCTATTCCTTAGGATATAACCCTGTGAAATGCTAAAGCAAATCAATCAGCGAAGCCAGTAGGATGGGGGACAGTGCCTAGCGATACACCTTCTTCTATTTTTCTGCAAGGCCTGTGATTTCAACCTAAGGGGAGTTTGTATACTTAATGTTATAGTTAAATTAATCAATTTTTTTGTTTGTTTTCTTTTTAGGCACATGCCATAACCTCTCCACCACTAGAATCTACTTCCACTCCTATATAATTACATCTGGAATTAAATGGTCCTATCCAGCAAGTTTTTAAACACATACCTTTTTACACACACACACTTACATCTATAAAACACAAGATTAGAAACTACAGATACATTTCATATATATATATTTAAATATAGATATGTTTTTAAAGTATCTGTACTTTCTTTTATTTTGGTTTAAGGCATTTAAATAGTTGCTTGCTTTATGATCTCTTTTTAAAGAGAATTCTCACTGGTTGAACCTAACTCTTATTGTACGCTGCTTCAACATTTTATTCTATTCTAGAATGCTGTTTTATTCTTAAGTATCTTATAGTGACCTTTGGCCTGTCTACCTATGTAAAAGCATCACCCTGCCTCTGTGGTAACATATGCTTTTACTCTCCAAATCCAAGTATGAAACTATATCCCCTGCTACAAAAAAAATAAAGTACCTCTGGAGAATCCTTCATAATCTAGTGGACAGCAATCGTCATCACCTAGAAGAACTCCGCGCATAGCTGTCATCCAAACCGAGAAATAATAATGCTTATCTCCTTATCAATAAATGAGATGTGTACAAACAGATCCAAATTAAGAAAAAAATACTCAGTATTCTAATTTAAATGCTGAGGAAAACACGGTGCTATACACTTAGCACAAAAATTTAAGACACACACTTAGATTACATGTTTTTTTTATACCTCCAAACTATTAACAGTAGATACCTTTCATATTTAACACAGCTTTATTACAAGTAGATATAACCATTATTGCCAAGAGAAAGGCTATATAAAAAAATCCAGTGCAAAATAAAAGCACCCTACAAAATCGGCATTTGTTCCCATTGACAGGCATTTAGACCTTGCAAGAACAAGTGATTTCAGCGACTTCAAAACAGTTACTCACTGACACAAAGTTTAGACAGGATTTGCTGGAATTTTAGCAGTTGACTTTGAAGAAAAAAAAAATGGGAGACTCATCGTCTGACAGGTGCAAAAATTAATACAAAACATATTAATACAATATGAAACAAACGTACATTAAATAGTTTTGTTTCCTGGTACATCAGATTTTTAAAGGAATTTTATAAAATTTACATATTTAATGTAATGATTTATCTATCGTTGTGGAAAACAGTTCTTCAAGTTTATATTAACTATAAATATCTAAGGTCAGGAAAGATACTCTTCAAGTTGGCGTGCCTTACTTCCCCATCCTTTATGTCTTTTGCTCTTTGCGCTTTGGAGAAAACATTACAGTATAAGGCTGCCGTCTTTTTGGACGTTGACAGGGAGCAAGATCCTCTTTAATATATCCTTAAAAGAAAGAACAAATCTGAGGTAAGAAATACAACATAGAGACATGCATAACTTCAGTTTCATTTTTTTGTTTACCCTCAAAAAATAACTATTGAATTTTTTTCCTTTTATGGCAACTGGTTCTCACTTGACAAAAAGTTAGATATCCCAGGGCGCAATATAATTTATAAAAACACTCAGCTGCTTTCTAGTAGATGACAGCATAGTAATGCAACACAGACAGAAAACAGTGAACGAGAGAATGGAAACTGTGAATTGTTCATCTACTCAAAACAAAATTGCATTTTTTCATTGTCTTTTCTACAGAAGACTTTACGTAAGAGTCACAAAGTAAGTACTATAAATTCAGTTGACTAATAGAAATCACTTGTTAAAATGTATTTCCCAGTATACACAGCAAACTTCAGGCACATGTGCTTTGTGAATCTAAGTAGTACGTCCCTCCATTTTGAGTGCCTCCTTATTTATTAGAGACTTGTCCATCTGGAAGAAGCCAAACATGAACCTATGGATCAAACACACCTTGAAAGCTCCCTGATAAGAAAAGTATACAGAAAACTTCTATAACATGCCTAACTTAGCTAACACTGATAGTAAGCAGGCATTTTATGCAAATCAGTTACAGTACCTGGCTTACTGTTTATCAGCACTAACAGCCGCTAAAGTGAGAGTAGCAGATTCCTACTTCATAGTTGGAAAATGCTGTCTATGCAATTCAGTTATTTAAAAAAAATCAGCACAAACCAAAATTGGTTCGAGATACCAATACGAAGTAGAAAATACATCCTTTGTACCCCACTACTTCTGAGTGACAGCTGCAATTGCTCATCATGGGAACTCTCTGGTGTTTTGGTGTCCTTGCTGCACTTTTGAGTGATATGGCTTTTTACCAAGTAAGGGCTGATCTATTCTCTCTCTGATATGCTGTTGAAGACCATTATCAACCAATCAGCCCTTATTCTAGCAGAACAAGGAAACAGCCAAAAGGATAATTTTAATGAGGTTGCAAGCGGATTCCAAATGGGTAGTAAGAGACAATCTCCCCAAAGCATCTCAATCACCTGAAGTTATAAACGGACATGGCTAGTTTAGACCAGCTTTCTCATCAGGTGTAACAGGTAAGAGGCAACCAGGCTGGAAGAGGAAGGACTATCTGTTCATCTTGAAAGATAACGATCAAGAACCAAAGGTGGTTCTAGAGTGGTGAGAACTCTCTCATTAATTAAGGGTGAAGGAGGCATGGATTAACCTCAGCCAAGCCCTGTCTAACTGGACACACAAGAGATGAAAGTGACTGCTCACAAAGGAAGCAGATTCAGCAGCATTCCTGAGGTACTGGCTTAGCTGGACTGAGGGACTCACTCTCCCTTGTGTGATCCCAGAGACAAATTGATGGGGGAAAAAACCCCGAACCATTTTCCTGAAGCCTAACCAAGCCCAAGGAAGCTTAATGGCCTGCAAATTCCATGACTAGCTTAACCCTTTGCAGTGGATATTTAAGAAGGGGGAACTTGACTAGGGCTTTCAAGAGTAAATTTGACTTTTGTCCCTCACAATGCAGGGGGAGACTTAAACTTCTAAACACCATGTTTGAAATATGCATATTTCTTAGAAATACAGCTTTAAATTTAAATTAACTTAACTCAGGGTATCTTGATTAAGCAGTATGATTTGCACTATGAAAGTTATGGAAGTCCCTAAAAATCAAGACTCCCTGTTCTTAAGGATTACAGATGACACTGCAACACTGTCACACAAGAACACATATACATCTCTGGCTACATTTTCCTATACCTGACCTGAAACTGTTACGAGATAAAAATTAGTGACGATTAATGCTTCACAGCTAATAACATATGCATGAATAAAGATATAAGTAATTCAAAGAGAGTTCATAGAGGGCTCCTTGCCTCAGAGTTTCCCCACTTCTGAAGAAATGTACATATAGCATACTATGCGCTCACCATGTTTTAACATCACGAGTAAAAACTCATTTTTATACCAAGCTCTAGGATTTAGAAGAATTATTTTGGAAAGAACAATCTTCTCTGTGAAGAGGAGTGGGGTTAAAAAAAAACCACCACCCAACAGCTTTTGAGTGTCACTAACAAGCAGGGTCTATCTATTAAAAGCTATTTAATCACACCCTACCTTCAACAGTTCCATTATCATGTGGTGTTATGGAGCTCTAAAGATACAGACAAAGGACATCAACAGTGCTGCCTCTCTCCTCAGTAAGTAAAATCTCTTAGTCTTTGCTTTTGAAAATGTTGACCCAATTCTTGCTCTGTTTCAAAGACATGTAGGGTTTTAATTAAGTTCTATGAAAATCCCATTATTTCTGCCCTCTCTATCTAGGCTTTAAGGTTTCTTTTTATTCCCTTCTTCTTAGCGGTACAGGATCGGCTAAAAAAAGACAATTTATTCAAAATAATGGCTGCTGAGAAGTAAACAGTCCTCAACAAGACTGGGTGAGAAAGGCTGCTTTATGAACTAGAGAACCATTTTGCGGGCGGGGGGATGGGGCCAGACACGGACGACACCCTCCAGCTTTAAAAAGTGCTTTGTAAGCCTTTTTTGCACAAACCTCTTTCCTCACAAGTTTGGGTGGAAGGAAATCCAACCTCCCAGAAATTTTCAGGAGTTTTTGGAGGGGTGTAGCGAGATCTGTGTCTTGAACAGGAAGCTAGTTTCTTTTCTCTCTCTTCTTCTGGAATGTCTGCATAATACTGAATGTTAGGAAAAAAAAAATCCAAGTGAATAAATTCATACATATAAAGCAACTGCTTTACACCATGACATTGTCAATCACTGTTTATTAACACAGTTATCTAAAAATAATGGTGAGGATAGCCAAGAGTAGAGATTTGTTATCCAAATGACAAACACCTGTCCATTATCCTAAAAGCTTACTGAATTTACAGATTAAGTATAACCCTATCGTGGCAAGCCTGTTATCTTTATATCTTTTAACATACCATAGGTACAAGGTCTAGGCATGTGTACAATTACTTAGTCAACAGTTTTACTGTTTTTACAAAGTTAAGTCACACAGGTGTTGAAACAGACACGAATTTTTTAATAAACTAACTTTCAGCTCATATTTACAAATAAAATAGAAAAGTGAAAAAACACGCTACAAAGTCCACGCTGCAGAATTATTTCCAGTGTCTAAGTTTACAGCAGTAACAGCAAACTTAAGTCAAAATGCTTCCCATTTTATTACTCTCAAATTAGGAGTAAATAAAGAGCTAGTTTAACTAGATGACTGACACTGGGACTCCAGAAACTATCTGCCAGCTGGGCATTCTCTAGAGCATATAGTAAATTGGCTAGCTGCTCTTTCATTCCTGTCAGCTGTACTAGGGGCTGCAACAAGAAAAGTAGATGCACTAAACTTTTTTGCTGGCTGTTCTCATGAGTAGCGTCATAGAAAGATACGTTTTTTTTTCATGCTGTTTTCTACTGTTTTAGTTTGTGATTCTAGTTAGCATCTCCTTAAATAGCTATCTAGCACTTGGATATCATACAGTAACAAAATATTTTCGAAGCGAATGCACTGTTTGAAGTGGCAAGCCATCTGGATTGCACAAGAAACCTGACTCAAAAGTGGTAAAACAATTCTACTGAAATGACCCTGTTACAATTAAAAAGGCAAACTAAAGTTTACAACCTTGTTTAATTAGCTGGAAAGTGGTCTAGACTGGGGAAATCAGGAAAGGAACAGAATACCTCTCTCAACAGAGGTTACTTCTTGTCTCCATCTACTGGTAGGATTTCAGAAAACCTTCTTACTTGGAATCATAAAGTACACTAATGAATTCCTTTTTTCCTACTAGATGGCAGACAGAGTATAAAATAGGCAAAAAATCCTCCTCCAAAAATTAAGAGATAAATATTGATGATTGTACAGAAAAGAGTAATCACAGCTCTGAAAATGTCAAGTGACAAAACTGCATGAACTAGGAAAACTAGACTTGTTTCATTTTGTGATTCTGTAGTCTATCAGAACCGCAACTCTGCCTGAAACTGAGGTGCATTTTCTTTCCCCCCTAAATCAATTCAGATTTCTTGCCATTTTACAAAGTGTGACACCAGAACATATTCTGCTCTCAAAGCCCTTATTAGGGCAGGAATCTGATCTAGTACCACATGGGTCTCCTGGTCAAGATCAGACATTTGGGTTGTTAGCAGGTTGTACCCAAAAATTCTGATTACTGGTCTGTCTACTACAAAGTCCTGGTGCACAGAATAGAATAACTTGCCAGTTCCAAAGATAATATTCAGGAATGGTTATGAGTCCCTAGTAAAAGGTTCTTCAAAACATTTTGTGTTTAAGCCCAGGATAGTCCCCCACTCTTGACAGCAGAACCCCCTTCAGTCACAGAATTTAGAGACACTTAGTTTGAAAGTGTTTGCCACTGTTTTACACAACGTTCTCTTAAATGGGAAAAAGCCTATGCCACGACCAGAACTTAAGTGGATATCAGTAGCTTGGGGATTGAGTCAGATAGAGTAGGGTCACTTGTGCAACTGGACTTCAGAGACCCAGCTGGAAAAATGTCTGTGTCACTCACCCAAAGATCTAGAGAGTAATGAAACAAGAGGAACACGTAATTATCATCTAGTACACATCAATTTTCACTGATAAAAGTTAAGAAATGACATGCTGTTAAGTCAACAAAATTAATTATAAGAATCCTACAGTATCTGTGTAAACCAAATAGATTAATAGCTGAGTCTTATTTATGATAATTGGCAGTGTACCATATGTTTGTCTTTTGAATAGCCTGGGATTTTAGAGACCAGCCTACTAAAAGTTTGCAGTGTGCTGCATTTTCTTAATGAAAATGTTTGTGATTGGTGAGGAATATTTTTCATTGTTTGATCTATAAATACAGTACAGTTTTGTAGGAACAGAAAACAAAAAGACCAATCAATAATCAAGCTAAGTGTGTATTAAAAAGAAATCAGAAAATAACTTTTTGTTTTGGCTTGTTTAGAAATCTATCAGGGTTGACAAAGAATGAGGAAGTTACATATGTATGTGCTGAACAGCAAAAAGAACTCTCAGCTGTTTCCTAGATTGATCTCGCTATCCACAGCATTTTCAACCCACACAAAACGTTCAAGCTAGGCTTTTCCATGTGGCAGAAGACATGCAAAATCCCATCCTGCTGTATCTTCACTGTAAAGGAACTGTACAATATACAGTCTCAAAAAAAGAACAAACCCTTAAAGCATTCTTCTCATCAGTTTAGCACAAAGTTACTTAGAGAGTAATTTCTGTAATCTAAACACATATAAAAACATCTGACTGATGCTCCTACTTATCTAAAGCATAGCTAGACTTAACCACACTAGCAAACATTACTTTTAGAAACTACCAGTAACTTCGGCATACAGTCTTTCTCTGATCGCATCACAAAGTCATAACAAACCAAAACAAGACCTCTTATCTAATGTTCTACACTGTAAAGTGAATGAGATGCTTCCACAAAGTTTTAAGATAAGGACTTACAAAGGCGTTTGATATTGGTCTGCTACGGCAGGTACAGAAGTTAAATCACATCATCTCAAAATGACAGATAACTCTCCCCACTCTCATACTGCATGCAGCACACGGCCAGAAACAATTTACTGATTTCTACCCACTCCTTAAGTATTTCCTTAGACTCTGGAGACTTTTCAAACCCATGTGACTGATAAGTAAGCCAAGACTTTTTTTTAAAGCATCATTTATGCTTTGTCCATAGGCATTTAATTCATAGCTAGTTTTATTACAGTGCAATGATACAGCCAAGCATTCCACACATTCCAAGTCATTCATCTTGAATGATGCAGACTAAAAAAAAAAAAAAAAAAAACCAACAAAAAGACCAACCCCAAACTTTTCTGAAGTTTCATGTAGAAACCTAATACTGTAAAATTGGAAAGGTAAATGTTTCGAAACACCCTAGTTATTTTCTGGCAAGTTAGAGTGGTAACAAGAAGAGAGACAATCTGTAGCTTACAGAGACAGGATATTAGAACACTCAACAAATGACTCTTGGGCCAAGAAACAGACTGAAAATTTGGGTTTTTTTGTTTTTGTTTTTGTTTGATTTTTTCCCCAACATCCTGTTTTCTTTCAAACTTTTAAATCAAACATATTTTTGAAAACGTATTTATAAGTTGACTGTAGAACTTAATTATTTGTATTTAATGAGTTTTACCAAAGCTATTTTTCAATAACATGTTTTTGTTAAAAATATACTTTAGTAAATTTCTTCAGCTAAGTAAACATGACTTAACTACAAAGTGAATAGCAGGAGAATCTATGAAAAATGTTGGTTCTATATAGGTGTGGAAGTTAAGTTAAAAGATTCTAGAGATTCCATCATTATTTGGTCATTAATCCATACTTCTGGCAAGTCATAATGCAGAAGATCATCAGCTAATTAACTCCTATTAATGCCCAAATGAAGTATGTCCTTATCAGATGTGTAATTACTTCAATATTTTATTTCTATACCAAGTATCCAAAAGAAGTTTAGTAATTTCAAAGGAAGGAAAAAAACATAACACGAAACCTAAAATTTCATACTTTTTAACCTGCTAGTGTAACCATTTTTGCATGCATTTGCACACACATACACATTGGCACCTATGCTGGTGCAATTATCTGAAGACACAGACACCCCAGAAAACAAGAAAAAAACCACCAAAAAAAAAATCAACATTATCTATATATAGGTACAACAGGACATAGAACTAAGTTATTCCAGTACCTATAAATTTCAGTTGAGCTTTTAAGCTGAAGTTTAGAAACATGTCATCATTCTTTGACTAGCTAATGTATTCTTTTGTTAACAAAAAAATCTTACTAGAACCGTGATGTGAGAAGTTTCTGTCCTTGTACAGATACATACAAAAAAATTAAGACTTTCTAAGTTATATGCAATTACTACAGGTAAAAACAAATAAACCGACACAAAACTTGGTAAAACAGCTTTGGTAAACACTAACTTCTCTGCTACTGTAGGTACTGACGACAATGCAACCAGATTAATAATTTTAATGGCACTTTAGCACTTAGATACTAGCAGAGTTAGGACAACGGGAGGCTGACCAAATTTTAAAGCACTACTTACTATTTCACATTCCTTACAAGTATGGCCAGGCAATTTTCTTCTTTCTTCTTTTTTTCGAATAACCTCAATATGAGGAAAACCTAACACAGAATTCTTTCTGAAAAACAAAATATGTTTTCACACAGTAGTATGTTTATTTCTCTTACATGTCTGGAAATTTTCAGGTTTTAGAACACAATGAAGGAAAGTCTCAAGAAAAGAAAAAAATATTAGTGCCTGCAAAACCCAACTGCACTGCATTTCATCGCTGAACAGAACTAGTTTTGTAACTAAACCAGGTCCAGGATTTTTTAAAATGTAACATGATCTTTTACATAACCAGAGATTTGCATCTCCTCATTACAGCTTTTCATAGTGTGAAAGTAATTACTAAATCAAAATTACCCAAATACAGATCTTCTGTAGAGTATTTATTTTGTCTGTGACACAGTTGTGCTTGCACTGAT
Source organism: Phalacrocorax carbo (assembly GCF_963921805.1). Taxonomy (NCBI): domain Eukaryota; kingdom Metazoa; phylum Chordata; class Aves; order Suliformes; family Phalacrocoracidae; genus Phalacrocorax; species Phalacrocorax carbo. Next base: position 52,126,463 of record NC_087514.1, read on the forward strand.
TTCTGCAAGAGGAACGTATTTTGGGGTTCAAGAACAGAACTAACAGATTCTTTTCAATTTCCCTGCTCACAACACACTAAACAAGTTTTCTTCTATAAAGAAAACATATGCCAAGGAAAAATAATAAGCTAGCAACTATTTAACTGAAGGGGTTGGTATCATTATGAAATGAAGGTTCAGACTACCAATGACTATACAGAAGGGCAACAGAAGAAGCACTAAGAGGCACAGTTGTTAAACATTACTCATTTACTGCCTAGAGAAAGGGGCAAAAATGCCAGAGAAGGAGAGAGTTCTATTTGTACAAGCAACCCACAGGCTCTTTGCTAAGAAACAACATGGATTACAAAATAATGCATTCAATGAAGTTATAAAAAGCAGAAGAGACAATTCCTTCTCTTAAGCACATGTAATAGATAGGCACCTCAATGTGTTTATTTCCCCCCCACCCCGGCTTTTATATAATGTTTTTATATAATTCACTAGATCTTTTACCTGTGCATCTTCACCCACTAGTATGTAACACACAAACATATTTATTTTATGGAAGAACAAGTTCCCTATAGGGAGGGTACAGAGAGCCTTAACCTCATCAAATTCAACAAGAGCAAGTGCAAGGTCCTGCACCTGGGGAGGAACAAACCCATGCACCAGGACAGGCTGGGGGGTGAACTACTGGAAAGCAGCTCTGCTGAGGACCTGGAGTGCTGGTGGACAAGCTGACCCTGAGCCAGCAACGAGCCCTTGCGGCCAAGAAGGCCAACAGTATCCTGGGCTGCATCAAAAGGAGTGTGGACAGCAGACCAATAGAGGTTATCCTCCCCCTCTACTCTGCCTTAGTGAGACCACATTTGGAGTACTGTGTGCAGTTTTGGGCCATCCAGTTCAAGAAGGACAGGGAACTGCTCGAGCAAGTCCAACAGAGAGCTACAAAGATGATCAGGGGACTGGAGCACCTCCCTTATGGGGAAAGGCTGAGAGACCTGGGTTTGTTTAGCCAGGAGACTGATGGGGATCTCATCAATACCTATAAATATCTAAAGGATGGGTGTCAGGATGATGGGACTAGACTCTTCTCAGTGGTGCCCAATGACAGGACAAGGGTCAATGGGCACAAGTTGGAAGACAGGAAGTTCCACCTCAATATGAGGAAAAACTTATTTCCTGTGAGGGTGCCAGAGCAGTGGAACAGACTCCCCAGGGGGGTTGTGGAGTCTCCTTCCTGGAGACATTCAAAACCCACCTGGACGCGTTCCTGTGCCCCCTGCTCTGGGTGTACCTGCTCAAGTAGGGGAGTTGGACGAGACGATCTCCACAGGTCCCTTCCAAGCCCTACCATTCTGTGAAAATTCCTACAGAACAAACTAAATTACCTTTCATCACTTTTGAAATATGGCTCCACAAAAGCTTTCTGCTTGGCTTTATCTTGTTTATCCTCATGTTCTGTAAATATACATGCAGAACAAAAAATTACATGTCATATAAGGTTAACAGACTGCCTGGAGAAATATGGGTAGAATTATTAGCCAGCTCTTAAGAAATACAAAAATACCATGTGCATTCACTCTGAGACAACAGATTCAAATAGATACTAAAAATAATACAGAATTGACTGAACCAGTGGAGGAGAAGGAAAACAGCAGCGAGACACGTAAAAAGGTAGGTAGAATAGCTTAAAATACAAAATACTGTGAAACCTTCAATAGAACCTAGGATAAGAAGAAAGGAAGCAAGTAATCTACAGCCAAAAGCTGATGTTTTCTGTAAGAGTTGCTTTGCTGTACAGCCCCTATACCAACTTCCACTACACAACCCATGTTTGTGTGGTGGCTACATAAATGAACTACCAAAATATCTTTCGTATCGGTTTATGTTACATCCTTACAAAGAGAACATTTCCCCATGAATTTATGAAAAATGAGCTCATGGTTTATTTGGCATATTTGTTCCTGATTTCAAATCAACTTTTGTAGTTTAACCAGGCTAAAGACAAAACAAATTATATCCCACTCTTTAGCTTCTTGCTTGCTGCTGTTATTCCCTTATCCTGCTCTTCATCATGAAGAGTTTCTTTTTCATCATACGCAGGACTATCTTCTGGTAGGCAGGATTCATATTCTTCATGGGTTGTTCGATCAAACATTTCCGTTAAGGTATCATTCATTTTTTTTCCTCCTCCTATTATAGAAGTGTAATGAACATCCAATCACTCAACAATTTAAGTCGAAAAAGCATATTTTAATTGAGTGTGTACCAAAAGAACTAATATTTACTTCCTGCTCCAGTACAGCTTAGCTCAACACCATTTATTCTTTCTGCAACTTCTCTTACAGTCTTAAATATGGACAATGCTCACCTATTTTTTTGTAAAGATACATTGATTCAACTTCTAAAATTTGATTAATCACTGAATCACTTTGATATATCTTTAACCTTAATACTGGAATCATGACATTTTTGTTCTTGTAATTATGGAGTTATCTAAGCAGAAGGAAATACTTTCTGTGGGTAGGAGATAAACTACGGAAATGTGATCAAGTTGCAACAGCTTAAAAAAACAAAACATCATTAAAAGTCACTGCCCTGCAGCCATAATTCACCACGTACCATAAATTAATGGGATATAAACACATTTGGATTTATTTTAAGTATACTAGTTCTATTTATATGACATTAAAAATGGAATTAGTCTTCCCTTAGAAAGTCTGATTACATAGCAAACTTTCAAAGCTGTTTGTTGTAGGAGTGATTGTTGCAAGTGAGATCAGAACTATTACATGGTTAAGTATTTAACTCTTCAAGCACTGTAAAAGCATGGCTACTGGTTCTATCTCAGCACAAATCCTATTGTTGTCTTAATTGAAGTTAAAAAACCCACAACAGCCACCACTGAGTCTACTAGGAAACAGACTGATCTTTGTAACCTACAAAAACACATCAGTGCTGTTTTACTGCAAAACCATTTTCAGGCAGGTGAAAAAAATGCCTTTCACTCCCCCTCCCCACCCCCCCCACCCCCCCCCCCCAAAAAAAAGAGGCAAACCAAAGGGGAAAAAAAAGACAAGTCTTACTTGGACTTCTTTCCTGGTTTTGCTCTTGATTTTTCATTTTTGATAGCACACTTTCACTAACATATGTATAATCCATATCAACAACTTCCCCCCTGACTCTTGACTGAGAACCACCCTAAATAAAAAAAGCAAACATGACAATTGCACTCAGTAGCAACTAGTGTAGTCAGCATCATTGCTGTAGATCTGAAACACAAACACTTCCAACAACAGTTACTGGCATCTTTTTGGACACTTTCTGTGATGTTTTTTCTGCAGTAATGTCTGCATGATAAAGACATAAAATCTAGAGAACAACATGTTTTGAAATTCAAATGTGAAGCATTTATCTGCTAGATTACATTACTTGATGGGCAAGAAACGCCTTAAAATTTTTCATGTTAAATTCTACAAAGATAAAAAGTATGAATGAAACACACAGCAACTGAAAACTGGTCAAACGAATATATTTTAAGATAGCCTTTAAGTGAGACAAAACAAATATTCAGGAAAATTCTCAGAGATCCTAATAACCAACCCGCACCCAACTCAAAGATAACAGTCATTATCTGCACATTTTCTATTACTTAACATAAAGAGATATCACAGTGAACATTTTCACAGGAAAAATTATGAGATTTGGAACTTTTTTTTTGTCTTAACAGAAACCCCAAACCACCCCCAAACACATCCGTTTCATACTGAGTAGCCACCTGGCTGAGTTTATTAAATACAGCTAGAGAGTGGAAGTGTTTTCAGATAACTAGTGTACTACACACAAACAAACATCTCAGGAGTCCAAACAAATATCAAATTAATTTAGAGCTGAATTTAGATTCTTGTTAAAAAGTGGTTTTGGTCTGCCCAGAATAAAGTTTATGATGCTACTTTTGTAGGCTTTTTTCAATACCATGGAACATGCACAAGTTTACCTTTGTATCAATCACAGTAATGTCCATTTTGTACTGTGAAAGGTCAGCTCCTGGGTCTATGCTCCACTGGAGATTTTCTAAAGAAGGTTTATCTTTCAGGTCTGGATGTAAAGAATATAAGAAAAAGGCAAATAATCAGAATCCAATGCTGCCAACAGCATCCTATAGTGTCTAAATTACAAATCAGCTTTCCTTTTAGCAATTCATCTTTGGGTTTAGGGATTGATTTTTCTCAAAAACTTAACATACTTGTTTTGTCTGAAGAGTTAGAAATAGATCTTTAAGGGTTTTTTTGTTATATTCAGGGAGCACACCACTCCTTTGTGTTTGTATGAGGTATGTAATACATAAAATACTCTTGCAGGTAAAATCTCTGTACTGTGTAAATCAAGTAGTATTAATACTGGATAGACAATATTAGATCAATAAGAATACAAAAGTCAGGTCTTAGAATACGAAAGAGCACAAAAAATTGTCTGGTCATTGTTTCAGAGACGGCTTGATTTATCTGTGAAGTAGAGGTTTAGATTCCAATCTACATGGCCACAACAACTGCTGACAGATTTTTTTCAAATTCACAATGCAATTATTTCTAAATAAAGTATGCAGTGTAACAGCTCAGCTAAGGAGTACAGAAGCAGTGATTCTAAAATCCCAGTTCAAAAAAGAAGTTTTCATACCAGGACCACTCAACAGAAAAGAAGATACAACTTCTAGGAAGCGCATCTGGCAGCATCTGTTTGTTATCACTAAAGATACAAATATCTTTAATAGATCATCAGGAATCAGAAAAAATATTAACAAAATGGCTTATCCTTACACTTAGGTACAGTTTTCAAGCATTTGATATAGATAGTACAAACTCAAACTTCCTGAGATTTTACTTCAGTATCTGTTATTCACACGCTGCAGAAAACAACACTAAATAAATGAGAAAGAACAAGATTCCTAGCCTGTCAAGTTTCTAGTTGAATGCCAATGATATATTAATTATATAGTGGCAAAAGAATGCCAGGAAGACACAGGCTGAAAATGTGGGGAGTGATCTTGAGAACTCCAGAACAGGATGAGTCTAAGTTAGAAGCAGAGCAGAGAAAGTGATTAAAGTGGGAGAAAAGAAGGTATTAAAAATTCTATTCAACCATAGCACAGGCTGGAGGGACGAGGGGCAACAAAGAGAACATTTTCATCAAGTTACCTTGCTCATTTTGCAGTGCTTTATTTTTTGATAGTCTACAAGGGTTTGGCTGAAGTACAGATGCTGGTTCAGAATCTCCATGTCCTGTTCTTGTTTTCTTTCTATTTGGTACATGGCCACTGGCAACCTAACAACATATTGCAATTTTACTATTTCCCAAAACTTAAATATAATATTTCGAAGGGGAAGAAAAAAAAAAAGTCAGAAAAGCATACCATCACATCATCAAAAAGCTCCTCTGTCTCTACAGAACTTGGCAGTGGTGCAATTTTGTAGGGAGGAACTTCTTCTTTCATTTGGATCTGTTTTTCCTTATCTGGGAATGTTTTTCCCAACATTGCCTCTTGTACATAGGATTCCTCTTGTAAATCTCTGCCAAACAAACAGCTCTCATTGTTGGAATTTTGAATGGATGGTGAACCTTCAGGAATGGGCTTCCCAACGTGGGAAAAAATGTCACGTAGGGTCACCTGTTTCAGTCTATTTTTACAGGTCTCCTCACTTCCTTGTTTTTTCTCTTGACAACGAACTCCAGAGAATCGATCAGACAGATCCAAGGGCTTATCAACTGTATGTTCTCCATTAATATGCTGAACACCTGATCGAAAGGGCACAGAGTTCTCTTTGTTGAAGGATGTTCTTTCACAGCTAGTTGCATGCTCATCTTCGGCTTTCTTTCTCTTAGCGCATCTACTTTCTAGCTGCCTCTGTTGTATGAGAAGGAAATCGCTCTTGATCACCTCATTTTTAGTGGCACAAGTGTTTCCAACACAGGTTACAGCCTCATTAGTATTCTTTTTCACAACCATTTGCCTATTGATAGAGGCCTGGCTGATAACTGACTTGAGTTCAGTTCCAAGATTCAGGGGTGCAACAAAAGCAACATCTTCAGATTTTGATCTACTTTTATGAGATCTGGAACTGGAAGGATTGTTGAAGAGGTTGGTTTTGAGATTAGGCTTCAATCCTGAATCTAATACGGAAGAGGTGTGACTTGTACTTGAGCTGCTCTTCATACTGCTAGAAGCTCCAAAAACAGGAGAGGCTACCTGAGAATCCCAGCCAACATGTGGTTGAGTGTTCTGAGATGGTTCTGAAAGACTGAATACAGTGAGAGATGAGATATTTTTCTGGAGTACACAGGGGGCTGGGAGGAGAGAAAGGGATATAAAAAAATTATAAGTTTTCTATCAGCGATCTACTTTAAATCTGTCAGAGCTGCTATTATTAACTGAAAACAGAAGGAAAAAGAAAAGGGAAAGTTTTGGTCTAGGAGTAAGTCTTAAAGCTATAAAAGGCAAAAAAAACCCCACAGACCGTGTCCTTCATTTTAGTATGGTGTGAAATTCTGCCCTCATTCAGCTAAGAATGGAGGACAGAATTAAGCATACCTAGGAATCTCTTCTGCCAAAGGACTCCCTACCTTTCAATGCAGTGAAATGGAAGAAAGTGAGAATGGTTGTGATAGCAGTCTATTTAGGTTCTTGTATAGATCTTATCACCACAATAACAGATTCTCAAAGCTTCTGCAAGTGAAGGAAAAACACGCAAACTTCTTTCAGGTACTTTGGTTTTTTCTTGTCATCAATAAAACATACATTTAAGATGACAAACAGGGACTAAAAAAAAATTCAGTTTGACAACATCCTGAGGAGGGTGGGAAGGGCGGCAGTCAACTGGTATGACTTCTAGTCAGCAGAAAAGTTATGACCATTTTCCTAGCCCAGCTCCAGGCCCCCTACCCCCAGGTTTATGGGGCCTCAGAAGATAAGTCATAATAAGAAGTCAGTGAGGGAGGGACTGTGTACATAAAAAGCCCAAATCAGAAGTTTGAGAATAAAGTAAAAGTCCATAGTTTTGCATTTTATCAGTTCCTTTGCTTCTAATGTCATTTACTTGAAAGAAGCCCATATAATAGGAAAATATTTATTTCCACACCTGTACCTTTAAGGTTTTAAATTCTATTAAATTCTACTAAAACCAGAACTTCACATAAGCCTGTTTAAAACAATATTATTATAACCAAGTGGAAATATATATCCAACATTGTTATTATAGCTAAGTGGAAACACACCCTAAATGGTTGTCATCATTTCTTGGTTCAGAAACTGGATTATTTCTTGAGTCTTCAGACTGCATGCTCTCTGGGGCCTGGCTCATAGGAGTATCAGTGCTCAGTATGCTCTGGGACTCCTTGCAAGTGGTGGGAAAATAAACAAAGAAAGGAAACATGAGAAGCTATTAGCATATTTCTAATTTTTAATTAGAATTAAATTCTGGGTTTTCACATAAATGTTCTGAAGACCCATTCAAACGGAACCATTCAAAACTCTGAAAAATAATAAAATTTAAGAGAGATATGACATTTTGACCAACAGCTTTAAAGAAATCTTAAGGAAATTAAAAAGTTTCATCATTCGAATGCACACACACACAAAAAAAAAAACCAACCAGTCTGCATACTATCATTTTCACAGTAGTTACCAATCAAAAACATCAAATAATCTCACCTGAGTCACCAAACAGTCTTATCATCAAATAATCTTTTTTAGTGTGTTAGACTTGATTACTGCACAAAGGGAGTTTGGCAGACCCAAGGATTTAGTTCACTGTCTTAGTCAAACTTGAAAGTTGTATACACAGCAGGAACTGTGCCCCTACCCTCCTCCCCAACCCCCAGACAGGTCAGCAGTTATATCTCTTCTTGCTAGAGCAATTCTGTAATGAGTAAGAAAAAGCACATCAAAGTGAGCTTATTGGAACTCAGCACACTTCTGAAAATTTTAACACAAAAGAGAAAAACACCGTTTTTGAAAGCTGTAATTTATTATTAATTAATATAAACTTAATTACATAAGAAAACTGGGAATAGTACTTACAGATTCCTCTTGAACAGCAAGTCCAATTGTTTCTGCCACAACTGCAGCCAAGTTAAAAGCTGGCTTTGGAACAGGATAGCCTCCCATCCTTGGTTTATCTTTATCAGTAGGAAGAAGCTCACAATAAGTTACACATACATTGTAATATATGACTGCACTCACACAGACTGTACAAACACAGAACTAAAAAGATCACAAATTAAAATGGGTAACTATGGAAATAGTTTGACCTGTGTCAGATAAAAATTGTATCTGAAAGTGGTAAGTGAAGAAGGGGGGTGAATTTCTGATGCAAGCAAACCACTGTATCATCACAGAGAAATATGCTTCCAATTTGAATACAGCTCCCCAAAATTAAAATACAAAGACAAGTCAATGTAAAAGCTGTTTTTCAAACTCCCAGAGCAGGGCATAAGTAGTCTGAGAAAAGCATGTAGGATAGTGATAATGTATACTTAAAGGAAAATGCTTGTGTTGCATACTTCCTAGATGACACTTATGATTATTATTCCTGTGTTTTTATTAGGAAAACAGATGTGTTTCCCTTCTTTCAGGGGTTTAACATTACTCAGTTTATTAAACTGGGGCAAGGTAACATGATGGGGAAGTACAAGAACTACAACCACCACAACCCTGACCTGCACAAGTAATTCTAAAATGCTGATTCTCGCAGCCATTTATAGCTAAACACAGAAAAAAATTCAGTCCTGAAGAGGAGGACTTAAGACTTAGAGACTCGTATGAATTCACAATGGCAAAAAAGGGAATAATTAACAGAAACACCTCTAAACATTACTCATTTATGTCAGACAGAAATGCAATTCTCAGAATATTTTATCTCCTGTACAGTTGGAAAATCAGATGTAGAACAATTGGATAAGTTGCCTAAAATATATCTGCAGTAAGAGTTGAGCTTCTGAGCTTTTTTATTTCTTGACTCTAAGCCCTGATGCTATGCCACCAGATCATGTATTTGGTGGCGTACAGATGGGCATTACAAAATAAACATTTCAGCAGCAGTTCTGTGATTAAACGTAATATCCTTTTTCTGACACGTGTTTAAAGAGATGAACCCTCAGGTGTTGATGAACCCCCAGTTTTACAACTTTTTTGCCTTATTTTGAATGGAATTAGAACTAAATTTGTTAATACACTTACTTAGTACAGGGGACAGTTGTGGATCACAGGTGTCTGCTACCAGTATCTCTTCTCCATGGTGACTGCTCACTTGCGTGGAATACAGTGGAATTTTTCCAAACTCTTGGAGAAGATGTAGAAACATTTTCACACAGTGAAATTAGGTATCCTGTTGTGATAATTTTATGTAGATACAGACAATGATCCTGATCTTAAAAGCACTTGACTATGAATTTTGATATGTCAGTAGATCCAGTAACCTAAGCATATCTGATTATTTTTATTCTGAGGTATCACTATGACAATTTAGTCACAAATATTTCATATTAATCCTTTCTCTCACAAATATGAGCCTAGCCAGTCAGCCATAAAACAATACTGCCACATAATTACATCACATTCTATACTAACCACATAAAAAGTATGTATTCAATCTATATTTGACCTTTTAATAGTTTTGTTGCCATATTAACAAGTAGAACATCCAAGGGAATAATTTGCTGCATCAGCTAAAGTAATGAAAAGGTGAAAAATCTGAGATTTTAATCATGACCAACTTTGTGCTATGCAGTCCTTTCTATCTGGACACCAACAGCTTTTCATAGCCATTAACTGTGATATGTATTTGCACCATTTCCCACATATTTAACTTTGGTTTAATTTAGTGAGGGAAGTTGTTACTCAGAAAATTGAAAGTAGGTATGTTTAGAAAGGAGAGACTATTCACAGCACGAAGATTACACACGCAAAATAAAGGGCATGAATAAGCAACCCATCCTCTTCACCACACAGTAGTGCTATTTTTGTACTTGGAAAGGAACTTTTAGTCAAGACTTTTACTTTGATGGAATCATATATCATTTAAAATACTGGTTTTTATTCCACAAGATAAATTAGCACATTAAAAGCATCTGGATTGTTTCTATTTCCTGTGTATCATTAAAATACAAGCCCAAAGTCCCTTATTTCACAAAAATATTTCTTACCATTAAAATACATTAGAGCTATTCCTATTACAGAATGACATTTAGAAATTAAGTGTGCACAGTACTTCTGGACTTAGACACAAAACTAATGCAAACAGCGTATCAGTATCGGAAAAAGAAAGATCATGCAGCTGCTAGAATTAGCTATCTATCAGTTTCAGTAATATTACTTTAATTGAGGAATAACTGCTGAATGGGGCAAAACATTTATTTCGCTCCCCACTAGATGGTGACACAGCTGTACGCACAAGTCAAACCCTAACAGATTTTTTTAGTTTGGAGTTACAGAAGAGAGATGGGTTGGAAAACTGTTATATTTGCAAGTGTATGGGGATGAAGAAAAGCAGGAGGTTGAGATAAGCTTTAAGCATATCGCTGATGTAACAGTTACTGCTAAAGTCCTTTTTTCCCTGACTCATGTATTATAGCATAAATGGAAAAAGGCCAAACCAAAAAAAACCACAAGACACTTTTTTTTTTTAGTTTTCACCCTTTGCAATCAAATTTGTATACCACCTTTTTCCTTTAGCACTTAAAAAATATATTTTAAAATTAATTAAAAAAAATAAAATACAATACTCTTACCACTGTTGCTTTCTGCAAGTTCCAAATCTGAGTGTGTATGTTCTGTGTACCGGATATGCCTATTCTCTTTTTTTCTTCTCATACGATTAACCACAGAAAATGAAGAAGTCAGAGCCGGAGAATCTGGAATGACTCCTTCTTCTAATTCCATTGCTTGTTGCTTTCTCTCCCTAGAGACCAAATTAGGTGGTCAAATAAAACCCCAAGTCAGCAAGATGAAGAGCTTTCATTTCAGCAAGCTCGACAATCATATGGTCCAGGAAAGCAACAATTTAGAAAATACAGCCATCTCAATAACATCACAGTGCAAAACAGTAATACTAGGACCCAGTTTCTAGACCCATCTAACAACAAATTCACACTTGCTCCATCAAGCCTAAGAACAGCATACAACCCCAGCTCCTCACATTTGAAGTCAACATTTAATTACTGCACTATGGAAGACTTCTTCCCTGGAAGAAACTGTAGAGTGGACTGTAGAGTTTCTAGCTTGTACTCTGAAGCATGTGCTACCTGAATGAAAGAATGCTGAAACGGATGGACTAGTGTCTCTCTCCCTGTATGGAAGTCCCTTCACACCCAAGAATATTAACTGTCCTAAAAACAAAACAAAAGATTTTGGACAATTTTAAATGGTAATGAACTGCGCTACATTAAAAACAATTCCTCTCCAGACCATTGGATGATACCTCTTATTCACTTCACAAGGGTCTTCAGAGAGGAGTGTAAAAAGCAATGTAAATCATGTAAAACAAGTAATGTGAAACACAACATGATGAAGTTTATTTTCTCTCTCACAGCCAGCTCTAACAGCATGTTGCAGAGTCAGCATATAAAAGCTGGCATAACAAGTAACTATGTCTTCTCTCTCCAAAAACTCTATCTAGACATAGCAAGGAAATAACAGCAAAAAAGCATTAATTTCAGTTCTTTCAACTGAAATACAGTTTGTTTTGTACTTAATAAGGGCATTGCTACCTGTCATAAGGTGGTGGTAGTGAGAAATGGAAGAGGCAATAAAAGTAAAACACAAGGAAATCTAACTCATCCTGCTTGGTCATCTTTCTGCAGTAACACTTTTCCTTATGACTCTCAAGAGAAAACATGGGCCAAAAGATCACTTCCCTACTATAAAGAGAAGGATGTAAAGTGTTGATCTAAGGGGAGAAAAGGAAATATGGATATATTTCTGCTTGCACTGAAATGAATCACAGTATCTTATATAAAATAAATTAATAACATGATGGAGAACTGTAAAGAGCTGCCTAGCCTGAGACAACAAGCATTTTTGCAGTTCGGCTTTTTGCCACAACTAACTTTCAACACTTAATGGCAAACACTGATGCACTGATGCTCTGAAGTCTTGACAAATGTGTGGTTTTGTTATTCCTGTTTTCAGCACATTTACAAAGAAAGCACCATAACTGGAAAACTGTATCATCTACTATATCACCTTAAGAAACAAAATCAAAACACACAGTAAAACAATATATTCATCCAATTACTTTGCAAATTTAAGGTAGCTTTAGACTTCTCCTTATATGGCACACGTGGCTATGCATGACAAATTAGCCTGCTATAAATATATTTTTGCACCTCCGTGCAAACCAAGTAGTTCCTACATACCACCACAAAAAACTATCAAATGAAGAAGCTGCCATACATACTACACATCATAAATATGCAATAAATCATTTCTGACTCTCAGAAACATTTCTCTGAGACCCCAGAAAATATTTTTGCAGAAATTTCCTTGCTGTTTCCATCCTTAGAGAATGAAATTCTAATCTGATAAAGGATCGGATAATACAACTCTTCTAAAATATAATTGATTTTACTTTTATAAAGGATTCTTAGATTTTTCCCCCCCCCCAAACATTAAACCTTGGTAACAAAACACAGAAGATTGCAAAAATCTAATTTCTTGTCATGCACCAGAAATAATCGGTTACCTTGCACCTATGTGATGATGTTATTTTGATCTAAGTTGTTAATTCTAAATAACATAACATGGCTATAGTTCAACCGAAACAACCAAAGGCAGCGGCTATATCACAAACAGCAGGACCATCCTTGTTAATTACTGTTTATCCACTCAATTCTGCACTCATTTAAATAACCACCTAGCATGCAAAGCAAATAACAGTGTTACATTGTTCATTCTCAACTTTCCTACAGTGGCCAGAGATTTTTACTGGAAGCTAAATTGCAAGACTGGGGATCAAGCTAACATGTTTGCATGGATCTGTGTTAATTTTTTTTTCACATCACCTCCTATGTGCTGCCAAGCTGCATAGGAGAACCATTGTTGAGAAGCAATTATACAGTAAGAAGCACATAGAAATTTGTTCCTACTTGGTATTAAAAAGGAGTGCTCCTAGGGTCATGAAGTATGTTACTCTGAGAAGATGAAATGCATACAGAAAAAGAAAGGATAATTAAGGTATAAATGATGGGAGTCAGACCAAGAAATACAAAGGAATAGAACCACAGTCATTTTGACCTGAACTTGAGGTTGTTCTCTACCCAAGTCACTTTCTGACGAAGACAAGAAAAAATTACAGAAAAAGCCTTACATATCAAGTCCACACAACCTGTCCCATTCCCCCCATGCATGTGGGCAACTTGTTCACAGATAGGCAAGACTGAGATAAGATTCAGATGGTGTCAGACCACAGCTGTACAAGAAAGGAATGCTACCTCTGCCTTGCACAGTGCACCGTATCTGCATATTAACCACAACATTATATGACACATTTCTGCTATCATATCAGATTACAATTTGATGGTCAATTTGTAGCTCATTATTTTTATGTTTGTCTTTCAAAATTTGCTATGCTTTTTTCTTCTCAAAGTTGTAAAATTATTATAAGTTTATCTAAAAAACTTACTGCAAGATCCTGGGACTTTTTGACTAGCTGAGAAACTGCTTTTCTAAAGTCTTAACCTAGGAGGAAAGAGCTACTAAAGAGCCAACAGAGGAATAAAAGAATGAGATGTAAGGTTTTGCCACGCACTGTGACCAAAATTATCTTTAACAATCACAAAGTCAAACAGAATTCCTATGACAAATTTCTCTCTCAGTTTAAAAAAAAAAGATGCACACACAAAAAAAAAACAAACCTAAGAATTTTGCACAATACAAAGGTGCTAGTTTTATGTTGTTATAGTGGCTGTAGACTATGTTTTCACAATCTACTAGAGAAGAGGAAACTCAAGTTTTAAAGACTTAAAAGCTGATATTTATATTCCCAGACATTGCCACTGAGCAATAGTGGGGGGAATATCCAAAAAAACTCAAAACTTACTCCAACTCCTTCTGTAACTGCTGGAACTGCTCAGTTATCTTTTTATTTTCATCCTGTAAATTGTTTTTTTCATTCACTGCAATTTATAGGAGAAAAAAAAAAGATTAAAAAACCGCAATGCATACATGTTAACACCGTATCATATCTAATTTTGTCAGGTCCTTCAAAGAAACAGAAGCAATTCTAAGATTTAATACCATACACCCTCTACAGCTTACCAAAATTAATTTTAAAGCTAGTAATTAAAAACGTTGTACAATGATGTGTTAGAAAAGACAAAGGTGTCACAATTACTGGATCAGAATATTAGTTCCACACAATCATTAACTACTTTTGTCCATGTACATGCAAGTGAGATTGTGTTGTAAAGATGAATAAATTGCTTACTTTGCTCCATGGACAAAATTGCTTCCTTAGGTTGAAGGTAAATGTATAATTAGAATTACATTTTAGCCACCGAAGCAACGAGCTAATTGGAGAGAACGACTTCTTTCCCCCCCCCAATTTCTTAAAATCAATTACATACTTTGTCAGAAAAATTTTTATTTACTTTTCTTAATTTCCAATTCATTCTGCCCATACTTCACACAAGCTTATTGCATCACCTTCGGCCTTTTCTCCACAGTGTCTCAAACTAATGCAGTGATAGCTCTCAACTTTTCTGTTCACGTTAATTTTGTACCTAATAGGTCTCACCTTGATTTTTAAGGCTCAGAGATTTATTTAAAGACTGGTTGTACCTTGTTTGTTGTTAATCATTAAACTCAAGAATTCAGAATATTTTTATACAAATATCCAATATTAAAAGACCTTGAAAAATTGACGTATTTTATATTAGAACAGAATTTAGTATTTCTACAATTTAAGCACTGAAAAGCAACTTTTTGTGCCTGAGATTCCCCATATTTTAAATCTCACTGAAAGTCTGATTGTTCTTGATCAAGCAAGACACTAAATGACACAAAACAATTAATGGTCAAGATACCATTAATGTTTTAAATTCCTGTCCTGTATTTTCTAGCACTTTATACAATCTTTCCAAACTCTCTTTATGAAGACATTTGTTGTGTCCTGCCTTCATCTCACCCACAACAGTTTATTTTTTCCTGTCCCATATGTACGACTTCCTGATTTCAAAATGAGCTGGCTACAAGCTGCATGGCATGAAGAGATTCTTTTGTGGGCTTCAGAGAGTTATGTGAAGGTTATAGGTTACTGCAGTTAAACTCCAAGACCAACTACAGGACACAGGCTGGATCCAGCAAACTTCTGTTTGAACCCGCCACTTTGTGATCACCAGTTGCTTTTGAAGTCAGGGTTTCCTTAGAAAAACTGGCAATCAGCCATTCTATGCTTTAGCTGTAGGAATAAACAGAAGCAGCCACATTTTATCTACAGTAGCTACTTTACACTGTAAGATTTTCCACATCAGTTCACTTTCAGTATCAGCACTTCAATCTAAGAAGGTGGGTCAAATGACTAGTAATTGGTATGTTACATATTTTCAGACTGTAGAGTTAAGTATCCCCTGACTGAACTTCTTGGGCTTACTAAAAACACCACATATAAATTATAACACGTTGCAGGAATTCACGAAGAACTAGTTTATAAAATAGTACGTTTTGTCTTCAGACTTGCAGAAAAAAAACTCACTAAGTTCAGTGATAAGTTTAAGATTCTGCTGCCGGATATTTTCGAACTCTTGCTGCTTCTTTCTCATATGTTCTTCGGTTACAGCACAACGATCACATAATCCCGCTCTTAATCTACAATAAAATTAAGAGAAAAAGTCCCTCTGTTAAGAAAATATTGCCATACATGAAGCAGATAGCCACACTTAACTGGCCTTTTGAACAATGAAAACCAGAAAATTTCTGACAGCTATGCAAAATACCACTAAGTATTGTGGTTTTCTACGTTGACATAGCAATATTTTGAGATTTCTGAACGATCTAATGCTACATGTGCTAACATTTGCATAAATGACTGTAGGTACTGGATACTTCTAAAGCAACATGCATTACTTCATTAAATAATGAAGTGGAGCATGCTACACCCTGCCACTGAAAGCCTTTGTAAGGTGTCCTACTAAGAATACTGTCAGATATAAGTTACCAATCATTATAAGAAAAGTTCAAGCAAATACAAAAAAAGCAAATAATTTCAGTAAATATAATTACTACTTCATCTAAGAAGGATATATCACTGCCATTAGCAAAGTAATCAAATAAAAAGGACAAACAGTAAGTTTGCTCTGTAACAAACACCAAGCAAACGTGAAATCCTTTATCTTTACCTAGATATCAATAATTAGAAGCGGACCCCGAAGTCCATGCAAGGCAGTACCTCCACTGTCTCTAATGGTTTATATCAGCTGTTTAAAAAACTATCTGCTATCAGAAAAGGGCTTGTTGTGATCACTCCATCTTACTCGACACATTCATTCATGCAATGAAATGTGTGTTCATTTTACAGGTGATAATTTATTTCTGGTTCACAACAAAAAGCTAACAGTATTACCCAAGTGAAAACCAGACTCTCTTTTGCCTTCTAAATAAGGGATCAATTAGTTAAGAGCTCTGTATTGCTGCTGCTAGCACATGAAGTATTACAAAACAAAACACAACACCTAAGTTTCCAGTGCCACAGTTGACTATTGGAAGTAAAAGCCATCTTGGTTTACAGGTATTTCAGTATTGTGGAATTATGGAAAAAGTAGCTTATCTGACTGTAATAAACACAGTATTATCATCTCGCTGTATTAAACTACTTTAAACTCTTTGTTTTCTGCAATGTGAGTTCTTCATCTGCTAAAAGATAAGAAAAGTCCATTCACTCTGCAGATGTCTCTACCCATGTGGTGTGAAGGTACCTGCATGGTTACAAGTTTATCCCTAATGCCTTTCACAGAGAAACAGAGTTGAAAGCAAAATTTTAGTATCACAGCAGGAATGTGGGAAAAAAATTTAGTATGTAATGATCTCCTGTTCCCAGAAAGCTTTTGAAAGCCTAATAGCAGCAAATTAAACATACACTTTCCAAACCAGATACCGTTTCAAAGACAAAAGTGCACTGTAATTTTACATCTCTTGGTTGTGTTTTGCTATATCAGATCAAACTGAAACAAATAAAGGCAGGACAGAATGGGTCAAAAGGTGATCAGAATGTCTAAGTCCAGAAGAAGGCAAAAGACAACCTGTGATTAAATTTAGGTAAAACAGACAACTGGTGAAAGAGACCCCTCAAATATGGAAATAACTCACTAGGCAATCTTCATGAGATCTTATATAGTTTGCCCTGCGTTCTGTCCTTGTATTACATCTTGATTGATCCCAAATCTACCTCTACAAAAACAGATGGAAAAGAATGTGCTTCAAAATGGCTGTCTGCCTCTCAAGCTGATCTGTTTAATTTCTATTTATTTTAACTGAACTGAGCAAACTAAGCACTTTGAAAATAACAAAATAACAAAAATCTAATTCAGTCAGAGGAATCTAAATTCAACACTTTTCTTTAAAACACAATTTGGATTGTATTAGAGAAGGACTGGCTGCTTTAAAAAAAAAAATCAAACCAAGACAACAACTTCCAAAGTATCCAGAGCTGCTCTGTAAGAGGAAAACACAACAAACCCAAAACCTAAAAGAAACTACTTTACCTGTCTTCTAAAACCTTGATAGTGTCATGAAGTGCTTTCTGCTGTTCTCTGAGCTGTTGGTTCTTGGTATAGAACTCTTCAAGCCTCTCTGCATCCCTAAAAACAAATAGATAAGTAATTAGTTCTAGCTTTAAATTGCAGCTATTTGTTTTTCAATAGAGAACTCTCTCTGGCATGTTTCTTTCTTATGCTTGGTAAATGTGATTATCATCAGCACAAATATTAAGTTGAAGATAAATGAAGCAAGTGTTTCTGATGAATGGCAGTTTAGAAATGTCCAAGTTAGAAAAAGAGCTGCTAATTTCTAATTCATATTGCAGTTGAGCTGTTGATAAATCTGACTTTTGCTCAGGACAAAAAATTAGATTTTATGACAGTCAAGGCATAAAAACTGATAGTATTCAAACAACAATTTCAGGAAACATAAGCTCTCAAGCATTTCTCCTACTTTACTGGGTTATGGAGCTTTGGGAAACTAATTGGGGGCCTTCACAATCAGGTCATTTTGGTTTTGTCTTAGCAGTGAGTGCATCTTGCAGCATGGCAAACCACACTAGGTTTGTAAAGCTCCGACAAGTCTTTAGATCCATTAGAGGTTTAGTTCCTCAAGAAACAATTCTCAGAGTCTGCAGAACATGGATTCCCATAATATGAATACAGATAAAAGAACTCTGTTCCCAAAAACGTAAGAAACAGAAGATCTTGAGGAACATACCTTCTCTGAAAGGCAGGACTATTTAATTAACAAAGAACATTTCCTCCTCGAAAGAGCTAAGCAAAAGTGGTAACATTAACTCCCCAATTTTAGCTCCCCTTCATTTTTATTACCAAATCTCAACACCTCTTCTAGATGCAAACAAGGTATGAGCAACAAGCACACAATTTTTTTCTACAAGGAAATGAACTTTCAGTAAAGCTAAGCAGCTGAATCTATGTGACACGACAATTACTAACTTTGGAGAATTCATTCCCAGCTCTCTTTACCATGGAATCCTTTGTATATTCTGTGAAAGCGGGTGTTTGTTTTCAGTGTGCCTGAGATGCATTATTTGAGGAAGCCATGAAATTGGCTCACCAAAGCTGCTAAGCACACACACAACAAGAAATGAAAACATTAACTAACTTGTTGATACAATCCTGTTACACAGACATACTTTTAAATTGGCACTATCCCTTTAAGATACATTAGTCAGACACATTTTCATATTGCTGGTGTTAGAGTAACCCAAGAAATTAACAATCGTGGGTCATAAAGTGAATGGGACAGCCAGAAGCTTCCACAGTATATGATCACATATTTTATTAATTCTGAAATTTAAGTGCAGATATTTTATTTTTCTGTACTACTATCCAGAATAATATTGTCCTTTTCAGCTGCATATATGACATGTTAAACAGTTAGATGCAAACAGCATGAGGGACCATTTAAGACTTGTACTTTCACTTGGGGATAACAAAGCGTTAAAGTTCTGTTACCTCAGTTCATTAACCAAGTACAGCCCATGCCATGGCAAAACCTGAAGTCTGACAAAAGTAGTGTGTATTTTTCTGATGTTTATGGCATTAAAAAAAAAAATAATCTTTTTTTTTCAGTTTATGCAACTTACAGAAGGCCTAAAATAAATCTTTTCTCATGCTATGTTTAAGAATTTCTATAGCATTGTTATTTGTTAAAAAAAAAAAAAAAGACATTAACATATACTAATACGCCATGTCTTCCACCTAAACCCTGTAAAACGTCACATTAAGATAGTAAAATGACAGAGGAAGCTATGGTTTGGTTTTGTTTGGTTTTTTTTTTTCCCCTCTCAGAATTCCAGTGCACCTCATAAACATGACAGACAATTTTGGCTATGAAGGCCCTCTGCATAATGAATGGTCTCTGACCTAGTATTTACAAGTCATTAGGTCTAACGCTGAACGGGGATACAAAATAAGGCACTCATTGTCAGCTGATTACCAAGTCTGAAATACTAAACCTCAGGTATTCAGACGCATCAAGGAGAACAAGACCTCCTATGTGAGAGTACTGTATCTACAATGTAGTAATTGTAGAAAGATTCCAAGAAACAATAATTAAACCATTCGGTATGTGTTCAGTCACATCACTGATAATATTCAGCATCTAGAAAATTAACCGATCAATTTAAGATTTCAGAACATGAAAGCAATTCATGATACATCAGGTTAAGTCAACAATAACAGCAAGAGATAATTTCATCCTTTCAGATTAAAAATTAAATAACTACTTCATTTATGAATTGTACATAAGAAATACCAAGATGTTAAAGTAATTTTTTTTCAGGAAAGTAAGTGTATCCTCTAAGTATAAAACACAGCACCAAATATTTGCTAACTGAAAGTCACCTAATAACCTAATATAATTTAATCTACTAACATAAGTATGTTCCTTGTGATACTGCAGTACCAATCTTAATGTTCAGAAAGTATATCTTTAAAATGTAAATGCAGACAACACATATGGTGTTTGGCTTTTAAGGAAAGATCTGACAACATTCCATGATACAACCTGAACTCCAAATCTTGATAAAGTTCATATGAATTCATATTTCCAATTGACTAAAAATTCACTGACAGACCAAATAAGAAACTGGACTCTACTCCCACTTTTTTTTTTTAAATAATTTGTGAAGTCTTTTGCACAATTATACAGCAGCTGCAGATAGTATACACTGTGTTCTGCTAGTGTTGGAGATCGAACAAGGAGCCATATAAAAGCTGACAAATCTTGAACCTGAGGAGGAGATGCATATTGCGGGGGAACTGGGAGTTAGCCATATAGGTACTCTTGGGATTGGAAACCCTGCTGTAGGTTTGGTGAATTGCTTGGTAAATGCAGGGAATCCTGATGGTGCCAGAATAAGATGGATGGATGCTCTTGTGGAAGTGATTAATTAATCCTTCTTTCTGTGATCCTGTCCTGAACTGTTCCTTGGCTGCCACTGCTATCTTCTAGCAGCTTCTCTGCAGCCTTTAGTTGCCAGAAAGTGCAAACAAAACACTTGCACCTGCTCTACACACATCAGTCTGCATCACCATGCAGACAAAAGTCAAAAACACAGACAATTATCTGTAGCCTTCAAAGACAAGATTGGTATGACTGCAGCTGAAATGTGAGAAAAACATAATACTACGCAGGCTCAAAGTGCTATTGTGAATTTTCAAATGGCAGCAAGATGGGAGATATTTAACTGAAATAAGCAAAACAAAAGCTCAGAGGAGGTTTGAGCTCTATAAAGGACAAACAAAATCCAAAAAGATACCCAGCGAATAAAGCAATGCAGGCATTACACAACTGAAGGCAATTTTTTCCCAAAGCCAAACAACAATTTTCCTGGAAGTGAGACAGAGTTATAATTACACAAGACGGTTATAATAAAAGTAGACAGCAAGTTAAGTATGTATTGCAGTACAATCAAATCATAATAGAAAAGCCAGTATAATTATAAGATGCATTTACATACTTCACGTTACAGGAAAAGGAAAGTTGGATTCCACTAGAGGGAATTTACTCTTACGGAAAGAGCACCTTTGTTTCCCTCCCAACCAGAAATATAAGCACATAAGGGAGTTCAGACAATAACTGTCAAAAATGCTTGAGAGTTGCTCAAGTTACCATTGTAAAAAAAAAAAAGCACATGACAACCTAATTTTTCTAGACTAGGGAAGGGTTATTTCCTGCTTGTACAATCTGAAAAATATAACAAAAAAAAAAAAAACCCCAGAGACAATTAAAAAAACACTATCAGGAATTAATGAGGAAGAAAACTGACTAGGTGATGATAGAAATACCAAATCTGAAAAAGCATAAATTACGCTTGAAAGCACTGTGGCTACACTTTAAGACTGTATATCTTTGATTTCAGATAGTAATGCTGGGAATGGAAATATGGAGTATTTTTTCTAATTTTAAAAGTTTAATTTCTTTAACATATATAATATAATTATACTGTTTTCCAAAGTGGAAAAAGATCAAGTAATTTATTTTTATTCCTCCTACACAGCACTTATAAAGTGCAACTCATAATACAGGCCATACATAACAACAACATAATATTAATGTAATTAAACCTCAAGTCAAAATTTGAATAAAGAATCACATTAGCATATCTCTTATCATTTAATTAAATATGGCTTTAGTCAGCAGAAGGAAAATAAAAGCTGATTTAATGCTGTAAATATGTATTGAGATCCTACTGTACACATAAATCTGGTAATTCAGATCTTTCTTCCCTAAATTGTTTCTAATGAACAGAACTAAAAATTAGGAGCAAATGACGACTGCAAAAGAAGATACATATGCCTTAAAATGTAGGAACTGAGTGAAAAATTAGCAAGGTTATTACCAGAATCTTTACTGAATGACTGAAAGCTGAGTTAAGGCACAACACCTGATACTAAAGGCAAACGCGTAGGGGGAAAAAAAAATAACCTAAAAAAAGTTGGCTTGCCACCTCTGCTACAGATTTGACCTCAGTTTTAAGATGTCTTCTTAATGATCTTTCGTATTAGAAGTGTCAACATCTTTATAGGCTTCCTAGAAATACTGTAGATAAGAAAACCCTACAAGTCATTTGTTCAAGGAAGGCAAACCTAGTGTTCAGGTTACGCACCCCTTAAAGAGTTACATTTACCTTTAGATGACTTTGACTGAATTATTAAAGTGAACAGTGTTTCGTACATGTCTGAAGGAAGAATTAATGAAACCTCAATTGATCTTAAAGAATTATGACTCATTAATGGACTCTCCTTTAATGGACTAGATCATTAGGATAAGTACTTACAAGCATCTTTCCTTTTTCAACTTGGATATTTTCAGCTGTAAGCCTGAAAAGGGGAAAGAAGAAAATATGTTAGAGAATTCTGATTCAAAAAAGTGAGTAAACCAATAAATTAATTCTCCTTTTGCCAATGACATCTGCAAAAGAGAGGAAAAAAATGTGTCACTTATTTGTGAGGAAATGGTTCATTCTGGACTTCTTGAGTACGGTCTACAGGATCTTGGAAACAAATATAGCTATTATGATCCCTAGGAAATAGGGACTTCTTAAACAAACATGCAAATTCCCATTTAAACAGGTATAAAAACACCTTTGTAAAAAACCACACATGAATACCAAGCACTGTCAGTTTATTTTCATTTACTAGGCCTACCTAAGTAGCATAAAATGTATTCTGTGTACACATAAATGCATAATACTACACTTGAAATGTAGCATCCAACCACTGAACTGAAAAAGGTATTACAATGTATGTTTAAAGGAAATTTTAAAAGATACATGATTCACTGTTTTAAATCACAAAAGGACAACATATTCTACTAGAGGTGTGCTACCAGACCCTCTCACCCAAAACTTCTTTGGAACACCTTAAGGTGAACTGAGGAATGGTATTTCATCTGTGGCCCTTCTCCCACTAAGGCCCACACACTCCTAAAGGAATGTTCTGTGCAGAAGTAAAAATGTTTGCAAATACAACTGATGCTTTTGGCAGGAGTGGCCAGCTGACAGCCCTGGAGCTAGACAGCAGTCCAGTCTGCTTGCAAGGTTTTGGGGGCATGTGTATGTGCACTGGGGCAGGAAGATAAAGGTGCTTGAAGTACCGCACATCTTAATAAGTGTGATGCAGCACTACGGAAATGTATATGATACTACCCTCACATAAGCTGGCCATCCCTACTCTAAATAAATGGTCAGAAAAAAACCACCAAACAAAAAAAAACATGCCCGAACCAACCCAGACTCCAATGGTATAATATTTTCTTAAATACAAATCCAATAGAAATTTTCATAAGACATCAGAAAGTAACATAACTCAATTTTTTTTCCTAACACTGTGTTTTCTTCAAACTATGAGAAGTTGTAAACAACTTCAGTTTGAATATGAGATGTCTTGTGAGTTTTCTTGCAAAACCATTAGTAGTTTAGGATAATATGATGAACTTATGAAACCAGAACATTTTTAGGAAAACTTCCGACAATTTTTAATTTAAACAAAAACTTATACCTGATACTACATCTTACTACAGAAGATGTAGGTTAAGGCAGCTGATAGACTTCTTTTTTCTCTCTCCGCTACCATACTCAACTGGGGACAGCTCAAAGAGGAAATGACTTGCTTCAGAAGGTTCTCTTCAGGCCATTTACAATGTAATAGTCAGGACAGCCAGAGCCTCAGTGAACTCATGCCACAGACTACAAGATGCCACTGAGACCATGAGGTAAAAATGCACAGAGGCTACTTAGAGAGAAGTTCTTAGGAAATATAGCAAGATTTCTTTTATCTCTCAGTATTCAACACCTGTGAGATGTTATGTTCTATCATGCAGATCAGCATAAAAAGAGGGTTTATTTTTTTTAAGTAGTTGCTATTCATCAACTCAATTAGGCATCTGCAATTAGAACCCCTATAAAGCGTGCTTTAATGCTGCTCCACGCCCATCAGAAGGAATGAAGCTGCACAACAATGCATCTCCTGTATGAACAGGTAGTCTGTTCAGCAAGTATTTAGGATTGTAACATTGGCAACCTGAGCCACAAATGGAAGAGGCAGCACTCAAAAGGCCAAGTACTGTGCTGCAGGTAACACTATCTCCCCTCTCACCTGGATTCAGGAGGACCCAAACTAGTTACTTAAAGGTTGCATTTTTTCCTAATTCAAATGACTGCAATGAGAAGGCAGGAAAGCAGTTTGTACATTTATCCAAGAGCATTGAATTACTATGTTGGCTGTAGTCACTTCCTTTTGCTTTTCCAGAGCATTGGGAGGTTTTAAGCATACTCATTACGACAGCTTGGCTTTTTCAGATTTCCTTATTTAATACTCCAGTGAGCATATAAACTTATGTGAAATTGCACTACGTACACTCCCAATTCAGTTTTATATTCACACCATATTTCTATGAAACAGACAAGCTGCAGACTATATAAATCTATATGTCTATATATAGATTATATATATACACACCTATATATAGAGGTATATAGATTTATATCTATATATAATCTGTATATAAATCTACACTACCTGAAGCTTGTAAGTGCTTTAGTAAATGACATGCTGTCTCCATTTCATGAAACTTTCAACTTGATTAGACTACGTACCTGTAGTATTTCAATTAACAACTACGACAATTTCTGTTCTGATGAATTTTCAAATGCATTAAATCCGCTTTCTTCAAATTGACAGTGCCTGGGAAGACTGTAGCATCTATCACTGAAGTTTTCTCTGAACGGGTTGGACAAGCTTCTGTCGGCAATGATGCAGACATAATCCTACCTTAAGGGTATAGAGATGGACTAGATGACCTTGTAAGATCCCTTCCAGCCCTGTTTTCTATAATTATTTACTTCTGAGGAGTTTCCAGCCATTTCCTTTCCTACAGCAATCTATCAATGAGATTGCTTCCATCATAATTTTCTCTACATCTGTAGCTACAGTTTTTTCCCCATTGGTATCTTCTGCTTTTCAGAGTTAAGGAATAGTTCAAGATAATTAGGCTATTGCTTGTACACAACACTCTCCTCACATTTTGATGCTGAAACATGTTTCTTTTTAGCATGGATCTTTAGACTTGAATTCATTCTCAGGAACCATGTTGATAAGACACATGCAGCAAATATCCATATAATTATTTTGAGCTAGATGCAAGTGTTAACACCTGCAGAAATTACTCACTTTATAAACAGCTTTATTAAATTCCTTTCTAATTTATGAGTACTATGCAAGTATCCCACACATTCTACAGGTAGCAAATAAAAGTAAATATAGTTTTAATGACCATTATTCTGAGGTACTGAGCAATTCTGAATTCCATGAAAAGTCAACTGAAACTGACCATGCCCAAAATCTTTGGAAACAGGGTTGTAGGAGTCCTACCCACTGTCACATAATGAATGTGAGATAAAATGATAGCTATTTTGTCTGAAGAGGGCCCAAACATGGAAATTTTTTTGCAAGTGATCAGTTTGAAAGAATAAGAAGCTGGGTTTGCTTAGCTAACAGGGTGAAAAAACACACCCTTTACAACAGAATAGTAGTTTAAAAAAAAACCCACAATAAAATCCATTTAAAACTGTACGAGTTTGAAGTATTCTCTAGTCTATATTCTATAGATGTATAAATAACTTGTATAACATGCCTGACCATTTCAAGCTCCCGCGTCATAAATCCTACTTTTCATGGATTTGTAATAAATAATAGTTCCACCATTACGGTGTTCAGTACATTGTGCATTGTACATGCAAAAAGCTTTTTCTCCAACTACTAACTTTCCCTTAATCCACCTTCCACCATCTTTAAAATAATTTTTTGCTGACATTTAGATTGGAAACTCATGAGTCAATTTTAATTCTTATTTATAGACTTCAGAAACAAGCAAAGTCCAGGCAAGCCTGTGTTTGATGTTTCTAAAATATCTTCCAGTACCATTTTCTATAAGAGGATCCCCACCTTTTGAAAAAATTAACTATCCTTCAGGCATGTCTTTGATGTTATCATGGAAGACCTAATTTTACCTAACACGGTGCGGGACATACTGACAAAGGGCTAGGCATGAAAGAGACTGCCTAGTGGCAAAATTATCTGGCCCCACCCAGCATGCATTCTAAAGAGTATCTTCACTTGCATATAGAAAACCAAAACTTTAAAATCACATGCTGCACATGGCAAGAAACTAGAGAAGGGGTCACTTAACATTACCCTCTACATTAGAGCTTTTTGTTTGTTCAGTTTTTGTTGTTCAGACATGCCATAGATTGCCAGATCCCATTCTGTCAGTACTTCCGCATTTATCTGCAGTTGACATCACACCCACTCTGAAAAGAACCATCAAGAATTAAAAAAAGAAAGAAAAAAGAAAATGTCATAAAAATAAATATTATTTTTTTGTTTTGGGGACACAGTATAAAATGTTTCATATTGTAACACATTTTTAAATGTAACAAAATGCTACTATCTGGTACATCTTTCCTTTCGGTTGCCAAATTGATGGCAATCTTTGTTTGGTTTGTTGTTTTTTGGTTTGTTTTTTTAAATATATTATTAACACAAAGGGTCAAGGCCCAGTGTTGCAAATTGTTGAGTCAGGACTTTCAGTAGGCGGTATGAAACAGCTACACATTATAAAACAGTCTCCCAAAATTTCTGAAATTAAGAAGTTATGATATAACTGGACCTAAATGGACAGACCCGGAACTGTTTTGACATTGGTGGAAGTGACCAAGGCTACTGGAATGGTCTGGCTACAGAGATCCACTTGCATGACGAAAGCTCTTAATCCACAAAAACTCACCTGCTTTTATTCCAGCCTAATACAAATACTATTATTTCATGTATAAGGATATGCTTGTTGGAAGAGTCATTCAAATTCTGTTCTCATTCCATCCAAAAGAATCTTAAGTCACATGATCGATTAACAGAACAAAATCTTAACTTCTTATTGTTTTTCACAAAACTTTTTATGAATACTACTTATGAAACAATATTATAATAAGAATATAAATATATGGTGCAATAATTAATGTTTGCTTTGAGTGTTACTCATTTCTTGCACTACTGAAGAATGAACAGAGACTAACAGTCCATCCATAGTAAAACTGATATCACAGGTCACAAAATGAAATGTAAGAACTCTTATAAATTTTGTTGAGAAAATCTGTAACACTAAAAACTGAAGAAATACTTTTCACCTCAGCAGTATTAATCTGCAGTGGTATTTTGCACAAGTTAGGGGAAATAAACAATGCAAACCACTTTAATGTATCTGAAGTTAGTAAACCCAAAGGTAGAAAAGAAAAAAATTTCATTGAATAACTTGATTTGGAAACTTTGAATCTTAACCCATTAAAGCAACATTTAAATATTTCCTAAGCAAACACAGGTCCCACATAACATTGTGTTACCTTTTTTTCACTGACCCAGCTCATCATTTAGACTTGTTGATAGTTTAAATCTAATGCTGTTAAGTCAGGCTTAGGCAGTCAATCTGTAAGGATCATTTGTAATCATCCAGTCCAACTTTCTGCACAGCTTAAGACTTTAAAAATCTATTTAGTTTGAAGCAGATGGAGTGGTGCACTGGTTCAAAGTTTTCCTGTAGTAACAGACAGCCTTCTGTGAATGCAAATTTTAACCATTTACCTTGTACTTCTTTATCATGACATTCTTTCAGTTTGGACCACAATTCCTTGAAGAAATCTCCAGCAGGTTCTGCAGAACTAGGGCTCCCACAGCTTCCTCCAGATGCATTCATCTTGCCTTTTTCTGCTCCCAGCTTTGACTTATTTGCAGAACTGGCTCGCTTTCACACTTTAAGTTTTAAATTACATAGTTATGAAGTTGTTTCTGAAGACAGGTGTATGCCTGTAATGAAAGATCACCACCACTTATGTTTGCATTTATCAGAGTATAACTTGCAGCCATGGATGAAACACAAAGCTTACTCCCTATCCCTGTTGAGTTGTACATATATACTGACAGTCACCCTGCAAGTGTGGAAGATGCTAAGCATTTTGCTACCAGTAATTATAAACTAATAGAATTTCTTCCTCCCTTAAACAGATATCAAGTTAAAACTAGATTCAGATGCTTAGGAGTCTCTATTCTTTTCCCACGTAAAGCTACTGTTAAACAGAATTCCTGTCTTCCAAAAGTAACCCATGCTTCCAAAATCTTACTGTTAGCAAAAGCATTTGTCAAAAGCTTTATCAGAGATATATTTGTGTACACACATCCTTTACATAAACATGGATTCAAACAACACCCTTCTGCAAAGAAAAGCTCACAACCCCTTGAAGTCTTTATGATTCTACATTGAAATTATCCCCACTCCCTGATGAAAAGGAAATAGAAGAGTAATCTCAACATTTAAGTCTCAAAAAAATTACTATTTGAGGAGAGCTAGCAAAGTCAGACAGCCCTGGTTTAAAAGCCAGACTGCCCACTCAACTCTCTTAAGAATCTTAACCAAAATTCTTTGTTTTGAAGTGTTTCTTAGCACAGATAACGCCCTCAGGTAAACTACAGGGGAAGCATGGTACTCAGACCTGGGTCTGAGCCAAGGTAAGATTCAATGCTATTGGCACTGGGCTTCCAGTAGTGAAATACTCACATAATCTCTCTGTCCTTCAGTTCCTTGTATCCGAAACTGGACATTGCAAGTTTTACCCATTTTTATGGGGCCAATGTTAAACAAACACTTTTGAACAGGGACCGTGTCATTACTAGGTAGACGTAACTATCTCTATTACTCTGTAACATAAATCACAATGTCAGAAGAAAAATCTAAGGTATTTTGTACTCTTCCTAAAGTAGCAGCCTAAGCCAGCAAACCACAACATCTGTATAGACAAGTAAAAGGAGAAACTGGCTCTCAAACTTTTGAGTCACAAGTTACAGTTGTAGTTCAGATGATACAAGATCTACAGTCGGTCAAAAAGCTGCATTTCCTATCTTAAGGGCCTTCAAGCAACTTAGAATACGTGAATGCAGCTGCTGGTTTAGCTGGTCCCCTAGATTCACCACAATAAAACGTTTAGTCCAGTGGTCAGTGACCTAGCATAGGGCCTGGAGGCCTCTGTTCTGGTCTCCTTTCTCATATCTCTGTGCAGACTTAAGCAAGTCACTCTTCCTTCAGCCTAGCTATCTTTAAAACCAATAAAAATAATGGAATAAATGAAACAAAGCGTTATTCTCGACAACACAGGAACACTTGAACTGCATGTTTTCTACAGTATAGGGATACTTAAAAGCTACAGTAATGGAGCTGTCAGAACCCTCAGTAACCATTAGGTAGCTCCACATTTCCTTTAACATGCTCTGCCTGTAGAAAATTCAGCGTTCATCTCAGTACCTGGTTTCAAGGTAGCTAACGCTCGTATATTAAGG
Source organism: Phalacrocorax carbo (assembly GCF_963921805.1). Lineage (NCBI taxonomy): Eukaryota > Metazoa > Chordata > Aves > Suliformes > Phalacrocoracidae > Phalacrocorax > Phalacrocorax carbo. The sequence goes on from NC_087514.1 coordinate 52,156,103, forward strand.
TAAGTCCTTAATAGAAAATAAAATTACCTTTTCAAATTAGCAATGTCTACAATTCTTCAGAAGTTGACCAGTAATCTGCTTGCATCTTTGCAGCTCCACTTTGTGCGCGGTCACATTAAGCCATCTTACAATGCTTCTTTGTGGAGCCGATTGCCTAGTGACATTAGGAATGTCTTTTAAACTCTTATTTTTTCTACACCCTCAAGCACAGATATCTCAGAAACCATCTTTGTCAAGTGCTAGGGCAGTGAAATCAACAAACTTGCTCTCACCGCCTTAGATTTGAGTATGTCAGACGAATCTTTTTCAAGAAAAGCGCATCTGACTCTAGAATTAGTAAAGGCTGTCCCTAGTGGCTTTGGTTTGGGTTTTTTACCCCTCCCCAAAGCTGACTAAGAAAAACAATGCTCAAAAAGTGCTCAGTTTCTGCAAATGATCAATATATCAACTGAATACAAATAGGGAAAAAACCAGCAAGGAGTTTTCCCAAGCTTCACCTGCTTCAAGATCCCAAAATGATACATTGCTTTCTACAGGTGCTCAACCTGTCTTCAAATAGAGGGCCCCAAAAAGTGTTCAAGTAGAGCCTTTGACAGGTCTGGGCAGTTGCACAGGTAGTAAAAGGCATTCAGTGATGTCAGCTTCTTAGCTTATTCTCCAGCCTTAAGAAAGGACTTTCCAGTCTTTAGGGAAATAAAAGAAACACCTGAGCTGGATGTACAGGCGCTTGCAGGCAGGGAGAGAACTGGAAGTTGCCTGAGGGCGGGAAGGAAGCACAATGCCAGTCCCTCTCCTGAATGTCCCGCTGCTGTACACAGGCAGGAGCAGGGCCACTCTCCGAGACAGGGCTTTGCTCCCACCCTCCCGACTAACCCTTTCACAGAACAACCTAAACATTTCTGTTTCGCTTTTCTTCCAACCACCAACTCCTTTGCACGACTGCCTTCCCACACATGCCTTCATCAGCACTGGCAGTCCGCACCGATAAAGCGCTGAAGCTGCTTATCTGTATTTATACTTCGCTGACAGGAACGCATTGCCTCTCTGCGATTCTGGAGAGCACAAAGCTTCCTGAACCCCACCAGAAAGCCTGAGCAACAGCTGTCCCTACAAACTCAGCTCTCCTCTACCTCCCAGCAGCGATTTCTTTTTCTTCCTTTCTTTTTGCACAAACGCTACACAGAAAACTCACTCTTAAGACGCGCCGGGCTGCTCTGAGAAATCCTGCCATGACCAGGGCCCGAGAGTTTGTCAGGCGGGAGTAAGCACCCGCGCCTCAGCCGCCCCAGCTTCCCGCCAGGCTCGCGTCCCGCCCAGGAGCCAGGACGGCAAAGGAGGGCTCGGGCACGTCCCTCACGCCCCTTCTCCCGAGAGGTCACAAGGCCGGCCGCCACCTCCGGGACGGAGACAAGGGGCAAGCACGGCGCCCTCCCCCTGGGGGGGGGGGCTCTCAACGGAAGGAAGGCCGGTGTTTGCAACATGCCCCGCGGGAACCCAGCAGGACTCGGGGCAGCAGGGAGGCCCCATTCGCAGCGCGGAGCTCTGGCGGAGCCCGCCCCGATGCCGCACCGGGGCGGGGCGGGGCGGGAACGGCCGTTACCAGGCGGCACCGGGCAGGAGAACGCGCGCCGTTACCTGGTTGGCTCCCGGCGCCTCCGCGCGAAACGGCGGGAAAAGGGAACGCCGGGGCCAGGCGGCTTCCCTGCGGAGGGAGGCGGGGTCCAGGTAGCTCCCGCGAGGTTTCCCGCTGCTCTCGCGAGAGCAGGGCTGTGAGGGGCGGCCGGCGCGGGGGTTTTCGGCAGGCGGGACTGCGGGGCCTTTCGGGCGCCCGTCGAGTCCGGCAGCTGGTGTCCCAGCCCTCTCCTCCTTCTCAGCCTGTGTCTGCCCCGCGTTTAGGCTTTCCAAACAGCAGCCTTAGAAAAGTCAAGGCGACCAGTCAGGCTTTGGCGGGTGCCAGGGTTAAGTGTGGCAGGCACCAAGCGTTATGGAAAAGCAAGGGTATGTGTGAGAGACTGCATTAAAGCAAATGCTGCCTACAGAGGGGGAGCCTGCCTGAAATAAAGTCTTGCTGCTTTAGATGTAAAGAGGATCTTCGATACTCCTGTGGGAAAAGTGACCTTGCTAGTATTCAGGCTGTGCTGCCAAATCTACCTTTTCGGCAGGATTTGTAGCCTGCTGACTGCTGGGGTTTGCACACAGGTGTATTGGCAACGCTTTTCCCCTCCCTTTCTTGATGTTAACAGATTTCCATGGGTTTGTCATTTTAGCATACAGCAGAACAGCCTAGAGCATATTTTGATGTTTTATGTGGGTCTGAAAACCTGTAGGCTCATATAATTAGTATGGCGTAAGGCAGCTAAGCTTTTGTATCACTTTTGAGATTTTTACCAAAGTCATTTTTTTTGCCCAAATTACAGATCAATGTTCTTTCATTTACTGGGACCAACCCTGCTGTCTGCCATGAGATAATCCCTTTGATTTTTAATTCGTAGTTGTTGTTAGAAACAAAACACAGCTTTTCACTACTACTTTTCTGCCTTCACACGATTCCACTGCACCATTTTGGTATGTATAGGAACACTTGCCGAGACACCTTAGTGGCATTAGAGGACACAATGGTGATCAGTTTGCAAGGGCCAGTGCTGCAAACCATGTACTTTCTAGATTATTAATAGTGATATGGAAGAAGTTAGGTGTTCAGGTATATAATAATTGTTAGTAACTGTTCCGTCTCACTCTTGTTACATTACTCAGATCACTTGGATCTCCAGAAAGTATCATAAATATGGAGCTACGGAGTAAACAACTGTATCTGAAATATTAATTCAGCATTTCAGAAGTATTTTGAAATACCGTCAGACAGGAGTCCAAGACAACCTGTGATTAAGCAGCCTTTAAATCTGTTGTTCACCTGTATTGAAAATACTTTTGGTTTCCCATCAAACATGTACCTTGAATTTTGAAGTATTCTGAAAAATCTTGTAGTTAACTTTTCTGCTCATTCCTCACCATTGCTTAACCACTTATTTTTCGACTAAAATAAAACAAATCCAATGTTTAGTAGCTCAGCAGCAGGTTATTTACATCATAAGTTTGTTCCGTTATCGTACCAGTACTAAAATTAGCCACATCTTACGGAAGAAGCGTCATAATAGGTTGTGATAGACATCCCATAAATAATATGGGATTAACAAGCATTAAATAATGCTTGTTTGCAGCTTTTTATTCTACTTTTGAAACTTCTCCAATCTAAAAGTTTGTGACATAGGAAAATGATCATTTCCTCAGAGGTATGAGAAACAGATACCTTAAATATACACACAGATCTCATAAGCAGCAATAAAACAGCCCTCTTGCCGATTGTTCAGGTATTTTGCCATAAACTGGACCTTTCTTTCTATTTACAGGAAGCACTCTGAAAAATAATTATGTCATCCATTTTATTTCCCAATAAACGTGTGTGAGCAGTTTAATCTCATATTCCCTCATTTTGAACTTTATGGCAATATAAATCCATTGCCTTCTGCAGGGTCATTCTTATCTACTCAATAATAAGTGATAACGGATTAAGACCAGCAGCTAAACTTTACCTTCATCTCCCTTCCAGATTTATTTGATTTTATGTATTCCATAATCACATACTTGGCCACCAGTTACTGAATAGATCCTTGGCTCATTAAATGTACTAGAAAACTACTGAAGAGTCTGCTATTCCATGTTCACTTTGAATGTCTTAAGCTGACTAGTCTAACTGGAACTGCATCTCTGCAGCTCATTCATCTCATAAGAGTAAACACACACACCTAGACAATAAAACTGTGGGAAAAATACTTCACCATTGTTGCACTTGAACAGATATGAAACTTCCAGTGGTGTCATGGCTCACGTCCAGATTTCAGAATAGCCCTTAGTATGGCACATTAAACTAGGTGAGAGAATACTGATCCATGAGCAACTCTGCAAAAAGGGTATCATCTACTTTAATCCTAACCCATGTTAGACCTGGCTTGTCTGAAATGTTTAATCTTACTAATAGTATGTGAAGCTGTTGAGTTTCAATTAAGCTTTAGTGGTAATGCCTTCCTTCTTGATGCCTGGACTATTTACCAGCAAATCAACTAATGACTGAATTTCTCTTGTAAAAGTATAGCAATGGTGCAGCACAGATGAAATAAAAAAATAGCCTTTAATTACAGCTCACCCCTTCCTCCCCCTTCTCTTTTTTGGGAGGTAGTACAGAGGCTGCATCAGTGTTTCCAACAATTCAGGTAGCAGAAGGTGACCTAGCTCACTGCGTATGCACACAGAATAGGGTTAAAAGAGATTAGCAGAAAGTTTTTGGGTTTTGCTTCTATTACCTTAAATTTAGATGTAAAGATTAAAACCAGGTTTAAATTGCACTGGGGAACTCCAGTTTAAATATTTTAATTGCTTTAAACATAGTGGTAAATATATCGCTCTTTTCCTGTATATGTAAATATATATACATATATGTGTGTATAAAAAATAGTGAAATCCTTATTTATTCTCGTGAGATTTAGTAGATTGCACATACACATACATGGCCACTGTGCTCACAACCTCCTTGACTTGCAGATCTGCATTGAGGGATAAATATATTGCTTAACTCTCTAGTCATGTTAATTTAATGAACTTTATGTTGCAGTTGCCAGTAAGGACATCAAAGGAGCCCAACTTCAGATGCAGCAAATAAGAGCATGTGGCAGAGTTCAGCTGCTACCTAAACAGGATTTGAACTGGCAGCGCAGGAACTGGCAGTCCTCTGCATGGTATGATTTCCTACAGCTGGGAGGGCGCACAGAGCACACCACTGCTGTCTGGCACAGGTAGTTGCTTTCTCTGGAAAAATAGGGAGGAGCCAATCCATCACCCCCACTAGCTGAATTTGATTCTTCTCAAGCTGATTGCGTAGCCACTTTTGAAATCAAGCCAAGATCGATTTCCCTTTTTCCAGTAACACTGTTCACTTTAAGAAACCTTCTTTGAAGTGCTTTCACTGCTCCTCATCTGTAGTCAGAAACAGCCAGGATTTATTCTGCTGAAATTCTGAGGTCTTTTAGAGAGTCTTGATGGAGAAGAAAAAAGCAACCTGAGGGATGCTGTTGCAGGACCCCAGAGCAGTGAGCAGTGTTGCTGGTCCTCAGACTCTAAGCAGCAGCACCTATTTGTGTTAGCTGTATGCGGAAATGTTTTGCTCCTACTGATGTTTCTCAGGTTAACATGAATAGTCCGAGTAGTTATGCATATTTATCTCAGCCTTGGAAGGCTGTTTCAGGCTTGGAAAGCTGAAGTAAAAGCTTTCAGGTCTGTGTACAAAATAATGCCACCTACCTTTTACAGTAGTGAACGACAAGAATTCAGGACAGGAAAACAAGCAAAAGAGGAAAAACATATAGGAAATAATATTTTTCTTACCTTTTGAGAATGAAAATCCCCAAACAATGGCCCTGCCCTTCCTGCCCCCTAAAAAAAAGCAGCTGAGGAAAACCCAATTGAAACAGAACACATGAACTGGAGAGAGAGAGGATGGAAAGCAGTATTTTGAAATACTGATTTATTTGGTTTGAATTTTTAAAATGTGCTGTGTTAAACTCCTGTAGCTTTAAAAATCAAAGTTCTCTTGTGGCATTTTATTGGGTTTACAGAGGGTCCCTGTGCAAACCATACAGTTCAGCCAGCTATAATTTTTCCTTTAGAAAATGCTTTATTCCTTGGCAAATTTTCCTTCTGTGTTTGATAGCAAAATCAACAGAGATTATAAAAATTAAACATTTTTCCTGATGAATATTTTTAGCTTCTGAAAGCGTGCAAAACTTTCCCTATGTTCTTTTCCGTTTTCCCACACTTTGAAGAAAATTTGTTATACACAATACACACACAATGCTGCTAATGAGAAGGTAATTTCAATCTGCTATTCATTGAGTTTTAAAGCTGCTCAGGAGGCCTTTTTATTGGCACTCTACAAAAGAATAATAATGTTCATTTTTGCATCAATCTGGAAATAGCTGGCAGTAAACACCTCCATAATTGAAGCTTCTGTTGTGTGACTACTATAAAGTCTTACATAATCCTGTATAGATATTTTTGTATCTAGTGGTTTACGTCCACTGAGGACTCTGATTTATTTTTTTTTACATCATGAAAGAGAACAGTAATTGTTTCACTTAAAGATAGGCAAAATTAAGATTTTCAGGGAGATGGAAGTAGCTATGTGAGGGTTTTCAAAAATATAGTTATGCAGGTGTGGAGAAGATTCACATTTACTAAAGTTAAAGAGTTATTTTGTCCTAACAGGCATGACAAAACCTGTCTTCATTCCTTTCTATTCAGCTCAGCAAGTACTTCTGTGCTCTATTAGTTAATCAGTTACCAGATTCCACAGCTTTTGTTTTCACACTGTTTAATTTTTCTTATTTGACACAGAACCCATGAATGTATTGGGCTGCAGATACAGGTACCACTTTCAGGTCTGCCTACTCCTTATGATTATGACTGCTTTTTGTTACCATTGGCACCACCGTTATTCATTCTAAACAGGTTAATTTCTAATAAAGTCTATAGAAAGAAGGCAGTAAGAATGACAAGTACGTTTCCTATCCTACCATTAAGCCAATTGTGAATATGTAAATCTAGATTTAATTAGCTCACTCCATAAAATTGAACAATTTAAAAAGTCTGGCAAGAATTAGTAACAACACATCTTACTGTAATGGAACTATGTCACAACATTGCCGTTACAAGACAGGGATTATAAGAACACTGTATGAACGAGAAGACCAATAGGCAATACTTAAGTGACCTGCTCAAAATACTAACTCATTGGCAGCGGAGTTTCTATCTCTCACTCCCGTGCTCAGTTCATTGAACTGTCTCTCCAGTAGATACTCGTGCAGGCAGAGAGATGATGTTGAGCTGCACACAGAGGGTCAAAAAGCTGCACTCACAAAAATCCTGTCAACAAGCGCCATAGAGACTGGCAGTACTCAGACACATTAAGGAGATCTAGCCATTATACCACTTCAAGCATAAGAGAAATTTTTGCTTAGGTTTATCTTAAATTAATTTTAAAGAAAGACATTCAAAACTCACCCTTCTGTTTGAATTGTGAAAAGTTCTGTTCTTGATCGGGGTGATAGTATTTACTATTGACTTCCCCTCCAGCTATAAACCTCAAGTGAAAGTAAGATGAGGAAGCCACTCTGGACCACACTAGAGAATGCCGAGAGGAGATCTGCTGCACCTAAGATATATACAATGTGCAATGGATAACCTAATATGCCTTTCATTTAACTGGCTGGGCAGGTTTCTGCATTCTGGAGAGCATGGAATCATACCAGAATTTGTTGGCATAACAGGCCCGTCAGACCGGTTCCCGGGGCGCCCAGGAACCTGCCCAACCAGTCTGCATCAAAGGCCGGCCCAACATGCTGCAGCTCAGCTCGGCTCGGGGAGGCTTCATACACAGTGAATTATTCATGCCTCTGTCAACTCCCAACATACTACTCCCAGAGAATGATGTAGCCTCCAGCAAAATAATTTACTGAGGAGTGGGGGAGTGATGCATCCTTGTTAAGTGTAGCAAGATCTTATTGTTATAAATTTTCTTTCATTTTATAAGCAGATGCACTGGTCTAGAAGTCTTGCCCAGCGTAAGTACAAAGAGAAACAGGAAAGAAAATACCTTTTTTTAATAACACTAACCGTACAGACTTATTATAATCAAATAACACCAAATCTTTAGTGTGACCCGCTAAAAAAAAACCAAACCAAATTATGCTCTAATTTAGATTTCTTTCCAGTTGTCTTCTAAGTGTTTAAGTATTAAGTGCTTAAGTATACCTACTGTGTGTATAGGATTCAGCATAGTTTTGTTACATGTGGGAGACAGGACACTGGGAACTTGTACATGGAATATCCACCTTGTGACTTTGGTGGGGCCCTAGGTCAGTGCAAGCTCACTCGGAATTACTGCACAGGATATTTCAAGGTGAAACAGGTCAGAGAACATGGAGTGTATGGGACATGCTTCCATAACCATCAGGAACTACTTGTGAGGCAACAGCCTGCTTCTCCGAAGGATACAGCAGCTGCCCTGTTACAATAGCACATGGGCTGCAGAAGGAGCTGCGCTGCTTCTTGTTCATGGCTTTAGGGCAAGAATACTTGCACATCAGTCCTGCATATAGCATAGTTATTCAAGCTGTAGGCAGAGGCCAGGATATGCCCCAACAGAAGCCTGCCTCTGTGTAAACTTATTACTTTTTTTTTTTCAAATACAAATATAGACCATAACTTTCAGATCTCCGGCTGTGATTGTCAGAGATGTTGACTAAAATCAGTAGGAGTTGTAGAAGTTTAACACTTCTGGAAATGCGATGATGGGTATGTGCAATCAGCGTGCTAATCCTGTGCTTAGGCAGGTTCCTTTACTTTTTATTTAGGCACCTAAATTTAAACACTCAGGCTTGAAAAAATTGGCTCTGTTTAATGTTTTTAAAGGCTCTGAGTAACTGTAGAAACCTGTGTTCGTTCATAAAATGATCACACAGTGTTATCAGTTATCCTTAGATCTTCATTTCTTACTTACCAATTTTAATAATAGTTACTAGACAACTAGTGGTTGGAACAGGAAGTTACCATCAAATTCAACCAGTATTGTGCAACATGGGCGGTTTTTTTCATCATTGACCACAATACGTAAACGAAAAAATGCTGATATTTTAATAATTCTACTGAGATTGTTTTACTACAGAAAAGTAATCATTCTTATAAGACTATACCTTATGACAGCCTTGAAAGGAAGGCTTAATTCTGAAGAAGGCAACTTGATTGCTAACTGAGCTGAAATGACAGATGTACGCTGTTTGTGCTTGCAGTCACACCACCTTAGGCTATGATTTCATACAGTTAAGCAGGGCTGGGCTTGGTCAGTACTTGGATAAGGGATTTACAAAAAGTCCGCTGCAGGAAGTGGTTTTGGTGATTCAGTCGGCTATACTGAATAATTGGGCATCAGTGCCAAGTGTGATGGAGACATTCAGTTCTGGATATGCCACAGTCTTAGTGCCATATAAAATTGAAGCTTTTATGGACTCCAAAGCACTCTCCGCAGGCAAGTGGCTTACATCTTGAACTGTAAATCCCTGTCCAATGTGAATGTACTATGTCTGCCTACAATTTGTTTTTATGAATGTCACATAATTGCCTAAACTGCGTAACTGGTTAACGCAGGTAAATTACCACCTAAAATAGCTGTTAGACTATGCAATGTAGAATAGGTTCTGCTTGCATAATAGACTTAAGAATGGCAGGTGTGCTTCAAAACTGGTCTACGCCTTCCAGCTATGTCAGCTTGTCTCATAAAAGATACTGTCTGAAAATTTGTGTCCTGCATCCTGAGCTTATCACGGCAACACCAGGGCTGAGGAAAGAACATTTTGACCATTTTAAAATGGATAGAATAAATCCTGGCTTTCCTGATACCTCTTCTCCAGACTAAATCTGGAGCCTTGTAGGGAATCTGATGGTAAGCCTTTAAAAGACATTGGGCTTGCCATTTAGCTGTTGACTGGTGTCTGAAGAGTATAGGGATAAAAGGGATCTTTACTACCTCTTCCTTTGACTTGGTAGCTTAAAGAAGACTTTGGACACCTTTTCTCCTCTCTAGGGTCTTGCTCCCCCAAACCAAACCCACCATATACACACCTTACAGATTCAGTAGGGGCTTCTCATCAGTAGGGGCTTCTCATATAGGGTTGCTAGCAGGGTTGAGACCTTAAATTAGGCTTTTATATTCACTTCCACAAACTACAGAAATTTAATTTTTCATAAATAAAAAAGCAAAGGTATAGGACAAAGAAGTCATTATATGTATCAATACATTCTTGGGTAAACGTCACTTGACTGTTGTTCTCAGCCTCACAACTCATGAAGGTTCTAAAAATACATAAACCAGAAATAAATATTGTCGTATCAGACTTGCTCGGATTCTCTGTGATAGAGATTGCTTTTCCTCTTAAAGAAAGAAATATAATTATCTGAAGTAGTGAATCCTCTCTTATTTCAAATATAATTTGCAATACAGGGATCTTACAGAGGAATGGTCATTCAAAACAAACCTATTATTAAATGCTTTTCCAACTGAGAATAAATTGTAAGTTGTTTGTCATTTCCACCGTCAGTCAAGAAAAGTCAAATAATGCTTATCTGTGAATTCTTCTGATTTATACAATGACCACATAAAATATTCTTCAGGAGAAGAGGCTCAGAAAGGTGCAATTCTGAAAAGTAAGACAACCTAAATGGCGCAGGCTTCAACTTGTTCTTATAGTGAAGGTATGCACAAACATTCATGTCTACAAGTATTCATTACAGAGAGTTTACAACATACCTCCCCGTAGCTATCAAAAGCTGCTCAGTACTTTCACAAACAAATTCAGATAACACACATGCCCCCACACCCCTATCAGGGTTAAGTAATATCTCTCTCCTCTTGACTGGTTGTGTAGCAGTGTAAGGACGGAGACTGTTGGTTCATAAAGGGCATATTGAAAAATAGGCCAACTCCTACCTTGGATAGGGAAGAGAGGTGGCAGCAGTTTATTTCTGACCTAGAGGCTAGCTAGAGAAAAATGTCTCCAAGTGAACCAAAGGATGCAACCTAAGGCATTTTTGATGCTTTTCTGAGCAAGAACAGGTTTAGAATTTGTTGCAGCTAATTTGCTGATGACGACAATCTCTCATTTACCTCAGCTGAGACAGCAGGGCTGGGTGCTGGCAAGATACCAAAAAAATTTACAAGAGAACTATCACTATTCTCACTACAAGAGTAAGCCTGATATAAAAGCCTGGCTACTTTTCTCTTAGAGGAAAAGGCCTTGAAATGTTATTCTTCTTAGTGTCAGACTGTCTCTTTCTCCACAGTTCTCAAGACTGTCTTTAGCAGTTGGACCAGTTCAGTAATTCAAGAAAGGAAATCAGTTTTGTGAACTTCTGGGTGTAGAGAGATCTCCCTATGGGCTGTAATGCTACAGGAATGTTGTGAGGAGATGTAAGAGAAGAATTCCTAGGAAATTCCAACACTCCCTTCTGCTCTTGGAGAGGAGGAAGGAAAGAAGGAAATACAAACAGAAAGTAGCAGAAGCACCTCAGACCATTACACTGGAATAGTTACTCTGGAATGAGGTTGCACAAACGGCTGGAACCTCCATTTTTGCCTAATTCGAAGACCTCCCTACAAACAGTCACTTCCAGCTCTCTCTTACATAGAGAGTGTTTGGTTATTACTTATTTCAGAAAAGACTGTCACAGACTAAAGTATCAACATTGCTTGTCATTAGATTTTCTTCTTGTCTATTGCCTGCATTTGACCAAGTTTGAATTATTATTATGAAGCATTGCAGGTTATCCTCCTACAGACATTTAGGTATACTTTGTGGGTTTTTTTGTGGAGATTAATCTTTACAGAAGAGTATTTGCCATAAAGAGAGTTATAAAGCAGGAGCCAGAAGTGGCATTGCTGTAATTGTTTGAGGGTCTGAATAATAAATATTTTTCTGTTATTGGTCTTCTTTTTCAGATGATACTGTATTAAGCAACAGATTTCCTATGTGAACACATGGAAGCATGGGATATCGGGGACCTCACAGTTATCTTTTCCCATGCTGACATTAGATATTTTATTTCTCCGTTTTGTCTTCTACGTCTTCAGTTTTTTTAAACATGAGAACTACTTTCCCACCTCATGGTGATTTAGCTTGTACTTACAGTCCCTTCTGTAGTCCTTTGTCAAACACCTTGGAAAATCCAAGTAAATTATCTACTACTCATTTATCTGCTCTTCTACTAATACACCAGATTATAGTTTTAATAAGGAACTACAGCTTTCTATTGCAGGACGCTTTCTGAAATGTCCTTAGCATATTAGGTTTCTCTTTGTGTTTCATACTACTAAATGTAATAATAGTTTAAATCAAACTGTTATTGAAAAAGACTCACTAAAATTTCCCAAGATTATTCACTAGGTCTATCTTTTAAAAAAAGGATATGTATTTGTTGCTTTCCAGTGATTCAAGTGTTAGTGAGAAAATATATTTTTCGTTTGAAACTTGATATTAGTGAGAAAATATCTTTTGTTAGAAAGTTAAAATGCCACTTTTTTATTAAGCATCTTCAGAATTCAGAACATCAAGAGAAACCGAACCACTCTTATATTCAGTTACTTCATATTGCAGTTTTTTGTTGCAGCTTTCTCTTCCAATACCTAAAGCTTTGTTGGTCTCTCATGTTTCTTGTACTTAGAAACAGGAAGAGCAGGAGAGTATTGGGAAAATGCTAGATGGAAGTAAACGTAGGTTCCAACTTTTCAAAAGAAAAACAGACTTTTGCAATTAATATCTTTCAGGTAAAATTCTGAACTTCTGGAGTTAGAAGGAGCTTTGCTAATAACTTTACTGAAGCCAGATTTCTAATCTCTTATTTTACCTTTCTTGTATGATAAAATAATCAAACAATCTTCTGAAAAAATTACTGTTCCAGTATATGTGTCTGCTTGACACATTATGTGTAGCTTAAGGAAGCTACTTGCTTTCTGAAGCAAGGGGGAAAGATAAACTTGAGTTTCCCCTGTGGTGCTAGTCAGTACACAGAATACAGGGCGATGCTTTATTGTGACCCAAGAATCTGTTTCAGGCCTTGCTTGATAAAAGCATCAAATCAAGACACAGACCCATCAAGCCTCCAGCTTTGACCTTCAGCCTGTGGCTTGAACCATAAGTATGCTTGTCAGTTCAGTGCATCATCCAGCAGATTACTAGCCAGCTGTGATCCAGTGATTCACCTCTGGTGAATTTGATTCTGTGGGAGAGTCTAGCGGCATCCCATTGCAATAAGCACGAAAGCACACTGTTTAGCAACGCCTTGTGCTCAGATAAACCCATTAAGTGGCAAACTCCCCAGCTGCATTGTAGGATTTTTCCAAATAACACTGTGTGTCAGATGTGTCCTTTTGTTATGAAATGGATTGAGGTGTCTGTGTTGCGTGTCAGAAAAGAGGAATCATAAGAACATTTTCAATGAAATGCACTTCATCATATTTAGCTCTTTTGCTTCCTTAGTGATAGTGCTTCTAAGCCTAAATTACAGTCATTTGTCAAGGGCTACTCATGTGTGTCTATAATATAAAGAATAAGACCAGCCTTGCTTCATCAATCTCCAAAATAGCTTTTTAGTCCGCTTTTCAAGCTACAACATACTGAAATTACAATGCGCTATGAGAAGGGATGCTGAATCTGAAGTTATCTGCTGTTGTTTCAAAAGCCGTCACTCTTAGAACAATTGAGCAACCTATAGAAAACCCAGGGAAACTGGTGTTTATATAGCTTTTATGTCTGATTCCTTAACAATGCTTTGTGTTTTTTATGGATATCCATAATTAAAAAGAAATTGGTTCTTTTCTCATATTCCTTTTTTCTGCTCGTCATATGAAGAGAAAAGGACCTCTGACTTTGAGAGCCTTTTTTTTTGTCTTATGTGTCATTGTTTCTCATATTAAATTCAATTTTGTGACCTCTAACAGTATCCACTGTCCCCACTGAAGTGTCTGATCAATTATTTATGTCTTGGCTTAATCACACTGAACTAAATGAATTTCTGTTAAAATGAGCATAACTAACAGGGAGATGAATTGGGCCTACTTGTTTAATCTGATCTCCTCCTCTCCCTTTCTCATTTCTTCAACTTCTGTCATCTGTGGTCAGTTCTTTATATTCAGCAACTACAACAGAGTGATATTTTCATTGCTTAACCTGTTGTCAGCTCTCTCAGGACTTTAAAAGCAAAAAGTTCACACCAGTATGGCAGCGTTGTTGAAATGGGATGAACAGAGGGGCTTGTTTTTATGCCTCATTCAGTATTTCTTCTTTATCTTCTTTAAAATACAGATTAGCTACCTTCTGGGTAACCCCAAGAGAAGGTAGCTTCTGGCAGAGGGAGGAGAAGAGCAGCAGGAGAAGGGAGAAGGTGTGGTAGTGTCTTCCTCCAGCACAGCTCTCTGCAGAACTGTCCACCTTCCTCTGAAACACGCAGCTGGGGCCCTGACTCTCATGAATGGCAAAGCGGCTGTTGCTGCCCTTCTTGATTTACCCAGAGCCAAGTTTGCCATTGTCTCCCAATTGTGCCAATGAAAGTGTTTGTGGGTTCTCTTGGTGGAGGGCATCAGTGGAATAATCTGGTTTAAAAATTCTATACTTTAGCAAAAGGAACTTTTAAACAAAATTTACTAAATTAATATAATAGCACAGCCCCACAAACCTTGTATGAGGGTAGCTGAAGTACTGGCACACCTTGGCAGGGCAGGCAAAAATGATGGGCCCACAGGATTATTTTTTAAACAAAACTTATGTTTCATTTTAAAACAAAGCCATTATGTCTGAGGGGGCACGTGCTTAGACCTTTTCAATATACGAAAGGGATGAAACTTTTGGGAAAGTAGCACATGCACAGTAGCCAAAACCTTATTTAATATGGCATGAATGTTATTCAGGCCTTAATTGCATGGGGAAACTGTATAACATATTTACAGCTACAATGTAAGCGCATTACTGGACTAATCTAGAAGCAACACAATACATTTTCCTCATTCCCAACTTGTTTATCACTGAAGAGATGGGATCCACCAAAAAAAAAAAGAAAACCAAACACAGAAAAGGTGACTGTAATTTAACAATGTCTTTTGTATTAGATTTATTTTCCTCCTTCAGGAAAGCTGTGTAACTAAAACATAAACTCTTCACCTGCACAGGAAAGATTTAAACTTTGAAGTGATTCTTCGTTACAAGATGCTGGTCAAGTTTCTTTTTGCACTGTGGTTACTGTGCTGTGCATCACACCACAGTATTTTCAATGCTCCAGTGATCAAAAAAAGAAGTACAATACAGACACAATGTAAGTATTGTTGTTTCCATACGTACTTATAAGCTTCTGAAAATTCCAAGGGAAGTGGGAATTTGCCTTAAGGAAAGTGTATTTTTTCTGGTATTTCCATAAGTTCCTGGCAGAAGGCAGTTGTGTCAGGATGGACAGCTCGGGTAGTCTTTACCCGAGCCTCCACCTGAGGCAAGACCAGAGTCCAGCTGATAGCTCCTCAGGATTCTGAGTCATGCTGTCTGAGAAAACAGATACTACAGGATTTCAGTGTAGGAGGGCTTTTTAAATGATTCAGTTAAGCTAGACCAAATTCATCGGTAGCCACTTATGTTGATTTCCATTCCATAGCTTAGCATTAGCTAAGCTAAGCCAGGAAGTCTAGTGTGAACGTGAACTTCAGTGATCAGACAACTCATTGGATTTGCTCAGTGCAATCAGTTTAAAATCTCATATTTAATCGGTATGTCTGACATAGCAACATTAGAGAGAAGTAAGATAGCATGTGAGTTTACAGCACTTTACCTACTTTACCCTAGTCCTTTCTGAACGATCACTTGTAATAAGTGTAAGTGTATCCTACTTTCAGATGCACCAACTAGTGAACTCTGATGGCTTTCCCTAGTCCACTTGGCAGTGGTTACCTTGTATAGCTGAGACCTAACTTAATCTGTTGAAACTTGCTCATATCCCATGTGCGAGATTCATTTGTATTCTTCCATGGTTAGCACAAAGTGGGCAGAAATGTCAGCAAGCCAGACCTGGAGCCTCTCCAGTGAAACTGGTGCTTGTACATATAAAGTGTGTGCAAATGAATTGGGTGCTATGTAATTCAGGTATCTAAAAGGGACTTCCCTACCACCTCTTGTGCAAGTTCTCCCAATATTTTCTTCTTTAGGAAAGAAACCATATTTTAACAGATACTTTTTTGAAAGTAAAATAATTGGTATTTGATCTACAGTAGTAAAAATGGATCTACCTGTGCAGCGTGAAGGCCTTGAGTGTTTCTATGTGCAAATCAGCAATGTGGTTTTCTTTTGTAAGCATCTAGAAATGCAAAATCAGAACATACTGATGAAGCCATTCTTTGTTTGGCCCAACACTGACAAAAATAACTCTGATGCACCCTCTAAAATTAACAAAACCACATTTATAAGGAAAAATACCCCCGACAATCTATTTCTAGCCAAAACTATCTGGATAACCATCACTCTTCTTAGCTGGCCCAAACACAGACTCTCCACCTACCTTCTTATAACCAGGCTGACTCATACATAGTCAGGACCAGACAGTATGCTTTGCAAAATGGCAGCAAATAGGAGCCTAAAAGACAGCAAAGAATACTGTCTAACAAACCCCTTCAGAATTCAGTAAATGGAAATGTGTGAGCTAAATGAAAATCTGAGAGAACACCTCCCCCCACCCCAGGCAATTTAAAGCATGTATGGAATAGTGAACAAACAGTGTATATGTAGCTTCAGTCACATATTTTTTTCTGACACTCATGTCCGTAGCTCACTCCTGGCTCATACTCAAGCAAATACAGGAATATGATTAGTTCTAAGAACAAATATCAGGGACTCATATTTGAGTTATGCTTTAAAAGGCATCGACACAAAAGTAAAAGGTGTTAAACCACATCTGAGGTATTGATCTAGGCTCTGCTACCATTTAAGCAGATGTTCTTGTTATATGTTAAGGTACAAAATATTTGACTAATGAAGTGCATAAAATTATTTTCCAGCCTGAAATGGATGATCTCAGTGTAGGGGAGGGAAGAGTTTGTCCTGTAGTTCTTTCTTCTTTCATTGCTTTGTTGTTTTTCAGGTTTTGTGTTTTAGGATTCTTCAGAGAATTGTCTCTATTCTGTGGGGGCACACAGAACCGAGGGATGAAATCGGTTTCCCTCTTTTATAAACTGGGCTGGAAGGATCCTGCTGCCTAAATGTCTGTGCTGGAAGGGACAGGGAGTGCTCATTCCCCATGCAGACAATTGCTGCTTCCCCTGTGCAGCTAGATACCTAGTTACTCCTCAGTAAAAGGTCAAGGAAATAGATGGGTGGTGGTGATTTTCGGGTGAGAGCAGAGGGCAAGGAGGGGTTATATCTCCTTGCAGGAGCAATCTGCTCCTTCCAGTTTCTTCACTGCAGCAGCAGGGGTTAACTCAGCTCTTCAGTTTTGTCAGCACATGTGAGTACTTCACCCTCTTTTTTAGGGTGCCAAGATCCAATCTTCCCTACATGCTGAGAAGCCCTGGGAGAGCCCAGTGTCAGCAATGCTGGTTTCTAAGAATTCGGCACACTTATATACTTACTGCTCAGATGGTATCTTTGTTGTTTTTCCAATCATGTCTGCCTCATACATTTTAAACCCAAAGCAGTACAAGGATTAATGCAAGTGGAATGTGCATACTGGGACATGGCCTATTTGTTACAGGAAACTATTGTCACGCGTTACTGACAATCTGACATAGGCTCGCTTGTCTGAATTGCAGCATAAAACGGAAAACTTACCTTTGAGGAAATATAAACCATTTATCAATGGCTAATCTCTAGGTTGTTTTCTTAACGTCAGTGAGAAACAATAATTCAGTGACAGAGAGAAGTTGTTTTTTTATCGTAGGTATTCTACCTGGGTCATCAGTAATACCAGGTGGATTTTCTTCAGAAAATACCTTTTTTTTTCTTTTTTTTTTTTTTTTTTTTGCATAAGTCATAGCCATTTACAGTGCTAGGCAAGAGGAATGGCACCAAGAAGAGACATTCTGGTCTCAGTGAATTTCATGGCACAATGGGGTTGATTTCAACTGGAATTGGTTTAAAAACTGAAAACAGTCACTTTGGTTTCCCCTCTCTCCTTTTTGGAACTTTCTAGACCATGTTTGGCCCATTCCTGGGCTGTGAAGAAAAGTGAAAGCTCAAGCGTGCCCTGGCTCCCCTCCACCTTGTTGACTTAAAAACTAAGCCGGGTCTGG
This sequence comes from Phalacrocorax carbo, assembly GCF_963921805.1. Classification (NCBI taxonomy): domain Eukaryota; kingdom Metazoa; phylum Chordata; class Aves; order Suliformes; family Phalacrocoracidae; genus Phalacrocorax; species Phalacrocorax carbo. The sequence goes on from NC_087514.1 coordinate 52,174,020, forward strand.
CCCAGCCTCTGTCATTCAGATCAAAATGCCCTTTTTAACATAAAAAGAAGTTTATTGATGGGACAAAAGTTACTGCATTGAATTGCCTTGCAAAGTTTCTTTTAAGGGCATGACATAAAGGTTAGACTGAGCCGCTGGGGGTGAGGGATATCAGGAGTGATCAAGGGCAGGAAAGCTGGACCTGATGCTACATATTGTTTTGCTTCAATCTTATGACAGCCCCATTGCACTGCTGCTTGGAGGCTTGGCATCCTCTCTTTTTCAGCTGACCTAACTAAATAGTCCACCTCTTCTTCTGGATGCATATGTATGTGTTGTAGGAACAGAGAGAGCATAGCAAATGCTGAAAATCCCATGGGGGATCACAGAGCACACTCCAAAGCACTTGGCTGATGAGCTGCAGCCTGTACGGCAGCACTGCGTGCCCTAGTTGTCAAGGCCAGGTTGGAGAAGGCAGCAGCTGACACCAGTGGTAGTGTTCAGCGTATGAATAGGAAGCAGAGCATGGGAACAGCAGGGATGGCAGCTGACAACAGCAACTGAAGTATGAATCAGGGTGCAGGAAGGGGGATGAAATTTACACAAGAACACAGACAATTTGGATTTGAGTTTGAAAGTTTTCTTCTTGTGAAAGAAAATGCCTGCTGCTAGTTTGAGTATACTCATCTCGGGCATTTGTACTGTTACCCAACTGCTTATGAAGCAGTTCACCAGTACTGGTCAGAAGCAACCTGCATATTCATTTTCTAAAGAGAAATTAATCTTGTTTCTGTGTAGAAGGCGATTAGCACCTTTGCTAAGCATATTGCAATCCTTAGAGAAACCAGAGCATTTCAATGCCTGAAAAACAGTAACATGAATGTTTCCAATCATCATCATTTTCAGCAGTATCAACCAAGCAGCATGCTTAAGGAATCAGGAAAACATCTTATTCCTGTTTCTGTTCTGATTCAGATATTCCTCTGATTCAACGCCAGAATAATCACTTTAAGGCAATTGTTAGGAAGGCTGGAAGAGTTAAAGCAAGGTGAATATGGCCCTTTTGTTTGTGCTATCTGTACTTTTTGTACTCTCGAGCCCAGGGTGACACTTGATATTGTACTTAGTCAAAGCCTTTCAAGCAGTGCTCTCTGTATCAGATTAATGATGCTCTGAGTTACACGGGCAGCAAATCAAGCAAATCAATACACATACAATAGTTCAGATGGCTTTTTGTCAAAAGAATGAAGGACTTGCTGTGACAACACCGGAAAGATAGAAATATGTGGGCAGATGGCAGTATGGCCTCGTTTGGACAAGTGAACAGCCTGAACTAGTGTCATCTCACCTGGCATGTGACCTGAGAGAATTTGGCTCTGATTTCTTTCCTCCCTTTTGCATGGCCCTTTGTTCATTGTCTTTCAGCAGTGACGGATGTTTGAAATCCATATGCTACTGCTGCTTACAAAGCTCTAGCACCAGAGGAAAGCAACCTGAGCTTTAGAGACACTTCAAAAGCAAAAGGACATAATCTCTATGTTGGGATGGCCATTTAGGCTGTTTTTTAAATAAGTTTTTCCCCTAACAACATGGCAGTTGCCTAATTTTGAGCAGCCATTACCTTACCTTTATTTTGAGGGATCACTCAGCTCAGCTGGGACCTCTGCACTTCCATCGAGGAAGCTAGCCATCTCAATACTGAAGTATAAATTTATGTGTGAAATACTTTTCAAAAAATCCTGATGCTAGGAGAAAAAAGAAATAAACCTGCCCATTTTAATGTAAATGTTTGGGTCAGAACAGGAGAAAGACTCCGCTGGTAGCCTGAAGACTTTGCCTCTGCAGGGTCAGGCTACAAGCCTTCCAGAGAAATTCCAATAAGATTGTTGTTACAAATGCTAAATCGTCTTTTCTGTTTCTCTTTTTTTTTTTTTTTTTTTAAATTAGGTTATCTGGTTTTATCATGCAGGAAGATCAAAAGACATGTAAGCACCATGAAAGAAAGCTAGGAAAAGATGCAAGTGCTGAGAACCTGGCAAAAGACTACCAGGTGAGTGACCTCAAGGAGGCTGAGCTGGCTTCTGGCTAAGTCGGAGGTTCCAGGGTTAAATCAAGCGAGTTACTTGCGCTGGCCCCTTAGGAAAGGCAGATACATAACACATGGAATTTTATTCCTGTGCTTCTTGTCCCCCTGTGACTGAAAGACAGCTAATAACAGGAATGCTGTTGCCTCAGATCCCTGCCGGAGGAGATGATTGCTTAAGGCAGAGCGTGTGTGAGTAAAGACGTTGGCTTCCTATTCTGTAGTACTTTCCCTGATGTGTTACACAGCATGACAACTAGAACAACACTTTCATGATGTTTATATGTTTTATAATACATGCTAGCAGTAGAATCAAGGCCAAGTGCCAAGACAGTTAATTAATTCCACTTCCCTGAATTGCCCATAAGGTTTAAGTTATGTATGGCAATTATCTCCTTTAAATTATTAAGTACACAGAAAGGGCTTGTGCCTGCTGTCTTTCTACCCGCACCCTGGCAGGGGCAGCGAACCTTGCTGTGCATTTGCTTGCATGGTGACACAGTGCTGCGTCCCTTCCTGCTGCAGCTAGAGCCATGACGAGCTGCACCAGCAGCCCCACAGTGCTGGGCTATGCACATGCATGCAGCTGCCTGCAGCTCACTGCCTGAGGAGTTCCTGTTCCAGGAGATGAGGCAGAAAAGGGTAAGGCACCAGTGTATCATCATCATGGCTGTTATATGGAGGAAGAGAAAAGACAGAGACAGCAGGCACAAGGTTGCTCTCAGGAGGCAGAGTTGCTGTAAGGAACTGAATCCCCCGTTTAACCTACATCTCCATCCCAGGACCTACTCACGGAGCTCTGTGTTAAACCACACAAATCTTGCAGATTTCTTGTACCATTTAATTTCCTCATGCTGCTAAAACAATGCCAGTCCCTGGGCATGCTGTCTCCGTGTAACTTCAAGGGCTCCGACAACTTGAGTAAACAAGGAAAACCACATTCAAAGGGCAAAACATGCTACTCCTTGCTTGGACTTCTAGTCTTTTACTTTCTCCTGAAGGTGCCTAGTTGCTTTTTAATTATCTTAATCTCATTAACCTTCACTGGACCTGTTGTATGATGATGAACCTAAACTTAAACCTAACCGTCTGAGGCTGCTGTGTGGCTCTGTAGGGTGATATAGTACCTCCCAGTCTGCATTAGGGGGCCCCTGTACTGAAGCTGGTGTTTTATGCCAACAAATTACCAGACATCTTGCGATGGGTCCTGTGGCCCAGACAGAGCTCCCTAAGCCACATGTGCAGGGTTCATTCACTGTGTGGGGCCAATGTACTTGAGTCTGCTTTGGGCTGCACGATTTCCTTCAGTAGTTCTTTCCTGGGCTTCCTGGCATGCTTTGAGATACAGCTGTCTGTCCGTTTACAGGATAAAGATGATGTATCTGACCCATGCTTAATAGCTAGACCACCATCCATCCCTGCAATCCATAGTGAGTAGGCAAAACCAGAGGACAGCGTACAAGCAGGTGATGAGGTTCAGCCCCTTCCCAGAGAGCCAGGCAGGGAGGAGGGGGTGTTCTCCAGATCACAGCTGAGCTTTCCCTGCTGGTCTGGGGTGCCATGGCAAAGTGGGGTGGTAGGAATACAGCTCAAAGCTTTTAAAGCTGGGGTACCTGGAGAGGGATGTAGCTATAAAAATGCACATTCTTAACCTACTAGGAAAATAAAGTAGTTAATGGTGAAAAATTAGGTTGTTTTCACAATTGCATTTAAAACCCTAGGGGAGCCTCTAATGGGCTAAATGGAATACTTAGCGAAGAGCCCTCATGTTTTCCTCTTTTTTGTGTGTTTTAATTTACCATGTGTAGCTGCCATTATCCATAAACCAAAACTTACGACTGTGTTACAACAGGAGAAAAGAACACTTTATTGTCTGCTGTTGGCAGATCACCCAAAGTCCCCTCCCAACTTAACAAGCGTTAAGCTTCAATAAGACACAAGACACTTCAGAAAAAAACATCGCCACAAGGCTAATGATGACAACAGCTGCCAGCAAACTTTCCATTGCAAGCAAGTAAAGACTTGAAACAAATTTTAGCTCAGGTTTTGTTTTAGTAGCATCAGTGACATGTCTGTGCCGGCAAAGGCTCAAATTGCATTCCTTAACACCAGGACTGTAGACCTATCTCCCGGAGTCATTACATTGCAACAGCCTGGTAGTCATGAGTAGAGTTGTGAAGCCTTTAACAAATCTGACCTTTTTCTTCTTTTAAGAGAAGGTATTTACACGCTAAAAAGCCAGTGGGGCAAGTCACTGGAGTCTCATATAGATGAAAATTTCTGCATGCCGAAGAAAGTTAAGGTGCCTTTTATGTTTGGAGGAGGGCAGGAGAATGAGGCTGTGGGTCTCAGCAAAGCTGGAGAGTCAAGAACATTGTAATTCTGTTTACTTTTCTGATATTAATTTTCTCCTTAGCAAGTCATTTAAAGGCCAGTCTACGTCAGTGGCCTTACCTACCTAAATTAGAGCTCTGTACAGTATGAGTAGGTGAGGTCTGACCTCTAACCTTTCCCTTCATTTTTCCAATCTATAGTGCAGAACTGATTTTAGTTGTACACCTCTCCCAACAGGGTGGATCATGAAGTTGCTCTGTATGAAGTTGCTCTATACAGAAAGCCTTGAAGATAATTAGATGAAAACAACCCCAAACCCTTGGTAACAATAAAATGTCTGAGCAATGTAACTGCAAGATTGTACAACACAGATAATGAGTACTGTTTGGTAGGAAGAGGAGTTCATGCTGTCTGTGGTTGATGCACTCTCCCATCAGAATGAGTGTTGCCATTTTGCTCAGCATCTTCAAGAGCTGCAAAGAAGTAAAGGGCTGCAAAGGGCTGGAAAGCCCTTCTGACATCCTGACTATCTTTTCTGTCTTATGAAAAGTATGAGCTTAGAATGGGGACTGTCTTGCAGAGGTGGAATTAGCCATGGGGTAAAAATTGAACTTATTTAACAAATCTGCTCCCTGAGCCACAATCAGGAACATTTACATGCCAGTTTTCTGACTGAAGTACGTTTTTGCTATGTGTAAGCTGCGGCAGAGATTGCATTTGCTCTAAGAAGAATCAAGAAATTCTGGGTCAAAAAGGCTACATCTCCCTTATTTGGTGGAATACAAGCCAGAAATCTGCCTGAAACTAAAGGTACTTTCTCATCTGTGTGTCTGCAGTTCTGTCCCTAAAATACAGTTCAGCAGGCCTCATAGTGTCTTGCTGTAGACACCAGCCTTTTTAGAAGGCTCCTAAGCTGACTTCTCTGCATTGTATTGCCCATGTAATTTTGCTGCATTGTGATAAGAGCAGAAAAACTTTACATGAGTTAATGAAGCCTATGGGTTGGCACGTGCTTGAATCTGGGCTAAGGAGTAGTGTAGCTCCAAATCTCTGCGTGTTTGAAGCTCCTGCATTTTGGTTGTTAGTATTCCAATTATTTGGACATGAAACGAATTTAAGCTTAAGCATGTGCTGGGACCCAAGCTTGAAATGCAGTCTAGAAGTAACCGTGGTGGTGTCCATACCTATGCAGACTATAGTGCAAAGTCCTGTTACTGAAGCTGCACGGGGGCATCATGATCTGACCTGCTTTTGTTTACTTATGATGTCACCAGTAAAACACCAGGGTAATACAGCTTGGCCTACTGAATTTGTACTATGTGAGGTTAGAAAAACAGCTTTTAAAAAAAACTTAAATCTGTTATTAAGTCACTAAGTGATCATAAACACCAAGCCTCATATTACTATTTTTAGAGTAATTTTTCAGACCATAAATGTACTATACCATTTGCAGCTGGCCAGAAAACAGAAAAATATTTAAGGAATTGGCAGATCTACCAAGTAAAGCACACACTTACCCTACAAAAAAGCAAACCTTCTAAGGAGCTTCTATAAAGATGCTTTATATTTGTGGGCTATCATCAGCATACAAAGAATGGTACAGGCAACAGGAGTGTGTTGTTAAGGGGCTTACACTGACTAAAAAAATGCTGACTATAAAAAGTAAAGAAGAATACTGGAATTGAGAATTTCTACTGAGTAATTTGATTAGAACACCTGATATTAAAGCTGCAAAGAATCCTCATCTGTATTTGAGGAATGTAGTCCTGGTTACTTGTATACAAAACATTTGTCTGTCTGATTATTTAGGATATATTTCTTAAATTAATTTCTTTTAGAACAGAACAAGACCAAATTCCTATGTTTTTACTCAAGGCAAAACTCCCACATTTGGCCTAAACGAAACTGACTTGGCTTGATTTATCTTATATTTATTTTCTACGAGACATGTTGTGGTATTAATTTAGGCAGGACACTCCTCATTGTTTTCACTGGGGAGTCCTGCTTAAAACATGAACCCATATTACACTATCCAAATGATGAACTTGGAGTGAGTAATCAGATCTGAAGGAAGAGGCAACCTGATTTTGGAAATCTGTTACATTTTGTGCATGCTCTACTGTAAAAAAAAGAACAGAGATGAAGTTCAGTTTGAATTCTGCCACACAAAATCAGCAGTCCTTCCTGTTCTCTGAGAAGGGAGGTTCATTGGAAAAAAAAAAAAAAAGAAAAAAAATCCCTGAATTGCATCCTCCCACGAGGACATTTAATTTAATAAAGCAGCCTCCTCAGGATTGCTCCACTGTAGGCGCCTCGGGGGGAGGATTCTTCCTCATGAGGAGGAGGATCTTGGCCAGGCATGAGGGAGACGCTAAGGCTGGGTGTTGGGGAGTGGATTTGTCCCTGAGGGCAACGTTCCCCTTTCCAAACAGCTGTATGGATTTCTAATGCAAATTGTGTCTTCATTATGTGTGCGAGAGGATTCATTTTTGGGTAGGTCAACCGTTTCACCCTCCTTTCTGAATTCCCCTGGCTAGCCTACTTGGTCTGGCAGTTTGCTGACACGCCTACCCTATGTCCTGATGCACACCTGCCACCCTCTTCCATCCTAGCACCCAGGCGATGGGATGCAGGATGAAAACAGTGTAAATGAATTGTTGGCAAGTTACACAAGTATAGCCTGAGTTTTGGCTTTGGGGTGCCAGTGTTGATAATCCCAGGAAGAACAAGCTAGCCCTTCTGCTGTTCAGGGTGGACCAGTGGAGTCCAGTCTGTAGCCAGGGTCTGGAGTGGTTTAGTTGGCTGCTACCCCAGCACCAGTCACCCACCAGCTCCCAGGGCCAGAGCTGCTCCTCCTTGTCACAGCGCTTCGGCAATTTCTTGTTTCAGCATCAGTTTACAAGGTAGAAGCAAAAACCAAAATCTACTGTATGATCCTAAAGAAGTGAAAGGGAACTTTCTCTGTCAGCCTCAACATGAGCGAGACTGAAACGAAGCGCCACCCCCCTTACTCCCACTCCCCCAGCCTTTACAGTAGTGCAAAAGTCTTTCAAAACGTGAAATAGATGCCTGCTTTTGGGAGGCTCAATGTATACCTGCTACACCCTGCCTTCAACCCAGTAATGTATGGTCCAGGAAATAGGAAATCAGCATCTAGAGATTTACATAAACAAATAATACACTCTTCTATCTAGGAGGAATATTCTATGGATAGAAAATAAGATGTTATTTGTTACAAAAAACATTTCAGGCCAAACAAGCTAAGAATGGAGTCAGGAATGAGCAGGTTTGCAATAAACTTGCATGGAAGAAACCCCTTGCTAGGTGGTCGGTATTCTAGTGCAGCATCTTGAAGGATGATTAGTTACTTTCCTGTCTCTGGGGAATATTGCAAAGGACCAGTGCTTTGCTGTTTCTCTTGACCATGTGGATGTGTGATTTTTTTTGTTTGATCTTCTTTGTGCTCTTGCATCCCATGGCAGACTCTGGTTTGTCCTACCTATTTGACTGAGTTTTCAGGAGGAAACACGAAGTAGGAAAAGCCAAAGAGCTATGGAGGAAAGGACGTTGAAACACTCTTACATCCAGCAGCAGGACTTCATTTGGCAGCACACGCATGCCTTTTTCTAGGCCAAACTTTCTCTGATTAAAAGGTTTTGGCCAAAAATCAGAATTGGTAAGTAAATTGCACATTCAACGCCTTTCCAAAAGTATAATGAGAAAGAAGAGGAAATTCTATTCACTTTAGAAAAAAACTAGATCGCGTTGTATTTTGAGATCTACTTACGTATACTTACTGAAAAACGTGAAAAGTGGGGGTTGCTAGTGACAGGGTCACTTAACCAGACTTTTCAAGAAAAATAGACGAGAATACCACCAGATGGCGCTTAAAGCACAAAATAACCCTAAAAAATGCCTAAACCTTAGGGCTTCCAGTGCCATCTAGTGCCGCCACCGGCCTTCCGACCTTGGGCAAGAAACATCTCATTGAAGGAGGGCCCCCAGGATGGCTGACGACTGAAGGAGCAGGTTATGCTGCCTGTGTTCATCGTGAGCAACATACGCAATGGTCTGAAATGGGGAGTGTGTCTGGAGGAAATATTACCCTCTTGTAATATGCTGACTCTGTCCTTGCATTCCTCCCAAAGCATCCCACCCTCACAGACAGGGCACTGGTTTAGATGGACTATTGGCTTTCTCGTGGTAATTTTGACAACATTGAAATTTACTATCAAAAATCACCGGCTGCAAGTAAAAAGTATAAGGAAAAAGAGGTGGGCTATAAAAAATCTATGTCTTCTTCAGTATCCCTTTCAGAGTGATAATTTGCACACTTATAGGCCTCTAATAGAAGTTTATCCCATAACAGTGAAGCAAACAGAAGGGAATGACTGTAGACAGTAATTTTCAAGGATTCATTTCGAGCAACAAATCCTCTGTTCCTTCTGCTTTGCTGCTGAGCTTGCAAATACTTACTGGCAATCTCTGTTGTTCATCACAGGGGAAAAATTTTAAAGCAAATGAACATCAAAGAAGTAGCGAGAGGAGAAGGACTGGCAGTTTTCACATTAGAATATCCAATGTTAAAAAATATAAATAAATAAAAGAATTTGTTTTATCTCTGAATGGATGGGACTTACTCATTTCTCCACAGCTGCCTGCCTTACACAGTCCTCCAGCTTGCCTGAGCATGCATGTTCTCTGAGTGGGAAATGTCCTGTCCTGTTACGTGAGCTCCTTTTCTCCTGAAAAAGAAGAGCTAACAGGAATGTTCTTCTCCTGCACAGCTATGATTTTCTCAGAAAAGATTTTCTACATTTAGCAGCTTCACTGCATATGGAACATTTACCATTTCCAGCAGAATGAAAATCTTCCTAGTAGTTGAAAGAAGTTAACTGCAGTTAATACAACAAATGCTTACAGGCATTGCCTATTAAGTCATTATTTTGCTTAGCAACCTGTTGGTCTTGTGATGTTGTTCTCCCATCCATGCCAGTTCTCTATTCCTCCCATGGATCACAATCATTTACCCCCAAGCAATAGGGAAATATGGGGCACTGTCATGTTTTTGGGAGGTTTCTTCCCCTCCATCAGAGTGGTTGTGGTGTGCTTTGGCCATGAAGGACACCTGAGCCACCTAGAGGGCTGAGAGCATGGGGCCTTCCTCAGGGGAAGGTCAGTGAAGGAGTGAGGAAGAGGGTTTTCTGTCCAACATGAGTTCCCCAGGGGCTGACTGGTTCTCCCTGATTCAAGGGATACACAGAGACCCAGCCAATGTCTCAGGAGACGGCTTGAGTAACGTCTTGCTCCGAGTTTTGAACGTATGGCAAAATGAGGAAGAGAATTCCTGATTAGCTCATCTTGAAAAAGATGGGGAAAATAACAGTCTTTCCTGTCACTATGCTTTTAAATTTTTTTTTAAGGTTCTATTTGCTCTGCAGTTAATATGCATTTTTTGGCTGTTGATGTCAAAGGTAAGTGCCATGTGTGGGTCTCAGGCCCCAGTTTAGGAGAAGGCAGTAACAAACACTGCACTTCTGTTAGCTTCAGTGGAATGAGTCCTCAAAATTAAATACATGCTAGAGTTTTGGGGGTTCAAGCGCTTCTATACAGTGAGGTCTCTGCTGAACTATTTCGCTGAGTCGAAGCCTGGTACACATGTGGACCCGGACTTGCATGCAATGCAAGGACACCCAGTAGAGTACAAGCATGACTAAGAATGTATTCCCTCGAAGACGCTTGGAATGGATGCTTGTGCCTGCAGTAAAGATTGCCTGATGCTTCCCAGTGAGAAAATGGGGGCAGAGTAAGTGAGAACAGATGTGGGGATGGAGAGAGAAGCCAGGGAGAACAAGAACAGCAGAGTTTTCCAGAAAGAAAATATATTTTTTTTACTGTGATTGAACTGTGCTTTCCCAACTTTCATCTTTCATTTGCTGTCTAACAAATAGCTTTGAAATGTACTCAGTAGAGATCTGTCTCATCTCCCTCCCATGGCTGGGCATAGACAATAGTCTTCTACTGTGTCACTAAATACTCAAGCAGATTAGGACAATCATAGGCTGTGCTGTGGATCTAAGTTTTTGGGACCTGATGACTACTCATGAAGCTTTCCAGTACTCTTTCCCTCATTTTTTTTTTCTTTAATGGAATTGCATGTAAAAACCTACATTATTTAGCTTGCAAGTCAAGCACTACAAAGTAACAAAATATCAGAAATAAGTTGCCTGTCTTACATTAATTTGTTTCTTCCTTCTGTGTCCATGACATTTACATGATTTTTTCCCACAGGGTCCTTAACTGTATAGGATGGGCTGTGTTCTCAGAAGAAATCAAGTTTCTGTCAGTCTCATCTGTGGGAAAATGCAGAGGATGGACCCAAAGCTAAGTCTGAGCCACTGAAAAGTTGCAGTGTTCTGTTAAAATCCAGCTACAACAGAAATAAATATATGCTAGAAGCAAAAGCAATCAAATGCTTACTGTTTTTCATCTTCCTTCTCTTTCTGAAACCTATAAAACTATGTGGTTTTGCCTATGCTTTTTGAGCCAGGCAGGTGGTGAATTCCCAAGTGGATTGTGTGTTGCCTGAACCCTCTGCTGTTTGATTTGTCTGGTAATTAAAATCTTGAGTAAATTACATGGAAAAATTGTGCTGACTGATTCCTCTTACAGCTTGGGTATTCCAGGTAGATCAAACAGGGGAGAAAAGGTAGGGGCTTCCAGTCAGATGAGAACCGTCAAAGCCTATGGAGGTTGGCACTGATACTTGCTGGTTCTTTGCAGACAGCACATGAAAAGCAGAGCCCTTCAGATGCTCATTTCCAACAACTGGTTTCAAAACCTCAACAGGAACTATGTGAAAGATTTAATTTTTATTCGTGTCCTTTCTGGGCCAGTGGGGCCAAGTAGGTTTAGGCAGGTGATATTTAAAAGATCCCATTTGGTCTTCCCTGTTGGAGATACCAGAAGACATGGTTATCTCAGAAAGGATCAAATGCCATAACAGACGTTCTTTAGAGGTTCCTGAATGGAGACCCAAGTGTCACCTGATATTCCTTGGAGACAGGATTTGCACGCCTAAATGCAAATGCTTCTCATACTCAGGAACAGAGTCTGGCTTTGGGACTCTGGGTTTCCAACTCGTTGAGGCAGACTTTCCTTAACTCATTCGATTCCTTCTTCTCAAAGAAAGCTGGACAGAAAAGTGTGGTCAACATATTTGAGCTAGGGACTGGAGCTTTTTGTTTCTGCTGGGCTACTGCATTCCTGTGTAAGCTAATTCTTACTTACGGATTCATCTTAAGGACTTTCCAGCATATCCCTAGATCCCAACCAGATGCCGCGAGCCAACAGTCCAAGAAGAAATGGTCTCCCTAGGAAAAAATGAAGAGAGGGATGTGAAGGATAATTGGTTTTACTGGCTGAGGTAAACCATAGTTGCAATATGCATGACCTCTAGTGCTCTTTCTGGGGAACATAGCCAAAACCTGTTAGACTCAGTTAATTGTGGAAACTCTTGTGGCAAAGAGATATTCTTACAGGTTTGCTAATCATTCCCCACTGTAAAAGTTTGTCTCACCAGATGAAATACATCTTTAAATTCATCAGATGACTTTCATTTTTAAAGCATAGACTAAATTATTGTCTGAGTAGGCAAATAAGACCCTGGTGTTGCTTTGTCTTGTCATGTCATCCACATTCAACAGTAAATTCATATTCATCCTCAGGGTGATCTAGCAGAGAGGAAAGCAGGAGGGGTAGTGCCACAGCTGCCCTGCAACAGCAGAGGAGCTGCTGGCAAGGTTTGGCTGTACAGCCTTTATAGCAGCTGTAGAGATGTTTTATTAAAGTGCTTTTAGAAGCAAATATAGTCGTTTGTCTTTTTGCATGCTCTTCTTGATAGTGGATGTAACGACATTTCAGGCAAAAGCTGAGCAAGGAGAAGTTTTTTCCCCAAGACAAAAACGCTGAAGTGATGGCTGTCTACTTGAATATTGATATAAGGGAAGGCTGAAGCAGAAGATCTACCCTCCTTTATCATTTTTGGCATTGCCCTAGAAACCTTGTTCTTCACTTAATGAAAGACAGTTCATATAAAGCATGAGAGGGCCCCTGAAGAGTGTGGGATTAAGGTTTATTTATTCAAGCCCTTATTTTTGCTGAGGTAGGTTATCCCAGGATATTCACTAGATAGGAAGCTAGAAACCTGGTACAATGATGGTTGGGTCAGAGATAGGCCTCAGCATTCACATAGGGAAAACAAAAGCTTTTCATATTGTGTATAAACCATCAACCAATTACTCCTCTACTCCTCTCAGAGCATTGGTTTCCTGCTGCCAGTAAAGCACAACAGTGTATCTTATAAAAAATGTCTGCTTAACCTCATTACCAGAATTACCTGCACTGGGTAGCTGTTTCACAGATCTTTTACTGTCATCTCTTGACCTGCCTATGCTGGATTTCTTTCCCCCACTGTTACCACAGTTTTTTCATATGTACAAAAAGAACACACACCTTGTCTATACATACCTCATATGCAAATCGGCATATGAGGGAAAACCTGTCTTTAGAGAGGGAAAACTTGGTCTGAGACAAAAGAAAGTGCACCCAAGATACTTGCACTTTTAACCCGCTTTCATACAGAAACGCCCATTATCATCATGCTGCCTGTGTGCCTATCTTCCCGTCCCCTATAACATTTGAATTTGCTGACTAATTTCAGTCTATTTGATGAAGGGAACTTGACATTAATTTCTTCTGTGTTTAGTGAAAATTAGCTAAGCAGAGTGAGGGGCCTGACTTCTTTTTCTGCTGAGGGAAAGAGTTCATAATGAGCAAAGTATTATTACTGGACATCAGAAAATCTGCATGGGAGAGAAAAGGAGCTGATAGATTCCTCAACCACAGGAAAAGTATCAATCAGAGTTTGCATCGTATTAGACACGGGATAATTCATCCACAAGACACAAAGCCACAGGAAACTGGACTTCATTTTCTGTAGCTACTTGTTTCCTTAAATCAGAATATTTTGGGTTTTCTTCTCTCTTCACTTCAGAGAATTGTTACTGTGCTCTTATCCTGGGCTTTGAACTTACAGCATCTTCATTTTTTAACTGTAGCTCCTTTCTATTAGTTTGCAGCACCCCATCAATGTAAGATTTAACTGTGTAAAATGTGGATAGTAAGTCTGAGTATTAAAAATTATTTGTGAAGTCTGCTGATTAACTGTAGAGTTTCACTATGTTTAAAAATAGCAAGTAAAAGTACTCTTCAAGGACTGATTTCATTTTCCAAACAATAATGTGTGTATAACTTATTCATAGTAGATGCTATGGTTATGATGACATCAAGATTTCACTATAGCTCTCAGCTTACAATTCCTTGAGAAAAAAATTACACTTTTGAGTTGAATTGTCTATATTTGTTTTAAAGCCTTGAGGATTAATTTACTTTTGGGGCGTTGTTATTGTTTGTTACATTATTGATTTGGTTATTATATTATTTATTTAATGAGATCTGTTTTCGCTGTTGGCTTACATATGGGAGGAAAAGTGTAATTTTGAAAGCAGTTACAAGTGAGATTAAATATTATTTGTATGTATTTCTTCATTTCAGTTTCTGTGTTGTTTCCTAAAAGTGGCAAGAAGCAAAGGTGTAAGACTTCTTTCCAAGCTACTACCTGTGGGAATTACTCTATTTACTCTCTGTCTCTTTTCTTTTTTTAATTGCTTGTAGCCAGTAGGTTGATGCATGGCATGCTTCTTGTATGGTAAATCCAGTTCAGTCCAGTTCAAATCACTATCCAGTTCAGTACTGCCATTTAACACTTAAATAGCACGTTCCTAGTCATCCCCAAAGGAAGCAATGTATTTAAATTAAGCTGTCCCATGCCTGAAGAATTATTGTGAAATAATGAATATTCTGTAATCAGGAAAGAGCGGAGTGGAGCAGGCAAATCTTTGAAGCCTCCTGAAGTTTTGGGATTAGCATTTGTATCAAAATCTAATTAATGTTTCCTTTCTAAATTAATTTTCCACCTAATTGGCCAAGCTTTGATTGGGAACTGGAAATGTCATCCAAAAATATTTCCTCTTACAAGACTACTCTAAACAGAGTGTTTGTAGCCTGACATTATGTTCCCTGTTCTATGCTTTTCTCCTCCAAGGACTTTCAGCCATCATCACTGTACTGAAATAGCTTAATCTGGGCAAATTTTCAGTCCAAACTAAACTAAACTGGACCTTATTTTGGGTCAGCATAACTCAGATAAAATGAATGGCACCCGGTGCTCAGTGTCAGTGCCATGTGTCCACGTGAAGGATTTAGGCTGGTGGAGTTAAGCTCCCTGCCCACCATGCAGACAAAGCCATGGTTCAACTCCCAGCTTCAGTGAACCATAAACCAGGGACAACCTTGTTTAACATATCACTGAATCTGATTGATATGTTAATATCATCCAAGTTCAAAGCAACACGTCCTGGCAAGATAAATGCTATTTTTTTCTTGTAATTTACCATTTCCTTCTTCCGTAAATCCAGCAGAAAAAATAACAATGGAGAGGGGGAGGGGGCTGGGTCGGTCCGATCATTTTAAAAACTAAGAATGCTTTGGCAAAGTCTCTCTAACCTGTTACTGTAAACATCAGCAGTCCTGTCACTGTCTCGGCCCGTATAAATACGTTCATGGCGCCCCACCTAAATCAGTGAAATATGTACATAGTTCAGACATACAAGTTAAATCCCAGGCAGCAACAATAAGGAGTAGGAACCCGAGGTCTTTTCCCAGGTTTTATCTTTTGCAGGCATCAGTGCTGAGAGCGTAGTAATGTGGTTACTAAATCCTTCTCAGCCCGAATCCTGCTTCCTCTGTTTGTGTGGCACTTCCTCCAAGTGTTGTGGCTGGGGCAGCAGAGCTGGGCCGAACACAATAGTCCTGGGCCAAGATTGTTGTCACCTGTCCTTTTTTGTCTCTTGGTTTTCGACCTACTACACCTAAGCTTGAATAGGAAAGCCTGTGGGCAACTGCTCCTTTTTTTTTTTTTAAAAAAAAAAAAAGATAAATTACATTTACTTGACATTAAAAACAAAGTCCTGCTCTGTGTGGTCAGGCCTGTGCTCCTTCTCCCATTGAAATCAAAGTTCTCCTCTGAAGTTTGTGTTGCCTGAGACAAGACCAACCTACGCCGTGCTACTTGAGAAACCCCACAGTCATTTGTTGCTCATTGTATCAGTGGCTATTTTAGAACTGTGGGAGAGAAGTCTTTAAAATGAAATCCTCTGTGACTTCAAAGGCACTGCTGGCGTGATTAAGGGTTAGCACACATTTAAAGCCTCCTCGAACTGCATTTGCAGTGTGAGGGATGAGAACTGGGATGAGAAAGCAGGCTGAAACCCAGTCCTCTTGGGCTGCTTGAGGGGGCTGAAAAATAGCTCTTACTCAGCCAGAAGATATTTTGCACTGATAGATTTCCAGCTGATTAGGCAACAGGAAAAGTTTAGTCAACACTTGATCAGAGCACCCACTTATGTTTTGTTTAAAGGCGTTACAAATAGCACAGGGGCTCCATGGCGCTGCTCAAGTCTCTCGCCATCCAGACTTCACCTGGATTTTTTGAACTTAAGGAGAAAGCATTAGGTGATCGGGATAATGGATTGACAGGCCTGAATAAGTTGTGAGGTGGTGTGAGGTGCCGAAGTGGTACTTCGGATAATATTAAGGGCTTGACTTAATCATTACACACCAGTATGTTCCCAGGTTCCACCTGTGGATGTTTCTCTGGGTACATGAAGTGGCATCAGCCACTCCTGGGCAGGGCTGCTCTGTTCTGCACTGGGCAAGGCTCTTCCAGCCCCAGCCACGACTAGTGTCATCACAATAAGCTGTATTAATTGGAGTGGGAGGTCACAAGGGTGTGGGATTGCTCTGCTTACATCTATGCTTGGGAAGGAGCATGGGTGTCCCATAGCATCATCCTGCCAGGCTCCCCTGGGCACTGAGAGCCCTGCCGTGCCACGGCTCTCACCCCAGCTCAGGCCAAGCGCCTGCATGGGGGATCTTCATTAGAAGGAGGGCAGTGGAGGAGGCAGGTTTCCTGCAGCACTTCCAGCATCTCCTCTTGCTCTGGGCTGGCAGCAGGGAAACGGGACAGGCTGCACTTTGTGCTTGGTACAGGGATGCTGCTGAAGCACTGCTGACAGCTGAGCTGGTGGCATCTCCTAAGCTTTTATGAGGCTTTCTTCCAGACACAGAAATGGGTGGGGATCTGCATTTACCAGCTGTGTCCCGGGCTGAACCCAGAGTAGGCACCCAGAGTACTGACTGATGCCTCATCTGCTTGCGCAGGAGAAGGAGGTTCAGTGCAGGAGGATTGGCTGGCAGTGCTGCTGAGAGATCATCCTTATTAATGCTTAGATGATTGTTTGTGTCCCTTACAGTAGGAGGCAAGGTCCTTTCTTGGAGAGGAACACTGGCAATTTATGCTGCTCAGGGAAAATGTAAATAATTACAAATTTCCATCCTACCATCCAAGAAAGACAGCATCATTTTATACATTCGTTTTGGTGCATTATAACTATGATCACTATTCTGGAACATTATTGGAAAAGTTATTGTTCTTTCTAAAATGTTAAGTCAGTTTAATAACTAGAAAGTTAATAAGGGTCTTGTTTTTCTCATTATTCATTTATCATCCAATTACTTCACAAAATTGGTTCTGAAATGTAAAATATATTTTTATGGAATAACGAATGCTACAATTAAGTTTTAAAGAGTAGATTGTTTTTAAATTCCTGTGGAGGATATTAAAACTGAATTAAAAATATTAAAAATGGAATCTGAAAATGAACAACAGCATTAGAAGGGAATGAAAACACACAAAAAAAGGAATGAAAACAATTTAATAAAATTGTTGATAGCATATGGGCATGGGAACATTAACACTTTCACCACTGCATTTAAAAATGTCCATTGTCCTCGCCTCCTCAAGGAGGTCACCTGGCCCCTTAGCTGTCTAACTTGGCCCTCACTCAGGTTTACCCACCTGAGGACCGTATGATACTGCAGAATTAAACTAGCCCAGGTCTGGTTCTGATCCCATGCAGCTGTAAATCTGAAGCAACTATTGTCATCAGTGGAGCTACACTGGTGGAGATCTGGGTTTAGTATATGTAATTATTACTTTGAAATTTAGTGCATTGTACAGTTACTTGCCGATCTTTGGTGCACGCAATAGTTTTCTAGTTAAATGGATCCAATTCTGTATACAGACGAAACTTTGTTGAATTGCCAGTCTGTAAGAAATGAAGTAAAATAAACATACTGATATTTCTATGATGGAGTCAGTTCCTTTTTCCTGAAGTAACTGGGAACTGAAGTCAAGATCCTGCCGTGAGAAGCTTGGTGTCTTTTACATCTTGTACAACAAGACTGTGTCCTTTTGGGCTCCATCAGCCACTATATCTTTTGCAGTTGGGAGCTCTGTCATCTTGATAATCAAAGCAGAAAAAGGCAATAAGAAAGCTGATATGGGAAGCATAGTACTCAGTTTTTATAACCTGAAATCTCCCCAATGTATCTGAGCAAATAATTTGAGAAAGTTCATTTGTCAAGATTGACATCTCCCCACTAGGAAATTTTTGTGAAAAGCTGGAATAATTTTTTTTCATCATATGAAATTATTCATTGAAATTCTTTATGAAACTGCCTGCTTAATAGGGAGTTTGCAAACAATGAATGGTCCATATTCAATAGTGAAACCCTGCATGAAATCAATGTCAGTTAATTATATAAGTCAGGTTGGTAGAAGGGATTAAAAAACCACAAAAGTAAGCATACCTTTTGAACTGTGAATTTTAGCTGACAGTCTACACCCCTTTTTGCCAGCCAGCACGCTCAAACGGAATACTCGTTGTTCATGGTATTCAGAAAGGAGAAGAAAGAAGGTAGTATTATTAGAAATTAAATGTAACACATAGCTCTGAAAATATTTGAAACTAAATTTGACTTTGGATTCAAATATGAGCATTTTTCTGAACCATTCTCATAATAGGATTTCTAAGACTTTAGAAAATAATTCAAATTAAGGGAGTTAGACTCACTGATGATCCTGTTCACGGCCTTGCATTCTTTAAATATTTGCACTGAAGGGCAAGGTGGTTTCTTTCTGCATGTGATTATGTTTATTCAATCTTTTAATACTAATGAAAATTCATATTCGCAAAGGGGAGTATCCAGATTTGCATGTGTATAAGTTTGCAAGTCTTTTCTATTCCAAATGCATTGCTTTTACAATTAAAATGCTTTTTAGTAACATTTTGTTTTCTCTCAAATATTACTGCCACGTGAATGAATGCAGAACTCTTTCTAAGCTAAATTGTAACGTAATTAAGTCCGTGTCTGGCTAAAAGCTGCTTTGCCGTACATAATATATGATAATTCTTTATTGTTTCATGCTCTGGTGGTGGCTGAGTAATTGTAAGTTAAAAAAATATGTCCCTTTCTTCTGCAGAGGCCACCAGCACTGTAACATTATCTACATGAACAAAACCTTTCTATTGGCACACTGGTATTTCATTCTCTCAGCATATGGGCATATAAGTTTAGACATTTCCTAATAGGACAGGAGATAAAGAGTCCCAAGGAAAAAAGGACAAGGAACTCAAGGGAAAATCTTGGTTTCTGTCTCATTATAACTTCTTTTTTACAAGGATGCCTTGCACACTGATTTATTAAAAACCATTGCCAGCTAATAAATTCACAATAGCATACAATATTGTGACAGAACTAGCTATAAATAGGGTAGGTAGATTTTTTTTGTTCAAAATTCTGAGCTCAATCCAAAGTTAAAACATGATTTATCCGTTCTCTCTATAGCTGTTTTCACATACTTCTGGTAAACTACACAAAAAATGTGCCATTCTGTGACCTTTAGCTGCTTTTCCCTGGTATTTCCTCTTGTCTCTTGGTGAAATTGGAGGCTAATGTTTTGCAGTCTGTGTTCAGAAGGACAACTTGCTTCTAGCTCCTCTTATCCCACCCCCCTCTCTCCCTGATTAAAAAGACCTGGTGAAATAATGATCCAAATGAACCTGTGTGTAAGGGATCACTGGAAGATTATAAAAACACCACAGAAAGGATGGGAAGAACAAGAGAGGAATTAGTGATGGGTTTGAAACTCCTTTACTTACCACGGGTGAATCCAGAAATGTCACTGTACTACTCGTCAAGGAATAACCTGTTTATGGTAGTGCTAAGCACAAGTTGCTCTCATTTACTTATGGGTCTTAAACTATGCCCCGACCAGGGAGACTAGGTTACCCACTCAGCTTATTGTGTTTCCCATATGTCCTTGCTGAGCAGATGCCCAATATTGCCCTACATAAATAATTCTGTGGCTTTCTTTAAAAAACGATGACACAAAACATCCTGCAATCCTCTGGCATCACAGGAAGAAATAGCTTCACATTATTCAACTCCATTTTCATTAGCGCTTCATCAGCTGTCTGCTGGTTGCTGCAGCTCTATGAAATAGTTGTCAAAATGCCTGTACCTATAAAACCCTCTTTGTCCATCCCACTAGAAGAACAGAAATCTGCTAGCAATACAGGTTGCACTGCCTTGCACACTGGTAACAGATGTGTACAGTATACAAACCTCACTGCCTGAAAATAATCTAGCCTCATGAACAAAAATAAACTTTTCATTCCTCTGAGATCCCCAAGTACCATCTCAAGGACACAAACCTGTTTCCTAGATTCCTGCTAGCCCTCACTAGCGCAGTTTTCCACCTGCTAACAGCGATCACTCAGGACAGACAGTGTAATTCAGCTTAATACAAACTTATTCAGGCTTATGCAAACCCTTCAATAGTTACCACACATCAAGTAATTTCCTTAGAAGTTTGCTTTCCTTTGGTGCTTTAAAAAACACTGAATTTGGGTATGTCAAAACCTTTCTCCAGCTGGGCATCTGCCTGATCCTCAGCCTGACCATTCACCTCTGTGTCAGACAACCCTGCATGACCTACTGGACTTGCCCGTTACCCTTCTCCTTTCAGTCCTTTACTACCTCCTGAACTGATCCCCCAAAACAGAACACTGCAGTACTATGACCTTCACAGTTTTTCCTCCTGACACATTTGTAACTCTACTCAGAAAGGATCTCTCTCCCATCCACGTCACAAAATGCAGTTGTCTTGTTATGGCATCCCTGATGTAAGGATTTTCCTCAACTCACAGCTGACTCTGAAATGCTTGGAAGGACCATGGGCAAAATAACAGAGACCTTAGACTGTGAGGACAGGACATCCCTAAACACAGTGGAAAGAAGTTGCAGTGTGTACCTGGAAATTTTTAATGGTAACTTTAAATATGTAGCAAACCTAACACTACCATAAACTTTAACAACCAGCTGCAATAGCTAGTACAACCCCATCTAAAACCAAATGCAGGAAGCACCCATTTTGTTCCTGGCTTTCATGCAGAGTCACAAGCTTCTGAAGTCTGGAGGAAAGAAATGGCCACAATATAGTCCTTCCTGTGGTTGGTGTCTTCAATCAAAACTGTTTTCAGAAAAAAAATCAATTTCACGGTAGAAATCAATCCTCAGCAGGAAATATCATTTTGGGACACTTTTCCATGTCCCCTGCCTGTAAACTTAATTGTGCCCATCTGTGAGGCTGTACTGCATTTTTTTTTCACCTTGATAATTCATTGGGAAACCTGTAGCTGGAAACAGGAACCTCAAGTGCTTCCATATCACAATCCTTCAGATGCTCACCACCTCAGGGGTCTCCGCTCCCACAACAGCAGAAAGGTTTTTTTGTTGTCTTGCTGCAAACTGAAGGTTGAGTAGAAGTGCACATCAGAGCCGAGTAAATATTTGCATGGGAACTGGGAATAAGAAAGCATAGTTTCTCCTCAGTTTCATCCTGGGATGATTGCACTGGTTGCTTGAAGGCCTGTGGTTGAGCTGAAACAGTAGGACAGGTGTAAGGACAGGTTGTCCTGTTGTTTACAGGACAACCAGGTGACCAGGCCCAGTCAGCATGGGTTTGTGAAAGGCAGGTCTTGTTTGCCTAACCTGGTCTCCTTCTATGACAAGGTGACCCACTTAGTGGATGAGGGAAAGGCTGAGAATCTTGTCTACCTAGACTTTGGTAAAGCCTTTGACTCTTTCCCACAGCATTCTCTGGGAGAAAGTGGCTGCCCATGGCTTGGATGGGCCTATTCTTCACTGGGTAAAAAACTGGCTGGATGGCCGAGCCCAAAGAGTTGTGGTGAATGGAGCTAAATCCAGTTGGCATCTGGTCACAAGTGCTGTTCCCCAGGGGTCAGTACTGGGGCCAGTTCTGTTTAGTATCTATCAGTGATCTGGACAAGGAGATCGAGTGCACCCTCAGTAAGTTTACAGATGATACTAAGTTGGACAGGAGCGTTGGTCTGCTCAAGGGTAGGAAGGCTCTACAGAGGAATCTGGACATGCTGGATTGATGGGCCAAGGCCAATTATATGAGGTTCAACGAGGCCAAGAGCCAGGTCCTGCACTTGGGTCACAACAACCCCAAGCAGCGCTACAGGCTTGCAGAAGACTGGCTGGAATGCCGCCTGGCAGAGAAGGACCTGGGGTTCTTGATCGACAGCCAGCTAAACATGAGCCAGCAGTGTGCCCAGGTGGCCAAGAAGGCCAACAGCATCCTGGCTTGTGTCAGGAATGGTGTGGCCAGCAGGAGCAGGGAAGTGATCGTGCCCCTGTACTGGGCACTGGTGAGGCCACACCTCGACTACTATGTTCAATTTTGGGCCCCTCACTACAAAAAAGACATTGAGCTGCTGGAGCGTGTCCAGAGAAGGGCAACAAAGCTGGGGGAGGGTCTAGAGCACAAGTCTTATGATGAGTGGCTGAGGGAACTGGGGTTGTTTAGCCTGGAGAAGAGGAGGCTGAGGGGAGACCTTATCGCTCTCTATGATTACCTGAAAGGAGGTTGTAGTGAGGTGGGTGTCAGTCTCTTCTTCCAAGTAACAAGCGATAGAAGAAGAGGAAATGGCCTCAAGTTGCACCAGGGGAAGTTTAGATTGGATATTAGGAAAAATTTCTTCACCGAAAGGATTGTTAAGCATTGGAACAGGCTGCCCAGGGAGGTGGTTCAGTCACCATCCCTGGAGCTATATAAAAGATGTGTAGATGTGGTGCTTAGGGACATGGTTTAGTGGTGGACTTGGCAGTGCTAGGATAATGGTTGGACTTGATGATCTTAGAGGTCTTTACTAACCTGAATGATTCTATGATTCTAAGATGTTTTTGCTGGGCAGACCCCCTGGCTTCTAACAAGACTGAGATCACTGTCTCATGTCAGTGGGAATCCTAATTTGGCTGTTCGCATTGCCCGTCTTTGCTTTCCTCCTTACCATGAAGCTTCTAGGAACTGAAGGTGTTAGTCATCTCCATCCTTGCTGGTCAACAGATTCAAGATTTACATGGAAGGGTTACAGGCTATGTACAGAGCATGTCAACTTCTCTTAGAAATGAGTCTAAACTGCTTATTTTGGGCCACTTTCCTCGTGCATCTTGTACATCAGTCATCCTGCTAGGTGTCTATTAGGTTACATCTATGTTAGCAAACTGAACACAGTCCAGGCAGAAGTGTGGCACTGGCACATCTCTGCCTGCAGTGTTCAGCTGCTAGCATAGTCCCTGTGGGGTTTTGGCCATGGTGGTTGTGCAGACAACATTCAGGCCTCATTCAGGGACATGGGCCAAGACTGTTCCCATCAGAGGTCGTGTGGGCAAGGCCACACTTCCCTGAAATGGGGTGCAAGTGTGAGGAGCAAAGACACTTTGACTGAAAGCATGGGCCGGATTACAGCTGTGGGCCTACTTTACTGACTGGTAAAGACACAGCCTTAAGTCCTGACAATGCTGGAGATCCAATAAAACCCCCCTCATCACTTACAGTAGAATGACAGTCCACAAACTTGCAGCTAAGCTTCCTTTTGGCTTTGCATTTCTCTTCCACCGGCTACAGGTAAAACTGTATTTCTGCCCCTCCTCAAGATCTGTGCGAAGTCCAAACGAAGGACATACCTGCAAACCTCTCCCCAGACTGAGAGGCTCAGTTCCACTGTGTCCATACTGCAGAATGCTTTCTGATGCTGCAGGCTTAACCACGGGGCAACACAGAAGTAATCTGCTGATTCCTTTTGGAGAAGACATACTTCATATCAGCTGCAGCTCCCTTCACCACAAATCCTTCCCCAGTTTCTTGCATCACCCAAAGCTCAGCTTCTTCATTCAAGCTATGCTTTGGTCTGAGGGTTCAAACCAGGAGGAAATTCATAGCAGCAGTCAATAAAGCATCTGAATGCTGTCTTTTCAGAATAACTTTTGTATCACAGTTTAAATAAACTCCCTGAAGGAATTGGGTCTCCTCCAGTCTCACCATCAGCTGGACAGGAAATAGAAAAGAACGTTTTCTCCTGCTCACACTCTCTCTCATACACACATTCTAGTTTCTATAGTATTAGTCAGTCCCTGATGAAACCATTTTCCCATATTGTTTGGCAGGTCTGTTTTCATCCAACAAACAAGAGGGAAGGGGCATAAACACACTCTATTAATCAAATGGCTGAAATTGAAGCAAAACAGCACTTAGCTCCAAATAACACACTATGATTCAAGAAACCTCCAGCCCAGACTTGACCAGGACTGTGCTTTTAAAGCAAGCTGAAGGCAGTGTGCACTCTATTTTGCTATAAAACACCCTGGTCAGGAAGGCACTGACTAAGCAAGATTTACTCTGTCTTACCCTGGCATTGTCTTTCACTAACACGTTGAAGACTTTTCTTGTTCAGACAAACCAACGAACCTGGACAACAATCATTCCCTTCATCTGGCATCCAAATTATTTAACCTTTTGCCCCTAAAGATCAAAAAATCCAGTGCAGACCTCTTTTTGATGCAGGCAACATCTCTGAGAACTCTCAGCAATAGTAACAGAGGCAAAAAATTTTGTGTTCATTGTCCGAATGTGTCTTGAACACATGAATGAAATTTGCAGTAGGGAATGATTTTTATATTATCCCCCAGGTACAGATACCAAGGAAGTTTCAGTAGCAAATAAGTCACATGACATAGTAAATGAAGACCTACCACGGTAGACTGATATACAGAGAAGGCACCCAATGAACAAAACAAATATTTGTCTCTTTTTAGACTTACAGAAATACTGTAACTAAAATAACCTCTGAATTTCACTGTAGTGTCATTAATTCTCAGAAGCTGAGTCAGAGTCAAAGCATTTAGTTTTAAATAAACCAATATGAAGAAAGTTGTAGACCCAGTTCTGTAGAATTTGCAGAAAAATAATTACTAATACCCCTGCTTTCCTAGAGAACAGCAGGTGGCTTTGAAACATGGTAGATCACTGGCCACTTAGACTTAAAATTACTCTAAAGGTGCAGTTGTTGACCAGTCAAATACCCAGCTTCGCCTTTGTCATCCTCTGAGACTACTGCTTTCCGTTACCAATGATGAGTACAATACACAGGTTGTCTTGTTCATGCTTACTGGTTTTGTAAGCTATGGTGGTGATGCTATGGTGGTGATGCTATGGTGGTGATGCTATGGTGATGGCAAATGGTAGGAAGAAGCACACACATTCACACTATCTACTGAACAAGTATACGGCTGGTGATACTTAGAAAGAACTGAACTGGCCAGAATGTACCTCTTCTATAGTTTCTGGGTTAAAGATGATGTGAAGTAAGCTGTTGATGCACACTTTGACAGGAGAGGATTTTGAATCTCTGGGCATTGACTTAATACCCAGAAAAATATTGTGGGGCTTGATTATTTTCCATTTTGACTGACTAGCAGTAATTTCCATTATTTTACTATAGTGTTTTTTATGCTGTTCTTAAGTAGAAGTGGATTTGCCTCAACTGCTATTTGCTGACTGCAACTGTAGCTGGAGGTGGCCTTAATGATGCAGCTTACTGAACTGAAATCTGGGTGAGGGTCATATAGAAGTACAGACTGAAAGACAGAGAATCTTGATGTGAAGAATATAAAGAACAGCCAGTGAACCTTCCAAAATGCATAGATATCAGTAAAAATATTATACTCTTTGTCTTTGAGGTCTTAGTTCCTCATAGATACCAGAGCAGACAGATGTCCGTTCTCAACAGAGATAGGACAAGCTGCTTTTAAGGGGTATTATTTTTGGCTATATGGAGCTCAGTTAATTCATTGACAGGTTTTTATGGTAATCCAGCTAGCAGTCTCTATTTCAATGACAGAACCATCCCTGATGATTAAAAAAACAGCTGCTTTGTACTGAAGTAGAGAAGAGTTGGAATGAATCACCTTCAGCTTTCTTAACACAGTTAATGGATTTGAATGAATAATAGTGCTTTTTTTTTTCCTCTGGAACATGCTATTACCTAACCTACTAATTTTTGCTTATTCAGCATTTCCATAGTAAGGGAGGTTGGAGACATCACCAGTGCATTTCATATAATAATCCTCCCAGGTGGGAGTCAGTTATATGATGTTTTAAATTACTGATGCTCCTCAGCTACATGCATCTCTGTTTACACTAGCACTAAAATTGACCCTGTCTTCCTTAGCAGACGAGGGAAGGGCAAGAAAGCTTCTTACCTTTGGGTCCTTAGGTGAATGCCTTGCTCTAAATTGTCCTGATGTCAGTGGAAAATTCTGATTGGCCTCAGCAGGTTTTTATACTCTCTTGGATGGCTGAAATACAGAGGCCACACATTAAATTGACTTGGGGACTGATTCACTTTGAGACCATATCTTTTGTGCCTAGACATACATTTCCAAAATGGACCAATATATATTTGCCTTGACCTTTCTCTTTGGAAAGACAACTTTAGAGTCTAAAGTCCTGATCCTGTGAGGGGATTTACTAATGATATCTTCTCCATCTATAGAAATTCCTGATTTGGAAATCACATCAGAAGACGGACTCCAAGCAATCTCTTTTGTTCACTCTGTGTCCTGCCAAAGGAGACACGATAAGCCATCTCCAGAATCTCTGAGGACAAGACTTGTCTTCAAGTTTTCTTATCTTGGATGTGTTTCTGTTTAGGTGAGACTTATTTAAATATTATTAAATAGCACCTAGCTGCAAATTCTAAGGTCAAGATTTGCAAAATCAGTCTCTACCAAGAAGCTATTTTGCATGGAATAGACTCCTAAAGTCAGTGAGGATCCATCTAGGTGCAAGGAGATACCTCACACCTGGTGTTGTAGAGACAAAAAGTATGTTTTGAATACATAGGTCTTTTTTTATTGATCTGATGAAAGAACACTTTCCTGTCTTCTCTTCTCCCTTAGATAGCTTTTTTTCACATTATCAGACTGTGAACCTCCCAACCCCCACAACAACCATAACTAGTACTACTCACGAATGACATTTCAGGAAACATTACATTAAATAGAGCAAAGCAGCATGGTTGTGCAATTCACTTGATTGAATACACAAGGATAGGAAGCCAAGCCAACCCCCCCTTCGGTCTGAAACCCACAGAGCAGACAGAACTCCCTCTTCATGCAGCAACTCCAGATTCCCAGGCCTGGTTGAAAGCCTTCTTCTGATTGATGAGTAATGAGCCTGCTGGTGATTTCTAAGAAGCGAGCTTCCAAACAGAAGTGGTGATGGGCACTGCACTGTATCATATAAGCTAGACAACACCTAGGCAGACTCTCAAAGGATGCTTTCATTGGGATGAGAAACTATAGGGTGATTGAGTGCTCTCCTGTCACTGTCTCCTCTTCTCTCACTTTGCACAGTATTTAGCCTTCAGATGCTGTTAAATTTAGATTTTTAAAAGTTTTTGTTTTAAAGAACTTGTCTGCAGTCACAGCACAGAAATGTATGAAGCCTAGTGGTGAAGGTGTCAGTGAGACTGATTGATGCAAAAGTCTGCTTTTGAGGGGGGGAGGAGTGAGTGAGTGGATTCCTTTAGTTGTGCTTAAAAGAAACAAACTTAAAAACAAGACATGAAAGTTGAGTGGAAGCTGAGAGGTTGAATGCAAGCTCTGCCAAAATTTGAAAAGTTACAAGCTAATGCTGGTATTGCATGTTTTCTTAATGATTGAGGAGTCAATCAGTTTTTGTACATGGAGCTCCCAGCACAGAGACAGTGTAAGTTAACGGTGTATTCTAAAGTCAGGGAAGTGATTAAAAAAAAAAATTTGCTATTGGTATTTCAACTGAAGGAGTAGAGGAAAAAAATAGTATTAAGGCATGTCTTTACTGAAGCATTCTTTGTCCAAGTTCTTTCTTAACTGAACTCCAGAAGATGTCTGACCAAGTTCTGCCTGTTACACTTTGATTTTTATTTCTGGGTGTAAGACTAAGATTTAGGTTGTGGGTCTTCTACCTAGCTGCATCCTGCACTTGTATGTACATGTGTGCGTCTCTTGGCCATCTAACAAATCTGCCTGGACACACAGTCTTAGAGCTTGTTCCTGTAAAATCTGTTTGTCTCAACAGGCTTTCACACTTGTACCCACTTGGATGTTAAAGCAGCTCTCACAAAGTCTTGCCCATCCAACAGGAAACAAGAGACTTAAGGTTAAATAATCATCAGTCTGACTCTTAATGTGAAGTAAGTTTAGGCCAAAACCTACTTTCTGAAGGCATTTGAAACATTTTCCAGATCTTAAGTAAGACTTTGGGATCAGTTTAGCCCTATCTTTTAGAAGTACCAAATATAAAATGTAACAGGAAACTGCAAATGGGACTGCTTGTTATCCTTGTGAAAAAGAAAAGAAAAAAAAAAAGAAAAGAAACCCCCCAGGATTTTGGAAGAAAGGAACATCTGTGAAGTAGGGAGATAAAATTTATTTCCAGAAAAGACATCCAGAAACCGAGATCTTCTTGGAGGCCTTCAGGGCTGTGCCTGGCCTCCTGTGACCACTCTGGGAATCTCACTGTTGCTTTAACCCAAATTGCTGTGGCCAGTTTGGAAGAAGAGATGTTGGAATAATTTTTCCCCCCTTTATTCTAGTGGAGCTGTAGTTCTGTTGTGTGCACACTTTCTAAGTGTGAGCCGTTGCTCACTGAAGCCATGACTCACATTTCCATGGGGTCACCAGAGGGTTTCTGCTAGATGGGCTTAATGGTGATGGCTTTGGTTTCAGCCTTGGAATCAGAAACACAGACAAAATTAAGACAAAGGAAATTCCTTCCCTTTTCCCATGGCCCAAGTGGCCAGATGACAGGACCTCTGGGCACATGTGCACCTCACAGGGTATCACTGTTCAGAGACAACCAGGTGGCTCTGACAAAGCTGAGATATCTCAGTTCAGAGATATACCCTGTGGAGATGCTAGCTGATGGCCAGGATTGCTCAGGTCCAGCAGCAGAAGCGTGGTGCGGGCTGACGCCCTCTGCCTGCGCCACAGGGCTCAGAGCAGGCGCTGACCTGAGCTGTATTTGCAGCAATTTCAGATACCTGTGTAGTGCACTGTATTATCTGGTACGGAGTAGTGTGCTGTCCCGAGCCACGCTTGTCCAAGCAGCACTGGAAGGGTTAACCTGAGATGTCAAAGGAGCTATATTTTTAAGAAAAAGGAATTAATTTTTATACTAGTCTTGGGGGACTTTTTTTGTGCTGCTAATGGAGTATCAGCATTGCCTTTTGGTATGCTTTATTCACAAGCTGGTCTGGAGACAATTTTTTTCTTCAAAGTATTTTTTTGTAAATGAATTGTTTGTAGTTCAGATGAAGTTGTTCCTCCTCCAGGCTATACATCAGTGCCTCACTATGCACCAGTTACTCCCTTAATTTACAAGCTGTGGTAGTCATTGTGTGTTACTATGTTTTTAATTTATTTATCTGGGAAAGATCCACTCAGAGTCAGTGTCTTTCCTCCCTCGCTTCTCACTAAGATCCTGCTTTTTGTACAGATTACAACAGGAGTATAAAGCAGTCAAAGTGAGATGCCCATTTTTTCAAAGCACTTGTCTTCCACTGTAAATTTGCCTAGAAAAGGGACCGAAGGAGTCACGTGAAACGCCGTGCCACTGAGCACACTTTTGCAGTTAGCACTTTTGCAGGAGCATTCTGCATTTAGCTTCATGTTGGCTGATCTGAGTTAACCCTGTGGGTTCTACATAGTTTGATAGTCTCCATCTAACTGGTTTTGAATGTGTCTTCCCTCCATTGACACTGATCATATAGAAGTATTTTAACATCATATTTAATACCGCTTTTCACAGCCGTGTTATAAAATGGGCATAGTTTCTTATGAAGACCTACTACTGTCTGTTCTAAGACCAAAACCAGGTTTCAAACAGCTTTGTGAAATCTGCTGTGCTAGTTGTTAGTGCTAACCCAAACTCTGACTTCTTCTAAACCTTCCAGTGCTGATTAATTCTGGCAGATTTTTTTTCAAAGAAAGCAGCATTTCTGTGTGGAGGGGGTGACCCATGCCGGGACTCCTCATTCTCATTCCAGGAACAAAATATGCCCTTTGATGTGCACTTACTCAGCAGCGCACAAGGTAAAGCTGACCGACCTCTTGTTTTGTGCATAGGTAATTTATGCACTGCCTCTGGGAGCACGCAAATGACAGGACTTACATGTGCGAACCCTATTTGTGCATGAAATCAAGTGCAAATTTAGAGCAGATGGGGTTTTGACTCATAAGTGATAGAATTTATGGCCAAGATTAAAAAAAAAAAAGCCTGACATTAGTTTCCCAAATATATTCTTAGGTACCCAAGGACCTGATTTACAAAAGTGAGGACCAACCTACAGCTCCCCTGAAATTAAACAGGATATACATGGGGTGTGTGTATATATATATATATATATGTATATGCTGGATATATACAGGCCATATATGCAGTGCTTAATAATTTGTGAGAAGCAGGCTGGTTGTTTGGATGCCAGTTATGTGCCTAACTCAGTGGCTTACTTTAAAAAAGATGACTAAGCTGCCTCTTAATACAAGCCATTTGGTTTGATTATCTTATCAGTGAGCTGATGCTGCTTATATGAGAGGAGGGATCAACTGTGGAGAGAGGTGGGCATGGACACTTACCCAAAGGGAACGGTGGGGAGCCCTGAGTGGCAAAGCATGGAGACAGCTGGATGAAGGGACTGCCACAAGCATCATTCTCCACCTAAAATGGCTGTTGTACACATCGAGTCAGGCTTTGAGGTTCAGGGCTGCCCATTTCCACTGTAATTTTAGCCTGTACAGAGGCACAGATCCTCTCTTCTTTTGAGACTTGTCTCTGCTGGACTCCTCTTGGCTGAGTGCTCATTGGCATCAGTGCAATCATCTTCCCAGCCACAAAATTCTGGACTATTTATACGTGTGTGTGTATTTATAACTGAACCCTCCCTACTTCCAAAATCAGAGAAGATCTGATCAGTCTTAGAAGTTATGACTGCCCCCAGTCTACATCAGTTCTTGTGTTGTACTCCCTTGTCAAGCCCTTGGCCAACCCTTGGCATGTGCCACTGCCGATGGTGGAGTGCAATCACTAACACAGCATAGCAGTATTGGTAAGAGACATTAACTGTCCTTAACTGGTGCAGCTCCCCAGCAAAGGCTCTTCAGGGCTGCATGTTGGTTATTTTTTTTTTAAATTTCCTTTTACTTCTGTCGTGACTACCTCTGTAAGCTTTGAACACAAGTATTGCTATATTATAAGCAACGTAAGTTGTACTCCCAAAGCCAGTGTTTAGAGAGCATAGGAGTTTTAACTTCTCTACTCTTCCGCTTTATCTTCTGGTTCCTTCCTCTCTCTCTCTCTCCCATCTGTTCATAACTGGGTAAGGTGCTCTGGTCTGCCTTTCCTTGGTCGGCTCTTGCATTGTTAACTGTCCTCTAGGACCTGCTCACAAGCAGCGATGCAGCTGGCTGGGAGGGCTTTGTGAATCCCATTCCTCCTAAGACAACTTCATGGCATACTGGGATGTCTGTCCACTGAGGAAACCATGTCATGGTTATTGATGATTCTTTATTATAAAAACTCCATCGTAAGGGCAGAAGAAAGATCTACTGGAACAAGGCAGTCCCGCTTGTGTTGCTGACTCAAGAACATTTGGTATGCATAAACTTAAATTGGTACATAATAAAGTCTTCATAACCGAACGCTGTGTCAACAAATATGTTTGGTATCCCTAAAGGCCAGTTTTTTCTTTGAGCTCCAATCCATCAGTCTTTTTGTTTGACTGTGGCCTCTCTCTATCAGCAAGTAAGAAGATTTAATGTTATTTTGAAACTAAACCTCACATCTTAAAAACAAGCAGGCTTCTTTTTTCAGAACATGACTCCCTGTTGGGGTAAGCACTCATGGATGTGAGTAAAGGGTTCAGAGCGTTATAGATACTGTACAAATGCTAAGGGAAAAGCAGGGTAGTACCTTTTCTTTTTAGTCCATGTTTTTGTAAGTTCAGCTACCTAAGGCTGTTGGAAAATCCCAGCCTGAAGGATTCACAGACATGAAACTCAATACCTAACTAGCCAAAGTGCGATCATGTTATCTCTGCTGCTCCCTCCCTTTGCGTGAAACACCAATTTGTTATATCTTGCGTTAAATTACAGCAAGAGCTTTGGGCCAAGGCTGTGTCCTACTATGCACTGCTCTAGAATTTTTTTTTTGCTTTAACAAAAGCACTACAGGCACTTGTAGCACTGCTAAGAGTATTTTGGAAAGAGACCAGTCTCCAGAAAGGATGCCCTTGCCATAACTGACATGTGGTTCGCACCTTTCTCCTGAGCGCTTGGTTGACTCAGGGTTATAAATGATACAATTCATGGATGTGGCTGCTAAAGATGCTTTGCATTCTCCTCTGTAGCTGCCAGCAGTTCCCCACTATAGGGAGAGCACATTCATGGTGAGGTGGGACGCTGCACTCACCATAAGCCTGTCAGTGTTTAAGAGACATTTGGACGTTGCCCTTAATAACATGCTTTAACTTGGTCAGCCCTGAATTGGTCAGGCAGTTGGACTAGATGATAGTTGTAGGTCCCTTCCAACTGAAATAGTCTGTTCTACTCTATACATGTGCAGGGAAAGCACAGCCTGCCTGCCTGGTGGGTGGCCTTGGCAGGAATACCTTAGTGTGACCAGCCCCTGGTGGGAGTGGGAAGGGAAAGGCGGTGATGGGATCCCCTCCTCCTTTGCTGGCTAAATAGGAGGATACCCTCCTTGCTGGGACATTTGGTGGAGTAGACCTGGGGCTTCAGCGAGGGCAAACCATGAGGCCTCCTGCTGTGTCTCGTCTCCTGCAGCATGGCCACTGCTCACAACTCCCTACATCTGTCCCTGGTTGTGGGGAGCCAGAGGGTCTTTGGTGCCGGTGTGATTGACACCCAGCGCAGTGCTGTCAGGGCAGAAACAGATAAGGGTGAAATTCCATGTGGTCAAGCTCCAGGTACTGCTCTGGGACCACAGTACTCTCTGTGGCTTGGGTACTGCCATCTGCATAAACCATTCAGGCTCTTCTTTTCCAAACTATGAAAAAAAATTGCTACCTGAATCCCAAGACCTGTCACTTGGCGATGGCTGCTCTGGAAACCATCTGGGGAGAGGAGTCTAGTGTTATGCAGTGCAGTGAGGGCAGAGGAACTGGGGCTGACACCTGCCACTGTAGGCTAGCGAGGATTGAGTCTGAAGGGAAAAAATTAGGCCAAAATTGCTGACCACAACCTGATTTCAGTTGGTGTGCTATGTTGTCTCAAGGCTTCTACAAACAGAGGGAAAAAGAGATGAAATGGCTTCTTGTCCCCCTCCTCTTTCTTCCAGATAACCACCCCCAACAGCGCTCAGAGATTCACAAATCATAAGCCAAAATCAGTGGTGTAAAAACATCCTGAAACTTAAACAAAAGGTCTAGCTTTTCTTTGCCATCTGGCATGTGAGCAACTTTATAGTTAATGTTTTGTTGCTGCTTTTCACAATTGCAAATGACAGAGTTATTTTTTGGTTTCTTCATAAATCTGAGGTCCTCAGGTAGCCAAATCAAGTGACTCCAAGAGCTGAAGCTTTAAGGAAAGCACCAAAAATTAAGGAAGCTTGTGATAAAATTGTGAGACCTGGAAGTCTCACAGAGTCTCAGCCAAGGAGAGAGTTTGACTTAAAAACTGAATAAATGACAAAGGCCTACATTACCTAAGGCATATGAAGAAGTGCAATAAAATTGTGAGCCATTTCTGTTCTTTTGTTAGTGACAGAGTCCCATAGCAATTTCCGGGACTGTAAAAACATCCTAATAAATTTCCAGTGTTTCCTCAAGTTGAATGAATTGCAGAAATGGTGCTGGTCTTGAATAGGTTTAACATTCACATCAACTGCTCAATAGAAAAGTCAGCTGAATCATGGTACAGCTAGAAACGGGTTGTAAATCACAGTTACAGGCCATACAGTATGGAGGGCTATTTAACAATATCACCAGCACTAGGTTTCCTTCAAGGTGGAAGCAAAGCCTTCGTCCACAATCGAAAATGAATTGGTAAACCAAAGGAAAGACTGCACCCTCTCACTAGACTCGTAGTTTGAGTGAGAGTTTAGGAAAGCTTTGGTGGGACAAGGAATAACTGTAGGGATCCAGCAAGTGTTTCTGTTGCCCCCTGACAAATCCAGAAGCAAAACTGCAGTGTGCAATGCCATGCGCAGGAAGCACAACTGCCCAGGGATCTGCTCTTCTTCAGGACTGGGGGTTCACCTCAACCTCCCATTGTCCAGTTCCTTGCTGGAAGGAACTGAGCTTGAAAATACTACCTTGCTGCCTTAAATGCTTGAATATACTTGCCTTAACTGTTGTGATATAATCCAGGGCTCCGTGGGACTACAGCAAGGAGAAACAAACTGGAGCAAGAATTTATTTAACTGTAATCAGTAAGATTATACTGGTATCACTGGGCTTCTCAAGAGGTCTCATTTAGATTGCAATATTTGACACCAACCTTGTAGATGCCTCAGCAGAGTTGTCCTTTTTGTACAGATGGTAACAAGAAGATAAATGCTTTTTGGCAAGAATGTCACATCTTTTCAGTGTTTCCTTTCAAATGCTGTAATGACACAGGGTGGACCTTGGGAGAAGTGGTAGGTTGAGCCTTTTGCTGTTTCAGCTAAAACGGGACAATTGTGGGACATGAGATTCCTGAGGGCGATGGGAATTGGTGGAGGAAGTCCTTCGCCGGGTAAGAGGCAGCCCTTTCCTCCGAGGCCAAAGTGGGAGCATGAGCTACAAGGCAGGAAGCAACACCAGTGGTCGCCTGCTTTCCTGAGAGACCTGTCAGGCCCAGGTCAAGGCAGGGGGACCCAGAGGAGGAAACGCGGATGGATGGCTGCAGGGGGGATCCAGCAGGAAAAGGCGGGAGGAGGGGATCACAGGTAGGAATCGCAGCTCATACAGACGGCGCGGACCCAGAGGATGGATGCACAGGCAAGGAGCAGAGGGCTTTGGCATGGCTGAGGCTTTGCAGCAAAAGGAATGTAACTTGTGGTGGGACCTCCTGCCTGACAGAGGGGGAAGGCTGCGAGAGCAGCAGTGAGCATGAAGCTTGCTAAAACTGCACTCATCCGGAAGGGCTTTCAAAGAACCAGGAAAAAAAAGCAGGTGGCCAAGGTATTTCATGGGGCGAACATGTGCCAATGCAGCCTCCCCTCTTAATTTGCCCATCTCCTGTGCACTCCCCACTAGGTGCCAGTATAGGAGCACATCACTCCACGTACGCACTGAGGAGGGAGAAAGCAGGCAGCCCATTTAAGACTTTGCAAATATATCTGTGTATATATATATGTACAGTGTTCTCAGTTTACACTTAATTCTGAATAGACAATATGTGATAGTCATGGGGTCACCAGTAGTGTCTCAGGGCATACCCCTAGGCAATATCGCTATTAAATTGTTAGGTGCAGCAGGACTCAGGGCACCAGGCTGCCGTAGCCTTCGGGTGGTCCCCACTGTCCCTGGGCACTGTGAGCCCCAAACGGCCTGGCATGGGCAGAGCCTGCCTGCTCCTGTCCAGCTGGAAAGCAACCGCATTGCCTGCTGGTACTTGCTGCTGAAGAATATTTAATTGACCAATCATGGATTTCATCAGAAAACAACAAACAGCTTTGGGATCTTTTTCTAAAATCCACCTGGCAACAGGGAATGGGTAAAATCCTACTAAGTATAAGTAATTTATAAATTTCTTCTGCATGTCACTGTAAGTGCATTTGAAGTATAAAGCAGGATGACGCTCAGGATGGAGGATGCCTGTGGGTACCTGACCAAGCCTCAGAACTGAGCTGCAGGGGCACAAAACACCCAAATTTCAGGTACTTTTCAAGTCTTTCTGGAAGAAAACTGCCACTGCATATCCTGCACAACACGTCTGCATGTACTCTGCACTGCAGATTTAGATATAAAATAAAGGGAATGAACAGGGAATAAAATAATAAGCAGGACAATACTCTGTCACAGGCCACCATGGGAACAAACAGTTTGACGAAGTTCTGATGGCTGTCA
The DNA here is from genome assembly GCF_963921805.1 of Phalacrocorax carbo. Taxonomy (NCBI): domain Eukaryota; kingdom Metazoa; phylum Chordata; class Aves; order Suliformes; family Phalacrocoracidae; genus Phalacrocorax; species Phalacrocorax carbo. The sequence continues at coordinate 52,209,921 of NC_087514.1, forward strand.
AGTCTTAAATCTTTCTGAAAAGAGGTTAAGTCTCTTGCCTTGGTTTCTCTGTTACCTGTGCCAAAATAAACAGAATGTGCTCAACTGAAGAAAACAAATACTTGAAAATAACGAAAAATCAATAGTACCCTTGTTATTCAGTAGCAGGTATACAGATCTAATCTGACAGACTGTATTGAAAGTGTAAACTGAATGCTCGCACACATGTATTAGTAATGTCAAGATGAAATGTTAGCTTAAATCTTATCAATTCAATTTATAGGACAGGGAGGAATTATTGAAGTATATTTTACCTGCAAACCCCCAACTTTGGAAAGGGTACTGAGTGTATACACTCTCAATACAGTGTGTATTTGTGTGTATTTTAAAACATTTGGATTTCAGGTAACCTTCTTCATTACCATGAAGGCTTTAGTATTGCTTCAACCTGTCAGCCTTTCTAATCAGAAAGAAGTACTAACAACAAACCTATCTGCATGGAGAAACTCACAGGAGTCTTTCATTCTTTGCCTGATATCATTATTCCCATGGGCAGAGGACAAAGAAATATACAGCTAAGGAGCAATTTCACATAAAAAATACATCCCTTTGTCCAAAAGCCCTGCAATGTGTCATGCTGTTATGGAGCACATACAGGAACTGCCTCTGCCCTTTTGTACAGAGTTGGCCTTTAGGCTCCATGCAGTCTGCAGCCACTGGCCCTGCTCATCTGAGGGAACTATGAACTTAAAGAGATTCCCAGCTTTCGTTTTCCAAATGTGTGTATTTCTAGCCATTTTTCCACAGCAAATGGAAATATATTAGGGAAGGTAATTTTTTTCTTTTGCTAGAATTAAAAAAAAAAAAAAAAGACAAAAATGCAGTCCTCCGTGGCTGTACCATGGGCAAGGAAGGACATAGTGATAGAGGGATGGAGAGAATTCTTGGTCCGGTAGGTCTGATCTGCCCTCTAGCAGCCCAGGAGACCTCCAGCAGTGGTCAGTACAAGCAGCTTTGGGGGAAAGTACAAGATGAACACATTTTTGCTGCTCCACCATTTAAACTGAGGAAATGGCTTGCAGGACTGCAAATATTAGAGGAGGAATCTGTCCTATTATTTTTGGAGCAGCATCCTCTCTGAATTTTGTAAGTCATCAGAACAGAATGAATCCTATGATGAGTATTTTCAGCAATAAAAAAAAATAAGTCACCAGGAGATTTTGGGGGAGTCACAAGAAAGGACAGGACCTTATTTTTGAGAGGGTAGACTGTGTCCTGCACTCTCTTCTGGTAGCTGGTCATGGCAGAGGCTGGTTGTCACCTGGAAAGAAGTTGTGCAGTATGGTGTGCCAATGGAAAGAAAGTTAGAGAGACTTGAATGTGTCATCTTCATTTCCAAGATGCTCCTCCAGGATGTCCAAAATTACTTAATGGAGCAGATGTCTTTGCTGTGAGACATAGAGCTCATGAGGGTCTGGCTGCAGCTCAGGGTGGTGTTGGTGAGGGGGCGGAGCTCTCCCAGGGACTCTGCTGTGTAGAGAACATGGGAATGGCTGCACCATCCCTTGGCATTGTGCAGGACAGCTCTTCTCCTGTGCCTCTTGGGGAATGGCAGCTTGGGCCTGTTGATGCTCCGGTCATCCTAAAGCCAGCACTGGCAAAACTTCAGAGAGCCCTGGCTTACCTGGGAAGGTGCAGATGACAGGCATGCACTTTGCTTAACTGCAAGTACTTAATTTGGGTGGCTCATTTAGGAGGATTGTTGTCCCTGATTAAGGAGGGCTTTTCTCCAAAGGTTACCTATATCATCATGCTGGGGATTTAAGTTATATGGACGCTCCCTCTCTTGAGTACTCGGGGAGCGTAAGCAGTGTCACCATCACAGTTGTTTCTTTGTCTAGATATCCACCAAAGTTGAGGCTCACAGGGTGTGCTTCCCACTTAATAAACAGTGCAGGAAAGTTTCTGAACTTTTTGTAACCAGGCTTACCTGATTTGGAGCCCTTTGTCTTTGTTTCAGTGAGGCTTAGCAAACTACTATTCTTACTTATAGCAATTATTTACCAATGGAGAACTGTTTTGAGTGCCAGGGAGTCATCCTGTTTGCAAGGAGGATGACCAGGTTATTGGAGGCTATTGGCTTTCCAGCCTCAGTGGAAACAAAATGTGCTGTGGGTACAGCTTAGCTTAAGGTACCTATAACAAGCTGTTGATGCATGGAAGCACCTGAGAGAGATGTGAATACTAACACTACCATACCCATTGCTGTTTATAACAAGCAGCACTGCCTTTGCCACTTTTTCCATCTCCTTTGGTGTTTCTTGCCTTCCTTGGGAATGTGCTCTGCTCTTTGTGGCTGACTTGATTCTGTGCTCCTGTGGTGGGCCAGGCACAGGCTCTCCCTCTAATCCACTCTTGGGAAATGGCATTACTCTTTGTGTGTGTGTGTGAGTGTATGCGTGTGAACACCCTACCCTGGAATTTTCATAGAATAGAAAACTGGCTAAATCAATTACAGCAACACAAACTGCAATTGGTTTTGCATGAATCTATTTGCAAGATAAGAATTATCTTCACTCCTCCCCCGTGAACAATAACTGACAACATTACACCCCTTCTCAAATGCTTTTTGATAGGTTAATAGGCCCATTTTGAGAGCATATAATTGCAGCAGTTTTGGTTCAAGAGCTGATGTGATGGATTACGTCCCTCTTGATGCTTGGGGTTGGGATACAATACAGAGAGACTGCCTGGACCCTCTGGTGCCAGAGGGCTTAACATGGTATTGACAGGGCTGTGCATATTAAATCCAGATCAACCTTCTGAATGAATGCAGGCATATCTGAACTTACAAGGCTGGAAATCTCCTTCTACAGTCTTAAAGGAGTTATTTTTAGTAAAGGTGGTTGAAAAAAATAAAGAAAAACGCTCATACCCCTAACTTACTGCTGAGATATGAGCTGAAGGAAACTATCCTGTCAGATGTTTCATATATGTTACAAGAACAGAAAAACAGGAAAGTTCAGCAGGGCATTATTTTATTTTCCTTTTAAAAAAAATTCTTTTAAATTTATGGGATCTGACAAAGCAGTCTAGAGTGTGCCAAGTCCAAAAGAGTCTAGAGGTATCCCTCAACATCGGGTGATAACTGCTGATTAGTTTGGCAGAAATGGTTTCCCGATGCTCTGCAAATGAAAATTAACAAACTCTGTGACTGCCTTGAAAAAAAAATAATGCAGCAGCATTTCTCTCCTCAGAGGTCCACGCCGGGCAGTGCCGCTCTCCCAGGCTCAGCCTGGGTAACTCTGCACATGCTGACTCTTCCCTTTGGAATGAGCCAGGGTCTTCCCAGAGCCAGGTACGAAGCCATGTAAGGTGGGGTGGGCTCTGCTTTCTCCTTCTTGCATGGCTGCCAATTTCCAGACAAATTAACTTTTTTTTCTTTCCATTAGCTGTAAACTGCCATTTTAAAATGCACTGTAAAGTTAAAAGCAATTGAAAGCACATGAATGAGAGAGTACCTAAGACAGTCTTTCATCTTGCAAGCCCGCAAGGCACTGAGCACGTTTGTCATTTAGAGACCTGATACCACAACCTACTGCTCCTGGTACAAAGCTCCCCAAATCTGTCGGCAAATTTTTCATTCCTGCCTGACCCCTTCCTACATGGCCCTTCACAAACACACCAGAAAGCTTCATACAAGTCCAACTTATGTTAACGGAATTGTTTTGAAGGTTTTCCAATAGGTGTTGAGTGATATTTTCCCATTTAATTATTCACCGGGCAATTTCATTTGTTTGCCTTTTTGTAATGAAGAGATTCCTACTGGAACTGAGTTAATTTTCTAATTATAGCCTTCCCCATTGAAAAAAAAGTCTTGATTCAGAAAGCCTGAAGTATTTTGCAGACATGTGTCCATTTCAATTACCTTTCTGCCAAGAGTACAGCTCATGTCTTCCTTAGGTACCTCTCCTAGGAGGTGACAGAAACAGGTTCAAGACCTCAAGAAACCTGGTGCAGGTAAGGTTTTTGGAATATGGTTCCCTCTCACATCCCAGTCCGGTTCCCTTGACTCTTGGCAGTTTCGGGTAGGTGACTGTCTCTTGGCACATCTTCAAGGCCCTCCTTTTATTCCATGACAGAAGCCCATATTTCAGAACTTCAGAATTATTCATAAAACTAAATCAATGTTTTTCAGTTATGCCTAATATATATCATTAATAAGTATCGAGATAGAAAATGTGCTGGGGCCTTGCAGTGTGCTGGCCCAAACCATGATGCTATTCATGACTTTTTTTTTTTTGTATCAAATATACAAACGTGTTTTAGGAGAAAAGAAAGGTCCATTTCAAGAAGAGGAAAACACTGAGACCAGTTATTTCTGGGCTACAAAACCAAAATTGTCAACAATTCCCCAGAAAATTTATTTTCAGAAGCTGTGAATCAGTTTTCCAGTAGAGACAGATAAAATAGTACAAGACAATCCCCTCCCCCCAGGAATTTCCTTTAATGTGGGTTGTTTGAATCCCAGTTTGCATAGTGGGACTTTCCAGCTTACAAAATCCTGGAGAGTACATACCAGAGGGACCCATGCCACTTCTTGCTCTCTAGTATTCATGTGAATAGTCAAAACCAGGATATTCTGAAACTTATTATGAAAAGTTTTGTTTCAGTTCTGTACAGTCCTTTCCATCCAGACCTTCTGGTGTTAACACAGGTGTTACACTTCTCTGTAACCAGTTCTGCTGCTGCTTGTGATCTCCAAAGTCACACTTGAAGAAATTAATCATACCGCAGGTGCCAGCTGTGTCAACTAGGATGGCACAAAGGTTTGTTTGACTATTTGTACTGACATTAAAGGATGCAAGTCTTCTTTAAAGGACATGGGAAATGTTCCTCTGCAATGGGGAGTCCTTGATCTTGCTTGGATGCAATAAGCTAGTCTTACCTGCTGTTTGGTTTGAAGAAATAAAACAGTCTTTTATACCTACAGCCAATAATAGGCAATAATGGCTTCTACTGTGGCTTAATGGTTCGGATCTGCAAGATATATATGCTTGTGTCTGATGTACTAAAACAACACTCTGCTTAATAACTATGTCCCTGAATGACTCTGCACCTTGTGGGGTGGGACATATGAAGCTATTCTCATGGGTGAAGCACTGTATGGCATACATCTAATTAAAAATAAACTTTCCATGTCAAAGTGGGAGCAGTCAAGAGAATCTGCTACTAATTGTTACTTTGCCATACTCTGTGCTATTCCCCCCTCCAGGATCATGCAGTAGCTCTACTGTGTGCTGCTGGAAACTAAGGTTGTCACCCAAAAGCTTGGCTGATGGTACATTGCTTCTTTTTTGCAGAGTTGTGAAGCTTGAAAGGACTTCAAACGCTCCACTGCTGACAGGCATTGTCTAACTTGAGAGATCTCTAATGACTGAGACTTTACAGACTCTCCCAGCAGCCTCTTCTGCTGTCATTTTCCTACCTCATGTCTGTTTTTAACCTTATTGGTTACAGATTACACCCATTGTTTGTATATAACAAAGTAATTCAGTATTCCCTTCTTCTTTGCAGATTCTTTTTTTGTGTATGTGTTTGAAGATTGCTGCTCTTTTTTCCCTGGTCCCTGAGCTTCTTTCCCCACTTCAGTTCACACAGTTTTCCTTCGCTGATCCATGTTTTCACGATCTCTGACCATTCTTGGTGCTGCACTCTCCAGAGTTGTTCCATATTTTTCTTCTCGAAAGTGTAATGCCTGAAACTGAACATACAACTACTGGCAAGCCCTTCCTATGTCTTTTAGGCTACAACTCTCTTTATATATCACAGAGAGATACTTGGACTTTTTTGTGATAGCCTGCCCCTTAGTCTTCCAAGTTTGTTAGGTGGCCAGGGTAATTTTTTTAAACATACAGCATTTATTTCCTAGCTTGGTTTTTACTAAATACCTAGCATCCAGTTTCAGTTCTGGTAACCATAAGCTGTCAGGACGTGCTTGCTAGCTCTTTGATTCTGTGTCTAAAGAAAGCAGGGGTGATAAAGGGCCATTGCTCTGGAGATTTTAGTATTTGTTGAGTTAAACATTGCTGAGTAGTCTAGCATCCCCACCTTCATCATGAATGAATCCGGAAGGAATGAGTTTGAAGTCTTGCTCTGGTTGACTATAAACCTTTATTACACGTGGGACGTTCCTTGTGGAGAGGGGGAGGCAGTTGCCTCCTAGATGAAATAAGCAGTATTCATCAGCTTACTCACTGCCCCACCGAGCAGGGCGTGATGGGAGTAATTCAGGGTGCCTGGCACCTGCTGGAGCAGGGAGTCTGGCTGGCAACCATAAAGCCACAATCAACCTTCATGACTGCCCTCAGTGCAGACTGTAAATAAGAAAGGCATTTATTTTATTTTTTTTCTATGGGGATAGGAACAGTGGTGAGAGTAAACAGAAGGAATTAAAACCACCTTGCTCCAAACAGGTGGTGACATGCCCTCGGCTGTCACTGCTGCTGGTCTGTTTCTGAGCTTTTCATAACAATTTGTACTCAAGGAAAGTTGGCTTATGTCTTCTCCCCTGACTTTGTCCTTAGTACAAGAAGGAATGAGCATATAAGCAAATCTTTACAGAAAAAAAAATAAACACAGAAAACTGCAGAGACTGAGGATAACCACTTAAATGCTGCTAGCTGTGTAAGACCACCTCTTGCCCCCTCCTCCACCCTCCATTTTAGCTCCCTTTCATGGCTATATCAAGGGATACAACCATGCATCTCATTAACTTTATTGAAATTTTACTTTACCTTTAACTTCATTTTTATGACATGTTCTTGTAACTGGTGCTTTGTTCCCAATTCAACCCATTTACCAGGATCTGTGATTTCTTTTTTTTTTTCAGCCACAAGGGACATGTACTTGACTTATGGTCAAATAATCCTCAGTCAGGTAGTTACTGACTATAAAGGATATCATAAAATGTTCACCAAAGAGGTCAACCATGCCATCACCAATGACATCATCGCAGTTGGAGGTTCCTGGTCCTTACAGAAATTACTGGAGTCACACAGCTGCAAGACAGAGGGCAATATGGGCTACAATTGCGTCACTAGAACCTAGGGCCTTTTCTTGTGAGAGATTTGGTCACCCGGCCACACTGAGCTGAATCCCCTCATCTTTTCTGAACTTGGAAAGTAGGTTGAGTGGTCCGTTTCAGTCCTTGCATGAATGGTGATTAGAAATCCCAGCTGCTGTAGATGCAAGCTAAGGACTCAAGGTCACCAACTCTGGAAATGCTGGACCACCGAAACCCAGGGTTTGGGTTTCTTCTGACCAGTAGGCTCAGACACCATCAGCTCTATGGACAAGTACTGAAGGTTTCAAACTGGTTGTGTGCTTTATTTTTCAAAGCTTATATTCTGTAACAATTCCAACACTGAGTTTCGTTCATTGGCATTGGATGGACAAAGGAGGAGAGCTTTTACCTCTGAGGCCGTTAATTTTATATTTTTATATGCTATACATTGTTCCTCAGTGGGCAGTCACAGAACTGTAAGTTGTCACATACAACTGTCCAGGTCCTAACAGGAATATCTGACAGCTAAATGACATGTGAGATCAGGATGACAGTGCCCGAGGGCAGAAAATTAAGTCTTCCATTAACTTGAGTTGCTTTCCCTTGATTAGTTTTTGAAAAGCTGTGATTTGTATCCCTCTGCTTACTTGCCTGGGTGTGACCAGACCTGCACTGCAGACTCAGCTCTTCTGGCTAAATGCTTCTTCTCCTACAGTGTTTGGAGTTTGTACTCCAGAATGCAGTAAAAGGCATGATTCATGTTACAGTTTTTAAAAAAAACAACAAACCAAACAACAAGGAAATGTATATAAAATGTGACTGTTTCTAATGGGGGAATTCACGTTTACAAGTACTTTTATGGAGAAGTGTTTATCCTCCCATAAAAGAGAGGTGCTAGACGGGTGTACAATGAACTCTCAATTATCCACGAGCAGTTTATCCGGGTTGTGGATTAACTGTGCCACAGAGGCCCTGACACTTTGCTGGCACTGTGCAGGGGGGTCCATCTGTACTCATGCTCTCAAGCTCAGTGTTCCAGGATTGAGTCCAAAGCTTTAGCGAACTCTGTGTGGCAACATCTAAGTATGCCTCAGCTCCAGAAAAATTTATCCTTGTGGTTGCAGTGTTGCAAACATACCTTGGGTTGCACATTAGCTAATACACCCTCTTGGAGCAGAGTGCAGAAATACCTAGAGATTGTGCAAACAGCAGGTTGCATCTGGCAAAGCCAGGCCTGAATTAGAGCTAATAAGGTCTGGCTAAACTTAAGTTGACTCTATCTGGAGTCAATCACAAAGTTGACCAGTCTTCACTTTCAATATATGTAATGTGTTAAAAGATATACAGACTGTGTCTAAGCTGTGTTCTTTGCGCTTCCAGCTCTGGATGCCTCCCAGAGTTTGTCCCAAGCACCTATTGAGTTGGGACCTGGAAATGTAGCAGTCACTTTCTCCCTCTTTTCTCTTCCTCTGTGCAGGAGAATGGCCCTGCTCCCCAGGTGAGGTCCAGTAACAACTCAAAATGCTAGTGTTGCTTTACCTGTGACACCACAGCAATTAGAGCTATGCTAGATACATGGTGCATTTGAAGAGTGCTTGTCACACATACATAGTTTTCTGGAAATGACCATCTAGCAGAAGTGTCATCCATTCTGCCAGCACAAACCATCATATACCACCATGAAGTCCATGCCACTGGGGAAGTCCATGATTGTGGGAGGATTTGACCCAGCAGTTTGCTAAAGCTAAAAATATGTGTGTTTATCTAACTGTCTTAACTTAGCACTTTTCTACCTTTTCTGCTTAAATTCCCCATCTTTATATGGTAATGAAGGAAGTGAATATGTCGTAAAAACATCAGAGGGGAAAAAGCCATAGATGAGTCACTGAAAATATTGATAAGATCACTGATATGGACCTGATCCATAACTTCCAGCCTTCCTGTTTTTCTATACCCACTCCTCTTGCAGCTTCTCATGCCTAGCTATGCCCCTCCTCGGTGTTTAGAGGGGGACCAGAGGGATTTCTTCACCTCCCTGTAGCGAGAACATATGCCAGAGTCACAGAGTCCCTTCCTTGCCATGCCAGGATGTCACAAAGTCTTTAGCACCTACAACAACCCCTGACAATCCTCAGAGCTACTTATAGCAGCAACCAAAATGTCTTATCACACCCCTGTCTTGGTGACAAATTAAAACTGCAATTTGATTATTAACATCTTTCCAAATAAAGGGCTGGATCTCGCTTCCCTAGCCACCGATTGCAAAACTGGACTTGACTTCAGTGGAAGCAAATCTGGCCTCAGGGTATATTTAGAGAAAGTAAGTAGCAGCTATTTTCCCAGTGTTTATTTTACATTTCAGGTTGAGGCATTTGCAAGTGTGGTTTCTGCTGGACTTTGTATAGCTGGGGTTGTGACTAACAATAATAACAGGCAAAGCTGTGACTTTGCCCCAGCCCCGGAACAAGAGGCCGCCCTGTCCCCAGAGTCATGCAGAAGGCACACGGTGACTCACGCCCTCGTAATCCCTCTGCTGGGTTTCCCCTTGCTCCACAGGAACAGAACTTTTTTCCCCCTTCTATACTTGGTGCTTCACATGGCCCCAGCCACGCGGGTCCCGCAGCCATGAAGCATGCTGAAAGTGCGACTGCACTAAAACCCATAGGTCAGAGGATTTAGCACCCAAGGGAAAGTAAGCACAGGTATTTAGCAGGAAACTAGGACCCATTTTATTCTACCTGGAGCTCAAGCCAAACATGGTTTGTGGTTGGAGGCAGAATGTTACATTAAGGACACCATCCTGCCACAACCCCAGACGCAGCTACCCACAAAATACATAGCCTGAGCAATGACTTCAAGGTGTGCCATGGTCTCCATGCACTCCCTTAGTTTCCATGTGACAGTGCAAGAACTGTACGTTGGTCAACTGACTACACAAGGTGTCGCTGGGCCTTTCTGCTGTGGCAGACTCACACATCAGAATTATTTGTTCATTAATTAAGCCACCTCCTTCCTTGCAGAAGTACCATCCTCAGGTGATGCTGTCCAATGGATGCTAGCACATGCATGCGTTGGCTTCTTGTGAGATTATGGCTCTGGAACATTCATGCAGAGGCAATTTGGAGGGTGTCTGTGTGACTAGTGATGGTGAGAGGCTTGGAAAACTGGATATTTTGAAAGCTTCTGTCAAGGCAGCCTGGCTGTGTCTTTCCTCTGTGTCATGTTCTGAGCACCTGAACTTAGTTATGGTTGTCTGGACAACAGATAAAATGGAGTTTCCTGGACGTTGCTTTCTTCTAAGCAAGGAGATGGTCGTGGAGCTTCCCCTTCTTTCATACCTTCCACTGCTCATCAGCTCCACTTTTGCCTTCAGTGGATTCATATTCAGGGAACTGTCTTTGCCAGTGATGTGATTCCTTCCAAAGCTCAAGGACTTCTATGTGAATGGATAGCTTGATTTGGGGGCACCTGTTTTTTGCTTACATTGAAGTTCCATGTTTTCTCACCAAAATGTACATGGGCCCATCAAGTGACACAGTCTCAAAGGGCCAGCCGCATACAGGTCTTTCACCAGACAAACCTGTGCTTCAAGATGGCAGAGCACTTCAAGGATATCAGCTTCTCTTCACGACTGAAGACCAAGCAAGGCTGGAGCCAAATCAAATCAAGGAAGATGTAGCTTTTTGGAAAATGTTCGGCTGTGGTCCCCTAAGACAAAAATTTTGACTGTTTTGACCATTTTGATTTAGGTTCTTAGAATTCTTACTTATGCCAAGCTCTTACCATCACATAACTCAGAAATGATGCCTCTACTGTTGCTGGTCATCTAGGAAACATAACCTGTCTGACAGAGGATACCTCTACTGTGCAATCACAGAGTGACTGCTGTGGCATGCACATACCTGAGATAGCTACGTAGCCCTGAAACTGCAGTGCATTTTGACACCTGCATGCAAGAAACAGAAGTAGCCCTTATGTGGCTAGCAACCCCCTCACTAGTCCCCGGATCCATGCAAGCAAGACTAGCTCAGGCAGCCCTACTCTTTACCTCACTGACTAGGTATGTTCATGGTTCATGTGGCCTGTGCTACTACTCAGCAGTGGATACCCAGTGATTATGGTTTCAGTATGAAAGGTTCACCGGCTAGCAGAGGACATGGTCATCTTTCCTCAGCCATGCCACCAATGTACAAATGCACATTCCCTGTCCTTCATACCTTTTGATGGCTTCTCACACAGCTTCAACTCAGTCTCTGAAACAAAGCTTGCTGACTCTGCTCTTAGAGCAAGGGGATACTTTAATCTTCTCTCCAAAAAAGGTAAAAATGCACACATTAGGGAAATAGCTATAACCTAAATCCCTAGGACTAACTAATTCAGTGTAGTCCTTAAACACTGCGTATGTGGGAACTGACTGGGGGACTGGTCTTGTGCCGGCACCCTGAGTAGGTGTAGGCTTTTTTTCCATTGAAAAACATTGACTTTTTAGCCTGTCAGAACTGGGATTAGATTGCAAGTAAAAAAATACCCAACGTTTGTGGTTAACTCTGATGGCAAGCCAATGGTGCTACATACTTAAATCAATTTTGGAAAAAAAAAAAAAAATTCCCAGATTTTGGGAACTGGAAAATTTCCAGGAAATTGGAACAAAATAAATGTCCCCCAAGTCCACAAATTCAAAGTGACTTTGTGTGAGACCATTTCACTGTCCAGGCATTCTTGGCTGCCCATTTTGTGCTCAGACCGCATCTTCCCCTGATGCAAGAACCACCCTGTGGTCCCCATTGCCCGGTGGGACCTGGGGGAATGGCTCTGGTGGGGGCAGCTGATGGAGGGGCTGCAGCTCTACAGCAGCGCCAGCGCTGTGAGAGCCGCCCCAGCTCTGCTGCTGAGGGCAGTGTTGGCTCATGGCGCATGTTATCTTCTTTCGGAGCTCCTTCTCCCAGTACATAAACAAATTTGTTTTTGTTTAAAGACTTTCCCACACGAGTGTCTGCCAAGTTCAGAGGACTGCTCTTTGAGATTGATCTTGAATTTTTTGGAATGGGAGATGAGATTATATAATAAATTCAGTTAGTCTCAGTGAGGCAGTTGGGAGATGCTGTTTCAGACTGCAACGTAACAGCCAAAGGGATTAAGAAAAAGAAAAGAATCCACAGAGTGTAAGTGGGGAATGAATTCAATTTTCAATTTAGTAAGTCTAATTTGGAAACAGATTCACAGAGGAATCATCTACACACCAGCGGATGGATGAAGCCTTCTCAAAACAGTAAACCTGAATAGATCAACGTATCTTACCATCATACCTTTTTCAAATACAACATCTTGTTGTGTATCTATGATACAGTGGTTTTCACATAGCAGTCGACTGGTGATTTAGAGAATTATCGCTGGTCTTATTGCTGCGACAATTTTGAAATTCCTGTTGTTTGCCAAGTAGCTAGGCATCCTGATACCTATCCAGCTCAGATCTTGCTCTTCTAAATAATTAAACACCCTAAATGCAACGGTTAGAAATAGAAATGCAAGAGAAAGATTCCTTTGTCCTGTTGAAAATTTTCTATTTCCACACAGTGCAGGACTTTTTCAATTTTAGCTCAGTAATGCAAATTTTTCAGAGAAATTGAAGTTTAAAAGCACTGTGCAGACCAGGAGCTGGCCTGGCACTAGGACCGCACCGAGGCCAGCAGGGTTGGCCTCCCACCATGGGTTCTTTCGGCAGTTTCGGTGGAATTGATGCAGTCTGCCGAACTAGCGTGTTTTTCTCATGGAAATGTTGCTGGCAGTGAGTCTGAAACAGAAGGGAGAGCAGTCAGAGCGGCATTCCTGAGAGAGAGGGAACGGCTCTTGTACTCGCCATCTCTAACCCTACTGAGTAATGTCTCTGATGGCCAATGAGGGTCCGTATTGCTGTGCCGTGGGAGAAATTACAACAAAATGTACAGACAATACCAAAACTGCAGCTTCTCTTGGGCATCCTCCTGTCTCCTTCATGCTGCCTTACTGTTTCTCCTATAACATTTTTGTCCTCTCATCTGTAACCACACAGAGAATTAGTACAGCAGCAGCAGAGGTGGGAAGGGGTTTTGATCTTAGGAAGTAGTCCTCTATAAACAAATATAATAAAAAATATAATAATCATTACGGTACCATCTAAGAGGCCCACAGGAAAATAAATTCATCTTATGTTTTGAGAATGTAACAAATTGTGTTTGTGTACTGAACAGGGAACTACTTCAGTTTTACAGTTGTCTCATAGTGATTTCTTAAAATAGCACTTGATTCTGACTACAGAAACTGTAGAGACTCTTGGGAGATAAATGATCTTTCAAAAACAATTTATGGACCATATAACAAGTGGTCTTTGTCAAAAGTGAAGCTCAATTTTTTAAAGAGATAATGTCAAGTTTTCTCCTCTTCCTTACACAACTGAGCTTGTTTTCATTTATGTAAGGTCTTTAATTCTTACTGCTGGTACAGGCTAGAAAGTGTTCAGACCATGTTTCTTTAATTGTTTAAATTTTTCTCCATTAGATTATAAATTTTCCATATAAACCTAAAAAACCCCAGTAGTATTCTGAAAGATAAAAATGAAGACATATTCATTATATGAAACTCCCATTTACTATGGTTTCCCTTAGTGGGAGAAGTGGTTTGATGTGAATATGACAGTGACACCTGCCCCTTTTAACTACAAAAGAAAAGAGACATTTGTTGTGAAAGGTGGATGGAAAGGTGTTTGGTCTTTTCTGGTGATGAGATGACCGGAGAGGCAGAAAACAGGGAGGAAGGACGAGATAATCCACCTCAGAAGAAGATGCCAACATCCATGCTGTCACTGTACTAAATTGTGTCTCCTCAGACCTTCTTATCCCCAGGGTCATGCTGGGTCCCACCTCTTCCATGGTTAAATATCCCAACTTCAGAGCATGCCAGCTGCCTTCAGCTCTGATACCTCAGCAATTGATAAATCATAAATAAACTATGTTCTCCTTCATGCACTGCAGTCCTGTCCATAGGCCAGGAGTTTTCAGGTGCTCCACCTGCCCCTCCTGACCCACTGCTGGGCTCCCACTGAGGCAATGGGGTTTGCCGCCTAGGCTGGGTGCATGGCAGAGCCTGTCATACCCTGCAGATGCTGCTGCAGGATGGGTCCAAGGCCTCAGGCTCCTGCTGATCGTCACCCCCCTGCATGCGGGCCACACGCCACTGGGCCCAGACACTGCATTCCTCAGGTAGGGACACCTTCTTCTCACATGTGATAAGTGAGCAAAAAAGGCTACTGGGAAACCTCAGAGGATTTATACACTTACATTCTTCAGGATGTGGGGTTGATTACTCAGGAGGTGGTTTTTACTTTCTTCTGAGTCAGTGCTGAACAAATAAGTGGTCCAGCACATCATTAGGAGGGACTGTGGTGCTCTGGTGCTGCCTTTTGTATGAGCCTTGAATTGGAGGTCCTGACCGCGTTTTCTCAGGCAAAACCAGTCTGGTCCTGAGAAACTTGCCAAGCAGCAAATGCAGCCAGACATGCTTATCTTCCACAGATTCACTTGGTTATGTTAGCCATACCTTCTTGTCTTCAACTGCTCTGGCTTGGTGTCACCAAGCATTTTAAATAGCAGGGACAAAGTTCATTTGGGAGGAGGCTGCCCCTGTGCTATATAGTCCACAGCTACCTCTTATGGATGTTTTCAAGATGACTTAAATCAGTCAGCTTCTGCAAGATGCTTAGGTGAGGGTTCATATGAGATGGATGCAATGTGAAAACTAGGATTAGTGTCGGGGAGAATGGGTGTGTGCCCTTCTATAAAAAACTGGGGACCAACTTCTGCTCTGTCACTTCACAGAGGTGGGGAAAAACGCTTTCTCCATTTATTAGGTATGATTTATACCTCATGGCCAAGGCAGGTAGCCCTGCAATTACTTCCTTTTGTAACGAGACACTTCTGCTTCCTTTAGATGCATCAATTTATCTGGAGACTACTAACAAATACGTAGAAAATCTGAAAAACAAGACAGACGATGAATTCCTTTCCACTTTTGCCCTTTTTTGTGTGGTTAGAGAAAATATTTTAGAGCATCTGTTTCCCAAACTGCAAGCCAATCTGCTCCAGTTGTAAAAACTTACTGTGTTATGCATCATCCTCTGGAATCAGAGCTAATGAAACTTGACACAATAATACAATCAAATACAGCCCCAATGAATAAAACTATTGCTGTTCTCAGAATGGTTACTCCAAGAAAAAAAAGCCTAAAAGTTCATGCCCCATTTTTCTTCTGGACATTATACAACAGGAATGTTCATAAGATGCTTTTAAAGATCTGCTTCCTGAGCAGCACTCCTACTGCAGAGACCCGCAGACAGGATCAGATGATACTGCAGTGTTATGAAAAAGGACTTCCAGATGAATTTACATCCTCACGCTTTTAACTGTCCCCAGAATTTATTAGTTAACAGATCATCACTTCCTGCTGTCGCTTCTGGAAGTCTCAGTCTTTTGATTATGCCATCATGTTCCTAAAATGCATAAGAAAATGAAGGCTCTGCATGCCTGCTTGGTTTGATGAGCACAACAGTCCTGAAGTGATCCAACCCAAACCATCTGTCATTATTGGCATGCTCATAGCGAAACAGACTTGTTGTTCAATTAAATGTTATCTGTACTAGATGTCGGGACACCAGGTCTACCTCTGAGAGCTTAGCAATGTATCTCAGAAGTGACATGATGGAAGACAATGGGGCTGATCTTCCTGCTCTGCTAATGTCCTGGTCTTCAGGGTCCACTGAATTACATGGAGTTACTTCTGATTTGCATGAATGAAAAATAAGGGATGCATCTTTGCTTTGACTTGAGGCTATTGGTTAAGCAAAATTGGAATGACACACTAGCAATGGTTCCACAGCTGGGTATCTCACACTAGAATTTAGTTCTGAGAAACACAGGTTTAGGTAGCAGCAAGTGTTCATTGATTAAAATATTGATTGATTGAAAAATTTATTTGAGAGCAACGCTGCTGAGAAGGACTTGGGGTACTCGTGGATGAAAAACTGGACATGAGCCAGTAATGTGCATGCACAGCCCAGAAAGCCAACTATATCCTGGACTGCATAACAAGAAGCATGGCCAGCAGGGTGAGGGAGGTGATTCTGCCCCTCTACTCTGCCCTGGTGAGATCCCACCTGGAGTGCTGTGTCCAGCTCTGGAGCCCTCTGCACGGGAAAGACATGGACCTGTTGGAGTGGATCCAGAGGAGGGCCACCACAATGACCAGAGGAATGGGACGCCTCTCCTATGAGGAAAAGCTGAGAAAGTTGGGCTTGTTCAGCCTGAAGAAGAGAAGGCACCAGGGAGACCTGATTGTGGCCTTTCAATACTTAAAGGGGGCTTATAAGAAATCTAGAGAAGCACTTTTTACAAGAGCCTGTAGTGACAGAACAAGGGGAAATGGTTTTAAACTGAAAGATGGTAGGTTTAGATTGGATATAAGGAAGACATTTTCTATCATGAGGGTGGTGAGACACTGGAAGAGATTGCCCAGAGAAGTTCTGGATGCCCCATCACTGGATGTGGTCAAAGTCAGGTCAGATGGGGCTTCAAGAAACCTGGTCTAGTGAAAGATGTCCATGCCCATGGCAGACGGGACGGACTAGATGACCTTTAAGGTCCCGCCAAACCCAAATTTTTTTGTGATTCTGTGACTCTGAGTATCTTGCTTCCTAAGATCTGTCATGCTCACTTGTTGGAGATGCAGTCTGTGGCCCTACGGGCAAAGAAGTGGGTGTTAAAGGTTTCTGAGGAGCTCCCCAGATGTCTCCTTGTGTCCTTGAAATATTGAGAAGAATCAAGGTTGAAAAGAAAATGTTGTTTCTCTTGAAGAGTTCTAAAGTGCTTGTGAATTGCCAAAAAAAAGAAAGAAAATGTTGCCAATGCAATAAATGTCTAATATGTTGTGACCTGGCCAGAGCTCTTGCATCACAGTCCCTGTCACAGCATATAAATCTGCAGTTCCTCCTAAAAACCTACTACTGCTGCAGCATCATTGACCAGATTTCTCCTTGGCATGAGGCTTAATATAAACAGTTACTAAGGGAACCTGAAGATAGAGTGAAAGGCAGGGAAGTTTTCTTCTTTTGTTTGAATCAGTATGATTGTATTTTGATTGTTGGAGTCTATAAGCATTTTGGATTAGGAGTAGAAAACACAATTTTGTGTGTCAGGATGTATTCCTTGTTCGTACAGTGATACCCCGATATTTTCAGTATTGTTTACTAGACTTTTTCATACGCGGTTTAACTTTTTATCTGCTTTTCTATCCAGTTCCCGCTGAATGGAAGTTTTTCGCATGCTGTTGCCCCTCCTCCACTCCACCCCACCCCTCCAGTTCATGAGCAAGTTTACTGAAGTCCCCAGCAGCTCATGTTTATTTTCTTATCTTAAGTTAGAGTGCGAAATTAAAACACTTGATTTGTCCTTGGCAAGTTAAAATGTATATTATTTATACAGCACCATAGGGGTCTGTAGCTCTTTGTGAACAAAAAGAAACTCAAATACCATGCCATGGGGCAATGTACTGCCAAGGACCAGATCTTACAGACACTAAGGCTGGGCACGATGGAGCGCACAGAGGCATAGCTTGCTTAGCTTCACTGGATGCTTTGTGGCCATATGGTCTGCTCCTCATACCTGGTCTGTCTAACCAGGACATTTCACTGGAAAGGTATCAGTACCATTGTGCTACTTGGGCTTGGCCCCTGGGGAGACTTTGCAGACTTCCTTGGTGCTGGGTGTATTTCTGGCATCAGGTCACACAAATGTCACCAGCCAAGTTTTATGACACCTCATTTGGGAGGTTATAGTGTCATTGACCTCCAGGTGGAAAATCTGCCTTTATTCACCCTTGCAGGTTGGTTTTTACAATCCCCGCAGAACTCCAGGTAACTCTACCAGTACTTGTAGCTAAGGTAAATAGCATGGGAGTAGTTCACCACACTAATGATTCAACGTGATTATCATAAAGCTGCAATATGTTATTTAAAATGCTGTCACATATTTTTAAACATTTCCATATAGCTTAGTTGTTAGTTAAAAGCTAAATCAATTTTTAAAATTCTTTATGTATACAACTATGATTAGTTTTAACCTTAAGTTCAGGCTAAAAGCACACATTCAACAGGCTTCTGTAGTCTCTCCTAGTCTGTTAACAGAGCAAAAAAATTTCTTGTCACTGCTGAATTTGAGGTGGGAATGGGCATAATAAATTCTGTAAGTTTTAAGAAACTCAGAGAATTAGTAAGTGAAAATAGAACATTGCACCATTTCTTTAAGCACAACTCTTAGGGTACGTACACATATACTCGTGAACGTCTCAATACAAAGTATTTCTCATAAAAATAATGGGTACGCAGTGTCTTGTCAAGTGTTGTCCCTTTATCAATGCCTGAAGTTTCCTGAAAAATCAGCACTGTTTCCAAAGAATCAAGTCTAAATCAAGGCAGAGCAATTTTGTGAAGATGATGTGTAAAGTCAGGCATTTTAGAGCTGAAGCCCTACCATGAATGAAAGTCTTCCCCATTTTTTCTCCTTTGCTATGGTACCAGATAAGAGTTATATTTATGAACGAGTAATTTGCCATTGATTGTTGTAACTTAACCTTTAGTTTTATTCCATAAACTTTAGCACATCCAAAATCAGATTGTTTCAGTTTTAAGCCTGTCGTAAAAATATTAAGGCTGTTTTGCAGGGAGATGTGGAAGAAGTACTCAGTCTCTTAAATGTCTCTCCATTCCCCCCAAACATAAAAAGGGGTGAGTGGGAAACGCTTACCTAATATACAAAAGTAATATCTAATAGCTGGAAAAGGTCTGAAGGTCCTTTCGACTGCACATTACAGAAATGGTTATCTCTGGGAGCACATTCCTCATCTTTTCCATATGTTCAAAATAAACTGTCTTCCATGATTCTGAAGCTCCTTTGGCAGGAGAGGAAAAGTTTTGAAATATTGTGTTTCACAATTTTCCAGACCAAATGCTAACTTATCTGAATGATACATTACTGTATTATGCAGTACCTAAGCTCACCCGTTCTCTGGAAGTCAATAATAATTTTCATTTTTCATTACATTATAGTCAGAGAGGTATCTCACAGAGTTATTGTAAGCATTATCAGTGCAAACAGTGATACAGAACCAAGGACCTCTGTGATTATAGCACAGTTTTCACTTTTATGGAATATCTTAATGCAGTCTTAGTGCCTCATTGAAAGCAGCCCTGCAGATGACAAATTATTCCCCTCTCACCTGTTTAGTGAGTAACAGCTATTTGAAACATTTTCATATTACAATGGCAGAGGAGTCATTGGCCACAAAATAAAATTGGTTATTTTAATCAAAGCTTTAATTTATATATTATTTGAAAAAAAGTGAGACAATTGCTAGCATTTGTTGTTGGCAACACACAGAAGCTTTTGACCTACCAAGATGTGTGATTTTAGCTCTGAGTAAATCTTGGGAAATCACATAATCTAATTTTCACCATTTCTTTGTACACACTTCTTACAGTATGTACACGAATCCTCATGAATCTCTGTTCACAATGAATCACTGTTCACAATCAATTCACCTCCCTAAGTGAGCACTCGTAGCATTTTGGTACAAATTTGTCCTTAGCAGCCATCTTGTTGTTTTCTGTGATTTCATGTGTTTTAACAATGAAGAACATTTAAAGAGCTTCGTTCTTAGAAACTGTGTTAAATCTTTTTCATGATTCACCCTCTTTGCACGCTGTCTTATCGTGAGCAATTCAGAAACTTTTGCATAAGTGACCATGAGCTGTCTGACACTTACTGCTTTCTTTACTGCTCCAAACCAGAGCATTTCTACACTTATTTGGGAAAGCTGACAACCCCTTCTTTTTTCCTTACCGCCCTCCCTCCACAGACACTCCTCCTCTTGAGGGAGGAGTTTTATTGATGTTTTAATGGAACAATGTCAGCTTAGTTGTTGCCACAGTCTTGATCCATGGAGGGGTGTAACTTGAGCAAATACAAGTATGTAAGTAAAACTTGAACTAGCCTTTAAATCACAATGATTTTGTCAGCTCTGAAAACCTTGTGTACTAGGCTGACTGATCTCACAGTCTGCACACAGTACAGACAGTGTTTGGTCCGTGACATATATACAAGACAAAATCACTATATGCACCAAAATTTTTTCCTATTTAGATTCACAGTAGCAGCAGCTCTTTTGGTAGTTAGATGACTTTGGAAATAATTTTCACGCACCTTCTTGCTTTTCATTAACAATGGAATTTATTGTTGTGCCAGTTTTTGAAACAAAATTTAGGACCTTTTGTTGCTGAAGTATTGCATAAGTGTAATATATTATTGTTTAAGATCAGGAATGCAAGACTTCATGTGAAAAAGAAGGTGTGAAAAAGTCTGAGGAGGTTCCCACAATGGGATCTTAATTTATGAAGGAGTCATCAGAGGACCTGTCTCTAAGTGAGGTGGAAGAGGTTATGGGCTCCATATGCGCAGTGAACAATGCTAAGCCATCAGGACTGGATGGTATTTACCCAACGGCTGTAGATGAATCCAAGGATGAAATAATTGAACTGTGATGTTTAAACTCACACTTAAAACTAGCATGGTAACTGAAGACCGGTAGTTGGCAAACTAACACCAATTTTTTATTGTGTTAACTAAAAAGATTTTTGTTCAAGGGGATTTTGGGGGACCTACAGGCCAGTGATCCTGACATCTATCCTTGGGCAAAGCAGTAGAAACAATAACGAGGAACATGATTAATAAACATGGATAAATATTCTGTACTGTGGAAAAGTCAACATGATGTTTTTAAAGGGAGGTCTAACATTAAAATTCTATTAAAATCTTATTTATTGAATCGTATTTCTCTGAGGTAGTCAGCCAATATGTAGGCATATTCCATTGATTCAACCTACTGAATTCTTAAAAGTCTTTCCACAAGACCACAAAAGCCACTCTTACAGAAGCTGAAAAACCATGGGATAGAAAGTCCTTGTATTTAGAAATAATTGCTTAGAAGATGGGAAGCAGAGAGTAAAAAACATCGTCTGTTTTCATGGTGGATTGTCATCAGTGGAGTCCCAGAAGGTCCAGAAGGTCTGTGCTAATACCCTTGATCAAAATATTCATATGAGAGATAGTACTACTGGAGAAAAAGGCAAGAAGTAGTTCAGGGAAGAAAACCCCTCGAAGGGAACTAAAGCAGAAGAGCATGGCAGTAACTGTATTTCTACACGATATACCCATCTGGGTCTCAGTTATGACGTATACTGGTTTTTATACCATACTGGACTTTAATGTTGTGCTAGTTCTAGTTTCTCTCCTTTCTTTTTTAATTTTTCATTTTTATTCCTCTACTCAAACCAGACACTGTGAACTCTCTGGGGCCAAGATTTTATGCTATGCAGTTTAAACAGTGCCTAGCACAGAGTGTCCCTGACCCCATCACCAGGCTGTGCTTTTGCAAATAAAAACCAATAGGAGAGGGTAGTTGGAGATGCAACCCTGAAACCAGGCCTTGGTGCTCAGAAAAGATGCTTCTTTGGTATTTGTTTCTGTTTTTGTTATTATTCATTTAAGTAAACAAAAGCATTAGTTCACCTCATTAAAATCAAAGAGAAAAATCTGAGAAATGTAGTTCAGCAGCCAAAGTCTCAAAATCCACCTTGAAATCTTATTGGCTATCTTCTCGAGGGAGGTGTAAATCTTCCTTTTGTTGGCTTTTATTTCTGAATTTGGCTCTGCTCCTGGAAACCTTCCCTGAGAGGCCTCCACTTGCTATAAATGTTGCAAAAGAAGCCTTGCTATTTGCAATGCCGTTCTAATTATTTTTATATTAATTTTTTTTTTTTTTGATGGGCCAAGAGTTGCCTTGTGGCCATCTCGAGAGAGCCTTGGTTCTGTATTTCTAATTCATCATTTGGAGTAGTTCTGGACATCAAGCTCTCACTGCCAATCAAAACAACTGCGTATGTCAGTGTCGGGCCTTCAGTCTGTCCGTGTCCCTGCAAACTGAACTGAAGATTTCCATCTGATGGTTGTGATGCAACGCAGCAGATTCCATGCTGGGAAGTCAACGTGAAAAAGAGACTGAAAAAAACAAAAGAGAAATGGAGATGAAGGGAGGCTTGGCCATAGGAAACCAGGAAGAGCGGTTCTAACTGATCTTTTCCTTGTGCTCTTCTTCTAGGATCCTGCTCTAAGAGGGTTCTGTACCCTAATTTCGGAAGAAGGCACAGATGTCAACTGCACTCTTTTCCAAACAACAGTGGAAGGATTCTGGAGAAAATGTAGTGACTTTTTAATGGGTGTCTAGCTTTGCTTGGATAAGTGGATGGCCCGGGGGTGCTTTTGAGGAAGAAATGCTGTCAGGAAAATGCACCAAGGGCTCAGTGTCTCACAGTGGATCAGGTCGTTTTGCAGTAACAAGGCAGGAATTTCAAGCTAGACAGCTAGAAAAAGTCATCCAGAAAAAAAAAAAAAAAAAAAAAAAAAAAAAGAAAAGAAACCTTGCGGAGCACAAATACAATTTTTTGTTGTGCTCTGAGCACAATCCAGCTTGCAGGCACCACAGAGGTGCTCAAAGCAAGGAGGCTGATAAATGAATGAATTTCAGGGGGCAGGAAATGCTGATGCCAGCTTTACTGGGTGCAGCTATAAGACTCTGCTGTAACCTTTGAGTTCTGACTGCAAAGAAATGTTGTGCAGCCCTGTGCGACACTATAACAAGGCTTACCAGTTGGGGACAAAGAGGAGGGAAGGGAAGAGAAAGGGGGCAAATAACATCATGACTTACTTTGGGTTTAGTTCAACATTTATCTTTAAATATTTTTTTTTCCCTCTGAATTAGTTTCAATAAAACGTGTATCGCTCGTGGAGCTCCTTCAATAAAAAAGTCACTGTTTGTTATACGATAACACTGAACAGACTCCAGGCACTCCATTTTCTTATCTTAGATATACAGCGGAGCATAACTCAAGCAAAGGGGAGAAGTTAATGCATCTGTAACACTAGGTAACAGAAGCAACAGTAGCATGTTAGTGTAGTAATAACTCTCACATGTGGAATAACTGAAGATGGGTTTTATTGAATTCAGTTTATTTAACCAGGATAAACCCTTGAGATATGGATCTCATTTACAAGACGATGTTGGCAAGAAGGCAGATTATTACAAGCACATGTGGAAGATAAGTATAAAACAAAAAGTGAAAGACCTGTTTATATTTTTAATTAGAATCCTTTTATCACCAAAAATGTTAAGTGAAAAGGAAGGCATTAGATATAACTAATACTTGCTGATATTAATAGCAATGGTCCTTCCTACTTATACAGCACATTTCTTTCCTGGGTATCTTAATGGTGAACAAAATACAGGCAAAATATCCTCCTTGGTGTGCATCAGGCCTGACTAGGCCCATTTTGTTCAGGGACTTTTCACAGGTCCCCATGAAATGGCCCACAAGGACACAGTAATTGTGTCAGAAGAGGGAAACGCAGTGGTGCAGAGCCACGTGGCATGGAGAGGGCTAGGGTGGAGAGACCCACGATTGAACACGCTACTGAAATGCGGTCATACCTAGGTAACGCTGACACGTTAGGGCAAAAGCCAAGGAGAACACAATGTACGGCTGAAATTTCAGGAGAATTAAAGTAGGCGGAGTATAAGTATTCGAAGTGGAATTTGACCAGGATTAACCCCTTTAATCTTGCTAAAAATACTACATGATATTTCACTAGCACAGGCATTCAAGACTCGCCTTTTGCCTTTCACACAAAAGGCATTAAAACTTATGTTTATATGAATGCATTTTTTGAAATAGTTACCTTTTAAGTGACCTCTAAACAGATACCGACCACATTAAAGTTATATGTGGTATGCTGGTACTCGAGGCTGCGAGGTGATGGAGTGCTTTTCTTTTCACAAGGCAATTTTGCTTGATAATCAAATGTCTCTGGTAGGTAAATAAAAAACCTCTTTCCTCTATTAGAGAGTTATTATGTTGTGTTTACAATGTATTCTTTTGGTCTGTAGTTAACATACTTTAAATACTCTTAAAGGTAAACGGCTGCCTTCCAACCAATGACATTTTTGGGCTATCAAGTTGCATATTTTGCTCAGAAGTGTGGTGCTGAGTCTGCTTCTCTGCTTTCCCTCTGCACTGCAGGTTCCCCCCTCCCTGTGCAGAGAGCTCCAAGCAGCAAAGTCCGACGTCTTTTTCATCTCTAGGACAGAAAGACCAGGCTTGTCCAGCCATGCTGGGGTATGGCAACTGCTGGGATAAATATAACAGGACATGACACTATTACAAAAGAATGTGGGCCAATGAAAAAAAAATTGTTTTCTGTATGGGAGCCTCCAAGATTTGCTGATGAATATTCACCTAAGCAGTAGGATGCTCAGCTGGGGCCTCTGTAGCAAAACTGTGCCTCTTAGTTTTAGTAGGATGTCCACAATGGAAACTACCTGTTGGGTTACCACTGCAAAAGCATTTACAGGCTACAAGGGGTTTATGGGCCATACTTTGATAATCGATGTTACGCATGCTGCAGCAGCAGTAGAAGTTCAGCCCCGCTACCTGTCTGTTGGGATTTGCCCCTGGTTTTCTGTCGGTGGCCCAGCTACATAAAGAAGGACATCTAGGTGGCCTCTCCCTACCTGCCATGCACCAATAAGCAAGACCCTCCCATTTGCAGGGGATATTTAACTGTGGGTGGGTGGCAAACATCAAGGGCATGCTGGTTGCCTCTGCAGGTGTCCCCCATAGCGTCCTTTTTATTTTATTTTTTTGGGTGCTTGAACCCCTGAGGGGCCAAGTATCACGTCTTGCCGGTGGCAGAGTGGCTACAAAGGGGTCCCCAGGGCCCCCATTCCTCAGCTCTTAGAAATTCTCTTGCCATTTAACTTGTACAGTGGGCTCCCTCCCAGTCACTACCTGCAGCCATTTGGTGGCAGAGTAAAACATTGCCCGGGGGTATCTGCTTGAAATAATTTGCTTTGGCTGTATTTGCACCTTTGTGTATTTGTTTCCCATTTGAGCAGTGACATTTATTGGCACAAATGTACTATGGAAAGCCAATTTGGGGAGAAACGTCAATATTTGCTCTGAAGAACAACCAGACCCCAATTCAAAAACATACTTACTAACTTTAAGTACATGGACGTGTCTCATTGACTTTGTTGAATGAAACCTGATGCTGGGAACAGAAGCAATGCCATGAGCTTTCACTGACCAGTTAAGACAAATTGGTCATTGCCCAGCCTGAGTTAAGATTGGTCAGGATCTCTCCTCACTGTACTGAATTTGGAAAGATAAAACACATGCAGGGGATTTGCACACATTTGGGGAAAACATAGCTCCATCATGGCTGCCCAGAAAAAGAAGACTGCAGCTTGGTTGGTATGAGTAATTGTTGCAGCATCAAGTCTCTACAAAGGCTGCAGTGAAAAGAGAGTCCGAAAAGAACATGGCTGTTGAAAATACACTAAAAATAATGCCAAGAAGTTATGCTTGGGGGGGATCATATCCCCTACTAGGTCTTCAGAGGTCTTCAGAGGTGTGTGAGTAAAACAGACTAGGACTGTGAGGACAAAACCATGGCTTTTATATAACCTGTAGTTTTCTAAACATATCCACTTCAGTGAATTTTGGCTGCAGAAATGATGGGGGCCTTGCAGTCCTTGCTATAAGTAGATAATGATTTTTTTTCTGATACTTACTATGTGAACTATAACATCTGTGGGGAAATATGCTTGCTTGAGGCTCCTGTCCTATAAGAACAGGTCCAAGGAAATAGCATGAGGATCAAGGCTGAAGTCATCATGTCGAATTAAGCCACAACAATAAAGAGTTAATATAGAAGCACCAAAAGTTCCTATATTAAAGTTGACTAATGTTTCCCATTATAAAAAAATTCCAATAATTTTTCTTTTGCAGGCCTTTAACATAGCTTGCAGCAAGCAAATTATGAAATTTGGCAAGGGTCAGATTTGCAGTTAGGAAGGAGCTGCTTGCGGCATCTGAAAAAAAAAATTGTTCAGAGTTGCCTGGACTCAGTAATGTAAAAAACAATGCCCCGTCCTTTACATTTTATTATAACCTGTAGAACTTGTCTGAAGTTTCTGAGCATGCGATGCCAGCTGAGCACACCCCAGTCCCTTCAAGGGCTCTGCCCAAGGGAATGGGCTGCCCAGGTCTCTTTACTACAGACAAATCCTGGAGAAATGGGGTAGGGAGACTGATATGTCTGCCCTCAGAAACCCCTGTGACATTTCCTAAGTGTGATGAACCAAGGCTTATATGGTATTTTAAGTTATTAGCGGAGACTGAGAAGTTCCTGATCCAACCCACTGGCATCCCTTGCTGAATTCAGCCTCAGCTGCAGACTGTCCCTGAACTCTGCCTCCGGCAAGGTTTTACAGCCATGTTGCTGGAAGCAGGTGCTGCATCTCGAAAGAGTGTGTTATATGGCTGCGACGACTTCACATCCTAGTTAGGTTGCAAGAAGCCCCACTCCTGCAGAGGCTGCTCCAAAGAGGACAGCCTGCCCAAACTCAGTTTGCCTCTTGTTTAGGACACAGCTGAATTATATCCTCCATCTTGATTTTCAGGTGAAATGTGACTTCCTTGCTGTTTCGTGAAATACGGTATCCCCCCTCTCTTCTTCTCCCTGTACTCCTGAGCACGTAGAATTGAATATCATGTAGTTCAAATTTACCCCTATGGCCAAGTTCAACAAATTAACAGCCAGAAATTTTAATCAGATATTTAATCTTTCAACCATGTAAGTGAGATTTTGTGTTTACAGTGGCAGTAGGCCAGCTTAACCTCAGAGAAGAAAGATTGTTAGTAGTGTCCTTGAAGCCGGGGAGCCAGAGAGCAGTGACTCCACTGAACAGGTCTGTCTGACCTGCTGCTCAAAGGCAACTGTAATCACTACATCAGTATCTACATCTTTGTATGCTGTTTAAGCACTGGAAAGCCAAGGAAGATATTATCAACTTTGGAATATTGCTAGTAACTGCTCCATGCATTCAAAATTATTTATCATAGTAAAGAAAAGAACAAAGCTTTGGTGAGGAGGCCACTGTGGATGAACTCGTAACACACTTGGCTCCTGAATTTGCCAAATCCTGGAGCAATGGGCAGCATCTTCCCAGATCAGACAAATGCCAGTAGTGAAGTTAATGAATCTTCCTGTTTCAGTAGTGGCTTGCGCAGATGCATGCCTAAGTGTAGGCACATGCTCATGATTCATTCACCATGCCCTGTTTGTAAGGATCTCACCTGCTGCCCGAAGCAGTACATGAACAAGTTGGCTCCCATAGTGTTATCGCTGGAAACCATGTTGCAAAGTACAATATGTGAAGCACTTTTCAGTCATACTTGGTGATCACCTTTATGACTGGAAGCTAGAGGCCCAGTATTTTGACAGCAATTTTGCTGTCTATAGTCACTGAAGGTTTATATTAAAAATGTTCTTATCTATGGCCAAGAGCTGAATACTTTAGAAGTCTGGGAGCATTTGGTTGTCATCAGGGTCTAGGTGGGGTGGCATAGTATCATTTTCTGGTTTGTCCTAAGTACAAACCTGAGCTCTCTGGAGCTCCTAAGCAATCTCAGATTAGGATAGGAATCTTGACTTCACTGTTCAGACTTCTCACATAGAAATATGAAACCTGTTGGGGAAAAAAAGCCTATTTCCTCAGTGCAGATGTGTTTACAATCAGTGATTCATGACAGCCCATCAGTATTCCCAGTGGTGAAATAGCAGTTTGGGAGGCATTATAGTTCTGCACAGGGAGTCTAAAAATTATTTAGCTTGGCTATTTGGTGGGCATTTTTCTGGTAGCCATATGAGAAGTGGATGCTAGGAAATATGCTTGAACTGTTTATTCTTCATTAGAGCCTGGAGAGGATATACTACTGTGCACCTGGGTCAGATTTTCGGTACCTTGTGAACTCTCTGACTCTTTGATGGAGATGCAGACAAATTCTGCCTGAGACAGGGCTACTTTTTAGGAAGGATGTGTATATAGTTCCTGTCTTACAGATTGACACAACCTTTGTGATTTCTAAGTAAAACATACCACTTTATGGTCTTCCAAAATGTAAATGCTTCCTATGTCTTTGATTGCTACACTTTAATTGCAGTTGTTGTTCACATGCCTTGTTTAATATGATTAATGTCATAACAAGTCTGTGGACATTCCTCAGTTCTTTACCTTGACAGTGGAACAACACTGGTGACAAAGTGCAGGTTAGGGCATAATGGATCTCTCTCTTTTTAAAGAATTACCTAAGAGTGCTTACAAAGATTTCAGCCTTGGCATTCACTTATTGGATAATTTTATGCATCTTTATTTCCAACAGAGTATTTAAATTTCATTCTAGAACTGTGAGAAATGTTGCTTCTGAATTAAGCTGTGTTAGCACATCTGCTCTATTAAAAATTAGCCTTCCAATGGGAAGAAAGAAGTATAGAGTATATATTGACTGTGGGCATACTGTAGATCAGAATAGATGTCCTTTTGCTCAGGCCAGTGCCTGACGGGAAGACAAAATATGGCCTGTACATTTATATGTAGCTGGGATAATAATTAGCATAAGAGATGGTGCAATTTGGATTGAGTCCAGGACACAGAACTGAAGCCACTTTAGTGGTATTGATGGATGATCTCTCCTTGTCAATAAATAGAGAACAGCCATCCATTTTCATCCTCCTGGATCTTTCTTCAACATTTTACACTCTTGACCTGAAGATACTCCTATTTCACTTGAGAGTGTTAACAGGGGGCTAGGGTAATGTACTAAATGGGCAGGTCCTTCTTGGAGGCATGCCAGTGACTACTAGAGGTAGAAAGCTATGTTTCTGCTGTTGGACCTCGCGTTTATCAAGTCTCCCAAGGATCAGTTCTCTCTTCTCTGCTATTCAGTATCTTCCTGCCAGTGTGATGACGTACACTCTTGGCAGATAGTTCTGATCAACTTTCTTGCTGTACAGTCCTACTGCTTGGCTAATGTGATCCAGGTGACTTTATCTGGATGAGAGCAATACATAGACCAAGGTGATTTGCTGAAAGATAAAGCCAGTGATGATCCAGGAGACACTGACAGAAGAAAGGATTTTTGAAAAGTTGGCATCAGATGTGCTCCCCTTGGTGGGAGGCATGCACCAGAGTTGGTCAGTCACTCCCAAGGATTAAGGGTGCTCTTGTGTTCCTTGCTGTTTGCAGAACCACAGGGACCACTGAACTGAAAGGTATCAGCTTCACAATTTGCCTTCAAGCAAGGAACACCCAAATTATTCTTGACCATCAGCAGCCCACAGTAATTTTAGCAATCTGTGCCAGCATTTAATTGCCCTTGCCACTAGAAAATTTTTATTTTATGTTTGAAAAAAATATCCCACACTACAATTTCAGCTCACATTTTCTTGTTCTATCTGCAATGGACAAAAAGAACTTTTTACTCTTTTCTCTGCAGCTGCATTTTATATTTTTGAAATATCCCCTCTGGACTAAACAACCCTGTTTTTTTCATTCTTTGTCTGTAAGTCCTGTTGTCTAAACCTCTGGTTATTCTTGACTTCTCTCAGTTAGTCCAAGTCTTTTATGAAATGTCCATTCAATATGGACACAATTCAGTGGCAGATGCCTTCTAGGTGCTGACCAGAGTGGAAGGATTTCTCTGAGTACTAAATAAAATGTTGCCTTTTAAAAATCCTCATAATTTAGGGGATTTTTTTTTTGCATTAGTATCATAAAATTGAGTTACCCTCAATATGTGGTCCTCCACATTCCCTAGTTCATTTTTGGAAGTACAGTTGCTTATTCACTTCTTCTCCCCTCTTGCATTTTGACAACCGAGGATGTCTTTTTAGCTGTAGTGCTTTACTCTAGTCCTTATAGATAATATTATTTTTAATACTGTTTCTTCAATGTGTAAAGATCTTTTGAATTTTAATCTAGAGTCCCAAAGTGTTTCCAGCCTCTTCCAAGAAGTGAGACATCCCTTCTGACATTTTCCAGGTTTTTAATAAAAATTGTCACCCAAAACGGACCCTTGTGGAACAGCAGTCAAAGAAACTTTCCAGTCTGGCAATGACCTATTTCTGGCTACTTTCTGAGTAGAGTTTTCCAAGTGGCTGAGCACCTGCCTTACAATATTTTTGACTAGCTCATGCTTTCTTATAATTTCCTTAGGAAACTGTCGTACAAGACAGTGTCAAAACCTTTGCTAGCATCCAGATATGTGACACCGACTCACAAAGACCCATATCCTGCTAGAGAGGAAAATTAAGTTGGGCTTAACAGAGCTGGTGTTTGTTTGACAAAGCCATGTTCCTCTGCAGATATTATCTCCCAAGTAGTTTCATCGTCAGCTGGTGGTCTGACTATAATATTTTGTTCTATTATTTTTCTGGAAATAAAAATCAAGGAGACAGCCTATGGTTCATGGGCTTCTCCTTATAAAAAAAAAGTACTGTATTTGCTCTTTTCTGGTAGTGTACAAGTTCTTCCATCTATCAGGATATTTCAGATCACTGAGATTGACTCTACATTTGTTGGAGTGAATTTCAACAGGTGAAACCCATTTGACAATATCTAACTGCATAGCAGGTAACAATCTGCCATTTTCTACTTTACCCCTGACTAATGGGGTACTAAAAACTTTTGACCAATGAGTTTTTTGCCAGCAGCATTAACTGCATTTGACATTTGATCACAGTTGATCCTTTTCGTGAAGACTGAAATAAAAAACCAGTTTGGATCAAAACACATGCAGAAGAATGTCTCATTTTTATTTTATATCTCTTGGAAGTTGTGCTCTGCCTTAACTTTTCTGATTCTCTCTATGGCAAGTGATACTCCTTATAGTTATCCTCAGTAATGTGCTGTGTTTTTCACTTTCTTTTTTATTCTTGGAATTAGGGTTATTAAAGAGGTTTAGCAAGAGTAATGCCCACATCTGTCTGGAGCTGGTCAAGATATTTTCTCCCACTCTGACAGTCAGTGGTCTGGCTACAGTTATTCATGCCTGTGCCATTTCCTGGCCAGGCTGCAGCAATGTAATACATAGAAAGCCTTCAGAGAATCAACGTGTGCAGAAAGTTGTCCTGTGTTTTCTCAATGGCTGAGGCTATTGAGATTTGTCATATTTGTCCTCTACTGCTTTGAATGACCTCCCATCAGGATTTGAGTCAAGTTTATCGTCTTGTTAACTATCTCCATGGTCTCCTGGCCTGGGTGGAGAACCTAAAAAGCTTGCATTTTAAGCTCTGGGATGAAAGCTGTGGTCAAAGGCCCTCTACTCTAACAAGACCCTTGATAAGAAAGGGAAAACTGTCTGCACAGAAAGTATGGTCTTTTCAGGCCTTGACCCGTGGCAGGGAATGAAATGACCTCTCCAAGAGCTGAGCTTACTGCTCTCCACAGCTGGCACCGGTGAGACCTTTTGTACTGCGTCTGTGTTTGTATCTAATTCTAGATTACCTTCCCCTGTACACTTTCTGCTGCTGGAAGAGGGACACATTTCTTAATGCATCACTGCAAGAAGCTCATATACTCCCATGACAAATGTAATTTTGGAATGCATACAAAATCAAATAGGATAAACAAACCAAAACCCAAGCATTTTAGCATTAAAATGACTTTCTTTTGTTATATATGGCAATTGTCACATTGTGGATAATTTGGAGAAAGTGGAAAAATTCTCCATTTATTAGTTTGATCTTGATACTTTGCCACAAGACTGCTGGGAATTCGGGCGTTTTGTTCTGGGAACAGGAATGGTGGGCGGGCGTGGGAGGATATTATGAGGAATTGAGGACCTAATGGATGAAAAGACAGAGATTAAGATTAGAGGTTTATGAGACATGATGATTCTCAGACACATTTCAATTTCTCTTTTTTCTTTTTGTCATTATCAAAATGGCAAGAACACCAAGAGCTTCATTATGTGGCTGTCAAAATCCCCAATTCCCTGTAAAAGGGCTTGTGCAGAGGGCTACTGTGGACCCTTAATGGCTTCTGTGCTTGCACAGGTCCAGCTGCCCTAGAATATAGCATCATTGCCAGGCCTGAATGTATGTTAGCAGATACAAAGCCCAGCCACAAGCCTGGCCACCCAGCTCCATGTGGGTGACAGCCCTGAGGACCACCATCACCTTGGGAAGTGCACTGAACTCAAAGTGTCAGACCAAGACAAACTGCACGCTACATTGTCTAGATCTTGCACAGTGTCCACCAAGCTGACGCTTCCATCTGAAGACCTCCCCAGAAAAAAGAGAGGACAAATTGTACTGAGGACAAGAAAACATCATAGGGAATTTTTCCCTAGCACAATGCCTGTCCTTTGATTCAGTTGCTCTGTGACCAGTAACATCTCCCTTGTTTTCATTGCTGACAGATAAAAGAGCAGCAGCTCTAAAGATTTTCAAGGCATTTTTTTGAGAATAAGCCGGACATAGGACCCAAGTAATCATCCTTAGAGGTTTACGTCATCGTCTGGTGTTTTGCCCATCAAAATAGAGTCTGCTTCAAAGAAATGACATAGCCCCCTCGATGGCAAAGTGCACGCACTGGGAGAGAGCGCTTGGATTTCTGACTGCTTCACAGCACAAGTCCTTGCCTCAGAGAAATTCAAGTTACCAGAAGCCCTTCAATTATTTTTTGTTTCGTTTCCCCAATGCCCACCAGATTAGAACACATCTTGGCCATGTCACTAGAAGAAAGAGAGAGAGAAAAGAAAACAACAAAAACCCAGCTGCCAGTGTTTCAGCTACAAGTGTGATTGGAAGGGTTTGTGAAACTTGCCATAAAAGTACTTCAGACAGAAATGTTCTTTTCTTTGTATGATTTTTGGAAAGTATCAAATTTCAGCTGGTACTGTGCACAAAATCAACAGGTCTATGCAAATACATCTGTGTAAGATTGACAGGTGGGGAAAGCTGACAATCCCCTGTCAGAGCCAGAGAGATCTCTGCTGCATGTATGCCAGTGGAAGAACTCCTGCTCTTGCTGGACAAAGATAAGGGTCTTTTATAGTAAAATGGAAATAAGGAATCAAAGGGTGAGAATCAGTCTTCTGGTATCTCATCCTGTGTGTGACTTGATCAAGGACTATTCATGACTCCCAGGATCATAGACAGGATGGGAAGGGAACGTGTGGGTTGCTCAGTTTATCCCTTTGCAGATGCCTGTAAGCATAAGGAGATAAAATTTCATGGACATTCAAGATTTTACAGAAAATGGTTCTAGGTACCATGATACTTCTAACCTCAAATTGTGACATTCTCTTAAACACCATGAGATTTTTAAGGATCGTTAGAATGGGCCTGTTCCCCTACATCCTGATATAGTGCCCCACAGGCACATATTTTCAGGATTCCCATTGCAAACATGAAGATGGAAAAGTTGAGATTGTCATACAATCACATGATCCTGGGAGGCACGGCTGCAAGAACTAAAAACAGAGTCTCACAGAAGTTTTGATTTAGCTGGAAGAATAGACAGGTTTGGCAACGTACCTTTTCAGTAGCATTTATAATTACAAATAAACTCCATCTTCAACGTACAGATATCTAGGTATACACATTTCTATATTTTAACTATGCCACTGGCCCTAGTTGCTATTCTTCTGAAGCTCATTGTAAAACCTGAATACATGGAAACAGCTATGTAAAACAAGCAAGGTTGTTAGCTCTTTTCTGCTGCTGTTTCTTAAGGATAATTATTCGCATCAAGTGGTTGTAAAGTTATGTCCTATGCGTAACATTGTGCCTATGACTTGGCAGTGATTTCTGGCTTAAGAAAGACTGGCAGAAGGGCTGCGTGATGTTCAATGAAAAAACAAAGAGCTATTCTGAAATCTTTTCTGGAGTTTCAGGAAAGGAGCACCCCAGTGACGCTTGTTCGAACTCAGCTGTACGTGATTAAATTTGTTCTTTGATGCATTCTAGTGGCTTCCAGAGAGAAACACGTATCCGTGTCTGCTTGGGCTTTGAGCTGATCATTTCCTTCTATTTTTGTTCTGGCTCTGGGTGTCCATTGCCCTCCACCCCCTGTTCCTGCCCATGTGTAAAACTCATAAAGCCGGATTTAAACACAGTACTGTACGGGAGCAAATGATGACTTGGAAGTGCTTGAAGGAAGGGATGTGCTTCATGACTCAAGTGTTTGTGTTGTCCTCAGCAGAAAACACGGACAGTGAGAGTCCTTACATGGAAGAAAGTTGTCAGATTTTCCACAGAAAATCCCAATCTCTTGTTTTATCACCTTTAGAACAAAATACAGAAAAGCCTCGGGAGGTTTCACCCCGGTGTGTTGACTGATTCATATTTTAAAAAGAAAGTCTGTAAGCAAAGGCTGAATTTGTAAGAGGTTAGTGATTTTTAAGTCACAATGGGGCAAACAGCAGTCTGCACCACAATGGACTTCACAAATATGACATCAAGCCTTAGGATAGTCCCGAAACATGAAGCAGTTCTGGAGAACAGCAGTCTTCCTGTTATGATCCAGCCTTTTTTTAACCACATGGGAATTCCATGAAGTTACAGAAAAAA
Source organism: Phalacrocorax carbo (assembly GCF_963921805.1). Classification (NCBI taxonomy): domain Eukaryota; kingdom Metazoa; phylum Chordata; class Aves; order Suliformes; family Phalacrocoracidae; genus Phalacrocorax; species Phalacrocorax carbo. Next base: position 52,244,577 of record NC_087514.1, read on the forward strand.
ACCACATGAGGGATATCCTTGGAAAGTGTTTGTTCTCCTGTGCAGGTACCTATCTGAAAGCTGAGTGCCTAGGACAGGTGCTACTATACACTGCAGATGAAAATACAGCACTTAAAGGAAGACCTTTGTGAAGAAGTACAGTCGATTAGAGATTCAGGGCTATGCAAATCACATAGGTTTCTAATTCTGATTTCTTCACACTTACACCTAGGAAAATCAGAGATGGATGGATTCCATCCTAATTTATTAATCTCTATTATGGTTTTTATTACCAATGTGAAAGCTGAGGGGCGATGCAGCTTTTCTGGGAATATCCAAAGGGATTCTTCCTTGTCTATGCAAATGACTAAGTTACTTGTTCAGCAAGACTGAGACCAAATCATCATGGGAGGTGGAAGAAAAATATTGCCAGCAGAGAAAAGGCAGTAGATGGAGAAATGGAAACACGAGAAACTTTTATTTGACATTTAATGAAGCATCTACCAGTGAATGTTTTGATTTTTTATTTGTATAACCAATGTGGGACCTAAATTGGGAGCAAAATGGAGCTACTTTACAGTACAGAGGTGAGGAGAGAAAGGGGTGCCTGCCTAGTCGTTATGGAGCTGGCCTGAAGGAGCAAAACCAGGGTCCAGTGCTTGATACAAGAAATACTCAACATAAAAATGCCAGAGTCAAGGTTCTAAATACTGTTATCCTGCTGTTTTCACTGCCAGCATGCTTTCCAAAAGAGGACTATCTTCAGGAAATGGCTTTCATCTTCCAGATGAACGTAGGATCTTCCCTCCAACCACGGCTTAAAGTCTCTATGTCCTTAACATGTAGAGCTTAAGTCAAAGTCCTTTCCTGGGCATTTTTTCTGAACTAGCTAAGGTAGCTCCACAACTGAGGTGCTTTGCTCTCTACACACTTCATATGGATGCTGTAGGCACCTAACTTTGGGCTACACTTCCTCCTGGGCACCATGATGCCTGAAAAGTCAGTGGACCTTAGCCACCAGCTAAGCCACCAACAACCTTGTTGGTGTCTGCCAACAAGGGTGGAGTCTCTTTTAAAAAGAAATTGGTATTTGCAGACAGAGCGTGCAAAAGAGCTTAAAAATATGGCCCTGAAATTCCTTGGTGCAAAAAGACTGTCTTCACCTGCAGACAGCCATAGACATTAGCTCTGAAATGAAAACTCCATGTTCTTCTTACATGTGAAATCTGCTGCCATCCTGTTACCTGGAAGCCACTGCTGGGGCCCAGGTGTGGCTGTAAGGATGACAACTCCCCAGTGGTATGTCCTGAGGCCAACACATTGGCCCTGAACACCAGGGAAAGATGTGTCAATGTGTTTTCTAAATTTTCTATTAACAACTGCAATTGTTAATAGATGCTACAATACCCCTTGCTACAGAGCCCATATGCTGCTTTGGCAGGCAGCTTAGGCCACCAAAAAGTAAACATGCAAGAATAGACCAGCAAGGCATTTTCCTTTCCCACATTCAAATAGGTGCAGTCACCCATATTATCTGCAAGGTAACCACACAATGTGACAGCACTGGATTGCTCAGTCTGCTTGTGACGGCTATAGAAACAGCCTGTGCAAGCTCTCTGTGGAGACAAACACTCGAGGTGTCACAGAACTGCTGCTGCAGGCAGCAGGCTGTGGTTAGAGCAGATGGCTCTGCTGCTGCTCTCTTGTCTTGCCAAAGGACACAAATTTCCCATGCACCCTGCTCCTATCTGCATCTTCTGTCAAACCCAGTGGAAGGCATGGAGTCTTGAATTAAAGACCTGTGGCAAGGGTGGAAACAGAGAGTTCGACATTAACTTGCAAGCCCTGCACCATGCTCGGAGCAGGTGTGTGCTGCCCTCTCTTCCCCAGTCTTCGCTCCATGGCATTTGACTCTTCAGTAGGAAGCACAGGTCTTGTATTTCACAGTAACTGCTGTGAGTCCTGCCCCTTGCTTTGGGGTTGTTCATCTTGTCACAGCTTCAGGCTGAAAAAGGGTGATGTGAAGCTTTGGGGGAGAACAAGAGCAGGGATATGCCGCCTGTAACTACAACCCTGATTCTTTTTTTATTATTATTTTGAGTAGCTTAATTCTCACTAAGAATTTTGGGAGCATAACAAAAGTACCCGTAGCTTTCTTCACAGTCAGTATCATAAATACTAGCTACACCGAGCATTACTAGGCTGAGATATACATGTAAAGCATATGGGGGGATCAAGTCAATAGCTACTAAGAAGACACAGTTTTCAATCCTTGTGAAGAAGAAAGGTAATTTGAGGTTGTTAACATTCCTGTGACAGTTTGAGACTTTGTTGGTAGCTTTCTGATACAACAGCGGCAATTTGCAGGTACCAAAGCAAGACATCTCGTGGCAGTCATTCAGGAATGTGTGAACGAACATTTTCTGATATTGTTATGAATATCACCTCTTTTTTCCCCTCTTTCCTGGTAGCTATTAGGTTGGCAGATCAACTCTTTCTGGGTGACCTGGTGTGGGTTCAGGCTGCTGGACCATGTAGTCTTTGCTACTGCTGCTTTCTGCTTTCAACATTTTTTGTGGGCTTTGTAATGGTAATGGGCAAACTTGCCTAACCCTAGTCAAAGGCAAGTAGGGCATAGTAGGGAATTTGAAAACTATAGTGGGCAGAGTTTGCTTCATCTATTCTGATTTCCAGTAAGGACTCAGTGATTCACAAGGGGATAGTAACATAAAAAGTGAATCTGAATGCAATGGCCCCCGAAATTTCAAATCAGGGAGACCCCCTTAGAGCTGCTGGCTCATTAAATGTGTTCAGTTGTGCGCGTGGGGATGATAAAGAAATTCATTACCTGGATGCGAGGGGAATACCCTGCTTTATGGGAAAAAGTGTTGCCCAGAGGAAGACTCAGATGGTGCCTCCATACCTGTCTGCCACCACCGGTGGATACTTGTCTCCTCGGGCTAAGAGTGAATTTGTCATTAATAACAGTGTACCTGTATGTTAACAATCCTCCAGACCAATGCATAAGAATAGTCTCCCCAGTCAGGACACCAAAATTTGCAGCCCACTGGGAAGTATCTGTCTCCTGCATGAGAAGGCTGCTTCCTTCCACAGGGGGCAGGGGAGGAGGGATGGGAAAAGAGCCCCAAGGGAGCTGCAAATAATAAATAACCATTTGAGCTGTTGCAGCAACAGCAGAATAAAAACAGTGAGGAGAGTCAGGGTGGGGGGCTTACAACGGCCACCTGGCTCCCTCCTCCCCAGGGCATGTGGGGCTGCAGGGGACATGGGGTCCATGGGGTCTGCGGGGGCGCAGGAGATGCCGGCGGGGCTGGGCGAGCGGCCACCAGCTCCACAGTGCTGCTTGTTGTTGTTGGTCCGGCGCAGGAACTTGGCAGGGGCGCGCAGCCGGTCCCCGCTCCGGGTCCCACAGGCAGGAAAAGTCTCCCAGCCTGCGGAGGAGACAGCCTGGCTGAAAGAGCCCCGCCAGCTCTGCTGCAGATAAGTTAATGTACACAAAAGGGACGTAAATTACCACGACCCTCAGCAGCAGGACATTGGCCAGGGCCTGTCAGGAGGAGGACAAGCATCGGCAGGCTCCGCGCCTTGCTGACATTTACCTCCAGATAGAGCCGCCACTGCCCGGCGAGGAAGGACCTGGTGGAGCCAGGGCTTCCTTGAAAACAGCTGCCTGTCCCTGACACCTACAAACTAATGTGGTTTTAATCAGGGGAATTAATGGAGGGCGGTGCATTGTTTTCCCAAACGATTTGCATGGGGACGGCATCCTTTTTCCCCCTCTCCTCCCACCACCTCCTCTGTGGCTCCACTGCCATTTCCCTTATGTTTCTTTATCTGCACCAAATTTTTTCCTGCACCCCACTCCGGGGAGCCAGACGTGCCTTCATCTCCATCCCCCGAGCCCTGACGACATTCACCTCCCTGTTTACACACTGACATCACGCTGCAGCCTCCCTTCAGCCCAGAAATAACCCCCGGGAATAAAGCAAACAGGAAAAGTCCTGTGACGCAGTCACTGCCGTTGCCTCCTTTGCAGCTACAGCCACATCACCCCATTCAGGGGCTGTGCCCGCCCAGAGGGATGCACGGGCGGTGGGATCCTGAAGGATCCTCTCCAGCTCTGTGCTGCTGGTGCTGTGCAGGTTGTGACACGAAGTTGCACGGAACGCCCGGCTCACAGGCTCCGTTTGGCAGATGGATGGAGCCGAGATGGGATGACTGCATCCAGATAACGGAAGGAGTCAGTGGGAAAGCCAAGACTGAAGACCAAGTCTTCCAGGCTTATACTTCAGCCAATACACCATGTTTCCCCATATAAATATGCTTCCTTCTCTCTTTCTCCCTCTCTGTGTTTCATTTCCTTCATGGAGAGGCGCAGTTAAGCTTAAAGCCAGGTATACTGAACGGAGTGGGAACAACAATGGGAAAATGTCTGTGAGGTCACCCTCAGTTGTTCCAAATAGCGTCTTGTAATCCACACACAGCCCATTAATTTCAGCAGGACTCCTTGTGTGGTAAGCTCCTACCCAAGATGTGTGTGGGAGGCACATTTGGTCCCATGGAGTTTTCATTATTATTGTAAGCTTCAGTGTTAGAAGGCTCCGGGGGACATCACTTTGCTTTCCCTCTAAGGGAAAAGCCAGACTTGGTCAGGCTAACTTCTGTGTCTTAACATTCTGCTAGCCCTTACTTTTACGAGCTCTGCTCTCTTGCATTTGTTATATACTCTGTCTGAATACCTGGCAGCAGACAACTGCCATGGCTGTGCTCTCTAGAATTATGCTGGATCGTTTAGGTTGCATAAGTGTCCCTAAATGCATAGGTTATTTTCTCTGGCTTTGGAAAGGCATTTGCAATTCAGCAAGGAACAGGTAATTTTATGGAGGCCAGAGAGCAGCTGCTGTGCCCAGAAGGGGCCTTTTACTTACCAGTTTTCCCCTGGAGATGCTGGATACAATGTGATGCTCTGGGCCCAGAGCATCATTTATGCACTTGTCTCCGTAGCCATGTCTGGATATAGAGTAGGAGAGGACAAGCACAGAGGGATCTTGCACAAAGCCTGTATAACCTATGTTAGAGGAAACAAGTATGTACAAAGGTCACACAAAACCATGTTTATTCTAATAATTAGATTTTCTCTAAAAATGTATTTACTGGGGCCAGGGTTTCCCGTGGCTTCCCACAAATACCACCATTCCCATTCACTTTCTGAAGGGCAAAGACTGAGTGTGATCATGGCTTTCCTGTCTGTAAGGCTGCATCCAGAGGGGCAACCTGGGAACGTTGCTGGTATATCCATTTCCCCAGAGCCAGAGAAGGTGCTGTCTCTCCCACTCTTCCACCCCAGCCTTGCTAACACCACACAACCTCCCAATGACACAGCGTGGGACACAGACTCTCCAAGCTAAGGCAATACTCTTTGTTGTGGCCCTCTGGCATTACCTTTTCCCTAATGGCAAGGTGCAGTAGGAGAGCTGCAGCCCTCTGCATGCCTTCTTCTCCCTTCCCAAAAGAACTATGAAGAGAGTTAGAGAATAAAAGTTGTCTGAGGAACACTAATGGCAGACAAAATATATGGACAGTGGAACTCAGATTGCTAGCACTTTACTATATGACTAGCTTTCAGATACTCTGGGATGAAAGAAGGAGTGTAAGTAGCATTGTTAGTAAAAGATGCAGGTGATGTGCTTACCATTCTGAGTCAAAATACCCTGTAAACTGGTAACTTACTGCCTTGTGTGTCTTCATGGCTTAAAAAAAGTTCTGCCTTTTACGTAGGGGACTGGTCAGAGGACTGATTGCCTTTCTTGTAAGTGCAATGGCCTGGGACCCAAAAGATGCTATCTCCTGAAGAAGAAGAGTCTCCAGTAACAAAGTGGATATATACTTCCTTTTTTTGTTTGTTTGTTTGTTTTTTATTCTGCATTGTATGTAAGAGGAAAACTAGCAACAAGACAAAGTAGGTTGACAACGAAGAATATGTTTAACAGAGAACAATGACCTCTTTTCCCTTCTACCTTACCCATGCTGGGCAAGGGATAGAAATATCCTTGGTCTTGGTGGAATTATTCCAGCACCCCATGTTGTAATGGCTTTTCTAGGGACACACGGTCAGACCATGGGATTGATAGATGACCTTTTCCTTCAGGGCTTTCATGTTGTTGTAGGGTAGAAGTATGACCAATGTATAAGAGTTTGGCTGTGGCAACACCTGTTCTGCTCAGGAAAGGACGAGGGTAGGACCCCATGGGAGTCCAGGAGTGCAACATGGCCAGATGGCCAAATCGTCTCCTGCCCCCAGGAACTGTTCAACATCCATCCCTGCAAAAGAGATGGGGTTGGGGTCTGTTTTCTGATGAGTTCCTTTAGCTCCTAGAGGACAGATGAATACATACTGCTCCATTGCAAGACAAAGAAAGGAGTAATAGCAGCAGCCATTCGCTGTGCGTGTGTGCTGAGGACAGGGTTCTCCAGTGCCTCCTTCTCTCCATCTGAAGATGTGGCTTCCCCAGACAGCTGGTGTGTGTGTGCTGCGGCACTGGCAGGCTCCACAGGCTGACGTATGTTTTCATCTCTTCCTGCACAGAATGCCCGCCGTGTTTTCTTCCAAAATACATTCACGTTCCTGGCACTGGAAACCTTTATCTTTATGTGTTGTTTTGAGCACTCCCACTGCTTCCTGACTTAAAGCAGTTATAGCATAGACAGAGATTTACTGACATCAGATAGTGGTTTTCTTAAAGCTGCTTTAAGCCAGATTGTTCTTTTGGTGGACAGGACACAACTGGGCTTCATTTGAATGGAAAATAAAGATCAGTTTCCCCAAAGTCAACATGTTTGGCGCGGGAAACAAATTATGAATGAATATATCTTGAATGCTGAGGGGCTAATGGGAAGGACTGGAGTAATTTTGGTTTGAGCAAATGCTGGTTTTGGTTCCAGAGGGACTGAAATCTGCTTCTAATTCAGATGCAGCCAAAATGTTGTGAAAATGCCTAGTTTCATAGCAGGTGCCAGGGACTTCAAACCAGGACCAGAATCACCCAAAGCAGATGCAGAAAGAGCTCCAAATGGTGCTTTCTCAGTCCATCTGTAATGTCAGAAGCAAGAAGGAGGACAGATGGTACAGAAGAGGTTTCCTTCTGGACCCAGGTCCTACAGCTGCTTCACTCTTCACATGCTCCCAGAGTCAGCGGCTGGCCGCAGCAGAGGACCCCCCACCCAGGCTGCCACCCAGCAGGACTCCTGCAGGCTGGAGAATCCAGCCTCACATTTTTTTGTGATCTGTTGCTGTGTTCACACCTCTCCAGTGCATTTCATTTCAAAACTATGGTCTTCCTCTGTTTCAAATGGAACTTCTGTAGTGAGTCACCTCTAAAATACCCAGTGGTATGTAAACATACCCGAGCTCTCCTGAAAGGAAGAATCCCAGTTTTTAATTCTGCAACAGACACCCTGACAAGATGATGGCCCATCTGTACACCTAAACGTCCAGTCATACTGCTTCACAATGCGCAGGCCAGGGTTTGCCTTTTTACTAATGTAAATGAAGATTATGACACACAGGTACTGAGGGATTTGGGGAGGTATCTCTGATTCAGGAAAAAAAAGGTTGCTTGACTGGCCTCTGGCTTCCTTCTGGGATGCTTCCCCTTTCCCCCAGCCTCATGCTTTGAATAAGCATCCAGAGGCTTGGAAGCTTATCCAGACTTATCCAAATCTCTTTGAAGGGATGGATTAAGGCAGGAACCCTGGGACCCAGGCCAAGAAACCTCAACAGCGCAGCAAGTCAGTGAGAAACCAAGAGTCTGTCCAGGGGAGCTGGCTAAGGAAAAATGAAGAAGTCCATCCCAGGAAGGCGACAGGAAGGGATCGTCTTTCTGGGGAAGGAGGGCTCTGTGGGGAGTTGAGCAAGGGGGATGAAAGAGGGGGGAGGGCACGGGCCAGACTGGGAGGGCTGGGAGAAGGCACACTGTGGTAGGCTCAGGCCAAGCCTGCCTTATGAGTCTGTGACCCTGGCTGCAAAATTTTCTATGAAGAAATTATGATGGGAGGCTTCTGGTACTCTCTGGCACTGGCTGCATCAGCAACACCAGTGGAGCAGTCTGTTATCCCAGCACAGATTACCTTGTGGGAGACAAATAAGGGGAAAAGTGAAGAAATCGTATGAAATAATAAGTGATCCTGAGGAAGAAGACCAGGAGGTTTCTATTCACCTTGTTCCATGGCAAAGGACAAGAGGACATTTAATAAAATATTGAAATACGGCAAAATAAGAACTGATGAAAGGAAATCCCTGTTCATACAGCATTGTCTAACCTGGTATCATTCTTTGGTAGGAGACATCACTTAGTCTACAAGTCTTTAAAGACTGAACAACAAGCGAGATATACAGACAAGTAGCAGGGTTTTATCAGTCCGTGATATTAAAGATCAGTAAAGGTGTTGGGATTGTCTGCTGCTTTCTATAGTTTTGCTGCTTTTTTTTTCTCTGTAGTTCAAAATGTTGCCACTAGAGCAATGTTTACACTGGGAATGGCAGATTGAACAATGCTGAGACATGGCGGGGGGCGTCAGCCATTCAGAAAGGGCAGAGGGGAGGCAGGAGTAGAGGGTCACCTCCACTGTCTTGCGGTCCAGCAGCCCTGTGCCCCTGGTCCTCTCTCCTGCTGTGGGCTGAGAGGGAGCCTCGACCACCCAGAATGACTCCTGGAGCAGGAGTTACCCTTTTCCAGCCACTGAGTGTTGTTGTCGATGTTTGTTTGGCTTTGGTTTTATCTTAGCTGTTCAATTCATCTTTGCTTTTGGTGGTTTATTTTTGCTACCCAAATTAACCAAACAACAGGCAATTCAGCTGCTTTATTGAATAAAATATACACGTCCCGTGTTCTGGGCTTCCAAAAATGGGTGGGAGCAGAAGTAACATCGATTTACAGATTTTTTTTTTAACAATTGATGTTGTGCTGAGGTTGGAGACTGCCTTAAAGCAGAAAAGCTGAAGCAACTTCAGAACAGAGTTGGAGCTCAACAAACATGCCTCCACATAAAAAAAAAAGAGATAAATTGATACACAGGCAAAATGAAGACTCAGCTTTGAATGCAGAGACTATTTTTCATTTTTCACTCCTTTCTTAACTGATATGAAGACTTTTTAAACAGCAAAGGTGCACAACACCCTCCCCCCCCAACCCAGCTGACTCACACTGTAGATTAAATTTCAAATTCATGGGGACAGTGATTATGCCCGAGTGAAGCTTGGGAGTCATGGAGGAAAAAGATATCGCTAAAATCAGTGTTTCAAACCCATAGAGTGTTCTTGAAGCTTGGACAATCCTTCACACTGTTCCCCAGTTCAGATATTTTTTTTCTTTCTTCACTCCCCACATGCAACAAGGAGTAAAAGATGGAGCACAGACCTGAGCCCCTGTCTCAGAGCATGGTGGTGGTGGGTCTTCTCTCAGGTGTGCTTCTTGGGAGGCAAGAAAACCCAGAAACTGTTAACAAAAAGATAATCAGGCAACAGCTTGCACCCAGCTCAAAGACCCAGCTGATTTGTAGTAGGCAGAGAGGAGTCCATCATGTGGTGGTACAAGCGTTTACTGCACCTACCAAATATCAAGAACAGCAGCACAACAGTAATATGGGGGGAGGGAGGGTGGTAAGAGGGGAAATGACAAGTTACTTTCAAATATGAAGGAAAAAAACATTCAAAATGTTTGTCTTAGAACTATTTTTCTGGTTAATGTTTAACCTTTCACTTTTCCAAAGCAATGTTCTTGTTATCAGCTCCATTGCTGAAGGTCACATATAGAATAAAAGTCATATCTTTAACGTGAATAAATAACACAAGCAGAAATTAATTGAGTGCAAATGACTCATACGACATTTAAGGTTTTCTTTACCTACCAATGTAAGCAAATGGTGTAAGCATGTCCTTTTTGTCCCATGAGCTGAAAAGAAAGCAAGTGAGCCAGAAATGACCTATTGTGCCGCAAATGCACTCGAGCTCCATTAGAAAGGCTCTAGTCCTCAAATCTAGCTATTCTAGGAAGCAAACAACTGTAGAATAAGGGGGTATCTGCACCCTGGCAGGGGACACTCTCAGGGGTTGGGGAAGGCTCCCTGCTAACAAGAAGGACTGGGAAAGACTTTGAGTTGCACTGCACCGTATTGAATGACAGCCATGATTTTGACTGATGTTAGGAGCTCTCTGATAAGAACCCAGGGGATAAAAACAAATGCTTTTGAGGAATTTGTGACCAATAAATCAATCATTTCATTAAAGCAAACAAATGCAATGCATATGGTTTACTTCCTGTGTTTGGGGGTCTCAACAGCTTTAGATACATGGGCGTTCATCCACTAAGGACATTTGTTCATGTGAAGGGAAAGTTAACTGGAATCAGCAAAGACTGCCATTCAGATTTTCTTTATGGCAGATTCCTAACTGTGTTTATTTATGATTTAAAGTAGCTGCACTATTGCATAAGGGAGAAAGAGGTATAGAAAAGCAGCAAATTCTGCTACATAAGGATTTGCAACAAAGACACCTGGCTCATTGATGTGGTTCATAAATACACATTTGTATCGCACAGTCTAAAAATATCAAATATTGCGCAACATTTCTTTCATTGCAAAGATACTAATTTTTCATCCAAGATCCAGACACTAGGAAGAAAAGGCCCTGCTTTATAATGCCAAAGGTGTAATTCTCCTGTTTGTATCAATTATTTGTACATTCCAGGGGACAAAAATTGAGCAAGTCTTCTGTTGCTGAGCAGACAGTTGTTTTCTGTAGAAGGCATAGTAGCAGTGACTGCTTGTTTTGCAGATTTAAATCTGAACCATTTCTAAGATTACTGCTGAGAAAATTTTTAAGACAATTGTCAATAATTAGATAGGATTTATTTATCCAGGTCCTTTGGTGCTCTTTATTGTGCCCTACTCAGCTGATAAAACCAGGCAGTTTTGAGGAAAAAAGAAAGCAGAAAGCAGTATTGTCCAAACAATCTGCTTTCTAGATAGTTTATAAACTACTGCCTTCATGATTAAGTTTTGATGGTCTTACCCTCTGCTTTTTACTTATGGTGGCTTGCAGGGGATCTATGGCTGATACAGCTTTCACCTGAATTGGATGAAAAACCTTGTGTGTTGGGGGTCCCAGCTCATAGACAGCCATCAGAAGGAAATGTCAGTGGAGAGAAGGTAGGTCATTCTGGGCACTGCTCTCATTTTAGGGCCCGCTGTTTTAGCACCTGGGAAATAGAAGCGTAAGTCGCTTTGCTGCTGGGGCGAAGACTGCTCTCACCGCATATTGCAGTTATGGCCCAGTCTGCACACCTCTCAAAGGGTACAAGCGGCTGAGCTTTGAGAGTTTCTAAAGGCCTGTCTAAGGGGCTTGGAAATAAAGTGTCAGAGCATTCAAATGGCCCACGTGCATCTTAACAGCAATTATAATTTTTCTAAAGGAGTCTCATTTGCTTGACCTTTCGCTCTGTGGGCTGCAAAGTTAAGTCAAATTAAAATCTAGCTTTGATGTTGAAGAGTCACGGTATACTCCTGAAAATGAAAGCAGCTGTCACAAACAGCTTTTTTTTTTTTGGGGGGGGGGGGGGGAAATAAACACTGGCAAATAGACAAATTAGTTGCTCCATTTCTCCTAATCTGGGTCGTTTAATTTTTAAGCTGGTAATAGCAGTACTGGTGCAAAGTCTCAGAAATATAAACTCCAAAGAAACAAGAGCTCTTTCTTCAATGATAGCTCTCACCATGTCACAGCCAACATTTGGAACCCTGCAACAAGCTTGTAGGTTGGAGGAGTGGAGGCATGGGCTTCTTTGCATTTCTGAGACCACTACCAAGCCTGTGATGATGCATACCATAGAGAGCCACCCTCACCAGCATAGCAGTATTTCTCTTTCTGAATAGGATATTCAGTATCTTTTTGCCTAACCCAGCTCTCAGACAAGTTTTATTTCCTCCCTCTTCCAAGAAGTTTGACTCTATTTTCTAGACCAGGATCTAGAAACACAACTTCTTCTGGCATAGCCTCTGATTTCTGAAGAGAAAGGGGCTGTTCAGAGCTGATGCTGTGGTCCAAGTCAGTGTCTATCACATTTCCCTGCTCTATTTTCACTTTTCTCATGTAACATCACATCATCTCACTTAATACATTTGTTTCTGATTACAGGCTGTGTATAATGGCCCAGCACAATGCCTTACAGTATGCTATGGCTTCATGCCATGGGAAAACATATTCATAATTTTTATGACCCCAGTGCAGCAATGATGCATTTTTTAAAAAACAGAAGAACATAAAAAGGAATTATTTTGTAGTAGAATTAAGCATCATTACTCACAGCAGACATACACATTGGAACTCATTAAGCCTTTGCTTTGTTATTCTTGGTATTTCAGAACATGTACTGTAAGTGTCTTTTGGTTCTTTCCAATTCTGCTATATAAAATCACTTAAAATTAGGCAGGACTAGGCCATAAAGCTCTTGATCTCAGATGTTGGGGCCAGATTTTTCCCTCCCTGTCAATCTGGAGTGAATCAGCAAGGAAGGGATTTTATTTTTGTTTTCAGCTTTAGGTGGTCCAAAAAAATGCTGAAGGAATGATAAGAAAGGTGGCAGGGAACAGCAGAATGGGTGGGTTACAGCAAATGAGTACACTCAGCCTACAGTTCCCTTTCGCAATTTCATACTATTAGAAAAAATAAAAATTAAAACTGAGAAGAGTTTGGGTGGACAGATGGATGGGGTGGGGAAGAAAATGTCAAAGCAAGCCCCTGGCTATTTCTCATTTCAGTTCACTCAGTGGCAATGTGTCAAAAACAGGGAGAAGAAAAGGGAACATTGAAATTTGAGGGAGGGGGAGGATGTGTGTGAAAAACTCCATAAAATGTGGTTCCATTTTAAACTCTTCTGTGCAGAAACAACTGCAACATTTTCATGGGTTCTTCCCCTTATTTTTTAATCCTTTCTGTAGGACAGTGCTCTCAGAGGAAACAGGCTGAGACCAAAACAGGGCAAACACCTCTCAGAGTTATGCTACCCAAGGTCTAACTCCAGAAAACCTGCTGGCAATGAGACAGGGGCATCAACCTCAGCCTTGGTGCAACTCAGCTGACATCACCGGGGCTGTGCTATGGCAGAAGTTATTCCCCCGAGAGGAAGTTCTCTATTTTAAGATTAAAAGGATGCAGAAGCAAAACGGAAAGCAGAATCCACTGAATGGCTCCATTCACGAGGATGGAAAGTTTTGGTAGGGTGGACTGAACCCTGAACTGTCACTGCTGCTTTTTTCTCCTTGTCCTCTGTCTTGGAGAGGTTTTGGAAGAAGAGGTCATTCCACACACACAACTAATTCCCCACTCAACATACCAGTGGTATTACCCGCCTCTGGCCTCCCACATGCTGTCATACCCTTATCAGGACACTCACACACATGCTAGCGCCAGGACCCTTTGGTAGCTTCATAAAAAAGCAAAGCCAGTCTTATGAGTCAGGACCTGGTAACGCTAAGTGCTGGAGAAAATGTGCACAGACAGATAAGCGCAAGGCTAAGGATAGTGCCTGCCTTCTGGGACTGCCTCTGCTTTAATGTCATCCAGAAGACAAGCTGAGAACATGAAGATCTCTGTGGACTACTTTTACTGGGCTGGAAGTCTCTAGGGCTTTATAGGATGACTGGGATGGAAGCTTTGAACCCAATCTGTCCAGCATATCTCCCACATATTTCTTAAAACACCTCCATGTTAAGAGTTTCAAATCTCTTTGCATATGAGTTGACTTTTGGTTGCCCAAAAAGCTATTCAGTGAAAGCCACGTTTCCTGTGTTGTAAGGGGAAATCAAATGTGCTCAACCACATTTTTGCTCCATCAGCCTTCTCTTGAGTTTCACCTTACCATTTCCACTGCTTCATACATATGACTCAGATGTTCAAGCACTCAACTTTTTCACGTATCCCAGACCCAATCTGCTCTGTGTGTAGGTGTTTTCAGGTAAAAACTGCAAATGCAAATTTTAAAGCCAACTGGAAATTTAGCCTAGGAAAAGGGATTCCATCCTAACCGAGCTGGCTTAACCAGGATAAGAAGGAATGTTTCTTCTGCATTCTGTCTGACAGAACAGTTTTTCCTGAGAATGGAAGTCCTCTACAGAGGTTCACACAGTAAATGTAGTTCAGGCAGACAAATAATATTCTGATACAATCATTGCCTCTTGTGGGCTAAAAAATGAAAATACTGGATAAGATCCCACCTTCTGGCTTTGTGCTTGTCAAGAATAGCATCTATTAGTCTTTAAAAGAAATAATAATAATACATAGTAGCCAAGCAGAGCTATGTGAACTGGCATCTAATCAATGTTTCATGGAGAGTTTTTTTTCCACTTCATTTTTTTTTTAAATTCTCAGAACTGTCATTAGCAAACAAGATTTTACTGTTCCAAGCTTTCCTTGCCTTCTCATGCAGGGATGCTCCAGTCCTCTGGATGGATTTGCTTTCTTCCTTTTAGGATGACGATCTGCATCCTACCGAAGACAGATTCCCAGAGCGGCAGCATGCAAGAACTGGGAAGCCTTCTTCCCACCCCTAGAAATCTGGGACAGTCAGAGGTCCTCTGATTTTTTTATCTTTAAGATAATCTCTGTGCATCCTCGAACTGCTCTTACAAATGTGAGACCAACTCCATCTTTAGCAGCACCAACAGATACTACACCTCCATTGCCTTACAGCCTGTGCAGTCATTTTACAACACTGTCAGGTGTTTTACAACTATTTTTCCCTGTTTGCAGCAGTGTAAACTACCACATGAAGTGATGAGCAATCTCTGACTTCTGTGATTTTCAGTAATGGCATGAAGACTTTTAGACTATTCCCAAACTTTATGATTTGAGTCTTGGAAAATCATGTCCCCAGGTTCATTTATTTTAAGCCCAAATTTTGGGTATGAGGCACTCCTGCATGGCACACCTAGAACGGTGTTTAATTAATTTGCCTTTTTCATTTAACTAGTGTAACATGACAGCAAAGATTCTGATGGATTGTTGCAGGGAGACACCAGCCATATACACAGCACTGCTGTCATGGGCTGGCCCTAATAATTCCCTGGTCAACTATACTGTACTGTGGGAGCAGGTATGGCTGGTACCTGACTCTGCTCTCTGGGTCCCCTGGCATTTCTTATGCAGCAACAGAAGGTTTGCTACGAGTGCTGCGTCTCGCACCAGGGCTGGACCAATATCCTTCCAAACCAACATACCTGCAGCCGAACCTGAAGTCCTACTGTAACTTGGAAAGAACCTTAGGGCTGGAGTTGTATTATCATGTGTGAACTGGCAGTGTCACTGTCTATGCATAATTCCTAAAAGAAGCAGAAATCAGTTGTTTCCTGGGTAAGAGCCAGGTTTCTAACTGTTTTTGTTTGTGTGTGCCTAATTCCCTTGTTGTTGCTGATGGTCATTTTTAGTTTCTTGATAGATAATACTTCACCTCGGCTCCAAGAAAAAGTAAGTTCCTTCAAGAGCCTGGAATGCCACCTATTCCTATGGCACAGCATATATTCCAAAGAAAACATTACATTATAGCCACAAGAATCTATTTTGTCTGTCCAGAAGCAGCTGGGGTATCTATTTCCCCTTCCATATGATCTGGGGGCATCTGCTGGATTGTTGGAAATGAAAGCACAGAAGACTACAGCAGAGAAGGAGACTGCCCCTTCAAATCTTCACATGCATTGGCACTGAAAAAGAGTAGGATGATTCATTTGTGTGCCTACATATATGTATAATATATGTATATATAAGTGTTCTATATATGTGTTATATATTTATATATAACACACATATATAGTCATGTTAATGTGTGTATGTGCATGTGTGAGAAGGAAGAGGAAAAAATAGAGGGGCTCCAGTGTTTGTCCTCTATTAACCAAGTCATTTTTCAGACAAGAAAAAATGCTGTGACCAGACCAAGCCAAGGCTCCTGCTCAATGAGTTAATGCAAAGCCAGAAAATTATGGCAGTAACTGCTGTCTGAGCATGACCAGACTTTGAACCGCTTAATGTGTGTGCATTGCTGTAGACCCTATTTCCAAATAAGCTGCATTTATAGTTGTGACTATTCTGTGGGGAAGGGTGCTTCTTGAAGTCCTGAGCCATCAAGTTACTTTTTTTTTCCCTAAGACAGTGGTGAGTATCTGGAAGATAAAACCAGCAACCTAAAAACACCTTCATATTTTTTCAGTGCAGAAAACTCACGTCATCGGAATGTAGTTCACATTATGGTGAAGCTTAATAAGCGAAAGAAACCAGGAAGAAGATGGTAAAATATTACATTTAATCAATTATTTTAAAGGGTTAGACCACAAATGAGTAAATCCTAAGCAGAGAGTCCTTTCATTAGTTTCTTGGAGGCAGCAGTTACTTCTGGAGACAGCAGACTGAGGTGATTCTGAATCCTTGCATGTCCAGTGGCTGAATCCATATCTGGTCTCAGTGCAAGAAGACCCTTTGCTAATAATATGCAGGTAATCCACAGTGGGTGACTGAAGTCTTGTACATCTGTCTCTCCCATCACACTCCCCAAAATCTCCTGTATTTCCTTCAGCAGCGGCAGATGTGGCATGGCTTTTTTCCTGCTCTGTGATCCCTGAGCTAGATCTTATGTTGAGGTTGTGCCTGGTGTGTCCTCCCCAAAGTGCCATCCAAAGGGTCTTTCCCCATTCTCAGAGAAGGATGGTTAGATGGCTCAGACCTGGATGCAGCATACTTATATGGCCTAGCTGTGTCCTTCCCCACTAGCATGACTTGTTGCATGGGGTCCTCCATAGTAGGAAACCAGGGAATAGAAGTAATTCATGGTGGGGAAGCAAAGACACATTTTTTTCACTGATGTGCCTCCATACCTCTCTTAGACTTTTCCCAAGCTGTTTCCCAGCTTCTTTGTTAACAATTAATCTTTCATCTTCAACACTTGTCAAAGAACTTACTTTCATTTGATGCATCATATCTAACACCTACATGACTCCTTGGTTTTGATCTTTAATAATCTTCAATCCACATACCAAAAATATAATTTGTAATGCTTTTGATATCCTTCTCCTAGTCCTTCACCTTTTCACCTGGCTGTTTATCTTCTCTATCAGCTGGTTAGTACTGGTGGTATTGTTTGTTAGTTAGCTGCCCAAGTTAAACACTGTAACCTTTATATATTTAAGGGCTTTAAAAATTTGCCAGCAGACTGGTCAGAAAATAACTACCATGTCCTGTGTTGACTATTAAATACTTAAATATATTATCCCAACAAGGAAGATTGAGATGGAAAATCCATCAGAGGACTTCTGAAGGAGTTGTCATGTCATGCCATGTCAAACGCCTTGCTCAGATTCTTGGGTAGAAAAGAGATAGACAGTGCTTTTGAGAGCAGATCTCTGGGTTATAGGATTGAAGATATCACTCAAGCATTGAACAGATCCCTGGAAGAAAACAGGAACATCGGGCACCAAAGTGACAACTGCAGGGACTGAAATCTCCATACACAATTCTCAGGCATTTGTGTTTTGCCAATGGAAAACAGAAACTGTTTCCTGACACGCTTTGACAAATACATTTTCCTGTTAGCCTAAAACCAACTTTACTTCATAGCAGTTTCAGTGGAAAAATCTCTACAAGCCCTACAAAAAGGTGATGTTTCTCTCCAAAATGTTTTTAAGAAAGCAGATATGTATAAGCCTAAGTATGAAGTATAATATAAAGCAATAAATGGCCTGTAAGAGGTCCTTGATTTTTGGTTGAGTTTGCAGACATGAAGTGTATGCAGTAGAGTTTGGAAAGGATGAAGGAAAGGCAGAAAAGAGAGGCACAGATTTGGAAGTATTTTTTTAAAACACTGGGTCAAACTGAGAACATGGAGATCTCAAGGCCAAATTCTTGATTGATGTAAAAGCAGTGTAAGCCACATGTCATGCTCAAGTAGATCAGAGAGTTGGCCTGACTCTGCTTTCCTTGCACTGATATGAAACAGGAATAACTGCACTGAAGCCAGTAAATAGGTTTTAGAATAGTGTCAGAGCCGTGCCTGCAGATTTAAGATTTTTTAAGGGATAATGGGTCTTGGAGCAATTTTGGCTCTAGTAGCTGTGGAGTGTGTGGAGTGTGGAGTGTGATGGTAGCCTACGTATCAAAAGGACAAAACCAAGGGTGTATCAAGAAAGCAATTAACAGCAGGGAATAAAATAAAGTAATGGGAGGACTGGCTTCATTCTGTACTCTCCTTTTGTCCATGCTCTAGATAAATTCCACTTGCTTTTCCTTTCCAGTGAGACTGCTGTGTTAATGTACGTAACATCAGCAGCGGTACATGAACTTGTAACATCAGTAGTGGCGTAAGCACTGTTTGGTTTGGCCCAAATTACAGGACATTGAAAAGCAAAGTGAAAAGGAAGGACTGCTCTTTTTTTTTAATGAAGTATTAATTGCTTTCCCCCCAGTATGTTCTAGAGAGTCTTTCTTGCAAAGTCCAGGATTAAATTTCATGTTCACAGTTGTCTTAAACCAAGATACTACCCTTCGACTTTTTTTTTTTTTATATTCTTGCTGGACATATCAAAGCATTTCAATCAGGCCAAGTCACTGAACAGAGCAGTGCCAAAGTAAACAGAAAAGTTTAAATTACTACAGCAAAGGGACTAAAGTTTCAGCCAGGACCCGACTTATGGGGATTTCCAAGCTATTCTATAGGGCTCCAGTATATAAATTTTCTAGATTTGACTTACCCATCAATTTTGATTATCCTGCTGATTTATTTCTGATTACCAAGGTCATCTCCACATTTAAAATGCAATTTATCTTGTCATAAATGTTACTGATGGTGGGTTTCAGAGACTCAGGCCAGCCTCCAACTCTCACCATTTCGGAGCTGCTGGCAGGGAGCCTGCCAGCCCCTACCACACCAGGCAAATCCCCGGGGGTCCACCGGACCCACAGGCGCACGCACAAGCCCTGCTCTCTCGACCTGCCCTGAAGGCTTGTGGCTGCTAGAAATCAGCAGTGAGGGCCAGCTGCAGCCCCCAGTTTGTACCACGTAACTCCCCCAAATGAGCCCGGGGGTGACAGCAAAGCTGAATCCATCCCAGGGGATGGATTCTCCCATCCCAATTGAATGGGCACATCTGGAGCTGTGCACATTATTCCCTCCTGACTGGTCAAGAGGTTTGGTTTTGCACCAAAACATTCATTACATGATGTACAATAGACAAGGTTTAGCTTATTTGTTGCCTCACACTTTGGGCAACAGGCTCTTTATCTGAATGTGTTAATTACCCGAGCTAATAAATATTTTAAACATAAAGTAGTACCTCCTTTGGATTTTTTGAAAACAACCGAAAAATAAACACAGTTTCCTATTGTTGGTTTGGAGATATATTAGGGCCCCATCTTTATTTTTAACCCTGACTTTTTCCCCTTATGCAGCGATGGAAAAAAAATAGGAGCCAACAAGAAAGCACAGGCAACAGCAAGGAAACCTCTACTTTTTGGAACTGTGTATCTAACTTTTCTCTAGGTGGAAGATCGTAAACAAACAAACAAACAAGCCAGGCCAAAGCTGAAAAAATGAGCCTTTACTTGTTTAAAAAAGTCTGAAACAAGCAAAGAAAAAAGATCATATGGGCATTTCAAAATCAAAGTGTTTTCTAGAAAATGTCAATAAGAAAGATTTAAAACCTTGGGGACATAAGGGTTTAGGAAGAAGATGTTCCCAGAATCAGAAGAAAAGTCTGGTTTTGGAGGTGTTTACTGCCTGCATGTGAGCAACCAGATTTTTGCCAGCACATGGAGGCCATGGAGACCCTTCCTCTGCCAACTGAACTAACACAACATCTCCAATTCATACCTGTACCTGCAGGTACAGGTACAGAAGTAGAGCTGTGCTCTCCACAAAACCCAGACACTCATCAAAGAGTTGAGGTCATTGCCATGGGACAGAAGAGAGACGCCCGAAATGGGCAAACCAGGACGTTGTCACCTGTGGTGACAGGGAAAGCTACTGTATAAAAAGTCTGCCCAAGCCTATGAGACATGTTAGCAACAAGCTGGTATGCAGGTGGCCATGAACAAGAGCAGGTGCTTGCTGAGTAAGAGGTGGTTATTGGCCACATCCTGAGGAACAACTGTCCTGGTAGAAGAGCATCAAACAGGAGCCATAGTCACTTACACATGATGTGGTCCTTATCTCTTGCACTGGGAGTGCAGCAGAGCCAGCAAACCCTGATCCCAATGCTACCCTCCATGGGCAAATGAAGGGGGACTTTGTGTCCCTTTCTCACTTCTCAGGAGTAACATCCAGAGAAAAGCTAAACCCCTGCTTGGCTGCAGAGACGGCTCATGACATGCTTGAAAACACCCTTAAGAAATGCAGGGTAAGGAATGGCTACAATAAGGGTCATTTCTTCTGGTAGTTGGTTATGGGCCCATTTGCCCAGCTGCAGCCCAATTTGTGGGTTTGCAAGATCATCGTAGGGCTGGCTCTTTACTCTGCCTGATTAAAAAGGATTTTCACCACTTTTAGGAAGAAGACTTGGACTTTAAAACTATTTGAATAGATAATACTTTAAAATAGCTGTTTTTTCTTGATCGGGCATGTATTCCTTCCTTCCCTGATTTCTGTTATTTGAATGCCTGTGGAATAGTGAGAGGAGGTTACTGGCAAACACACCCCAGTAAAGGGTTAAGGGAACTGGTCCTGCAGTTTTCACAATTTCCCACTTTGTCTACAGAGAGGAGGGACTGATCTCTGAGCTCAGCTTCCTCCCCAGGATTTCCAATAGCCTCTCAGGACCTTCACCCCCACAACTGCTAAGGATTTCAACACCTTTTCCTATTGTACAAGTCCCATTTTCCTTCCCTGAAGGAAAGTCCTATTTTCTAGTCCGTGAATGCTTTTGGTCCTTGTGCAGTATCATGAAATAGCCCATCTTCAGGTCACAAGACACAAAGAACATGGAGGCTGATGGGGAGCTGAAATTATAAACTTGACTTTATTTCATTGAGAAATTAAGGTGAAATGCCCGTAGCAATACAAGGTAATACTTCTTCATGCCTCCATTTACAGTGCCAAAGACTGAGAGAGAACAAGTGAGTAAGCGAGACGGAGATCAACGAATACAATATACAGAAGCCTAAATTGAAACATCATTTTTCACAGGAAGAAGGCTTTGGCAGGGCTCATGCTGTTTCTGATGTAGTGTCTCCAGTCAGCCCCAGGAAAAGTTGGCTGCAGTTTCTCAGAACCTGCCTTTTGAGACTCGGTGACTGCTTTTCTTCCCACAGATCTGATTAAGCTAATTGCACATTTTCTTTAATTAGAAGAATGGAGGTCATTTGTCTGCAAATGGCCTGAAAAAAATGGATGTTGTTTTAATGTGGCCTTTTTTTTTTTTTTTAATCCTTGCTTTTACCAAGGTGTTTGGCTTCTTTTCACTCTGCTGCTTTCAGCTACCCCATTTTGCAAGGGCTAGGCATGCTGGACCTGGCATCCCGACAAATTCTTAGGGAGCTTATGAGACTGTTTTATGGGATCCAGTCACGGGGATTTATACTGTGAGGAAAAGCTAGAGCTCAAGAGATCCTCCTCCAGCCATGGTCTGAACTGAAGCGTAAATGAACTGAGACTCTGGGTATTTGTGGGTTTTTTTTAATTCTCCTCTAAAACAGGCCTGCAGAACAAAGCACATGGTGTCACGTCAGAGAGGGCCTGTAGGATAAACATTGAAGTGGTGGGGACCCACATTAGGGGTGCCCTCCAACTGCAGGGACTTTGAGGTGAAATGTGAACAATGGAGGGTATCTTACTACCACAATTTGGCATGGAAAAATCTCCCTGAAACAAGGTAGATGACAGCACCTTTAAACTCTTAAAAATGCCTCATGCCAAAGGTATAATTGTTATGCTCTCAGATCTGCCTTAAAGACCAGCTGCTCAACCCAGATGTTTTGCAGAGTCGGTGGATGTGGCAATTGCAGAGGTATGTGTGAGCCAGCACTGGGGATACAGAAAAAGAAAGCATGTTTCAGTGATTCCCCAACTTCTGCATTGCCAAAATATCAGTCTCAAAAGGCTGTTAAGAGCAGACCCTCCATCACATTATCCCTATTTGTTCTGTAAGCCAATAAAAAGGACAGACTGGACATTCAGGGCAAAAAGTCCCTTTTATCACTAAAGTCAGTGAAAAATGCTCAAAAAGACAAGGAATTAATGGGGGGGGGGGGGGGGGGAGATGGGTGAGGAGAAAGGAAGCTGCTAGGGCTGTGGTTTAGGGGATTTCCTTGAGCAGTGGACGACAAATCTGGATCTCTGCAACATCTGGTATGTAATCCACTTACTGCAAGCTGCAGTGACTTTGAAGACCTGAACACAGGAGAGCAATTAGTACCACCACGTGCTGGTACCACCATGGCACTATATCTGCTGCTAATGAACACCACAGGGTACTTAGTTCATGTTCAAACCACTGTCCTGGGTTCATTTGCTTTCCATCCCAGTAAGGAGTCAATGTGGCAAAAAACAAGTGCAACAAAGTCTTTCCTTTTCAGCTTGGAAGGCAGCGATGACCGTTTTGTTAGTTGTTCCTCCCTCCCTGCCAGGAGATGGGCTGTTCAGGGTTATTGCTGGCAATTGCCCAGCAAGTGGCTGAGGTGAAGACCCCACCAGGCTCAGGGACATTAAAAGAGAAGAGATGAGGAAGCTGATCTGGATTGTCACAGCAGCAGCAGCACGCCTGGCTGCCCTCACCTTCCCACTCACTGGCAGGGACCCCTGGGCCTCTGTACAGTTGTCCCCCCTTTCCTCTTGGGCTTGCTCTTATGCTATGCTCCTGCCCCCATTTCTGTACGTGTGCCTTCAGCAAGCACCAAAGATGTTGGTTTTTTAATACCCCAAAATGGTGTCAAACAGCTAAAGAAATGGCCTCTATCATACAGGCTTTGCCAAAATGTAAAGCAGTGACATCTGTCAGCAGTCTGTGACCACTGTTGCATCTGGCTGCCTCCCAGTGTGAAGGGAACAGCTGGCTGGGAGCAAGCAGCCGTGCTCAGCTGGGCCTGGGAAGCCCTAGCATTGGCCACTGGGATTAACCCACAGGGACTCTTCTCCTCTTGGAGAGGACTTGTTTGGCTGTGTGTGTATGTGATGTAAGGGGTTATGGTACAGACAAGGACACATCCTGGCTATGTCTACCTTGGGCATTGTCAGAGGATGCTCCCACATGGCTAGAGCATCACTCACCACTTTTGTACCATCCACTGCCTAGCCAAACTCTCTGTGCCCTTGGTGCCTCATGTCAGCTGTTAGGTTGAATGAAATATACTGCAAGCTTGTCTCTACAATCGTGTTTTTGTACATACCTGTCCTGGGTGCAGGTGGCGGGGAAATCACCCATCCCTGTTCATGATGCCCCTTGTCTCCTTTTTCCCTCTTTGTGCTCACCTGCAGAGACATGTCATGTGCTTTTCTGACCAACCCGTGGAAAGTAGCTCAGCAATAATAAATTAAAACCTCCATCCTCAATGGGAAGGCAAATTCAGGATCCTGCAGCAGATGAATTTTCCAAGCAGGGCAAGTTTTTGCAAGCAGGCAGGGAGGTGAAACTGCTGGCATTTGTGCCTTTGGGCTCAGGGTGTGTGATAGGCACCAAGCCCTCCAGACACATCCCATTGGGAAGGCAGACATGGCAGCAGAGGCTGGTGGGGGGTCTCCGCCAGGCAGGGAAGAGGTTAACCACAGAGCCAGGCAGAAGAGGCCACTGGGCAAAAGATGCTGCTGTCTCATGTCTGGATGTTTTAGCATAGAGCTGTTGTGAAGCCTCGCAGAGCTGAGGGGTCCCTCAGTGGTTCTTATGGCTTTAAAGTGCCCGGGATGATTTAGTGGAGGGGAGGGATTCCTGATCAGAGAAGTGCCTTTTACTCTTTTTTTTTTTTCCTTTTTTTTTTTTTTTTAAACATGTTGCTGATCAAAGCGGTGCCAGGGAGGCTAGGAAGAGCAGGATCCTAATGGATCAGCTGTGTAAAACATGTCAGCAGACAAGCCCCAGTTCTCAATGTGTCTCTCAGGGAACAGCTCACAGATTAGAAAGAAAACACACACATGCATACACACACACATACACACACACAAACCCTCCTGCTGACCTTGTGTCAAGGAGTTAAGTGTTATTTGGAAGTGATCGCAATCAGCTTTTTTTCCCCCTTTTTTTTTTCCTCATAAAACTCCAAAAATATGTTTCCCAAATATCCAACAATAATTCAAGAAGCGATGGAAAGATTTAAACAACTTAGACAATTACTTATTTGAGGCAAACTAAAAACATTTGGTAGAAAAGGGCAGCGGACTCTATTGTTATCCAAATGAATCATACCCCCCACTTACAGCAGGCTTCTCTCCCCACTACTCTTACAGCCATGACATATCTGGATGTACATGACCCTGTCACTGTTTCATTTTGGACAACTTTTGGCAAGGTGTGGAAAAAAAAATTTCATATTTTCTTTAATAGGCAACCCATTAAAAAGGCAACCTCTTGTTTTAGAGGAGGAAAAGAAAACAGGAAAATTATATTAACCGGAGACAGAAAGAATTACTTTTTAATGAGTGGGGCAGTACAAAAAGCAGCAATTAAATATATATACATGAAAGGTGGTTTTACATAAATGTTGATAAAAATGGTGTAAGAACGCCCCGATGGTTCTTGCTAATCCCTTGTTTAAAATAGGCTGCAGAGCTCTCAGGAATTGTCATTGTTGCATCAAAAAATTAGCCTCTAATTCTGTAAGACTTTCCCTTGTAGCCTGAATAGAAAGGACATGTGTGTTACCTAGGTGGGCAGGGAGAACCAGAAATGGCCACTGTGCTCTGAACATCACTTCTGTTGGTTTGGCCTGTTGCACTCACCCCATTGTTAATTATAAGTCCAAACCAGGCTGAATGCAGTAGGGTTGTGAACAGTGCAGCAGGACAACCTGCATAAGGAGTAAGCCCGGGAGGATGGACAGTTTCAGATCACCTTCAGCAACACAGGTGTTTTACTTGTGCTCGCAGGTCCTCCTTTCCAGTGCCTAAGTGATGTTGTGGCAATGAAAAGCAAAGTCTCCTCCTCAGCCACTGCAAAGGTATGAAACCAAAAGCTCTTTTTCTGCTTCAGGAGATCATGTCACACACCACAACAAGGCAGGGACAAGAAAGTGAATAGAATAGTTCAGTTGGGAAGGACCTGCAACCATCATCTAGTCCAACTGCCTGACCACTTCAGGGCTGACCAAAAATTAAAGCATATCATTAAGGGCACTGTGTTTTCAGAGAGAAAGCATTGTACAAATGAGAGTCTAACCACACCACCTTCTCCCTTCCTCCTTTGTGGGAGATTTATCCCACAGACCAACACCACAAAATTTACCACCTTTAGAGACAGGAACCCTCCCAGGGCATTTCAGCTGCTTTAAATCCCCTTAAACACGTGCCTGTTGTATCATCCTGACCGTAACTAGAGCTGTAGAACAAAGCTAAGGTTTTCTGCCAGCCAGCAAATGCGAAGAGGTAGTTATTTGATAAAGTAGCTGAAAACCCGAGGTTACATAAACAAAGAAAGAGTTCACTTCACACAAACATCAGCATTTCCACTAGAATAAATCTGTAATGCTTGCTTTCATCTCAGGCTGATAGAAAAAAAAAACCCAAACCAAAACAGCCTGTAGAAATATACACTGATATGTAATTATTTGCTTCATATTTTGTACACATTAAGTATAGCAAGATTTCTTATGAGGTGTATATTGATTTATGGTTACGTCTTTCGGTGTATCTTGAATCTGCATACAATTTATAGGTTTCTTTTTTTACAGCTTTCCTGTAATTTAGTATATTTTGATGAGTTATGAACCCATTTTTATCTGAGGAATGTTCTCCAAGGAGCACAGAAGGCAAATCTCCTCTGCCGGGCTGGGCTGGGAACCACAGCTGGGGACAGCCGCACCAGGTGGCCGTGTGGCACACACCAGATCTTGGGGATGGAGGGGACAGACACAGAGACTGCTCGGGTGCCAGGCTGTCCTGGGCTTTCTCTCCAGGGTGTGTTACTTCACAGTGGCTGCAGGTTTGGAGCCATGATCCCACAACCCCATGGTGCCCTGCAGCGAAACACCACTCCGTCCTGCTTTCAGGGATGGGGGGACAGTGAAGGTGAGTGGCCGCTTCGCTATGGTCACTCCTCCCTGCAGGTGTGCTTCAGTCACCCACTGCAAAGATGAAGTGGTGTCAGAGGATTTTCTGCCTTAGAGTGGGGCTATGGTGCATCAAGGAAAGCCTGAAGGAGAGGAGAGGTGGGAGGGCAGAGCTCTGCAGAGGAGAAATATCTCCACTGGAGCTTCATTTTTCAGCAGTGAGGCCTCAGCTTCAATATGAGGGTCTGCATCCCTGAGCAAATGCCAGAGATGGTGATGGCCAACACTTCTCTGTGTGCTGGTGTCTCTCTGGGGGACAGCTCTGGCCCCTCCATGGGGAGGGACAGCAAAGCAGTGGGGAGCCAGTCACCAGGCACCTGGGTCACCCTCCAAGAGGGATTTGGGCAGACAAGTTGGCCAAGTCCTGGAAAGCTTGAGCAGCAGTGTCGGGGAGAGGAGGCAGCTTGGTGAACAGGCTCATGCTTTGGTTTTTTTGTTTTTTCTTTTGGGAAGTGTGATCTTTTGGAAAGTTTGAATGCAGAGCCTGAAGTTCAAGGCAGTGTTCTATCAGATCTCTTCTGGCTCTGCCTCTCTACTCCATGGTTGGTTATTTGGGCCTCCTGCTGAAGAGAAGATGAAATCCTATAAAAATGTGGGTTTTTTCCAACAGAAGAGATTTTCCTCTCATTTGGATAATCTTCTTTTGGTGTGACAATTGACACTGTAAGCTAGGCATGAAAAACATTGTACTCTAACAATAACTGGAGACCAATTCACCACCAACAACCCTCTATTTAAAACACAGCTTTATCACCATAGCAAAAATATTGACTATAAGTGATCACCATGAACAAATAAGGAGAAGACAGATGCTCCCCATTTCATCTCTCTTCAGTCCTGTTTACACTTTAATCATTTTGCCACTTGATCTTCAACCTCTGAATAACAATGCTAACCTCAGTATTTCCTACTTAGCTAAAAATAAAGCTACACATCTTTCTAGTGCATATGACATTAATGATCACTTTATGCATTCAGATAAAGCACTTGCTTGCTCAAAGCATGTTTGCCAAAAATCTTTTCCATTTATTAAGAGGTTGGCTGGATCCATTGCTCCAAAATAAGGAGACCTTTGAAGGACCTGATGGCCCTTCTTCCAAGTAGGAGCTAGCAATGGGCAAGTCCCTGAAGGTCTGCGAGTTTGGTTTGGTGAAGGTGATGACAGGAAAGTTTGGATGAGGAACTAGGTTTCATTTTGGCCTCTGGAGATGGCACAATTATCTTGGGAGGCTAGGCTTCGTGATGAAGATGCTGCTTCTGGCAGGGGCTGGCAACAGTGTCCTGCCTCTGGGAGCTGGCCTTTCCTATCTGAGGCAACCGCATTGATTGCAGCAGAGGTAGCAGTGATTTACAGCAGCCTGTGTGAGAAGAGAACAAGGATATGCATCTGCAAATAAATGCTAATGAGATGTTAAGATTAAGAAAAGCCAGGAAATTCCAGAAGTTGGGGCGGCTATGGCATCATTAGTTCTTCTGCACTGTGGTGTGTATCCGGCAGGGAGGGGCCCGGGGGGGCTCCCGGCCAGCCTAGTACCACTGTGCAAGAGGCAGGCTGCGTACGTGATCGATTGCTTCCCTGAGAGTGAAGAAATTACCCCTGTGCTGGGCAAAATGACACCTCTGATGGGACGGAGCTGTGCCGGGGAAGCGGAGGTTGTGCATCACCCCAGAGGCAATGCCAGGAAGTCGTATGACTGGTGGTGACAGGGGGATGCGGTAAACAGCAGCCTTTGCCTCATCTTCAAAAGGCCATAATCAAAGTCTTGCTGGTTATGATCCCTGTCATTGCAAAATTGCATCAGCAACAAAATTATCATTGCTGTCAGCATGTGATCCCTTGGGGTGGGGGGTAAGAGGAAGGAGGAATGCCTATCAGCCATCACAGTGATCACAGCAAAGAAAGAAAGTATTGGCTGTGTGCCACGGTGGGCAGGGGTAGACAGGGCACGCTCATTACTCAGATCACTCAGTGCACTCTACTTGGGGCTCAAGGACTCAGCCTGTGGCGATGAGGGATGGAGATGGGTTTTGGCGATGGACTAGGATGAGAGCTGTCTTAATTCCTGGTCCCATGTCACATAACAGCAGGCAGGCCCTGGATGTGCCTGAGTATCAGGGTTTACAGTCTGTCACTTTTTGTGACCTGTGCAAACATGGCAAGCAAGCCTTTTGGTTCAGATCCCACCCAAATGCTGGATGGCAACAGCCTTGGTGAGGAGGCAAACATTCTATCTCAGCCAACGGTCCCCCTGATGGATGGTGAGGCCCATGCAAAGACGCAGCCTCAGGACATAACCTCCTTCTCTTCTGGTTCCACATAGTCTCTTAGGGAAGATATATTGCATCCTACAAGACCTTCCCCTGACTTTCTGTTAACCTGTTACCCAGGCTTGGTTGAAGACCAACTTAGTGTCCAAGAAGAGAAATAGCTCAGCAGCCAGAGGGGTGTCTGTTCTCCTCCTCTGCGAAACACTGCATGGAAATATTTGACTTAACCTGACCCACAAATTGAAAGAGCATCCTGAAAACAAAAGCTGGAACTAAAAATATGCAATCCCAATGACGCACCATTTTTCTCCCTGTTCAGGAGAATTTGTTTGCATCCTGAGCTGTTGCGTTTTCAGTTGGGATAGTTTGTTCATATAGGTAGGGACAGGAATATGGGCATGTAATAAAATTTCACCCCCTTTCTTTTTTTTGTGGATAAACATAAATGGCTGCTGAAGGACATGTGTAAGAATATTTCTATTGGCAGAGATTACTGACACATTGCAGAGCTGGATATTTTACAATGTTTGTTCAACCCAGTTCAGCCCCTGGTGTGAACTGACTTCACTCCACTGACTGGGACAGGACTGCACACCAGCTGGGGAAGTGTTACCTCTACTCAGGTTCAGAGCACCAGGGACAACTCTCAAAAAGAGCATAGAAATACCTGCTCCAAACTGCCAAAAACAATTCTCTGGGATACACGGGCACCGTTCCTTCCTAAAGCACTTGACCCGCAGCACACTGGAGAGTATACTGCCCATGAAAACATCATGGGCATTGGGTGCAAGGGAACAAGGGGCATCTTGAAGGGGTTTTGTTAATAGCTGCACAACTCCTGTATAGCTAAAATGATACTGATGCCTTTTTATTGATATAGGAGTAAGCACAGGACGTGGTTTTAGGATGATCTGGCCTCCCAGTCCAAGTGAATGTTGTGGCAGCACAGGAGAAGGCATAGAGGCAGTGAGAGGCTGAAAGTATGTCAAAATACCATTCAGAGAGTTGTAACAGGATCATAAAAGCTAGCAAGGATGCACAAAGAAACAAGATCCAAACAGAGGCTAATTCAATATTGTAGCAGAAAACTGACAAGGTGTTTCTCTTAAGATATTAAAAACTGAATATTAATTAAAAAGAAATATCTTAATATGATGGTCAAAGGAGATTTAAGCCAGTACAGATTATTTAAGCATTCATTATGAAATGCTGTTAGGAACAGCAAAGTTTATTAGCAGAGGCTGCAGTGAGGAGCTGTAGGGGAGACAAGGCTTACAGACCCCTTTACCCTGACGTTTTGGGCTGGGTAGAAGAACCCATTCTGTACATGAGGGACCAGGGATTGGCACACACTTTCCAACTTCAATATTCAGCTAAGTCTTCTGCAAGGCAGAGGGCTCAGGTACCATGAGCGATGGGTCTAGTAGGACAAGCTGGAGAAAAGGAGAAGGGAACTTTGTGTGCCTGGAAATGCTGAGGAACAAGCCTTCAGACAGACCTTCACCCATCCATCCCCCAACCCCTGCCCCCCTATCTGTCCCTGAATTATTCACATCCAACAATGTGAAAAGGCTCTGTTTGGCTGTGGCTCAGCAGATTACCACTACATTTAATAGCTGTCTTTGGTATGACGCCGTTCGCCTTATCTCTCCTCTCTCCTTTGACTCAGCCTTTGAACACTAATCCACCTTCTAGCGCAGCCTGCACCCCGCTTCTGCTTGATCTTTGTTTGCTATGAATGTGTACGGCTCCAAGGATTTTAGGAGCAGTGTCTTTGCTGCTTGGGCTTGTTGCAGCACTGAAGAGGCATATGGATCTGCTAGCCCCTGTAGCTTACTCCTGGGTTCACCCATGAAATGAGTCAGAGTTTTCCTTCCAAGAGTCAAGTTCTGATCTTAAGCTTTGATTCAGACCCTTTTTCTTTTTTTTTTCTTTTTATGAATGTGTATTTATTTGCAAGCCAGCCCAGTACCTGAAAGGACTAGACAGTGTGAAAGTCTTTCCATGCATACCCCTCATACATATGTATTTAGTCTCCATTCCCTTGCACATGCACACGCACACGCACACTGGAGCGGAGTTCAACAGCCCAGTCCCACCAGTGTTTAAAGCCACTTGGCCTCTTTTAAGTCTTTAAATAAAATTTGTTGTGTGCATGTGTGTGGTGGTTTTTTTTTTTCTTTACCCCACTTCTTAGGAAGGAAAGCAAATGTTTCTGGCACTCCACTGCTGGATTGCTCACATATTTGCTTGAGGAAAAAAAATTATAAAAGATGTTTGGCATAGTTTTCATTCAAAAAGAAATCCAGTGCCAGATCCAAGCATTGAAAACAAATGTGTGGCTTAACTGTCATTTACTCCAGGATCATGGGAACTGCTGCCCGATTTTCCCAATGAGCAATCACTAGCATGCTCTCCCGCGGTATATGAGGTCAAGTTTGGTGCAGCTTGAAGATCACTGCTGTGTCTCCAGGTGACAGCCTGGGCACTGATGCCAGCCGAGCCACATCTCTACCGCTATCCCTGCTGTCACATTCATCTCGTGCTGGTGAGCAATCCTCCCTTCGCCTTTGGCTGTGTTGTGACTGGACAACATGTATTTGTCCTAATAATGTGAAGTTTCAATTTGAAGAGCTCTCTTGGCTGATGGCACTGATGGAGAATCATCCTGGGGCTGCAAGCCTTCATCTGTCAAATTGTTTTTGGGGTGACATAAGTGGTGGGAAACACACTTTGTCATCCAAATCCTCACCTCCCTGTGGTGCAAGGATGCTCTCACAGTGGGTCTGGGCTTTGCTGCTGCCACCAAGCACCTCCCTGGTTAGAGAGGGGCACCCTGACCCTGCAAGTACCCTCCTTTCAGAGGTCCTCCCCAGCCCCCCGGCATAACACATTTTGTGGCAGAGGCAGGAGCTCACCCCAGACCACACCAGAGGGGCAATGAAAGAGAATTTTAGGGCATCTGAAACTGGCATGAAGCAGCACCTTTCACCTACAAGCTGGGGTCAGGATCAGATCAAAGCTCAGATCCTCAGGGCTGGCTGCGTGGGAGGCATCGTGCTCTGGCCCTGCTACCTGGGTACGGTCACTGACGCACGTGGCCGGGTGCACCCTGGGGCTCAGCGTCTCTCTGCTGCACTCAAGCTCTGGATTTCACTGGCATCTTTGTGAGAGGAGAATTTAGTCTGCGAGAAGTGCATGTAGTCCTCTGGCGGCCATTAGCTCTGCTGTAATGCCCAGCTTTTATTGACTTCTGTGCAGCGCTCAGCGAGGACCCAAGTTCTTATCCAAGGGCAGCAAAGCAGGAGCTAGGTTTAAAGACATGGTGATAAAATAGAAAATTATGTACAAAGTAAAAGGGTCAAACCCCTAATCTGACGTGTTCTAGTGAGTTTGCCATGCTGGGTGTTCCTCCTGGACAGCAGATAACCCCGTTTCCAAAGAGTTTGGGAGAAGTAGCTCAGCAGAAAGGAAAAAAAAAAAACTAAAAAAAACACCAAAAACAACCCACAAAACCAAAAAGAGAGTCAGTGACTCCAGAAAGCAGCTCTTAGTCTGTCTGTTCCAGTCTGAAATAAAGTCATCCCTCTTAATTCCCAGCGCATATTGTTCCTACCAAAGAGCAAAACCTTAGGAGGAAATCACATCAGTGAAGGGAACGCCAGCTCCTTTGTACTATTTTTCAACCCTGCCTTGGGAGCCAATAATCTGTCATCCCTTGAATAAACAAGCACCTTATCATATCACAAACATTTATTTAACCCTTTTCTCCTGAGCTTTTACCAGCCAAGCAAAGTGGCTGGGGTGGGGGGTGGTTAGCCCTATCCCTAGACTGCTCTGGCAGAAAGGACAAATTTCCTGTGTATTACACCCAATCTGTAAAGTGTCAGGCCGCCCTTCTTCAGCCTACATGAAAAGCAGCAGCTCGAATCTCTGCATTTCACATAGCACAATCAAATTTTCCTGCCCCCCACCCACCCCTCTCCCTGTACATTAACGCCTCCCTCCCCGGAGGCGTACTCTCAATTCCATCTGAGGGTCCATCCAAATGGAGCCAGATTTAATTTCTTGGAGGTTGTCGGGGGAGCGAGGGGGGGGGTGGCAGGGGAGATTGTTTACATTTCTTCTTTTAACAAGAGACTGTGATGAACAGAGGTTTTGATTCCAAGTTGCCGAGTTTCTTTTTTTTAGAGATATTCTTTGACTCTGACATCATCAGAAAATGGAATCAGCAAAGTATGTGCATTTCCTCAGCTCCCACAATATCCATTTTCTCTCAGTGGATGTTTCTTGTTTTTCTTTTCCAGTGTTGCTCCCACACAATGGGGCCAATTTTTGTTCAGGACAAAGAAAATATAAACAGAGCATGGATTTGGAATATGAGCAAGGCCTCCAAGCTTACGGAAATCTTCAGCCATGGGGAAGGGCTAACTTATGTTAACTGTCTGCCAATAAACTCTGGCTAATCAAGTGCCAGCCAGTACTTCCAGTTGCTTTGCTGGTGCCTCCAGACAGCTGCAAATGCTGATGGCCAAGGCTGGTGCTCCAAATTAAATAATTGATTTAGACTTGGTGGAATCCCTGGGCGTTTGAAGTACACACATTGCAGGTGAGGCCAGCTGACCTGAGCAGGTGAGCAGGCAAAGCTTTTTTCCCCACTGTAGTAGGGTATCATAAATACTGAGCTCATCAGCCAAAGTCCAGCCATCAGAGGAGAACAGCCCCACATAGAAAAAGTCAGTTACTGGACAGTCAAACTGGCCTTCCCGTGGGGCTTGGCATATTAGTCTCCTAGAATCTTGTGAGTTAGTATGTGACATTTAAAAAAAAATAAATTACTCCACTCACTAACTTATCTTCTAGCTTAAAATAAATATTAATATCTAGTGTTCAGTCACAGAGCAAAACCTGCTCTTCCAAACAGCTTGGGCAGTCCATTGTTTCAAAGGTAGTTATTATTTTAGGCAAATCAGCTATATTTGCTGCTTGTGGGTGAACCACAACATGTGAAAGTGTCCCCTCTTGCAGCTCTGCAAGTGACTTGTTCATGCTGGCCTGGACATCAGCCAGACTGGGATGGTGAGTCCCTGGAAGAGAGAGGCAGCTCACCAGGGGCTGCCAGAGCCGAGCACTGCTGTGTGCACCCCCGGGTCAGTGGCAAGTCCCCCCAGGCACCCAGGGCATCTGAATTTTCACAGGAGAGTCTTTGTGACAGCAAGTCACCCAGGTCTGCATTCAGGACGGTACTAAGCTGTGACACGCTGATTTACACTAGAAGAGTTGATTTATGGTGGGTGATATAAACCAACTGCAATAAGGGCCTCATATCTCCGGGCTCACCGACTGCAGCTCAGAAGCTGCTGGGAATGCCCTGTGAAACATTTATCTAGATAAAATAATGTCCAGCCGTCAGCAAATGAACTTCATTGGCATCCTCTGAATCCATGGCTTGACAGTCCTTGTATTGAGCAGCAGAGGCACAGTTGGCTTGTTTAAAGCCTGAAATCTACAGACAAACCCTGTCCCCACTGAAATGACTTGGGCTTTGGTTCAGTTGGCCTGCCCTGGGTCTTCTCTGGTCTTACAACATTGTCTGCTGAGATCAGCAGGTTGGGATGAGAGCTGATTCAGGAGAAAAGGAGTAAATATAAGTGATCAACAGCTCAACTTCTAAAGGCTGCTTTCATTAACAATATTAAAATGGTGTCTTTTAGCTGTTCCCGTTGCCTAACATCTAGCATAAAAATGAACTATTTGCAAGTTTTCGTTTTGCCTGAAAATTTTTGATTAGGATGTTTCCACTCGTTAGCAAAACGAATACCCTTGCAGTAAACCAAGACCCAGAGTAAGCAAAGAACAGGGCAAACGAAAGCCTCACTTAGATGAAGCTGGGTGACTGCCCACGGGATAGAACCAGAGGCTCCAAGACTGCATTCCGTGATTTTAGCATCATGGCAGCATTTACATCCATCATAGCTTTTGAGTCATCTGGCCTGAGTATGTGACTGGCAATGCAAACATGGAGAGGAATTCTGAAAAAATATCCTGTGAGATCATCACATGACACCAAAAATCAGTTCTAAAGAAAAGAAAGAAAGCCTAGAATGAAGCCTTGGGCCTGGAGAAGAAATGGCAGACAGAAGTTGCAGAAAGGCTGGGTGGAGTCTGTGAAAGCTGGGTTCTGCTCACAAAATGCTGGCAATTTAAAGGAGAAATATGCTTTTTTCATAGGAAGCTGCTCAGCTTTCAAAACTCCAGGGTGGCTCATGATCACTAAACCCTGCAACACAAACAGTCCCAGAGCCAAATTCATCTCTAGCAAAACACAAATTAGCTTAAAATTATGCTCTTAGAAAGTCAGCACTTATCAGAGGCTGAAGAGATGCATTGGCTTCTCAAAGTCCTTCCCCCACCTGCAGCAGGGAGAAACCAGGGAAAAAGTGTTGATGTTAAAAGGAAGGCAGAGAGGAGCGCCTGGCTGGCGGGCTGCGGTTTTACTTCAATTGTCGCAGCCATGCCTGCAGAGCCCCAGGATACACAGCACGGAGCTGGCTCCTTGTGACCATGGGGAGAAAGGATAAATGGATTATTTTGGAGTGATATCCATGTAGAACTCATGCCACTGGAGAATGCAGCCAGGCTATTTTTAATGTACTGCTTCATTTTGCACCTGCTACCATTGCAGAGTTGTTTTTGTTTCCATTAGAGCCACTTGTCTTGAGGAGTTTATAACTCCTATGAAATGTGTAATTCTGGGCTGGATCTTCATCATTAGTTCAGGAGTAAAGATTTTTATCATTTAAAAACAGAAGGTTAGGATGGCGACATTAAGAGCATATGGAGCGTTGTTTTGAATAATTTTACGGGGGTTTCATAATTGTAATTCCTGAAGGGCAGTTTAACATAGCCTCCTTTATTCATTCTGAAATGGAGCAACACAGGCTACAAGGACCTGTCCCTAAGGAGCTTGCAAAACCAAAATTGCATGAAGAGTCATTCTCAAGTACTTAATCAGCCACAATATTGCAATAAAATTATGAAATAAGAGATAAGAAACCTCAGCCCTTTTTCCCACTCCCACCGTGCAGAGGGCCAAGTGGAGCTCAGCATCTCTTTGAGAGGTTGGAGGCTGATGCCTGGCGCCAAGCTGCGTTGCCTTAGATCACACACTCCCAAATACCATCCCGGTGCAGTGCCAGGGATGAAACTGCTTCAGCAGTAGAGCCTGTGAGGGAAGCCAATGTAGAAACACCATGTTGTTTGCTGCTTGCCCTCTGCCATCTTCTCTGATGAGCACCAAAAGTGTGTTGGTTAAATTGTGCGCATGTTGCAGCATGATCCCACTGAGAATGACTGTGGAAACACCTGTATGTCTACAGCCTTTTGTGGTATCTCCGAAGCTAATGTCAAGGCAAAGGCTCTCCAAATGCTCCCTGTGGCCCAGTCCTGAGCCACAAGTGCTCCAGAGTTTGGACAACAGCCATATAAGCAGTGCTATGCTCTCTCCACAAGCAGAGACAGCAGTAAGAGGATTATTTGCAGGTGTTTTCTTTCTGCTCCAGAAAGCTGGTGCCCTGGCAGTCTGCTAAAAGGCTTTGAGTCATGGCGTGCTTCACTATGCCGGCAATGATTGGTTTGGGGGCAATGGCCAGTGCCCACAAGGCACCTGCAGCACTGCAGAGCACCCATCAAGCCTGTTGGACGCCTGTGCTTTTCAGTCTGGGCTCCCCAGAGGCCCTCTCAGCCTGACACCTGGCAACACTGCCTTGCTCAAGACCATTTGCCTGTTTCCCTTTCCATGTTCAAGCTCTTAACCAGGTTGTTTTGTAGTCAGGACCATAACGGGGAAGGTCTTATATATCACCTCCATTATTAATAGTCCTTATGAAGTCTCTCCATCCCACACATTCTTGTGTAAAACCAGGAACCAGTGCAGGGGTGAAGCAGGGTAGCAGTTTGGAGCGGCTGCTCAGCCCTGCACTGGTACCAGCTGCCTTCAAGGAGGAATCGCATCCTGGGTTCCCATGAAAACAAGGTCTGGGGGTGATTTTTGCCCTGTGTGGCCCAGAAGTCAGAAATAACAGTGCAAAACCTCAGTGCCAAGTATATTTAAGACGACTGGCCCCATGTCTTCATAAATAAAGCCAAATCCCTAAATCCAAAGCATTCTGAATTTAAGTCATGAGTTTGGGTTCTTTATTTATATTCAGCTGGACAATAAAAATGCATTATTTCCCCCATATATTAATTCAATTAGTTCAGACT
This sequence comes from Phalacrocorax carbo, assembly GCF_963921805.1. Taxonomy (NCBI): domain Eukaryota; kingdom Metazoa; phylum Chordata; class Aves; order Suliformes; family Phalacrocoracidae; genus Phalacrocorax; species Phalacrocorax carbo. The sequence goes on from NC_087514.1 coordinate 52,281,388, forward strand.
CCTAGACCAAATTTCTTTTGACAGCCTTTGCACACTCTCTCCTTGGCTTTCTGCAAATTCCTGACCAGTGATTTTGCTGTCAGTCATCTCACTTGGACCAGAAGCATGAGTGCTTAACCATCTAATTGCAACAATTTCTGTCAGGAAATCACAATTAATTACATGGGCAGTTGCAAGTTTGCACACATTTGGAGTTTGCAAACATTTCATCCAAAACCCGTTAACCTAATGAGATGCCACGGACGCCAGCCAAGGGGGGGCTGCAGGCTCCGCTCCCTCTGTATCCTAGTAAGGGAATCCTCACACTGCAGCAGTCCCACTGGGAGGATCAGACTCGGGCCACTGAGTCCTTCTTATCACGGCTGCCTGCCAAATTCTTCTTAGGAATAAGTGTCACTTTGTGGTACCTCTATTTTCCTTCCCAATAAAATAATAATTTGGCAGTGCCTGAGATGATGATAGTAAATCAGTGTAAGACAGCAGAGGTTACCGGTAAATTCAACCTATTTATCAAGCCATGTCATTTAGCTATGTTAGCTGCAAGCAGACGTAGGCTACTGTATACTTAAAGTAGTTTGCTTCAGAAAATTAAGTAGGTAATGTTCTCAGGAAAACAGGGAAACATGACCTTTCTTCATCCCAGGAGGGAATTACTGGGGGCTGACCTGCCTCTGTTGCGTTAGCATTGCACACCGGGGCTGAACCACAGCCGCCTGCCTGTTGTGACCATTGCCTGGACCAGCTACAGCCCGTGGGAGAAAAAGCAGGCATCCTCCCCACTCTTTCTAGCACAACAACATGTTTTGCACCCCCCGGCATGATCTGTTACCCAGCACCCTGAGGCATTTGGAGCCTTTCAGAGTTTCAGGGACAAGTCATTATGGAGGCCACAGAGTCCTGCCCACAGGCTGGCCCAGAAGCTCACACTAGCAGCTGGTTTCTCTGCTGTGCTACTGAAGGACTGCAAAAATGAGTGCCCCCAAAGGTCTTGACCTCCATCTCCTTTTGGTCCTGCAGTGACATCCCCTGACTGCCACTGAACACCTATTCCCACCGTGGGGTCACAGCACCATGATGAAGATCCTATTAGAAGTAAAACCTACAGGCTAAATTATACATGCAAATCACTCCCTCTATATGGGTTTTGCAGTGTAGGCAGCAAGATTTTCCTTGAACTTGGGATTAGAATTCTAATACATGGCCCCCTCTTCTGCTTATATCTTTCTTTCACTTCTCCTTGCATTTTCCCACTGTATTGCAGTGCTTTTCAAAAAGGGAACAAACAGGTTATCTTAAGAACAGACCACAGACTTGAAATCTGCCCTCTGTTTTTATAAAAAAGAAAAGTTTTTCAGGAGGATAATCATATTCGGAAATGATGTGGCTAAATGTTATCAGGTTGTCACGGTGATTGCAGTCTTTTAAAAAATGTCTGTATTGTGGTTCACTAATGAGCAATATATTAACTAAACCAAACACTATTTGTCTTTTCAAGTATTATTCATATGCACTACTGAATTAAATTTAATTATTTTTTTTTTTTGCTATTGGAATACTGTTCTTTGTCTTATAAACACTGGAACTGACTTCAGGCAATAAACAAGAGCAGAGATAACTTTGTCACCTTTGCTATATTTCATACCACTGTGTCAAGCTGAGTCTCACATTAACCAGTCTGCAATAGTAGATACTGAACATCACATTGCCAGCAAAATTACTTACATAAGGTAGAACTTCAGACCTGTGGTTTCTGGCATTTGAAATTTTGTTGGTCTCAGTTTCAGTGTAATTCCCACCACATATCTCACTGGTGTTAGGGTTTACATTTGCATGATGTGCAGAAGACAAGCTGGAACACTGAAGCAATGCATGACTTGGGCTAGTTCTAAGTTTGACCCACCCCTACTAGCTCAAACCTCTAAAATTCACCTTCCAAGTCCCCTAGACCACATGTAGTCACTGAGGGAGCTTTCCTGCTCCTAAATGGGCATAGAAATTGTAGAGATGAAAATACCTTTCAGCACCCATGTACATGTCAAGGCACGGTCTGCCTTCCCCTTTGAACTTTGGAGCTCTTCCCAGAAGCTCCCCTAAAACATCTCCCAGAATGAAGATACCCTAAGAGGGACAGTGAAAACCTTCGACAGTCTGGAGGTCTTTGGAACATGAAACTGTGCCATCCTGGGTTCAGGCTTGATCAGGCCCTTCACTACCCTCAGAGAACTCTCCAAACCCTGCACTGAGAGTGGAAGTAGCTCCAAGTGATGCAGAGGATAAGAGCAAGCTGCGCCCTGTCCAGATGGACACGAGCCATAAATCACACTTTTGCAAAATAATCTCAGGTGATACTCTGTTATTTTTCTGAAATGAAAACTGTGTTTATGTTTCTGATTCTTTTGACACAAGCTAAGATGAAAATCCCAACTCCTTCAGCCTTCCCTGGAGCCTGCTCCTGTCCAGCATCCGCAGGAAATCTGATTCTGGCTACGTCTCCTTGCGAAGCAAGTTTGTTGGTAGGGGCTGAGAGAGCTGAAAACACACTGTTCAGATGCTTCATGTTCTGTGGGGAAGAGACATTATCACATACACTGCGCCCTTATATTATGTGCTTTTCCTCTGCAGTTCACACAAAGGTCCCATTGGCATCCCATTAGTGTTTCAAGCCTGCTAGAGGAAGACAACATTGACTAGAACATAATGACTAGCAATTGAATTGGTTAAGTCTTCCCAGGCATTTTGCAACTTTTGTTTATAGAGTTGTTTAATATCGTGACTCATTCACTTTATTTTTGTTCAGTGAGTAATATTTGGTACTTACACGTGTTTTCTTTTTGTAACATGCGCAGCTTTGTAACATGTCTTTTGAACACAGAATCTCCCTTGTTTCAACTTTGCTCTACTTAGAATTTGCTCTACTCTGCTATTGAAAACTCATCATTAATTAATTATGCCTAATTACTTTCAACACAGGTTTTGTGCATCAGAAGAGTAGTCCTGGCTCTCCCCTTCCCCGATATATTTCCCCTCCTTCCCCCCACCACTGCAAGACTATATTTAGTTGGAGATTTAGGTTGATCTGCAATTCCCACTGCAAATTCCTTTCTATCAGCAGCTACAGCCAGAAGGTCTGAATAAGGGAAAGGTTTGCACTTCAAGAGGCTTCTGTTTCCCTGGATTTTCAGGTTTGCTACTGTTTGCAGAGGGAGGCTGGTACTAGACTCTGCAGACTGAGTGACTGCTAACTCATCCCTGTTCTGGCATTGGCATCAGACTCGGGTGCAAAACATTGTCTGGTTGATGGCCCTTCCAGAAATATAGGCAGCGAAAGCAAGGAAAGCATGTCTGATCCTGAAATATTTCCAGAGCAAAGTGTCAGAGAGGATAATGCTGACAGGACTGGCAATCTCTCCGAGAGGAGAATGAAGTAGAGGAGAGCAGTCTGTAAATCACTGCAGAGGAAAAGCACAGTGCAGGGAGAGCTCTGCACGTAGAGGACTGAAACACACAGCCCTGCTTCAAACGCAGGCAGGGAAAACAGGAAGAAAAATATTATATACTTGTATTAGGTTTTCTCTAAGCTTTCCAATAGTTCTTTTTCCATAATGCTTGCCCTCCTGGCCTTGGTCATGCCCTACTTTGCAAGCTCTCTCTCCCTTGGCTTTAACTTAAAGTAAAAAAAAAGCAGTGAGACGCAGCCTTCGCTTCTCCCAGGACCCTCACTGCAGGGCCCATGTGCTGCCTCTTCCCAAAAAGCAGCCCAGGCTGGGACAAGTGCCTTGCTTGGGGGCTTTGAAGACCAGAGTTCAACCACAAACATCCCGCCACCTGTAAAATGCATGCCTATTATTCATCTACCTCCTAGCCATGTTGAGAGGATAAATAGTTTAAATCCCATGAGATGTTCAAATAATATGGTCATGGGAAGCATGCAGTACTGGAGATTAGTTGGGTTTGCTACCTTATTCCCCTCCAGACTCTACCATTTTGCTAACTATTTTACTACAATTCGCATTCATGTTTTTACCCACAGTTGAACTGTCAAAAAATAGCCAGTCTGGATAGTTTCAGTTTCAGCTGCATTTTAACACTTTAACATTTGTTAAAATGAAGCCAAACACTTGCCTACCTAGTTTGGATGATGTCAGTGTATGTGTAAAATGAATGCGATAAAGAGTGTAGTATGGAATATATCCAATAGCTGATTTTTTGTCAACCAAGAGAAACAAGATGACTGTACAACAAAGTTATCCCTAGAAGAAGAATCAAGGCTGAGGCGTAGTGAAAAGATTAGCTGCACTTGTTCGCCTGCAAAACCTTGCTTTGTGGTATTATGTTCCTGTCAGTAATTGTAATAATGACTCTAAGTCTGAACAAAAGCCAGATCATGTTGATGGAGTCCTACATGGAATTCAGTAGGCTCAGGAGCACGCTCTACATTTATAATGTATTTTGCCCGTGCTTAACGTTTGTAGGCTTGAGGCCAAACCTCTTAGGTGTTTATCACAAGAAGCCAAAGCATATCCACATTGATGACCCAAAAGGCTCATTTTCCATAGGCCCAAACATGAAGGGCCCTTTGAAATGATGGCTCCAAGTGTCAGACCTATCTTTTATTTTCATAGCATGTGCCGACTAAACAGGGCTGCCACTGGCTTCCATCTCTCTCCATATTTTTCTGCTTTCTGTCTCAGCCTGTTTTCCTATCTTGGGTCACCTGAAATCGTATAATCTATAGTTTATACCTCAACAATGTGGAGTGGTGTTGCCACAGAGATACATGTACACAGAACATGCTTTTGCTGCCACATTCATTATACTAAACAAACAGTTTTGATAGATATCTTCTCATAATTATATACTTCCAAATTTCAAACAATATTTTATCAAATGTCTTGTAATTGCAACAATTATAGCTAACTGCCTTTGCTCTTACTCTTGCCCTAAACTTCCTGCGTTAGCAGAATATATTTATAGCAGCTACGTAATAAGTGCACTGCACTGACTGAAATGTTGGACGTGTGTCAGTTATTGCTTATACTTTACCATTTCTTCCTTCTTTTTATAAATTAGAGACTCTAGAAAGTGTTGGGCATTCAGCTTGATGTAGTAACAAAGACTTCCTAACATTCATTTCTCTTTTTATTATTTCTATATCTGCTGTTCAGGTTAGAAGACCTGGTAGCAGTGATAGGTTCATTCCAAAATGATGGAGCCAAACACTTTCATACTATGGAGAAATTTGGTCCAGATTCAAACTTCACAGCTTGGACTTATCTCCATAATGAACTGAACCAACACCCAAGATACGAACAGCCTTGAGCTCAGATCCCAGATAAGGATGTTGTGTGCAAATTCTTCCCTTAAAGCTCAGACTCATGATCTTTTCAGAAAGGGGCTTTCCTAATTTTAGATGTTACTGCCTATCTCCTCTTTGCAAGTGCCTGTGGGTGGGAGGTTACCACGTCCTCAGCTGAGCCAAGCGAACAGACTTGGTGAGCTAATCAGCTTCAGCGCAAAGTCAGCGAAGTCACTTTGAGCTGCTGCAGAAGGTGAATTGAGCCAAGCTGGTGGCTTTGCCCAGACGTGATTTCCATTTGCACAATCAGACCCTGCTGTGGAAACGGTAACCCTATATGCAGGGGCAGCGGATAACGGCTTGTTTCTTTAACTGCTTCGGCAAGGACACCTCTGCCTCCATCTCTCTGTGGTATTCAAAACTATGCCATCGACTTACACCAAAGCAGAATTTTGTCCTGTCTGTAACTGGCAAGGGATCGATTGACAAAGCCCAGTCTATTTGTATCCCTAAGTATATGTGCATGATGCCTTTGTGGATACTTTTTACATGAGTCAGCTTCTGCGAAAGGAAAAACACTGGTTACACCAAGAAAATACAAAGGTTTATTTTCAATACCCTAAAATGTCTCTCCATGTAATTATTTTTGAAGAGCTCAGACTTATGAAAAAAGGGCCTAATAAAGAACTGCCATAGCTGACGTGTCCCTGGGACCACTCTTTGTTTACAATAAAGTGAGTAGGATCAGGATTTGACCTGATGGCATGACGGCTAGCATTGCTGTAAATTCCAGTTGCAATTCCTCTTTCACATGTAACTTTGCTTTTCCCAAAGAAGCCTGTCTGGTGTTTTATTTTTTTGTTTGGGCAGACTGGCGTGTTGTCTCTGGCTTTGCGAGGAATGCCGAGGTAGAACAGACAGAACACCAGCTCTAGGGGAAAAAGAAAAGGCCATTGCTTTGGTGTAAGCCTCCTGCCTTTCGTCAGCTAACGTCCCACCTCTGGTACAGGGGCATTTTTCCCCACCCACTTTGGCCTTGATGGAAACTAAAGGAAAACAGTATAGACTGGTATATACCTGGTCTGTAGATCATCGTGTCCTTCCCCTACTTAGTAAATGTTTCTTTAATTGGCTTAGTTAGCCCCCCTCACCTTTCAGCACTTCAGGAATGACTCTTTGAAGAGAGCCATGTACAGAGATTTAGTTGACAGTTAGTGACACTAGGCTCTGCAGTCTCCAAAATATGACTGATGTCACTTGTTATGTTCCCTTGGGTCTCTGGGGACAAAGTCACTCTTACCGTGAAGCATGCATTGACAATCTCAAGATAACACTTCTTTGACAGAGTCAGGGGCCCTGTTCCAGGGTCTAATGTAATCTCTAGAAAGTTTCCAATCTGGGCAGTGTTTGTTATTTATATTTCATATCTGGGGTTTGTGTTTTCCTTGCGGTGATTTTAGTACAAAAGCTGCTAATAAGAACAAAAATTCATTCCTTCTGCTGGGCGGGTGTGCTGGCAGGTTTACGCTCAGATGGAAGAAGCCTTGTTCAAGGTGAACAAAATCACACAAACCTAGGAAAATAATCATGAGCTGTATTCTTATTCTGCACACAAAGCCACCAGCACTGAGACAACTGGGGCTGAGCTGTGAATGAAACTGAATTTTACTCTAACTAAATTAATCTGTTAAGCCTACCTTATCGTGTAGATAGCCTTCACAGCGCCAGAAGAGGAGTTTTGTAAGCAGAGTGAGATACCCGTTGGTTGATTCCTTAGCCCCGCGGAGACGACTGTGTTTATTAATGCTTTATTTTGCCTTTATCCGTTATTTTATTCTCTTTGCTAAGGTAGAAATGAACGGAGACGGGGGCGAGCCAGCTGCCGGTACCCCGCTCACAGGGAGGAGGGCTTTGATGCCAACCTCCTCGCGTCGGAAGACCTGGCGAGTGGCTCCTGCCTGGGACTCGCCCTTTCCATTTTTGGCGGGCGGGGGTGGGGGTGGGGGTGTACCCACAAGAGCCGGGGCGCGGGGGGCGCGGCGGGGCGCCCACGCGTGGCGGGGGGCCCGCGGGGCGAGCTGCGGCGGTGGCGACCGGCACAGGAGGGCGCTCGCCGCAGGGCTCAGCCCTCGCTCCGGCCCGGCACCGCTCCCACCCGCCGCCGCGCGTTTTTTCTCTAACTCGAGTATTATTTTTAAAGAGGAGTGAAATAATAGTTTGTCTCTTGCGGACCAAAGGCTAAAGCAACTGATAAAATTCAGCTGCTATCGGGGATAAATGCGGCTGAAACTGCCAAAACAAGCCTGACCTCCCTTCCTGCGTGTGCGCACCGAAGGGGTTCACCCGCAGCCCGGCGCTCGGCGAAGCCGGGCTGGCACGGGGGGGACAGGACGGGTTGTGCCGTGAGGCAAAGGTACTTCAACAACTACCCCATCTTTACTGCTTTAGTGCACCCTTTTAAATACTCCTTTAATCATTGAGGTTAATAATTTATTCGTGGCAGCGTGAACTTGAAGAGGGAACGCTAGGGCAATTTTTCATTTCTTTTTCCTCTGTTCTACCTTTCAAGAAACTGCGGGTTTGTAACAGCCCTCCCCTGTCCCTCCCTCCCCTCGGCAGTATCGCAGCCTGAGTGCTGCCCTGTGGAAGTAAGGTCTTGGGCTCTGGTTCAGAAGGATCGATTAGTACCCTATAACTACCGCCCTCTCACCAAAACACCAGAGGGCAGTTCGAGGTCGCTCAGAGTCCACCGGGCTGAACCCTGAAATCCCCTCGCTCTGTATGGACTTTTTCAGACAAAGAAACTAATGGAGCAGCCTGGGGTTGAGGCAGGGGGTCTCATGGAAAAGCAAGACATTGAACACAGTCTCTCCCTGGCTGTACCAGAAGACACAGTTAGGTTAAAATTGGTTCTGTGTTGTAAGTTTTGAAATTACCCTATTTTCTGTCCCTTGTACAGAAGCCCGAGGTCTGCCTAAGTCGGGTTCTCCAGGTAATCTGAAGTAGCACTGACAGCTGTGGGCAAAGGCAATGCTGAAAATGGTTCTTGTGCTTGCTGCCCAAGGTGTTCAAGTGGGCTACTGCAAGGCAGGGTATTTGGGCCATTGCTGTGAAGGGCCCGTAACATCTTATCAAGCATCCCTCCAGGTGAGTATCAGGCATACCTGGGCATGGTAATAAAGGCTTCCTATGTGAATGTGGACTGTTCACACACACCTCCTCCTCACTCAGCCCCCAGGAGACTCTGAGAAAGGTGGAGGCAGCTTGTTCCTGCCACCTTTCTTTCCCTGGGTACTCCTCAGATCCAGGCAGCAACTTGGGCTGCAAGGCAAGGAGATGCCCGTGCCTTACCATGCACGCAGGGTAAGGTCAATGTTTCCACAGTATGTTGGGTCTACAGCACGTGGGCGGGCTATTGTACTGTTCATGGGATGAAGGTCTGGGCAGGTAACCATGAAGGATCTCCGCCCTCTCCTGCCACTGGATATGGAAAAGTTGATCGCCACTCATTTAAAGTGTCACATCAGGTGTGAAAAGTAAGGTGTGTGCATTGGATTACATGAAAACAAAGGGAATCGGTGCAGATTCATGGGCAGTATGGTGTCTCTTCTGTTTACCCTTGAGTCATGAATCAGTGTCCAGTGGCCCTGTGTAATAAAAGGGGGCAGACACACATGCAATGAAGAGTTTTCAGAACAGACTTGAGTGTGGACCTAAACAAAGAGTGAAATGAAGCAAGAAGCAGGATGTGAGTGTGTGATTGGGTTTACTTGTTCAGAGATGGCCACGTCCCCCATCCTGAATTACTGAGGACAGAAATTTTCCTGCAGACTAAGCCTGGTCAGCTGCTTGCATAGGACATCCCTGTTTTCCACCCTGTGAACAAGAACTGGAGGGGGGAGGATAGCTAGTGTGAATGGATGCACTGACTGAGAATACGGAAATCACCAGAAATTTTGTGGAGTTTTTTGTAGGATGGCTTTTGCATGAAGATGCCTTTGTGTCACCTGAAATGGAGCAAGACAAGGGGCATAAGGGTCATCAAGGCATCTAAGGGATCCAGACATCTGCAGGGTTTGGCAGCAGCTGGGACACAACAGAGGTTCTGTTGGGGCACCAAGGTGCTGCCCATAGGTACCACAGAGGCAGGTAGGTGTCTCAATAACTTTGCAGCTATAGGCCTTAACTTCCCAAATGACTCCATTAATGAATTCTGTTACAGAAACAGCTTATATCCACTTATGACAAGCCTGTGTGCCTAGTATGACTTGCATTTGTTATTGTCCTGGCTGTCCGTTCCCTGTCAGTCCTAAAGCAGTAGGTTTGCATCTCCTTTCCTTCCAAAGCACCCATGCTTTGGCATCTGGAGCTGATATTGCGCATGTGTATAACTGGCCATGGGTAGGTGAAAGTCCCTCTATTCTCTGTGTATGTTAGACCTCTGCATGCATCAGATGGGCAGAATATCCAGGAAAATAAAATTTAATAGTAGTTTGGAGAAAGAGGATTTCCCACTGCGAAACTAGACTTTTTTTCACTAGGAATTTAGGGTTGCCTCTCCCAGAGATGAATGCATAAACTGTGAACATTCTTTCACTTGCCTATCGCCACATCAAAAAGGCAGCAGGAGTGAATTCCCACTCTAGTTCAAGTTAAATTAAAGTACATTCCAGTAAGGTGTCTCTGTGTATTTTTTATTTTTAAGTTGCAGTGTTCCCACTGTTACTGGAAAGACACTTCACTTGTAAATAAACAGATTCCCAGCCTTGCTCCATTGCTTTCTATGGACACAACTGCCAAGGGTTGCATTTCTGTCAGAAACACTCCTCTTACTACACTCTGTAGTTGTTTCCTAAGAAATCTATTACTCATAGCATGTTGATCTTAGAAGGATTCTTCACATTTTCTGGTAAACACAGCAAATCATTCTTGTATGATCCTGAAATTAATGTCTGTAAGTTGTCTGGGAAATAAACCAAGCTGTCATTTTTAGGTGCTGTCACAATGACAATCCATAATCACAGAATCACAGAATGGTAGGGATTGGAAGAGGCCTCTGGAGATCATCTTGTCCAAACCCCTGCTTGGGCAGGTACACCTACAGCAGGGGACACAGGGACACATCCAGGTGGGTTTTGAATATTTCCAGAGAAGGAGACTCCACAGCCTCTCTGGGAAGCCTGTTCCACTGCTCTGTCACCCTCACAGTAAAGACGTTTTTCTTCATATTCAGGTGGAACTCCCTGTGTTCCAACTTGTGCCCATTGCCCCTTGTCCTGTCATTGGGCACCTCTGAAGAGTCTGGACCAGAGAGTTGTGGTGAATGGAGGGAGCTAAATCCAGTTGGTGGCTTGTCAGGAGTGGTATTCACCAGGGCTCAGTTCTGGGGCCAGTCTTGTTTAATATTTTTATCAACAATCTGGATGAGGAGATTGAGTGCACCCTCAGTAAGTTCACAGATAACACCAAATTGGGCAGGAGTGTCAATCTGCTCGAGGGTAGGAAGGCTCTGCAGAGGGATCTGGACGGGCTGGATCAATGGGCTGAAGTCAATTATATGAGGTTCAACGAGGCCAAGAGCCAGGTCCGGCACTTGGGTCACAACAACCCCAAGCAGCGCTACAGGCTTGGGGAAAAGTGGCTGGAGAGCTGTTTAGCAGAAAAGGACCTGGGGGTGTTGGTTTACACCTGGCTGAACATGAGCCAGCAGTGTGCCCAGGTGGGCAAGAAGGCCAACAGCATCCTGGCTTGTATCAGGAATAGTGTGGCCAGCAGGAGCAGGGAGGTGATTGTGCCCCTGTACTCAGCACTGGTGAGGCCACACCTCGACTACTGTGTTCAATTTTGGATGCCTCACTACAAGAGGTAGTTGCTGGAGTAGTTGCTTAAGTTGCTGGAGCGTGTCCAGAGAAGGGCAACAATGCTGGTGAAGGGTCTGGAGAGCAAGTCTTATGAGGAGCGGCTGAGGGAACTGGGGTTGTTTAGTCTGGAGAAGAGGAGGCTGAGGGGAGATCTTGTCACTCTGTATAACTACCTGAAAGGAGGTTGTAGTGAGGTGGGTGCTGGTCTCTTCTCCCGAGTAACTAGAGATATACTAGAGGAAATGGCCTCGAGCTGCATCAGGTGAGGTTTAGATTGGATATTAGGAAAAATTTCTTTACTGAAAGAGTGGTCAGGCATCAGAACAGGCTGCCCAGGGAAGTGCTGGAATCACCATCCCTGGAGGTGTTCGAAAAATGTGTAGACGTGGGACTTCAGGGCATGGTTTAGAGGGCAAGGTGGTGTTGGATTTGTGGTTGGACTTGATGATCTTAGAGGTGTTTTCCAACCTGAATGATTCTATGATTCTATGATCCTCTTGACACCCACCCTTCAGATACTTATAAGTATTGCTAAGATCCCCCCTCAGTCTTATCTTCTGCAGGCTAAACAAACACAGGTGTCTAAGCCATGCCTCATAAGAGAGATACTCCTGTCCCCTGATCATCTTCATAGCTTTCCGATGGACCCTCTCCAGTACTTCCCTGGCTTTCTTGAACTGGGGAGCCCACAACTGGATGCAGTACTCTAGATGTGGCCTCAAAGGGCAGAGTAGAGGGGGAGAATAGCCTCCTTCAACCTGCTGGCCACGCTCCTTTTAAGGCACCCCAGGATACCATTGGCCTTCTTGGCCACAAGGGCACATTGCTGGCTCAGGGTCAACTTGCTGTCCACCAACACTCCCAGGTCCTTCTCAGCAGAGTCCCTTTCCAGCAGGTCAACCCCCAACCTCTATTGGTGCATGGGGTTGTTCCTCCCCAGGTGAGGACCTTACACTTGCTTTTGTTAAATAACATTAGGATCTCCTCCGCCCAGGTCTCCAGGCTGTCCAGGTCTTGCTGAATGGCAGCACAGCCTTCTGGTGTATCAGCCACTCCTCCCAGTTTTGTATCATCAGCAAACTTGCTGAGAGTACATCCTGTTTCTTCGTCCAGGTCATTGATGAATACGTTGAAGAGGACTGGACCCAGCACAGACCCCTGGGGAACACCACTAGTTACAAGGCTCCAACCAGACTCTGTGCCACTGATCATGACCCTCTGAGCTCTGCCATTCAGCCAGTTATCTACTCACCTCACTGTCCTCTCATCTAACCCACACTTCCTAAGCTTACCTATGAGGTTGTTATGGGAAGCAGTGTCAGAAGCCTTGCTCAAGTTGAGGTAAACAACATCCACTGCTCTCCCTTCACCTACCCAGGCAGTCATGCCCTCATAGAAGGCTATCAGGTTGGTCAAGCACAATTTCCCTATGGTGAATCCATGTTGGCTGCTTCTGATAACCTTCTTTTCCTCTACATGCCTGGAGATGACCTCCAGAATGAACTGTTCCATCACAGTTCCGGGGATGGAGATGAGGCTGACTGGCCTATAGTTTCCTGGGTCCTCCTTCTTGCCCTTTTTGAAGACTGGAGTGACACTGGCTACCCTCCAGTCCCTGGATACCTCTCCTGTCCTCCGTGATCTTTCAAACATGACGGAGAGTGGCTTGGCAAGAACATCTGCCAGCTTCCTCAGCACTCGTGTGTGCACCCCATCAGGGCCCATGGATCTGTGATGATCCAGTTTGCCTAAATGATCTCTAACCCAATACTCCTCAACCAAAGGAAGCCTTCCTTTCTCCAGATTTTCTCTCTCACCTCTGGGGGCTGGGATGCCCGAGGGCCAGCCTTTGCAGGTAAAGACTGAAGCAAAGAAGGCATTCAGTAACTCTGCCTCCTCTGCATCCTGCATCACCAGGGCACCCACCTCGTTCAGCAGCGGGCCCACAGTTTCCCCAGTCTTTCTTTTACTACCGTTGTATCTGAAGAAGCCCTTCTTGTGATCCTTGACATCCCTTGCCATATTTAGTTCCAAGTGGGCCTTCGCCTTCCTTGTCGTACCTCTGCATACCCTGACAATGTTCCTATATTCCTCCCAACTGGCCAGTCCCTTTTTCCACATACCGTAAACATCATGTCAAAGCACTGTCAATCTCTCATCATGTAAAAAGGGAAACTGCAATGGTATTGATGTAATGCTGTTTGCTGAACAGACAACCACCTACCTTGATAGTTCCTGAAGAGATGCTTGAAAAATGCCTTTTAACATTGGTTTTTAACAGTGTAGGATGTGCTGGGAGGATTTATACCTAAGGCTGAACCAACAGAGTGATGTGTTGTCTTCAGTGCCACATCTAGAACAAGACATCAGGCTGCATTGGTTAATCTGGAAGCCATATATTTGTTCAGGATATTAAGGTTTAGTGAGGTCATGATTAGTCACCATCACTCAAGCTGAAGGGAAGTAAAGGGGTTGCTGAAGGGCCAGATGTCAGGAACAAGAGACCTGTTGGTTGCTGCTGATAGGCTTTCTGTGTGCAAAGTCTACCATATGCTGAGACGGATGGTCAGGCTGGGAAGGGAGGAGAAGCAGGACTTACTTCATACCTGGAGGTTCAGCTGCAGCTCCAGCAGTCAGCACATCTGGGCTTAACAGTGACTCTGAAGTGGACCCTATCATGTTGACCTAGTCTGAGATACTTAGGATCTGGTCCTACTGCAGGGATGACATCGGGAATGGCATTACCCCTTATTCTAAAAAGATTTTCTCCTTTCATGGTGGTTACCTCATGCATTTATGTATAAATGTCTCCCCTCTCAGACTTTCTCCTGCTGGGCTAAGTAATCTCTTTAAGTCTTCCCTCAGAAGTGTTCTTTGATTGTCCTCCTTGCCTTTCTTTGCCTTCCTTATTTTGAATTTATCTTTTTGGACCAGGAGAAACAAAACATGTAGAAAGCATTTTTCACTGAAGCCCTAAAAATGCCTTGTTCAATAGCATTAATACTTTGCTATCTTGAAATATGTCCCCAGCTGCAGTCTAGAGGGTCAGTTGATATTTTCACATCTCCACCATGATCTCAGAAAATCTACCAGTATGGACACTACAGCTGCTCACACACTCTTTGTCTTTATGCATAGACTTTATGCAGATCCAAGACTTTTCAGAAATTCAGTTTAATCCTGGATGCAGCTTGGAATGGTTCAAAAGTTAGTAGAGGATAGGTGAATTTGGATCATTTCCCACCTTGAATTGAAAATAGAGTCGTGATACCTGGCAAGGATTCTGTTACAAATTCTAGAGTCCTCTGAAAAGACATATTTGCCAGTAACTCTGCAGGTAGCACTTCTTCCCCTCATGGAAGTACCTAGGCAGGCTACCAGATCCTTCAAACAGCAAATTTTAACATCCAGGATCAAAGCATTGGTGCATCACCCTGGAAAAGCTGGTGAGGTGGATTCCATGTCAGGATGCACCCATTCACTGTGAGGTCTTTAGGGACAAATGGTGGAGATACCATGTACAGAGTGAAAATTACTCATGGCTTCAGCACCCACCAGTGCTGAAAGGTGAGGAGAGATGTGAAAGACCATCTTAAACTTATTTAGCTTCTGTTAAGCAAAGCCTGGTTGGAAGTGTTGACTACTTAGTGGAAAATTGCTTATGCAAGTTGTTAGCAGCTGAAAGCATACTGAGGGTTTATAATCTGATATCCAGAAGACTCTGTGGGACAAGAAACATCATGCTACTGAACTTTTGAATATGTAAAGAAGGATCTGTCATAGACTGGAGAACCAGAGATGATGCAGTGAGACTGGTGGAAGATAGAAACAGGTCATTTCTGATCTCTGCAAGAGTAAGTCCCGGGAGCTGATTTCTGGGGCTTATGCATACTTTGTTTTCTCACACCCATTCATTTTTAACCCATCATTTTCAGTCTTGAAAACTCTGAAATAAAATTGCTTCATAAGACATCATGAAAACAGTCCATTAGATGCTGCACTTGAAAGGCAGCACTTAAAAACATTTTGGAGAAAATCATCAGTTCAGGGAGCATCTGGTGCTGGAGATGCAGACGTCCTGCTTCCCTTTCTGTCCTCTCAGAGGAGGAGAGGAGGAGCATGAGAGCATTGGAGGAAGGAAGAGAGCAGAGCAGAAGACCAGGAAGGCTCCAGTAAATTTCTGAAACTCCCATCTTACTGCAGAAAACTCACTGTTCTGAAAACATCATCTCACCTGTCTTCTTTGTTTTCCACGTTGTGTAATTACATATGAAGTTGCAGCCATGGGTCCAGACAGCCAGTGTATGGCAAGTGGAAAAGGTGGTGAGTACTCCTGGGTACTGTCCCCTGCAGCAAGCAAATCCTTTCAGGTGGTTAACTCCATCCTGAATGGAGGACTGACCTGGATTTGCCCCACAGTCACTTTCTAAATATACAGTGTTGACAAGATTTTATTTTCAGTGTCTTATCTATGAGTAATTCATTTTCTGTCTTGGAAAAAGCATTTTATTAATAGGCAACAATAGTGTGGGAGTGAATCATAGGGCACTAGACTAGAGCCAAGTTTGGTCTATCAGCAGTCTAGTCTCTGCTCTTACTTTCTGCTTTACCCCAACATAGTCATGTAGGCAGGGGTATCACCGAAAGTGCAATGCTGACAGCTAGCTAAGGGACACCGAAAGGTGTCAGCTGTAGAAGTGGTGAGGGTAGACTTCAGCAGGAGCCAGAGCTTGTGATACCTGCTTGCTTTTCATTCTTGTTGCTGTCTGTAGCCTGGGTCCACTCCATGTCACTGCATTTTGCTGGGCTTAGTAGTAGTTGAGGTCAGGCCATGGGCTGGAGGACTAGGCTGTAAAGCCTGGTGGAGCTAGGATGTTTGAGAAAGGGATAAGTCCAGACCTAACACATCAAGCAGACTTGGGCTCTCTCCTTTGCAGTCTTCAGAAGTTGGTGGTTTCTTAGCATAATCTTGAAGACTCAAATGCTAAGGGTGGTTGAATCCGATGTTGAGAATGAGCTTAGAAATACACCAAGCTAGCAAGATGGACATGTTCTGGCAGTTTATTTTGTCAGCAACCAAAATTATAGCTGGTGTGAATCCATAAAACTCTGTATCCTCCAGATAGGGAGGAGTTTCAAAATGATACAAGGATATTTAGTTCTCCTAATGTGTTTTTAATCATTAGATATTAAGCCTTGGCAAATGGAAGGCTGTTTACCTGACAAACTACCAGGTCTGTGACATCAGCAGGACCAAAGATATTGAATGAACTGGACTATCAAAACACATTTATGGACTTGTGAATAACATGCTATATATTACTTGGCAGACTGAGAAGTAGAGTAGAAAACCATGGGGGAGTGTCTGCTCTTGAGGAAAAGAAACCAATGAGCAGAAGCCAGCAGAGACCTCCATATGTGAGACAGGATAAATTCAGTCTCGAGAGCAAGAATCGAAGCCAACTGGGAATTCAAATAAGAGTTTAGGACTCAGTGGGGAATACTTCCATTAGGAGCTATGCATAAAAAATTTTAGATCCAGAAAACTTTAGAATGCCCCAGCAAAGCAAGGGAGAGTCATCACATTTCAGATTCAAGATGGGAGCTTGAATCATGATGTGGTTTTAAGCTTGAAGGGGAAGCAGCTGAACCAAGGAGGAATTTCAAATTTCCTGTTAACCGAATGGTTAACTGAATGCTAAGCTCCAGGAGTCCTGAGAATTTTTTTGAATCTCTGATTTCTTTGGTTTGGGGTTTGTTTGTTTTTTCTAGGTCCTGGAAGCATAACTTCGGTTCATTCTAAGGCTCCAAAACCAAAAAACTAAATGAAAAGCTCATTATATTCTTCAAGTAAGCGGCATGACTACACATGGGACAGAGCTGGGAGCATATGCCTCATGATATTTTTTTGTCATTTAGAGCTGGCAGTTCTGATGTCGAGACAGGAGTTGCAGGTGAAAGAAAATTATCAAAGCTTTTCAAATGCATGCTAAAAAAAGACTGGGTGCATTTGAGTCATCAGGGAACTAAACTTTTAGGTCAGAATAAAGAAGAGCTTGAGCCATCTGGGAATTACAGATTTGGGGTCAGAGCTGCATGAACCCTGGTGTGTTGTTGGGAATTTCTAGCTCAGCAAACTGGCTGGAGCCTGGAGGGAGTACTGGGGCCAGCAGCAGAGAGGGCGTGAGGAGAGCGTGAGTCATCCGGGACTGCAGACAGGAGAGGGCAGCTGCCAAGTGAGTGGGTGCCCTTGGGGAGGTTTGCATTTTGCAGGTCTCCCACAGCTGAAGTCAGCGGTGCTTGGTACAAGCAAGAGCACTTTCCTGTGCCTGAACGTTAATATTTCCCAGACACACAATAGGAACTGCACAGAAAAGCTCCCCACCTTGCCATCTATTAGGGCCTCATCCTGCAAACATTTATGTGAAAGACACTATTTACTGAGGCCACTAGGATTAATAACGCTATTCCCTTGTCCACAGGAGGTCAGGTCTCCCAGCGAACCACATTCATTCCTGGTGGACTCCACTGGCTTCATGGCTGTTTAAATCAGAGGTAAACATTCCCCCTTTCTACTGTGCTCAGAGATGCTTGTGATCATCCGGAACAACTGCATCCATTAAAGATGGCATAAGAAGCCTCAGCTTTGAATATTTTTCCCTTGTTTTCTATTTTAATACTTTATTATCTTTGCCTGGCCATCAACGTGATAACAGTATACCAGTTTATTCAGTAATTATCTTTTCATCTTCCCGAAGAGTACTTATAATTTATGACTAGCAAGAAAACCTTTGCCTCCAATGGCAGAAGGAGAATGTCTGTTTGTTTAATTACCATGTATAGTTAGCTGCATGGTGATTGGGATAAAATAATTCACTTTCTATTCCCAGAAGAGTCTTCCTAAGTGCCTTGGGAGGCGAGGGGGAGGCTGGCAGATGAGTGTAATCTCAAGAAGCACGCTGTAGTGGAATCCAGCACTAGGAGCCAGATGGCAAGTTTGCACTGAATAGCACATTTTTTTTAATAGCTGTGAAAGTTCTCTGTCTGCACATGGCTTTGCTGAATGACAGCAGAGAGCACTTTTAATTTATCTGGTGTTACACTTAGGTTATTCCTTCAGAAGGTTTCCCTTGTTTTTCACATAAGATCAGGGCCCAGTTTCAGTACCGAAGCCAATGTTTAAATATCTGTGAGAGTTCAGAAAGCAAAGAGGGCAAAGGTGTGGGAGGAGAAATACTAAAAAAATGAAAAGAGAAAAATGAATTTAGGAGAGTGCTAACAGCAAGCAGCACCCTGGCCTTGCTCTGTATAAACCTCTGAAAAGTGGCTCTGTTGTGTAGCTCTCATGCAACATCCATTGAGTGTGCTGGGATCTGCACACACATTTCCAGGGATGGAGATAAGAACCTCAGGTAGTTGATTATTTCCCATCTCACTTTAAAAGATAGATGCAGTCACAAATGCTGTGTAAAGACTGCTGCTATAGCAGTATATGCACATGAGCTTTATGTTAGCTTGGTTCTGAGAGCTGTGTTATAGTATTAGCTTCCACTTGAGATCTAAGATATATTGTCTATCCATGGAATGATGATTATATCCCAGATTTTGAGTTTTCTGACTCCATTCAGACATACAAAGTCTCAAAAAATCCATGAATGAACACAGTCTGTTCAACTCCAGTTCATTCACAAATGCCTCTTTGAGCATGTAGAATCACTGGAGGCAATAAAGGGAAGATGAGACAAACCCAGCCCGTCTTCAGGCACCCACCTAACTGGTAATGCTCTTCTGGACAGAGGTGATGACAGGATTTGCAAAGACTGTGGAGAAAACATACAATTTGAGAAGCATAGGGCAGTCCTGTGAGCTTTCACAATATCCTATAAAGCAGTGACAAAGGACTAGACCGAAACCTTCTAAGATTCAACAGGTACATTAAATGTCCCCTGGAGTGGACATACATTGATGTGCTTGGAGACCTGGTAACAGAGGTGTGACTCTAAATCACATCACTTACCATGTGCCAAGGACATTTGTCAGCATGAACAACTAAGTCTGGGAGAATTCAGAAACTTCTGAAATACAGTTTTGGAATTACAGCTGCTAAAACAAAATCCATGTGTCGCCTACTGTCTGACTCTGCAGCTTTTTATTCTGTCATTGAATACTGACTGTGCTGCTCTTACAGAAGAGGACACAAAAGACAAATACCATTCATACATACATACATATTTAAAACTTTTCCACCTTATAAATATAAGGGCTGCTTAAAAACTGCAAGCGAAGCTTTGCTTTATTGGTATGATTTGCACTATACCTAGCACAATGGGCACCAAATCAAACCCATTATAAGTACCAAACAATAAGAAAGAGCATCTTCAGCCATAGCATTGCTGCTAAGATGGCACTATAATATCTGTCTCATCTTAGATAGGGTTGCATGCATCTATTTAAACAGTGGAATTCATCCTTTGAAGAAGGCTACCTTCAAAACAGGACTTGTCGTATCTTATCTGAGCCACAGACGTAGCTTTGGCTTTCTGCATGGGGGTCAATCCTACAGAGTCATCGCTGGAATGGGCCGCAATGTTTTGTATTGTTTTTGCAGAAGAGTGCCTCGGGAGAATGGGTAGTAAAATATTTGTTCCTTCCAACATTTCAGGGTATTTTTTAATGACACACATCACTTATGTTTTCTCTTTTCACTTTTTTCAATTTCTGTATTTTGTGCATGTTTGCTTCTCATCTTTTGCACATTTCCCATGGGAACGTGGAGGAAAGAGTTAAATAAAAGGCAGAATTTACTTTCTGTGATGTTTCCAGCAGTCCTTTTCCTTATTCTGAGTCAACATTTTCTTTTCCAGGATGATATTTAATTATTCTAAGATGGGAGTCATTTTCCTTAAAAAAAAAGGAAAAACAAACCAAAAAAACTTTAACAGAAGAGATAACTGGATCAGCTCAGTGCAGTTACACACAGTAATAGCCAGACTGATGATGGTGTAAATTCATCTTTTTCCTCTTCTAACTGTTTGAAGACTGCATATTCAAGTCATACTTCATTGACAATCAATAAACAAGTTTTTTACTGCTGTCAGCACTACAGAGCCAATGCAAGACTGAAAGAGGGAGTTGATAGCTATACTGGCTCAGCCACTCTTCAGGCAACACTCAATTCATTTCTGAGGCCAGAATTGTTCTATTACACTGAGAGATGAAATAAGGAACCCCACTAACCTGCTTTCACAGATTTTCATCATGTTTTCAGGTTCCTTGTCAGCCATTCCCGCTTCTGATGTACAAATAGTCACAAGCTGAGCTCAGTAACTTCTCTCATCTGACACACAACATTCCTGTTAGATGTCCAGCCTTGATCTGACGACATCAAGCTTTGGAGTATTCACCATTTCCCAGAGTAAAACGTTCCAGTGACTAATCACCTGTGCTCTTGATAGTTTGTTTCACTAACTCAGGATGATTTTAAAGCACATTTTGTTTTCTGATTCCCCAGCCTAGCACAAAACCAAGCCAAATCGTATGAAATAGCCCAGCTGTATCTAAAGATGCATTTCTGAGGATCCTGACTTGAAAGGATCTTCTCTTGCATGTTTGAAATTTTGCATTTGAGGTAGAATTTATCATTTAGATATTGTCAGCTGCTTAGCTAGCTGATTACACCTACAGCTCAGGTCTAATTGTTTCTATTCTTGCTCAGAGGCACAAAAAAATTGCATCAGGATAAGTACTCTAGGAAATGTTTAAATGATCCTAATGCATATGGTCAGAACTGCCCCACTTGAAGGCAGAGATAATCTAGCTGTCATGGACTAATGAACTGTAACCTGGAATTCTGGTTGATCCTGTCACCCTTGGCCAAAATAATCCAAGGAGGGACGTGACGCATGTTGAAACCTTGTTTTGAGAACTGGACTTTCGGATATCTTCCAGGACTGCTCTCAAGGTTGTATTGTACTCGCAATAAAATTGTTTGGGAGAGTTTAGAAAAACTTCATGATGGAGGGCTGTTGCCTGGCAAACAAAAAACCCACCCTAACTGCAGAGGCCTTTCATACCCTTTGCAAGGAATCCGCTTAGACCTGGACTTCACTGCTACAATGTGAGATACCCATGATGTTTTACAGCTTACAGCCCTTCTACAGGGCTACTTTTTTTGCTTAAACTTAAGCATACGCTTTTGTTTCATTTCCTTTGCCATTGCGTTTGCAATCAAATGCGGCAGATTTTAGTGTCTGTTTGCCTGAAGGGATTGATTGTTTGTTTATTTGTTTTTAAAAAAGCGTTTCCCATTTATTTTAGTATTTCTTCCCCTGGGAAGCAACATTTGGAACCATCTGGGAGATAATATTTTAACAAGCATCAAGCTGCCATTTCTGAGAGCACAGAGAGAAGCTGGTGCAGGAGGGGGAAAAAGTGGCTGCGATGCACCGTCCTTGAGTACAGTTTGTAACAACACCTATCCTGTCCTGTTGGTCCTCCCCTGAAAGATTAATTCTCACGTTTCTCTAAACGAAAACCCAGGGAACGATGAGTTCAAATCAAACAAACAGTCATTAAAAGCACTAGAAGTCACTGAAAATGAGTGAGAACTCAGTTAAAGTCTACATTCCCACCTGTCAGTTCTGGCACATCACACAGGGAAGCAGCAATGTGCCGTGCTTCCATCAGACATCACTTTTTGCCAGCTTGCCTTATGTGTGAGGGAGTTTGTGACTTAAGAGCTATGCCGTAAAGCGGTAAGATGAGCTTTCAGTTTGGTAGGAAACAGCCCCAGAGCCAATTCTGGGGTGTTTTCCTGCCTCCCAGGCCTGTAGGTTTGTTCTGCTGCCCTGACTACCTGCCATGTCAGGGAAGTTCAATAGAAGGAGACCACCTCTGAGTGTGGCTGGCATATGGCATTTACCTGTTTCCCATGATAGAGGGAAAACACTTTAGCTAGTTACAATGCTAAAACAGCTTTAGATGTGAGGGAAGTAATTTTACAGGGAAAAAAAAAAAGAGTTGGACAAGCCTGGGAGAGGAAGAGTGACCATCGAGCAATGCTCCACACGCTGTTGTTTGCAGCCATCCGCCCAGATAACACCTTGGGGAAAACTCTGGACAGGAGCAGTTTCAGTGAGTAACTTAGGATCTCTGGCAGGACAGCTAAATCAGAAGTCACACCTCCCCAGGCAGGGCTGTCTTTCAGGTTGGAGTGGTGCTGGGTGCCATGCTGCCTGGGGCTGTCGCAGGCACTAACAGTGACAACACCACCTTATATTTCCCTTCTGAGCCTGATGAGTCTGACACCAGAGCAAGAGTCATTTAGGGGCAAGACGAAGTGTAAATCGTAGGAAGAAAACTGTGTTTAGCAGTTGCACCAAAGTGGTGAATTCGGCAATTCACCAAAAAGTCAAACTGAAGTTAATGCCTGAGCATGCTTCTTGGCATATTTTGAAACCAGGAGCAAGTAAGCACGTCTGTCTTTGAGGAAAACACCCCCATTCATGGGATAACCTCTTTACAGAGAGGACCTGAGATCTGTCGGTCCTGAGATCTGTCAGTCCTGTGGCTGTCATTTCAAGGGATCCACTTGCAACAGAGAGCTTTCCCACTTACAGCTGAGCACTCACACTGGCTGTGCATCTGCAAGTAAGCACGAAGAAAGTCTCTCATCCAGATCTGCAAAGCACACACTGGTATTATGGATGCTGCACTATTTCCTCCTGCTTAGAGCAGAGAATGTACTTTATCTCAGATGCTTTGGTGAGATATTGGTAAGCAGATATGGAAAAGTGCAATTTTTATCTCCCTATTATTTGCTATTTTTTAACTTACAAATGAGATGTGCCACCCCATATTTCTGAGGTTTTTATCTGACACCCACTGAGTAAACACAATACAATGATGCTATTTCAGAAATATAGAAGACCATTATCACAGGTGCTGATTGCAGCTGAGGATGTTATATAGCCTAGTAATGCCTTGCTATGTGGTTTCTTCTGGCCTTAAATTCTATACATAGTTTGAATTGTTTTGTCCCCTTCCCTGTTAGGAAGGAATTGCATCTTGGAGTCTTCAAAGCACACATTTCCTAACCACTTTTGGCTGCACCTCAGCAATCATTGAGTCAGGCCTTCAGTCCTTTTGTTCTTAGCGGTGCATGTACCTCACATGGCACCCATAGGTCTGTGCTGCTGCTACAGCACCGTGCAAGGTGAGCTTGGTGCTGCCCTGGGCTCCCTCTGCCAACTCTGCAGCCACAGGATGCACAGCACCAGGGATCCTGGCCCGGAGGCACCCCACATCTGGATGCCAGGCAGTGCAGATGCAAGGGGACACAAAAGCTTGGACCTCCTCAGGGATCATGGTGTTAGAGCATCCAGGACCATGGGAAAGTCAGGGGTTTTCTGTCCATAAATTAATTCTCTCATTGATCTTGCCATGCCAAGCAAGATGATAAATGGCGTATGATTTGGCTTTCCAAGCTACAGCGCAAGTGCTTGTAAGTTTGCCCTCACTTGAAGCAACACAAAGGAAGAAGAGCGAGGTGGGATGACAGCTGGCAATAGTGGGATTGCTCAGCAGTTCATCTTACCAAAGCTTAGTGAAGCCAGTGGGCCTGCTCACATGGGAAAAATTGGGCTTTTCATTGGGTCAGCAGGAAACACAACAAAGTGAAGAGCGGTTCAAAAACAGTAGTTATACTGAATAACTTAGTGCCAGGAAGAAACACCCTGAAATGAAACAGTTTATATATCTGTAATCAGGAATTATTAAAATAAAATATACATGCAGCAAACCTCCAGATAGCTGGTGATTTTGCAATTACCAAAGGTTTTCAAAGAATATGAAGGGAAAATGCTACTACAGTCCCTCTGCTCTTGACATTGGTGTGAAGAAATGTGTCACTGGAAGGCAACTCTCTAAATTAGAGTTTGTAGTTTTTCATATATCCATAGAAAAATTTATCATATTTCATATTTGACATATATTCATATAATAAAAAAAAAAACCTCTTTAAATGTTCCATTTTAGGTTTTGAATGTTCCATAACTTTTGTATTCCTTAAGCTATGTGCTGGTAGCCAGCCTTGGGAAAAGCCTTCTTAGTTCGTTACAATTTGCTTCATGGCCAGCACAAAAAGTCTGCCAACAAGACTTTCCACTGCCTAAAGAGTTCACACCAGTGACCCTTCCAGGAGAAACAGCCAGCAATTCCTAATTTAGGGACAGAAGCAATATATGCTTTGCATGATGAGCTCTGTTCAAGTCACAATTTGGAGCAGGCATGTTCATCTTATATTGGAATTCACATTAACATACAAAATGAAGGGGGGGGGGGGGGGAAAGCACTCATTTTTGTGAGCTCTTTTTCTTCCAAGCCTCTGGAGCTGAAAATCCAAGCAATCCATGACTGTTCACTTTTAAAATACTGCTTGAGGAGGAGGAGGACGACAACTAGATCAAGCAAATATTTCATTGCAAATAATTTATCTAGAGGCCCTGGCTTATTCTGTTTGTGAGCTGTCAGCAAACAACTTTTGAGATTTTTAAGAGCCTTTCTTTGATATTATTTTAAGAAGATTTGGTCTGTACAAATGTTCACAAACTGTTGCTTATATGTGATTCTACTGCAGATCCAAGATTAGATCTCATTAGTCCTGGCTAGAGATTTACAGCTGAGCCCAGGTTAGGAAAAAATATATATTATTACCTTATTTTTATGTGATTGCCAGCATATGTGAATTAAAAATTGTCTTTCCATCAATACGGTCTTAAAAAAAGTACTGTTTCAGTAGAGACTTCTACTAATTAACTATTTGTTAAGCTATTAACATGGAATAAATGCAGAAGCTACAAGAAAAGGTGAACACAGGTAACCCCCCCTTTTATTTACTCAAGATAAATTTTAGGTACTCACGCAGCTCTGGTGATAAAAATGAGGGCACATTGTTTCTGTACAATGTCATTCATGGATGCCCAGCACTGAAAAACTGACATCTTATCATTGCTGCAAGAGCATTCAGCCTGTGGGATCACTCAGTGGGCTGAATGATCTGATACCAACAGTGTGCGTGCAATAGCTGGGTTAGTAAAGTCACTCTGCATGCCCTAGCAGGGAAGGAAACCATCTGTTCTTATAAACCAGATGTTTTAAAATCATACAGTCTAGTAATTTCAGCATTATCTACATAATTAATATATTAGCGATGCTGGAATTACTACATGCATCCTTTGGGAGAATATTACACCAAAGGAATCATAAGTTTGGCTGCATGAGGACAGATCTTCCAAACTTGGAAATGGGAATTTCCTCCTCTGCAGTTAGACAACTACATTTTGAGATCTCCATTTTTACTTACTTGGATAAAGGGAATACTATTAATTCAACAGAGACCTTTGGATTCATAATTTCTTTTTTTCTGCCTGATGAGGTTTTTTTTCTTTTTCTTTTTTTTTTTTAATGAGGATTGAAAGGCTCCAGTTTTTCACCTCTAGCTGAGAAATGTGGATTCCTAACTGAATCACTATTTGGTCATGATTTGGGCTCCCGGCCTATCAGTCCTTCAACTGCAATCACATGGCATATAAATGTATTCAAAGAATGAGAGCTAGATTCTCAGACACTGGAAAAATGATAACTCCGTTTGACCTCTGACTTTTGACGCCTATTAAGCAAAATGCTGTCCTTAGTTACCCAGCTGCCTCTCTAAACAGAGGGCTTGAAGGCCATGAAGTAACTCCAGATATATAGGTAGAGCAGAAGGCAAAACTCCTTCGCAGTAGCAGCCTGCTATCTCGCAGCCACAGGTTTTCCACTTCATAAAACCGTATATGTGTGGAGACCTGTTAAAAACCCCTCCAGACTTGCTCTTGATACAAATGACTTCAGTTTGCCTGGGAGAAGACAGCATCCTAGATGAACAACGCTGCCTGATTGAGCCCTTGGTGATCAATCATCGTAAGAGCTAAGAGCGAGTGGGAGGAACGAGGCGAATGCTCTGACACAAACAACCCTACTGGGCTACCGAGCCGATGGACTGGGGGAACTGGCTGGGGAGCGAGTGGGTTTCTGCCCACACCCTTGTCCTGGAAATTTATGGAAAGGAGGTTTGAGGTACAAAAAGAAAACGCCAAAGGGCAAAAAGGAAAGATTACCCAATGCACTCTGATTAACGGGTTTGCACTGCAGCACATGCCATGCATGCTCTTGGAAGCGGATCAGCCTTGCAGAGGTGAAGAGGCTGACATTTGGTGTTTGCCAGCTTTGTATTAGCAAATGAACCATCACCTCTCGGTGGCCCCGTGGCAGGGCTGCTGGCTCGCGCAAGGACGGATGGCTAGGAACAAAAGGGTCTGCACCAGCTTCCGAACGCTTGGCCTCCATGAACGGCCTTAATTACATGGGCTCCAGTTATTTGTATGACTCTGTACACAGACACCGCTAGAAAGACAGAAAAGCAAATGTTGCTGAAAGCAAAAAGAGAGAGCCCGGGAAGCCTGGGATCTGGGTGTGTCCCTGGACCAAAACTGCCTTTGGGATGTAGGATTTATGAAAACTGACTGAAGTCTTGCCACAAAGGTTTGCAAGGACTCACGTGTGCTGTGCTGCCTTCTCTTGGTGAGCTGGGCAAAGCATGAGCTGGAGAAAACACAAGGGCTCAGTGCAGCTGAGCGTCTTGTTTTGAAAGGTCTGCCTCTCGTGGACTCCCTTACCCTTAACATTACCCTATTTTTATGTTTTGTGTAAAAAAAGGACTGCCTCCAAACCTGTAATGCTAAGATCAGTTGCAGGGACCTCATTGGTTTTATTGTTGCCACACGGAGAGTACACCCCACCAAGTTTCCTCCTCCCCCCCAAAAAATGCCTAAGGAGAGGGAAGCAAGTCATGCCTACCAAGGCATCAAGGCAAGCAAAATGAAGAGGGCGTTGGAAGAAGAAGGGTGTGGACATCTGCTGGTTACTAAAGTGCTGTCTTTCTGCCAGGGCAAACAGACAGAAGGGGGAAGTGGATGAGGGAAGTTTCTCTGCCGGAGCTCCCTGCTTGCCACGACTGCTCCCGGAGATAAGGAGCGGATCAACGGAGATAGCACGCTTGGCTCGGCACTGCTGGGCTCTGCGGGGCTTTGCTCTGCTCTGCGGAGCCCAGCCAAGCTGGGCGCGTGCTCAGCTCCCTGCGTGGAGTAACCCCACTGGCAGCCAGACACCCCAGAGACTGGAGAATTTAGGGGAAGAAAAAAAAATATAGCAATTTTTCCCACATGTACTCTGGAGATGAGATTTTTTTACAAACAGCCTTGCCTCACTTGGACCATCTGGGCTCGTCTGGAGAGCCCTGCTGAAGGCCAGGGCCTCCTGGCCAGCCTGGGACAGTGTCCTGGGGCAGTGCTGCTTCCTCACACCTCCGGCTCATCGCATCGTGCCCATGACAAGGCCACCGGACCTGCCCTCACACTTGCAGCCCACAGGCGTGCCCAGCCGCCCTCGGGGAGACCCTCACCCTCTCCTGTCTCCAGTGGTATTCTTCTGCCGAGACTGTTTTTTGCTTTGTGAGAGATCAAAGGCGGCAAGAATAAACATCTCCATCTTCCCTCCGAACATATCCAGCCTAATATGCGTGGTATTTTTATTGTGGAAGGGAGCGATTTGTAAGAAGAAATGAAAATCTCCAGCGTGTCAGCTCATAGGAGCTAATGATGTTTACACAGACATACCACACTGATGGAATAGTCCCAACATCCCCTTCTCTTGGGGGGGGGGGGGGGGGGGGGGGACAAGGAAAAAGGGGGGGGTGGGGGGGTGGGTGTAGGAAAAAGAGAAAGGGAGAGACAGGGGAGAGAGGAGTGACCCAGGCTCCCCTCCCCCGGCTCTTTCCTGCGCAGCAACCTGTACTTGACCCTCCCGAGCCTGGCTCTGCTCAGCCTCCATCCCGCCCCGCCGGAGCCGCAGCGCTGATACCAGGCAGCTGATGCGCTGCCTCATCCAAAACACACACTTGGGGGAGGCGCACGCCCACGCCGTGCTTCGGGGGGGCCCCGGGGGCGGGGGCGGCGGGGGGGGGCGGGGAGACGGCACCCACCTTCCCCCCGCCCGGCCCGGCCCGGGACGGGACGGGACGGGATGTGCCGGGCCGCCGCTGCCGCCGCTGTTTGCCAAGCACTACAAGTGGCGGGAGAAACTGGTCCACTTCAGGGTGGAAATATTTCAAATGCTTCGTGGGATGAGAAGGGGGAAGGGGAGGGGGGGAGGCTGCCCGGCCAAAATTTGCGGGAGGAGAGACTGCCCGCCCCCGCCAAGCCCCTCCCGGCATGTCCCCCCCACCCCTTTGAAGGCCAAATTCAGGCATATTTGGGTGGGGGTGATGGCTGGCGCACCCTGGGGACTGGGAGCCCTGGGTGCCACTGGCCTCTTTGCTTCCCCATCCTTACACCCCTCCGCACACCCTACGGGCACATTAGGCCACCTCTGCTGGAGGCAGAGCCCAGCAGGCTGCCAGCTTCCCGGGGGCAAGGAGCGCTGGAAGGGGTCCCTGGAAAACCGTACACAGTTATAAAAGGCAAAGGAAACTGAAGGTGAAAGGTCTCAGGGCTTAAAAAAAAGTCCTTTACGAGTCAAACTTTTGCATTGTCAGAGTCTTTTGGCCTTGCTAGTTTCAAGCTGTTGCAGTGTTGTCTAATCCCTGCTACCCATGTTATTGCTGCCACTCAAGTGTGTTAGAAGCTGAAGTGGCCGAGTCCGGCAGCAGCCACTCTCTACCTGCCCCAGCTCCGTGTTTTCCTCTGTCTTTGTGCTGGGGAAGAACTATTAAAACACATTTCCATGAGTCACAAATTCCACTGTTAAATATTTCTTTTAAAACGCCTGAGATGTACATGGTTTCCTTGAGTTTTGCCACAGATTTCACAGAAAAGCCTAGAGCAAAGCCTTTTTTTAATCTTTCTCTTTTTTTTTTTTTTTTTTTTCTTTTCTGTCTGGTTGTTTCCTGAAGTACAGGCTTGCTTTTAGCAACAGACCAGGTTGCTCTGGACTGACCTATTTCCTACAGAGCTGAGTCAAAGCCCCTGGCTGGGTCAGGGCACCAATGGAAATTTCAGACTGTGCACAAAACAGAAAGGCTGCAGGGAAGTCAAAGCGACAACTGGTTTCTTTTTAAAAATAACACTATGGGTAAAACTGCATGTAGTAGTTCCTCTGCTGTAACTGATGAACCCTTGTGCAACTGAGGTAGCACTGCTGCTCCAAGCAGTGCCGTTTGGAAGTCTCCAACACTGTTCACAGGCACACCTTTTGAGCGACACTGCTGGTAGAGAAATTGATCCCAGAACAGTTGGGGACCAGAGGGAACGTGTTTATACACAAACCTGCGATGATTTCGTCCAGAAAGCCCCCTTTATCTGGGCTTGGTCATAGGATGCATTGTAAGAGCATTGACTGTGTGGGTGGGAGATGATAGCTGCTTTTCCACACTGAGAGCTTAGATGGTTGCCTGACTTCTGAGCCTTGGAGCTGAGCCTTATTTAATTTTTTTTTTCTGCCTCAGCTTCTATAGAAAACACAGATTTTAAACCCACTCTCTGTCTTGAGTTACTATTGTGTCCGTGCATCCCTAGAGACAGCACAAGTGAAATGCGATGGAACAAACAGCTGCAGAGCCTCTTGCTGTGGTGTATCCAGTCAGTGTTCTTGTGTGGCCACAAGCACGTGGCTGTGAAAATGGCTATTGAGGGAAATAGGTATTGCCCAATTCACCTAGTTTTCAGGATAAGGTTGAATGATTCCATTTTCTCCCAAATCAAGAAGCTGTCTTCAGAATTCAAGTACATGTTACGTGTTAAAACAGCATTGCTGAAGGCCGGTACCACATAGGGTCATTCAGTTCTGAAACGCTGTGGAGACACAGGGTGCTGCGTTTCAACTGCATGGGGATGGGACCACAGTAGCTTTACCCAGTAGGCTGTCCGCTGCTTTCCCTAATTTACCTGAGCCAGTGTCCCCGCACACATTTGCTATGGAAAAGCCTCCAGAGCACTGCTCGAGACAAAAGAGCAAACTCATCTGGCACTGCAAAAGAATGGTGCTGTTATTTTTCTGCTCAGGAAATGTAAGCAAATGTGTGCTAAATGCCCAATTCTGTTATTGTGACCATTATGGTCATGAATACTCCTGCAGAACTAATGAGGTTACTGGTGTCCAGATCTCTGTCTGTGATTTAGTGTCCCATAGCTGGGCCTTGCACCCCTCTACAGTCCCCCTTCCAATTTTTCAGATTTCTGAACAAATACACTCCAGAGTAAAAAAATGTCAAGTAGCCCTATTTTCAAGGCAGCCCCTCAGTAAACCCACTCAATATCAGATAAATTGAAGTGCTCCGATTTAAATCAGTTCCCAAGGCTCCTGATTCTCCCATCCTTAGACACACTGTAGGGCATCTACTCATGTGTGATGTCCCAGTGTTGTTCACCTCACTGGTGATTAATCCTGATTTTCTGTTCCACCTGGAAGAGGTAAAAACACTATACTTTTTCTCATGTAAGATGACATCATCCTGAACAAGGTACAAGGAAACAGTCAAAAAGCTCCTTATTAGAGAAAAATACCCACATATCTAGTTTCTCTCCCATTTAAGACCTTGTTTTCAGTGTGTTACCCAATGCTGGATGCTGCACGGATTATTGTAAAGGCTGTATGCACAGGTTGAGGAAGGAGTACCTTGTTTCTGGCCACCCTCTTCCCCAATTTTTCCCCATTTTTACCTTTGTCTTCTATTCCTTTTGCTGCAAGTTCAGAAGCTCAATTTTAAGTTACGTTGTTGACATTACATGTTTGCCAAGTTTTGGTGTTTCAGCTTTCATGCAGCTCCAGTTTCATTTGATTTCCCCTGTGTGCTTTATCCCTTTTATCTTTGGCCTTATTAATGCGATTGCCCTGTGACAACAGTTGCTGGAAGACGTACAGGAGGCTGGAGCAACCCGTGTTTCCCAGTGGTTGCTGAACGCTGCCTTTGCAGCGATACCGTGCCCCAGCAGGAGAAAGCAGGAGAGCCCATGCTGCCGTCCTGCCCTCCCCTTGAGGTTATCCAGCTCAGCTCTGCTCCTGGCAGGGATATAGGTGTCTTCCCTGGGGAACTCAGCTAGGCATGCTAAGAACACCCCAAAGCAGCCCAGCAAAGCAGACTTTTGCAGTTCATTAAATACCAAATGGGCAGGTTTGTCTTCTATTTATTTCTCCTTTTATCCTGCTAGCAAGGGATCATCAATATGCAGACAGTATCTAACACTCCCAGATAAACTGCATCTGTACAGACTCATTCAGACACAGGCTATAAATACCCGCCGCCTGTGCACAGACTGCCGCCACTCTCCCTGAGTGCCTCTTCCAGGGCAGACTTTCCAAAAGGCTTTTGGAAAGATCCCCCCCGGATCCTTGTGCAGTGCCCAGCCCATGCCTGGATGAGACCTGAGAGCTGCGATTAGCAGCGTGTGAACGCCGCTACGGGCAGAGGCACCGTCCACTTACCTTCTCCATTTTATACCTACATGGTTTCACTGCCGTGATTTAAGTAGGTTCCCTGTCAACCAGGACATAAATTACAGCCAGCACTCTGGTGTGGGACTCTGGGAGCCATTCAGGGCATTTCCCTTTCCAGAGATTTGTTTCCTCCAGAGCAACTTGCTAAAGTAATGCCTTCCTCCTTCCCGCTGCCCTCAACTTGATGTTAAAGACACTGTTAACCTGGTGCTGCCCTTCTGTTAATACTGACATAGAAAAACAGAGCACCACATGAAGGAAGAGTTAATTAATTTGGGGGTATCTAATTTTCAGAATCTTGCCTAATCCGGCTTTCCAGTTTAGCATTCATTTTCCCTACCCTTTGTATATACCAGTTTTAGTCCTTTATCTCTCCCTCTTCTAAATATTTTACTGGGGTTTTGTTTTATACAGCTGAGAGGAATGCTGTTGTGATAAAACAGGGCTATAATCTCCTCAGGCTGCATTTCCTTAGTTCCCACTCTTCATCTGTAGCTTTTAAACAAAAAATCTTTACTAGATGAAAATAAAGACGGTGAATTTCAGTGGTACATTTAATAATTCATAAATCAAATGAAGTTCAAACAGGTTCAAAGTTTAAAAGTTTAAAAGTTTTGCTGAAGCTTTAAAGTTTAAACTGTCAGAGACTTTGACAAAAAACTTTTCCTGTCTGGAATATTTAAGATTGTTAAACTATATTACATGCATGGCTATTGCTACATCTTTTCAACCAAAAAGTTGTCTTCTAAAAGAATATTGATTTTATGTTTTCTTTAAACAGCAATCACATATGCAGTATAAAGAAGCATATTATCAGGGCAAAGAGGATTGCAGCTACATAACCTGCATATTATACAAAGTTTTTTCAGGCCAACTTACTTTGGCCAGCAAGAAATCACTTGATTTATTAATGCTTCTACATGCTAGAGGGGTAGAAAAGGTCTCCTTTTAATGGCTTGGCCATTAGAAAAGAAGAATTCAGATGAGTGTATGCAACTACAAAGTCTGAAAAGCATTAAGTTTTATGCATGGTGTTCTTCCAAACTTTGGAAAACACCAAGGACCTGATTCTGTCTTGCTTATACCAGTATCAATATCAAAGTCAGAAATGATGCCACTGAAACCAGTGAATATCTATGAGATCTTGTTTATGCCAACTTAATTTCATTAATGTATTCAAGGATCTCTTTATTCATATTTTTATCATTCCCAAAGCATTTAAAGTCTTTTCAGAAATATATTAATTTCATTCATTGCATTTCTGAATGCCATTATAGCACAAAATGAGATTCTGTTAAATAAATACATTATAAATAGCACATCAGGCAGATGCTCGTACCTAAAAAGAGGGACAAATTTCCCTTGGGGAAAAACTGGCATGGCATTAGGGGAACCTCACCAGCACCCAGTGGCTGTGGCCCAGGCACAGCTCAGACATAAGCACCGCCAGTAAGCCTAGAATTAGACATCTTTCCTTCAGTAAAAATAACACATGCTGTGTCTGTCACTATTAGCCTCTAAAATTAATTTCGTTTTCATGAATGAGCTCGCAAAGTGAGCTGTTTGTTATGGTAAAAGCAGAAGCATTAATGGCTTTAAATGGCTTTAACTGATAATAGTCTGATAGATGGGATAAATTGAAATAGGCATTATATATGCCTTAGTTTCTCAGGAAAATTGGGACTGGAGAAAACAAAGCGAGGAAGAAAGGCGATCTACAGTTCCTGATGCAGCTTAAGGTGGCAGTAAGAAATGCATGTCTCAGAACACTTCTGAAACAGAGTTACTTTTGACTCTCAAATGCAGACCGGTTGCAATGCGGAGAGTTCAGCAGAGAGCAGAGTCATGTTCTTCCATCAGTCAGGAATCCCTTACTCCTTCTAATAAGTGCAGATTTTTTCCAGTGAGCAGCAGGGAATGTTATGCACATGTCACAAGACTTTTCTCCAGCCTCTTGGACTGCCTCACCCTCACTGAAGTTAACAGTGAATAAAGGACAGTTTCCCAGCATCCTACTCTAGCGGATTTTTTTTCCCCCTAGGGTCCATTGGAATAGCGTGTGAATTGTGGTGTGAATAATCTGCAATATATGCTTACAATGTGTTGTTTTGCCTGCCAGGGGATCATTTGCAAAAAGTCAATAAAGGAGGGATACTAAACTGGCCAAATAAAGTTATTTAAAAAGCATTTATTTGTGGGATAGTGTTCACTCAATGCAATTGATAAACCTTAGGATACACCCAGCAAAGACCTATGTGCCCACAAGTTAAGTGTGTGTAATGGGTCGTAGAGGCAGAACCCAGAATGGAGAATTAAGGGCGAAGGCTGATCCTATCATGAGGGAAGAGGGCTAGGTACTTCCAAAGGCCAGTCCAAAAATATCTCCATGCTGAGCTGGAAACTGCCTGTGAGCAGAAAGCACTTGTACAAGGTGGGTCTAAACACTAATTCACCACCTCCCCCTCACCCAGGGAGTTTAGATATCTGAATTAAGGTTGGTAATACAGTGCCACTACCCCCACAGGCATCTGTTGAAGCTGGGTGCCTGCAGATTTTCACTTATGGGTGTCTAGGATTAGGCAGCTGAATCTCTGCTTTCCATCTCACAATTTTGGGCTTTAAAAGCTTGAGGACCCTCTATGTTCATTTCAGACCTGTCACTTAAGTGTAACAACATGACTTGACAGTGTCTTGGCCATAATACAGTTTTATCTCATTTCCATAATAGTTTAGCATCATCAGCTTAGAACTGACTTACTTTGCTATCCTA
Organism: Phalacrocorax carbo; assembly: GCF_963921805.1. Lineage (NCBI taxonomy): Eukaryota > Metazoa > Chordata > Aves > Suliformes > Phalacrocoracidae > Phalacrocorax > Phalacrocorax carbo. The sequence goes on from NC_087514.1 coordinate 52,315,844, forward strand.
AATGCCAACGAATTGCTGAATGACTCTTTCATAACTCGCCGCCTGGGAAGAGGCAGTGGTCATCTTATGACAAGAGCATAAATAAATTGCAATTCATGATTTCTGTCAGCTAAAGCAGTCAACGTAAATATGTTGTATGGAGCTTTTTATTTCAGGGACTGCTAACTGGTATGGCCACTGCCCCAGCTGCTCCTTGCCGGTTGAGCTAAATAAAAAGCCTCCACAAGCCCTGTGGCAAAGGGCAATCCAGCAGTCATACAAAACAAACAATGCTACAAGAGATCTTCTGCCTCATTTCCAGGCCACAGCTCTTCAGGGACCGCTCTGCATTCTTCTGGTGGCTTGCCTCTTCAGTACCCTCCCTGCTCTGCTCAAGTGGGGAGAAAAAGGGCTCCTTCCTACACAAAAAAATGGGCAGGGCCACACCAGAAAGGGCATTTTAACCAAGGAGCTCTACAGACATCTCTTCTTGGTGGAAGAGGGAACCCTTAAATTCCTTTCCCAGCTTGTAGCTCATTTGAGTCCTGGGTTTGGAAATTGTAGGCAACTTGTGTTCAATGCTGAACCAGGAAAGGCGCCAGATGGTCCTGTGACAGGTCCAGCACCAGAAAGCATGAAAATTGCTCTAATCACAGAAGAGTTCTGGTGACATCGTCTGCAATGCCTCGGCCTCTTTCTTGTGTGCTTGTTACCAGCCCAGATGGGGCTCTCGGACAGGACAGGATACAGATAGAGTAAGGTCTAGGTTAACAGTTTGGGGACGAATAAAAGGCTGACCCAAAGAACTGTTGCACAGGTGAATTTCTTTCAGCATATTGGGTGAGAAGACTAATCTGGTCAAGCTTGGAAGAGCAAATAAAAAAAATAACCTCTTGTGTGCTAGCCAGCCCCCTAGTACCAGGCTGCAGAAAAGAGAAAGCAAACATCTGTCTGCTAGCCCTGAGAAGCACTTAGTTTCCTCTGGGAAGTGTTCTTCAAGAAGCCTGAAAGCTCCTTAATCACATACTCCCTGCTTTTAATGCTGCTAGCATCCCTCTGACAGAGCATGATGGTGGAGGGCACGCAGGAGGACATGACCTAGTGATCCTTCTGGGCTACTGTTCCCTACCTATCCACAAGGTAACCTCCAAACCTGACATCTTCCAGCAGATCCCTTGCCTACATGCAGCGATGTTTTCACAATGCTCCTCAGCTGATGCCGTAGCAGGAGTGCAGGAGCAGCAGGAGACTGAGGGCCTGAACTGGCTCTTGAGTGGGTGTTTCTGAGGAATTCTCCTCCATGCTGCTCTACTTGCAGTCGCTGCCACTGGAGTGAGTCTGGGAATGTCTCCTGTGCCCAGGCAAGGAGCAGGAGGAACTCAGCTTCACGCTCGCTGCCAGAAAACTTCACAACATCCAACTCTCGGCTGACTCCTGGCATTTAAAAGAGTTTAGCGATGGGACCATTAAAAACTAATGAGGCTACTTTGGATGTCCCATGAATGTGTCCCGTTACTCTAATACACTAGTGGACATTGGCAAGCTCACATTAACAAACTGGTTTAGGTGATGTGGGCTTTGGAGAGCTATTTTCTTTTTTGTACCATGTGTTGAGATAGAGCTGTGCCCTCTGACTAATTTTAATGAAGCAAATATCTGAGGTCTGCATCAGTTTTGCAAATGCTTCGCCTATTTTGATATATCATTGTATGGTAGCCAGATCCTCTGGGTTTTGAAGATAAAAAGTTTCCTGGGAAGAATTTAGCTTTTACTGGTCTTCTCAAAGGAAATAAATTCTGTATTTTGTAACAACCATCACCACTATACTTAGGTGACAAAACCAAACAGAAACAAAACCCAAAGATATTCAGAAAAATCTGTCAAATCTGAGACAAAGAAGAATGCAGTGACAGATTTTTCTGGACCCAGCCTTAAATTGCAATAAATCACAGAGTGCCATATTATACCAGCTTACACCATTGTATTTTAGCAAGGAAATTGTGCTGTGATGGCATTAGGTGAGGGGTTTTTTTATACTGTATGACTTCTGCAGTGAAGCCCTACACTTACCCAGAGACCCCTATGTCATAAGACATAGAATGAAGCTGAATTAAGGAGGAGAAAACTGCAGAAAAGGGAGTCATTCTTCTGAGACAGTGTATTTCTGTGTATGCTTTACCAGCCTGAGCCATCAGAGTGACAAAGGAGAAGGTGCTGAGGAGCATGGTAGTGCCTGAGCTGTCCCACCAGCCTGTCACCAAAGCGGGACTGGGAGGTGGTACACAGGGAAGAGTTGATCTTATATAAAAGTCTCCTTTCCCAGCACAACTTATCAGCTTTCAGAAGCTGGCTGGTGGATGTGTGATCCCTGAATTTCTTTAACCCCTCCCCAGACCTGTGTAGACTTCATCCCTCCAGTACATGCTGTTGGGAACAAGTGCCACCATTTCATTCGACATTTCTGCAGGAGAAAACGATCTTCTTTTGTTTGTTTGATGCTGGACTTTACACCAGGTTTGTTTGACAAGGGGTTTGCACTGCTGGCTGCCCGGGAGTTTTGCTGTCTGCAGTGGAAGGGTGGGCTGGTCCCACCAGAGTCAAGGGCGGAGGCACCAGGCCTGTGGCATCCTGCCTGTCTGCCTGGCCCCAGCCTCGGCCACGCACAGGCTTGAGAGGTGATCATCCAGCTCCATGCTCGCTATTCACTTGATTTGATTTCCAACCTACTGGGAGAAGACAGGATAGCCAAGGCCTTTCTTGAGTCAGTTTAGGCTGCTGTGGAAATGTAACTTTCACTCTAAAAACGTGATAGTCATTCCCTACTCAGTTTTTTCACACCAGTTGTTTTTCTATAAACTAATATAATGTCTCTCACACTTGCCTGTGTTCCCACTGGATGGAAATAGATTTCCAAGCAAAATTCTTCTGAAGGGATATTGCTGGTTTAACCTCAGTGCAGTGCTGCCAATTTTAATGACCTTTGGTCCCACACACTGAAAATAGCCTCCTGAAATCAATGGGATTCCCTGCAGAGTCGTGCTCTCTCCAGTGTTAATCAAGATCTTGCTTGCAAGTGCCACAAGCAACCCCAGACGTCCGGCTGCGTGACCTCGCTGAAGCCGGTGACGCAAAACCAGGGGTGAGCCCTGGAGCTTGCTGCAGCCTTTTCTGCCATCACTGGTGCTGTGCTGTGAGGTTGCATCGCTACCACTCCAGGGAAAATTTTAAGACCGTGGTGTGGCTGGCACGCATGTGCATAAGAAGCCTTTGGGCAGCAGAGTCTCCATTTCCAGGTGTTGGAGATAGAAAGAGCCCAGACAGTTCTCAGTCTCATTTCGAGCCTGCAACAACTTTTCAATCCTCCCCTCCATCCTTTTAATTATGAAAAGAGAAAATCTGCTGTGGAGGTAACCCCTTTTCAAAATCACAGGGTGATCTCCCAGATCTCCCGATCTTTCTCTGCAGTAACTTCATGCCCCAGTGTTCAGGACAGCTGGATGGAGAAGGACTTAATGAACTCCAGGTATCAGAGACCGCCCCCCCCCGAAGCCTGTGCATCCCTGTAGTCTATTCCCTTTTTTTTCATGAGAGTTTTGCCAGATCTTCTGGGCCAAGGCCTGTGGTTTTGGAAGAGGAAACATTATTTGTCTCATAATACAGACATCAAATACAAACAAGGGAGCTGCAGTTCCTGGCATGAAAGCTTTTTGTAGCAATTTACTATCCAACATCTTTATAATTAATGAGGGCTATAACCACTATTTTTAGTACAGCTAAAATGAGCTGTAAGTTATTAGAGAAAGACATGTTGTGTAATATGTGACTAATGTATCATTTTACCAAGAATTTATATTAGATTGCTGAAAATTGCAGGGAAACGATTTCCAGAGTATTCCAACTGCTCTGAATGCTCTTTGATACATAAAGTCGAAAGCAATCCACAGCTTAGCTGGCCTGACTGGTTAATTATGTCAAAGCCTTCAGAAAACTAAATTACTATAATGTAAATCCAGTCTATGTATTGCAAGAAGGATGTGGCCAAACATATTTCAGGTGCAACAAGATTCAAACTATTGAAATTAACTGGGGCAAGAGGTGGAAAATGAAAATGGGAGAAGGTTGCTAATGGCGGACCAGACGATATGTTTCCTTCAGTGGCGGGGGGGCGATTAGCTTAGCTGTTCAAGCAGGCCTAGGGCATGGAGGGGCTGGCACCGGCGGGTGAGACTGGTGCCGGCAGTGAGGGGGTTGCCGCACCCCACGTTCCCTAGGAGCCGCCAGCTATTACCACAGGACCCCTGTGCCTGCGAGGCAAGAGTAGAAGGGAAGGGAGCTGCTGGGATGAGCCACAGGGTGGGGGGAGGCATCCAAAACACAGGTAGGTACTAGAAGAAAGCCACTGTCTAGGCATGCATTTGATTTGTTCTGTGTAGGATTTCATCCCCCTGCTGCTGCTGAAGTAGCTGAGTATCCTGGAGGATTTACCTCTTAATCTGCCTGTGCTCAACTGCGTCATCACACATTATTCAACATCAAGTGCCCACCTTGGAAAAAGGAGAGCCAGAATCCAGCTCTCTAGGTGTCTGACCCATCATTTCAGTGCCAGCTGCCCAGATATATGCCAAAAAAACCCAAATAAAAAACCAGCACCACCCCCCTAAGTAACATCCTTCTTTCAAAAGAAGTAATATACAACTTTTTTTGCTCTTCCCTTGAGATGGGGCACATTCTTCTCTACATAATGATGTTGTTTTCTTGTCTGGCGATGTTGTACACACTGTCACAGATATTTGCTATGCAATTCAATTCATAAGTCAGCAACGTGTTGAAGTGATTAGCCATATTTGCTTAAGAGACGCCCAGTACCGGAATTGCTGGGAGAGTGCATAATAGGTCAGAGTTACAATATTGACTAGGATATGGGGGGGAAGCTTGTACAATCACTTTAGCCATTCCTGTTTATGACTCCTAACATAGTTAACCTAAATACAGCTACTCTTAAAAGATACAGGTAGGAAGTAATTCTGTATAAACTGTATGCAGTATAAAGTTTATGTGCAGCCAAGTGGAAGATGGAAAGATGGGGGAGTGGATCCTTGAGACATGGATTACTTCAGCTGCTAGGCAAAAGGGCTGGCACTGGCTGGAGCATCAAGTGTCCCAGCCCAGACATCGACATGTTCTTGAGGGAGTGCTCCAGCAAAGAGTATAAGGTCACCAGCGCTGGCTTGGTGCCTTGCTGCCTGGAGGATTTCCGTCTGTGCCTGGGGAATTTTCATCTGCATCTTTCGGGTGCTTCCCAGCCAGGTGGCACAAGGTGAGGCCAGAGAACATTTGGCACAGGTGTAAGAGGCAAAAAACATGCTGGCGTAAAGCAGGGAATCAGTGTGACACTCTACCTTCACCAGAAAGTAAGGCAAAGATAAAAAAGGCAGGTATTCATTAGGGGAGAAAAAAAAAAAGTCTCTGTCATGGAGCACAGACCTCAGAACACAAACTGGACAATGGAAGCAGCAGTGGGATTTTTCAAAGCACGAAAGTAGCTTAGCAACACGTATTTATTTCCTGTTTTAGAAAAGGTGTTATTAAGGCATGAATTCCTAGGAGATGAATCACATATAAAAGACACGCATTGTTTAGCTTTGAAATTGCACGTGGAACACCAGTGAGATAATTCAGCATATGCTCTCCTCCATTCATAAAGACCTGGCATGTTGATCAGCCAGCACGCATGCATCCAAACACAGTAAGAAGTCGGAAAGTCCTTATGAAAGAGCATTTAATGTCCTTCCCCTATCTTTTCTGTTAGTGGCACAATAAGTAGCAGGTATAGATGCATCTTACAGAAGAGTAGATCCTGTCTGAGAGTTTATATCAGTACATGAGAAAACTGAAGTTAGAAATCTCCTCTCTGTTCCCAGTTTAGTAAGTAATCATGTAATAACTTACTTCCAGGAGCCCAAAATCTAAAGAAGAGAGTTGTTATAGTGCTAGTTCTGTTTGGGAAAGTGTAAATCTCAGCGATTCAGGAATTATGCCTCAGTGAAATAAAAGAAAATAAAAGTTTACTTAGAGAATTGCCCCTTTTTTTTTCTTTACATGAGAACCTTTCTGCTTTCATGGTGACTTTTGATTTTTAAAACTGGCAATGCTGTTTCTGAAGAAATCAGGTCTGAGTGGGCATAGTTTTAAAGGTTGCATTGATGACATTTATTGTTCAGCTATAAGTATGAGATCTTTGATGGTCTTGAGCAAGCTAAACTCTAGAGCTCTGTTCATAACCATACAAATATTGTTCCACCTGTGTTGAAAGATATTTATTGATGCTTAGCAATTTATATGAGGTCATCGACCTCTCAAAGAGGTCTCTTGCTTGAAAATTTTATTGCCATGTTACATTACTTGACTAAAAATAATTAACTTTCTACAACATTATTTAATGACAGCACCAAACTATCAATAATAAGGTGAAACAGAAATGTGAGACCATAGAATACTCTACCTTGTGCTCACTGAACTGTTTCTGAAAAAGAAAAACTATTTTTTAAAAATTCATGATAAAAATGTCCTAGTTCTGTTCCTCAGGGATTTGCGTGGCCTAGTAACTGCAGTATCCACACTGCCTCCTAATCTTTAATATATTTACCCTCACAACACCTTTGTGAGAGACTGAAAGGGCTTTTTTTCTTTCCATAGATGGATATCTGAGAGATGGAATAAATAGGAATGGGCATGGAGTGAGTCTTGAGATGCTGCAGCCAGGATTAGTGTAGATAAGCAGGAAAATATTCTAGAAAACAGGTTTTGCAGCAAAACGCCTGGGTATGTAACTAGTTTTTATCCCCATAAGCAATATGAAAGCAACTCTTGGTAATTGCTCATTGCTAAGTGGCTTGCTTTCCCTGTCGTGGTTGTCATTTTAAAAAGGCATCTATCTACCCCTGCAGCTGTCTACACCTGGGTGTATATGGGCACACCTTTACTTCTCTCATAATTTGCTGTCTTTGGCATCATGATGGGAAGCTTCCCTGTGGCAAGCACTTGCTGGAGCTTTTCTGGAAGAACCAAATGCTGCTTATGGATAAAGTATGAAGGAAGGAGGCATGGCGAGCAGTAAGACTACACTCGGGGATTATAGCAATTGATAAAGAATAAATATGGTACCTTACAGGTGAGTGAGGCTGTGGAATAGTGCTCTTTTCAAGATCTCCCAGATGGCTCAGCCTCATTAGCTGTCTTGAAACACATGAGAGAATTAAATCTTTTCATGTTCTCCCATTCCTCATAGTTTTCTTTGATAAACCTATACTTAGAATGAAAATAGTGATTTAGCCTGTCTTTTATATTTACCTTCTCAATAGCCCAGTCTTAAGTAACAAAGATTCATCCCTCCCCAACACCTTCAGTCTCCCTGTGCCTGGCAGAAGGTGGGAGATGGTTCAGCCCAGGGCAGAGATGCAAGCAAGGGCTTGGGAAAGAGGACTGACTATTTCTCTTGTGTTTTTCTTGCCCCAGGGCCCATGCCAGCTATGTGTGTGTCAGTGGCTCTGTATCCAGTATAAGAGCTCAGCAGCCATTTAGAAAAGCAATTCCCAGGGTTTCTGGCTCTCTCAGTTCTCTGCAAGTTAATGTGCACACAATTTCACAGCCGATTTCAACCCAAGCCACTAATGATGGTAATAAATGTCTTCCAATTGTATTAAGTCAGATGTAATTGGGTATTTCAAAGCAACAAGATGAATGGGACAGATTAGATCTATGAAAACATGAGATTAAATTCTGCTTCCACTTGTAGCAGCCCTATTTGAGTACCAGAATTGGTGTCCCTGTACTACCAATTTACATATGTCTGTATTTACCAATAAAACAAACATCTGTGCATGTATATAATAAACCTTGCTATTTTTAAAAGCAGAGTTTTTCTTGTTCTCAAAGGAAATGGGAATTCATTGCTCTGCTCACACACGTCCCAGAGGCAGCAGCAAGCACTTGCTTGAGAGGTGTTCCTCATTCTCCCTGTGCCCATCACCCGGACAGCACTTGCAAAATGAAAGTTGCTCTTTTTGACTGAGTTTAAGGGGAAGCAAACCCAACTGCAGGCTTCTGACACGTTCACAGGAGGTGGACAGCATTGCTCTGCCTGTAAAACATGCTCTGAATGAAGGAGAAGGCAGCATATGTGGGTTGAGGTGGGCATTAAAACTGACTTTTGGGTATTTTGGAGACACTCTGTGCCTCCTTAATGTGACAGCCTATGCTAGGAGTTCCTTCCCAGTGACTGGGCACTATCTACTGAATAAGAACTGCAGAGACCCCAAAGCGTGCATGCCTCCCAAGGAATAAAGCATTACTCACATGAGAAATGGAAACAAGGACAGATGCATGTTAACTTCAGGCCTGGCAGGATTTGCCTAAACATTACAGAGACAAATCACTGAAGTAAAAGCATGAAACAGTTATAATATGTTGATGGAAGTATTTCTCCACACAAGCAAAGTCAGGTGATGGGATTGCATTTTGAAGGGGATCACTAATTTGACAGACTTCAAAAATATTGACAACTATGCAAACAGAGACAAGGACATACTCTGTAGTCCCTCTCAGGTGTCAGGGAAGCCCTGCATTGGGCCTAACACCTATGTACATTTTAAGCAAGTCTTGTCTTAGACTCACAGAGCCATCCAGGCTGCAAGGGAGTCCTGGAGGCTGCCTGGCCCAGCCTCCTGCCCAAGGCAAGGCCACTGAAGCATGGAGCAGTAGGTAGCAATGAAGATTTGACAGAGCAATAGCTTATTCCACTGAGGGTCCTAGAAGAGTTAATATAAATGGCAATACAGCATGATAATAAATTACATGGTTTATTAGAGTAACTTAAATTATCCTAAATCAATGAAAGTTAGGAATTACTGAGCTTTATTAGGCTGAAAAATAAATGGAGCCATAAGCCTAGCTGTTGCTTGAACAGGGATGCTGTACAGCAGGGTTGCAGATATCATATGCTCTTCCACACCAGCATCCTGCCCAGGTCTGAGTCTCCACTGCCTCTGAAAAAAGCCATGAAAGATGAAAATGCCCAAGCCAATGCCCAGTATAACTGCTGCGGCAGTCTATATGACAGCGTGTCGGAGCAATTGCTTTCAGATTAACTGGCTGTCTCGTCTAAAGGTAAGTCATAGCATCATCAAGGTTCTTTAATGTTCAAGACTGTGAAACATTTGAACGAGTGTCACAGAAGAAAGTGAGGGTCCTGCAATGGAGTCTGGGCTATCCCCTGTCAAATCTGTTTTAGCATCCCAAGTGAGAAGGATTTACCATCACCTATGTTTTCCTTCAAACAAGGACACAGGTTGAGGATTCCAAGTAGACCTCGGCAAAAAATATGAATGCCTATAAAGGAAACTTTTCCCAGGGAGGCTGGTAGCCAATTAAGAACATATTCTGAATATCTGCCCAGCCCCTTGTAATCTTTTATTAATTCAAATGTATTGAACTTCTAGGAAAAGCTAGAAATTGTACAACTATCTTGTTTTTTCCCCTCCTTGCTTCATTTTGACCACTGATTTGATATGGCATGTGCACAGATTTGTATTACTAGAGTTCAAGAGCACATCGATTCGTTTGTGCCCAAGATATAAATCCTGGAAGGTCCTATGCTGAATGCAGACTAGGTAAAATTTTTGCAGTGCAAGAAAAAAAAAAACAACTGTAAGGCTGATCGCTTAAAAGACTGAATGTTTTGTTCCTCTTCCTTCAGCATGAGCTGCTGTAGCCAAGAATATTAACCCGAGTAACAAAAGAGATGGCTGAAGGGGAAGTGCAAGATGAGGCTTAACATCCTCCAGGTCTGAACCTAAAGTTCTTTCTGTAGCTGAAGCTGCTATTGTTGCTAAAAAGCCTATTGTCTGTTCAGGGACACAGGAGCAAGCCTGCCTATATTGCTTGAAATTCAAGGAGAGTGAATTACTGGAGTTACAGTGTGAAAAGAGTGTCTTGTCATCTGGAAGACCCAGAAAACAGTCTCATACGCATCTTTCTGACGGTTGATATTTTCTTAGATGTTAAGGATTCACTCCTTAGCAGTGAGTGTCATTTGAAAGCCCTGAAAATGTTCAAAGTTCACCTAGACAGGTCATTAGACAGCTGTGCTGTCTGGAGGAGTGGGAAGGAGCAGAGCAGCCAGCCTTACTGGCTTGCCGTGCCTGGGACAGCTGAGCCTCAGGAGACTGGAGAGCAGAGGAAGTGTCTAAGCTTGTACACCCCTCCATTCCCATGGGACAAGCGCACATTTTACCCATGGGTAGACTTAGAGCCTTGCAGGCCCTGTTACAACTTCATCAGTGTTAGAGGAAGTACCAAGCCAACAACTGGCCGAAGACCTGCCTGGTGTAATTGCCTTGGCGTCAGACCACCCAGGTGTTTGTCCTGGGGTGCAACCATGGTGGGCAGGCAGGGACCACTGATGCTCTGGCTGTGATGCTGAGCACTTCTGGGGCTGTTTATGGACCTGCTGAAATGGGGAAAATGGTGACTCATGCAAATTATAGCTGGCCCTCCGGCCAGAAAAGCATGGTGGTTACCAGGCATGAATAGGCAACCTAATGCATGCACTTTTTTTTTTCTACTCCTCTGCATGCACCAAAGCGATTTAAGGCTCAGAGAGTGTTTCCCACAAAGGCAGAGGGCGGTGGGTTAGTGGCTTCCTTCCTTGCCGGGCTGTGGGCTGCAGGGCTCCCTTGGCCATGCTGTGGCAGGGGGTGATGAAGGAAGGAAGCGGATAACACACAGCCATCCTGCACTCACCAGGGAGGCACGGAGGAAGAGTCAGTGGTTCTGAGCTGTGAATATCCGGGATGCAGAATAAAAGCCAGGTGATACCGATCTCCAGATGGGGCCCAAGCTGCCGCCCAGCGCTGCTGCTGGGTCTGTGAGAACCACTCAGGAGCCAAAACCCTCCTGCACCTCTCAGGCAGCGCCTGCCATCCTGCCATCCTGCCACTCAAACCAGGGAAAACTGCACAGCAAGTCCAGCTCAGGCTTCAGCAGACCCCTGCAGGCAGCAGGGCGGTTGCCTCTTTTGGTGTTGTGGTGGGAATAACCCAAGCAGGAGACAGAGGGAGAAACTTAAAAACTAAGCTAATTAGCCAAAAGATGCTCAGCCCCCCAAAAAAAACCATGAAGACAATAGCTGTATCCACACTGTTTTTCACTCTGTACCTATTATCTATCTTAAAAACAAGTAATGTTGCCAGATCAATGTATCATTTATTATCTTCTATACATAAGCTTGCTTCCATGTTCAGCCTTCTCATTAAACGAGCAGGGAGTCAACAGTCACTGGTTTTGATGGAAAGCATATATATTGCCAATATTCCAGCTTGTCTTATATTTTAAGTAATACAGAGAATAGGAAAAACACAATGCCCACAAAAATTGCAGTGAAAATTACAACCTAAGTATTATTCCAGTATCTAGTTACACTGAAATCTGAAGGAAATGAGAAAACATCTAGGTCAGGTGAATTAATCAGTAAAACTCTCATTCATTCTTGTGGCATGTCTTTCCCCAAAAATATACTAGATTAACTAAAGGATTAAAAACAAGGATGAGGAAGAAAAGGAAGTGGGTAAAAGTGGCAGTAAATTAATAAAAAAAGGAAAGATAATAAGGTCTTGTGCTTAAACAAAGTCTCTCTCACACCAGGGCACAGTTTGGTGTGAGAGAGACCGAGAGTACTTTTTTTTTTGTTATTCATGTGGCTCACGGTTCAAAGATGAAACGCTGGAAACATCTGTGCTCTGCTCTGCCCCATTTAAATCACTTCAGGACAAATCCAGCCCTGTTGTAAGTGGGTGTAACTCTGTTCAAGCCAGTGGAGTTGCACCTGCTTACACTAAGGCAAAATTTGGCTCAGTTTGGATCCAAATTAACTCAACATTTGGAAATAAAAATGAGAAGCTTGGCATATTCCAGCATTTCATCTGGAATCTCATAACGCCTGAGATTACTTTATCTAATAGATTTACAGCTTGAAAAATATTTTATTGTGCTATCAACTCAGTCCAAAGATCTCCCTCTTGTTGCTCCCTTCATCCTCACTCCCTCCTCTCCCTAGGCAGGAGGATCGGTCCTGCCTTGGCCCATGTTGGCCTGCTGCAGCTGGTGGGGAGCACGGCTAATAACAGCACATCCCTTTTGATCTCCAAAGTGCTCCACAGGAGACAGATAGATTGTTCCTGTTGGTAAGGCTGGCCCTGCTGCACTCATCTGCCAGCTTCTCCTCAGACCATAAGGATGTGAGTGTCTGAGGATGAGGGATGCTTCCTGCACCGACACTGCCGAGGACTGAGCCAGCAATGTCTGGCATCACTGGGAAGGAGGAAGTCTGGTTTCCTCCCTTAATTACTAAAGAACTGGTACAGAGGCTTTTTTGGGGACGAAAATAATTACTCAATTTTTTTTTTTATTACTTTTGCAGCTTTGAACATCTACCACGTTTCTTTAGGAGACATAAGGGACAAGAGGTTAAGCCTGGAAACTGGTAAGCATTTAAATGGGCATCTCTCAAAGAAATGAAAGCACAAGGAAATGTCCAAGGTCCTCCACACCAAACCCACCCATTCAGAAAAAGCCTGAGTAAATAGATAGCAATTGCAATGTGTTGGGAAAGTCAACAAACTCAGGCTCTCTCACACGAAGGGGGAAGTGAATTCCTGAATCAAGGATTCTCTCCTGAGGAGACCCTGTCCACAACCCTGGGAAGTACAGAGTTACAGCCTGTTAATGCAATTTCTTGCTCAGCCCTCCAGAAGGAGTAGTCCAAGAAAGCACCCTGGAGCCTAAGAGAATCTGGCTCAACAGAGCAGAGTTACTTGCATTACGCTTGGAAATGAGCTGCAAGACAAATTAGTCCTTGCATTACACGTTTGTTATGTTTGAACATTGTTATATGTGCATAGATATACATGCAATATCCCAGCCTTTTAGGGACAACCAAGTGAGCATACTATCACGATCCACGAAGGGCTGTAAAAACACCAGTAAAATTTGCAAAATTGGTAGGTGGTAGGAAATGCTGCTTGGAGAAGAGGAAAAACACATACGGTTCAGCTGGGAAGGTAGTGGCCTCTTGGATTAAGTACTTGCAGAATCAGAGTGGCTTAGGTTGGAAGGGACCTCTGGCAGTCACCTGGTCCAACCTCTGCTCAAGCAGTGCCACCCCTAGAGCAGGCTGCCCAGGACCATGCCCAGGCAGCTCCAAGGCGGGAGACTCCACAATCTCTCTGGGCAGCCTGTGCCAATGCTTAGTCAATACTGCCTTGGTAGAACCTCACAGCCCAGCATCTGTCCATCTTTCAATCACAGGATTGCCATTTCACCCCCGTCTCAGCCTGGCAGGGAACTGAGCTGCTGCTCTGCCTGTGTGGGATAGCAGGTGGGTCACCTGAAGGGTCAGCAAGGTACTGATACCACCACCGGGCACAGTGTCCCATTGCTTCCCTTTTCAGCTTCATATTCGCATGAATATGCAGGTTTTATCCAGAACACAGCACAAACCATGCTACTGAAAAATTAATAATCCAGATTTTCTCCAAGTGGAGAGAAAGAAGCAACTTGAATGGAGCTTTATCTGGCCTTCATTAATAGACGTGTTCCTGTCACCTCAGGCTTCAGAGCAACATCTCCCTCCCAGTAGACATTTGAGAATCAGCATTCCCACCACACCTTCATCTCTTACAGGAGGGAAAACAAGCACGTGCTACGGCAACACTCCTCATCTACCCCATATCTCCAGCCAAATACGAGTTGGTCAAATGATCCACCTTGTCTTAGCTTGCATGCTGCTTTTGTCACTCCATATTTTTTACAAAGACTCATTAAGCCTTTTTTATCAAGCTGAAGACAGAAGCTTGTTCATAATATTGTCCATGTCAGGATAAGACTGAACACATTATTTGTAAAATGGTGAAGCTTGGCTTTTCTGAAGGAAATTGTCAACAGTTGCCATGAAAGCTGTTTGAAAGAAATTGCTATTTGCCTGTAACAGTTTCATTGACAATGAAGAACCTACTTTGAAACCACAAATAGCAATCAGCTCACCTTCCAGTTCCTTCTTGAGTTTTCCTATTTAAAGCACACTGGATTATTTCCTAACAGCATGCAAATAACAGAGTTTGGATCAACAACAAGCTAAGGAAGAGCACAAGGAAACAAGACTACACCACCCAGACAAGGGCAGCAAGAACCAACAGACCTTTTATAAAGGCAGATGTGAATACCTGTTTGGTGAACATCAGTGGGAATTTTGCCATTCGCTTCAAACTGCTATGGTGAGATCCATAAGAGTTTGAATCTAAGCACAAAAAATATAACACTGACACTTTTGGACACCAAGGAGAACAAGAGAAGTTAGTCGGTCAGCAGAAATCAGATATTACATCTTTTTAGGCTCTGTTTGGGATATTTGGAGGTGAGAAGTTTTGTAAGTATACTTACTGTTATATTTTACTTTATGCAGGAAACAAGCTAGATTTTCATTTCTTCTTCAAATGTTCAGAAGTTATTTTTACCCTCAGCAAGTCTGCATTAAGAAGGGATGAAAAGTCAAGTCCGTCATGGTGTTCCTTGGATGGAAGATAAGCAAGGATCAGCAAAAAAAATTTGAAGAACATAATCAGATTGCTAATTCTATGATAATTCTGAACTGGGAGCTAACTCCTGCCATCAAGAAATGAAGAAGTGCCTCTTATTATCAATGATTGTAGTATCTCTGATTTTTCTCCCTATCACATGGGCTGGTGGCAAGATCCAGGCAGCGTAACTCATAACAGTGACGACTTGTGTCATACTTCTTTACTGATATGTAACATCTAGAAAAGAATTTGTTTGTCTTGGCTTCTGGTTACACTTGTGTCAGTCACCAATGTGTGAAACAGAGCCACCAAGTTTCTCCTGTCACTGGAGTCCAGGTTCCATTGAAATCACGTATTTCCAAGTCTGGAATTTACCCAGAAAGCAGGGGTATTTTTGTCTTTCCTGCAGATGTCTGTAGGACAAGCCTAGCAATCTGTAGAGTTGCTTGTGATTTCATGCACTTGTAAAAATGAGCAATTCCCGTAGTTGCCTGTGGTAATTACTTGCTTTGTTTTGACTTGCTCTATTACGTATTTTCTTTTGTCTCCCAGTCAGAGAAAAATAAAATTGCTGATAAACAATACTACTGTGTGATATAAAGTATTCAGAATTGTGAATGAAAAAAGCTGGCAGGGAGGGGAAAATAACAGAGGGTAATTTTATCATATCTGTTTGATGTGAACCAATAATAAATGTGAAGTCTGTATGATCATGGGTGATGTTTTTATATACATATCATATTTTAAATTGGTTTGGGAGAGAAACACATAAAATTGACTGGTGATGTGGCAGCAATTATGCAAATAGAGCAACTTGACCATAAAACACTTTAAAAGGGAGAAGGTAGCTCAGTAACAAGTAAGCATACAAAATGTTGTTATTGTATCTGTCCTAATGCCCTGACATCTCTCCTGCCAAAGCATGAAAGGAATGGATGTTGTGTAACAAAATTAAAACTTTATAAAATGTCAGATGAAGGTCATAAATAACTTCTACTTATAAAAAGCATGTCTTTAATTGTCGACTGTGTCTTTCTTACAATTCTGTTCAGTCTTGGGCAAAGTTCAGGTTTATGAGACCAGCCTTGTGCAGCAAACACACCTTTGCTCTGCTGCTTTACTGCAGCGTTAATGGTTCATTTGCCTTTGGGGGTAGGGGAAGGTAAGCGCTCTTCTAGCCTTTATCTTTTGCCACTCAAATGAGAACCATGAGGTAATATTAGTTCATTGAATCTTTCCGTGAATTATTCTCAGTTGCTGTGAAAGCAAGTAACAGCAGAGTGTCCCCCCACTGCCCACTCCACAGTCCCTGTATTTTTGCAGCTGCATGAATCATAACTGATGCAAATGGTGGATGCTTGAGAAGGGGAAAAGAAAAGGAATGATGCATATTTTCATCCTGATCCCAAATGAAGCCTGAATAAAAGTACTGTCTGTTCATTTTTGTCTTTCTTGCCACTTGCTTGCTTGTCTTCACCATGTTTTAATCCTACCCCAGGCCATGTGTGTCTCTATATGTGTTCATGACCCTAAACAAACTTAACCCCAGTCTGCAGTGCATGCACCATATCCCCACAGCCCTTCCAACCTTCCTCAGCATCAGCCATGTGCTAGTGGCATTCCCCTTGGGGAGGAAGGTTTAGCCAGCAGCCACCTCTCCAGCAAGTCCCTGGCTAATCCATACTGATACCTGCAGTCAAGCAGTTACTCCATTTCTATGGGCTTACTATATCTGTATTTGCCCCGGTCATACAGGTCAGAGCCTGAGGCATCTTGACCCTTTAGCCAAGAGCCTGGATCATCTTTGAGTGGAAACCAGGGGGCAGCACTCATCTGAGCACAGCTTTGGCCTTAATTTCACCTAGATTTGGGGAGTGGGTAAAGAACTTTCCAATAGCTGGGAAATCAGAGATGTTTGTCTGGAGGCAGCCATGTCATTAATTTTAACAAAGCAGAAATTGCCCACAAGGACAGACTGGTGAGCAGTAAGCCAAGAAGGAGACCTACAAGCATGCACCACAACAGAGAGGGTGGAGTTCTTCTCCCAGCACACACTTCTACCTAACCAGAGTAATCAGGAGATAGCTGGGGATCCTGGAGAAATCCTCTTTTTTCACCTGGCCGCTTCGTCCAGGCAGAGTTTGAACTTCTTCCACAGCAGCTATTGCATGCCTTTGGCCAACTGCTCTCCTCAGCAGTCATTCCAGTGCCATTGGGCATGTTTAGTGCATAGGACAATCTCATCATGCCTGTGCTCTTGGCGTGATGCTTTTGGATGTCCCTGAGAGACCAGCTGTGCCCAGACAGGCTGGTCCTGCAGCATAGGCTTCCTTCTTTTTCTATCAACTAACTCCCAAGCTGAACATGGCCTTTGTGTTTACTTCTCTGGAGATGACATAACACTGCATAAAGACAACCATACTCCTCTCAAATACCAATAAACGGTGTCAACTTGATGTGGACAGCTTGCCGCTGTGTGATCCAGGTTTTGAGATATGAGAGATAGTCATTTATCATAAGTGGCTTGGCAGGGATCAGCTGTCCACAGTATGTTCAAAAGATGACCTGGGGACCACCAAATGAAACTAATAGAAACTGGGTTCATGACAACCCAAAGGGGTGGTTCTTCTCACATGAGGTACTAGATCTGTGCAGTTACTTGTCAAAGGACCCTGTGGATGCACACAGTTTACATGGGCTCAGAGGGGAACAAGCCCTGGACAAGAGATCCATTGCAATCTACTATGTAAATAAACTGCAGTGGCTAGGAAAGTCCAAAACGTTCTGAGTTGAAAATGGTCAGAGTGTGCAAGGGAATTAAAGGAAAACACTATACATACTTGCCCTGTTCTCACATTCCCCAAGCATGTAGCCAGTTTTTTGTAGCCAGTTTTAGAGACAGAGTATTGGGCTGGAAGGATCCTTGAGCTGAACCAGTACATTTGCACGGATATTTTCCCTACAATTAGACTGCTAAATGCTTTTTTGACATCTAGGTAGGTCATAATAAAAAAATTTAAAAGAGGGATTAAATCTTGAAACTTCTACTCTCCTGGGCAGAAAGTCACTCCCACTCCCATTATTTCACAACTAGTTATGGAGACTGGCTGAAACCAAGACTGAAAAGGTGAAGGTGAGGAATCTCAGCTGCTTTCAACAGTGTTATAAGGCAAGACCATAATCATGCTAGAAATGGTCATGATCATATAGTCCAATAGTCAACATGAAGTAACAGATGTTGATTTCTCCCGTGTGCAGAAACAGTGATTTTCATACTCTATAACAAGATCAATACGTCATCAGCAGCAAACACCACGTCATGACATGTGAAGTTCTATGCACTCTGGGAAACCAGGAGTTCTGCCCTGTACAGCTTTTGAATGACTGTGCACATACATATTTTTTTTTCTTATTTGGCTATTGAGCAGGTTTCTGGAGCCCCTGTCAGGCATGAAATCTCACAGACAGATAGGCAGCCACAATGGTAACAGCTTCCATGGCTCCAGTAAAGACAGTAGGTTAGTGTTACCAGGTGAGATGAACAGGTCTTGGTAAGATCACACTTTTTAGCCCTAGTGTTGTCATCTGCATTTAGTCTTGTGTCCAACTGAACTAGCATAGAATTAGCTGGAGATAGGAAAGATGTATTTATTCTCCAACTCCAAGAGCAGGTATACCCAGGAGATAGTACTTCAACACAGGACACATCAGACACCAAAGAAAAGGCAACATTTCATCCCATGTCCTGCAGCTAGTCCAAACACAGAAGTGTAATTCCTGCTGGAGTCATTTAGCACTTAAAGGAACTAGTAGGCAAGTGAGAAAAAAAAAAGTCCATCTCTGATTTAAAAGCAATGTTTGAACCTGGCACAGCAGAAACAATAGTCTGTTTCCCAAGTGGAGATCAGGTATGTTTATTTTACTGAAATATATGGGTTTGTGACAATCAAAAGCAGATGTTCATTAACAGGCAGAGACGTAGGTAGGTTTCCAAGGCATAAAGCATGAGGAGGGCAAAGAGGCAAAACATTCAATCTCCTGCCTTGCACCTGAATATGCCCGGCCCCTTAAATCAGTTTTCAATAACACTTCTTGATTTTCATGTTTTTAAGTAACAGCTATGGAGATGCTGCTCAGCTAGCCTTGCAGAACAAATACTTTTGAGATAAATTTGATTCCTATTTCAGGATATTTCCCCTTTGTTTGCCTTTAACTTGACCTGGGATCTGGAACTAGATTTGAAATCTGTTGTCTGAAGATGTGCAGAGCTGAGAGACTTCTTTTACAAACCCACTGCAACCTTCAGTCTGGCGCTGGGTTCCTTCAGAGCCTGTGTGTGCTCTGACCCCATGTTCAGTACAGAGGAGCCCCTGTGGACATGTTACTCTGTATATAGCCCTTAAGTGTCTCCTAATGGTTTGCAGCTCCCTTGCTGGAGGTGAGTGATGTTGCACCAGACCAAGGCAACCTTATTTCAAGCAGGAACTGTCAGCAGAATCAGTGCAAGGTCAGCCGCTCTGGTGGTTCCTTTCAGGAAACTACTCCTCCTACAGACTCCCTTACACTAAACAACCCCCCTTAAATACATGTGCTGCAGCATTCCTCCATTCGCTGGCGTCATGAAGACTGGCAAAAAAAGGCCATGGCAGCAAATGTTAGCAGACTGCCAGACCAAATCAAGCCCCACTTTCCCTTGTACAAGGACAACTCCAAGATAACGCAGCAGTTGGCTGAGTTTCTCTTTCCAAACAGTGCAGCAGAATATCAGCATAAGAAAGTCTCAGGAGGGTTTGTGCCAGGGAAGTTGAGTGATGGGACCTGTAACTGAATTCAACACACGGGCAAAAGAATTATTTTTATCAGCCGACCCTGAGCACGCCTATAAGATCATGGTTTTAAAATTTTGTCTACAAGTGCGTCTGAACTGCAGTTCCAAACCAAACTGAGGTCTACATGTTGCAGAACAGTCACTTGAGTGCTTTAAAAATTGAAAACAGACAAAAGAAACAGGGTTGGATTTTGACTTGCGAAAATTCCCCAAATGGCACTCTGCGTTCGCTTTCCTTCATCAAAAAGCCTGAGACACTTCTGTCCACCCACCCACATGGTTCACGCTCCCGGAACATGTGTGGTCCCAGACCAAGATTGTTGGTTGCCCACTAGACTATGTGGCCTACAAGTTATCCTCAGTGGAAAGGCTCATGAACCCACCTTGCAAAACAGCACTGAAGGGGAGGGGATCCAGCTCCTCAGCTGCTGCATTTCAGGGATAGTGGTCACAGTAGCAGAATCCTGGTCCTAAGTCCTGCAATAACCTTCCGGCTACGCAATTGTACAACATATGATACCTCTGACATAAAGGTAATAATATTGGCTATCTGAAGTGGTAATGACTAATTAGAGGTCCAAGGCTGAGTGCTGGTTCTCATCAGCAGAGGCTCCTGGGTCCCCGCTACCTTGAGAGGGAGGTGGCAGAAAGGAGCTTGACAACAGCATAGAGAAGGACTCCAGTGACACCGATGGGCCGAGGAGCTTCTTGATGTCCCCCTACACATGGTGCAGAGAAGTGTTTTGGCAAGGTCAGGGAGCAATGGGCATGTAGGCTGTTTTGTTGACACCTGGCACAGACCTCGAGGCCATATGAGTGGTAAGTAGGTCTATCAGCCACATCCACAAAGGATGCAGGAGCTGGGGTCTAAGCCATGGAGTGGTCTTTCCAGCACCCCTGGCTCTGCTCTGCTTCCATTGCCTAATCCCTGCACTGCAGACCATGGGACGGGGATAACAAAGTTAAAACAGGTATTTGACACCACAAACCTTATTTCACTGTGTTATGAAAAGTCACACAGGGCAGTCTTTATTTCCCAGGCTCAGCATTCAGAGCAAACACGCTGCTGTAATCTTTAGCAAATACATTTTTGCTTGCACAATAAATCTGTTCAGAAATCACACATTTCTATTCAAACTAGTCACTAAAGAGTCACGTGTTGGGGCCTATCTCTGCTTTGTGCTGACACTGCATAGGCAGAGAATCACGTGCCTTCATGAAAAAATATCCCCAGTCTTATGGCAGGACTTGGCTCAGGGTCACATAAGACTCGTCCACACTTCATATCATATTTCCTATTTTTGCTTCACCAACCAGTCTTGAAATGTGTCATTTCTGTGCAAGCAGACAGACACGCACCACAGATTCACACCAAGTGGCTGTATCTATGCTGGGAAATCAAATGGGCCAGGGAACAGTCAAAGGAGTACTGCAAATCACAGCCTATGTCCCCCATGTTAGGATATATTACCCTCCAAAGGAGGGGGACAGCAATCCAAAGCAGGAGCAGTCCCTGGCCCAGCTGCTATTGCCTATCAATGGTAGAGTGCTAGGTGGTCCTGACCAAAACCATGCCAAGGAGTCACTCGTATGAGCTGTAACACACCATTGCCCATGTCCTGGTGCTGGTGAGATACTGCCATAGTCCACCAGCTGGGACATCACCTGGGACCTGGAAGATACTCAGTAAATGTCTTCTCTGTGAATGACTCCTGTGAGATTTCAAGAAAACTATAGAGGCTTTCTCATCCCTGTTGATCCATAAAATGGGGATAACAAGCCCCACCTATCTCAGCAGTGGAGCGAGGACAGGTCATTTTCCAACTTGGGTAGTAATGGGAAAGCATGTGAGTACCCTGGCTGTACAACTGGGTTTACCCCATTGTGTTTGGTAATTTTCATTTGAACAGAGAGTAAAAACTGATTTCAGTGGGTCTAATTCATAATCAGAACAGAATTTTGGCCACTACTTTAAATTACAAATTAAGCCATTCATTAATCTGAATTGGAAAGAGGCATATTTGACATAAACAGGAATATATACCTTTAAAATATAGAGTTAAAAATATTTTGCCATATTCTGAAATGAATTGTTTTGCATTTTATTTCCTATTAGTATATATCTTTTTTTCTTCTTTCATTTGTGTGAGTGAAAGATGATTATCCATTATGTTTTTATGACCTACTTATTGCTGTTATCTGGAATGATACCACTACCTGAACTTCAGTAAAGAGAGGTTACCATTTCCTCATATTTAGGAACCTAATAAATGGGGTGGAAAACAGACCAGGAAGTGCTTTTATTCAGTGCTGTGGATTTAAAGGTTTTTCCAATCCCTCGATTGCCCAGAAATATATGGGAGAGAGCCCTGAGCTGGAAAGAAACAAAACAAAATGCACAGGATGAAGAGAGGGAGAGAGGGAGAAGAAGAGAAAGACAAAAAGAGGGAGGGAGAGGAATAAGGAAGGAGGGAAAGCAAGCAAGAAGAAGGAACCACCCAGTCTGACGTTCCCTTGCTCACTCATGCACCCACATGCCACTACAGCATTTACAAGCCTGCAGCTCCACCGGATGAAAAGCACCCCTGATTTTCAGACTTTGGTGCTGAAGATCCTCCAGATTTTGCAGCCCATATGTAGACCTACACAGAGATAATATGCTTGAAATGCGTAATTTAGCTACAGTTCTTCTAATCTACCTGGCCTTCCCCTTATACATACAGTAGATCTCAGTTTAAAACCTGAAAAGTATATACCTTTTATGTTGCTCAGCCTTCTGCTATATTTCCACCTTCAGGGAAGGTGTGAGTGTGAGGGAAGCATGGTGGAAAGCTGTTATTTTCTGAGGAGTATTCTACCCCCAGCAGGGCTTCACCTCTGGGTAGTGCAGGTTACATAGGTGTAGGCTCTGCTTTGAAACTCATGCATGAGACCGTTCTGTGAAAAAGCTTCCGTGCAGCAGTGAGGCTTTTTGTAAAGGCTGATGTGTGAAAGACTTTCAAATGCATATACTTCATGGTCAGGGAAAGCCATAAATGCGAGACTACATCCTCCGCTGCCGTGGGTTCACAAAAACTGCAGTGATGCCAGGAGATGGAGAACACTCAACAGCAGGTGAGGGTCAGCTGCAAAATATCTGGTTTTCCACATGGAAGAGTTAACTGGAAAGACGGTTAAAAGACAGTATTCCATGACGTCAGTGGTGTTTATGACATGCCCTTTAATTACCCTTACCAGTAAATCAGCATGTGTACTTTAGTACTGCAGAGTAGGGCATACTTCAAAGAAAATAATAGCTCTGTTGATTAGCTAATGAATATGCTATCAGAAAATTCAAGGAGCCTTTTCACTATTGCTCACATTAAATAATAATGCTAATTAAAAACATACTGCATGCCTCAGGTCTGCTGCTCAACTTTTGAAATGTGAAACTCTCACATTTATTCTTTGAATTATCTGTTCTGTATTTATTAATAGAAGAATGCTGTCCTATCCCCTGGCTACATATTTAATTCATAGAAGCACAATAGTACACACAGAAGAGAGGAGTGAATCTAATCATATCTGTGGTTGGAAAATAAACCCCGTTTCTCTGCAGTGCTGGAGAAGCCCTATCCACACGCATTCTGCCCAAGGCTGCTAGCTGAGACACAGCCTTGGTGTTCACATATTGGGTACCATCCTGCAGTTGAGGGTGACACCCCAGAAATACAGTATCGGCACTTCTTCTTTTCCTCATTTACCTTTAAAGATGATAAGAGAGCTCAGATAGTCACTGCTGTCTCTCTCCAATGCTTTTACTTTGTCTGCTTCCATAGTGAAGTTCCCTCTCTGGCTAGAGTGATTTTACCTAAAAGATCCATTTAATTTGGGCTCTTGTTCTTCTACACATCTCTAAACTCATATAGACTTTATGGGCCAGGTTCTGCCTTTCTGGAGGACTCTCTCTTGGGGGCAGCTGTCTTCAGGACAGCATGCTGCCGCAGTGCCTGTGGGTGCCTGTAAGTATTCTCTGATGCAAGCAGGAGAAGTGCAGACCATGCCAAAATTACTGCAACAAGAAGTTTGGCAAATTGTAAATTTTCCTCAAAACTAAGAAGTCTGCCATTGGAAAATGTACAATGCAAGTTATAACCAAAAATTCTAGAGCATTTTCTCAACCAAAGAGGTTCTGCAAAATGTTTATATTCCTGTCAAAGGAGGCTGGTTGTGATGAAATTTACTTTTTAAAAAAAAACAGGTACTTTAAGCTCATGAAATGAGAACAACAAATGGAACATCTTCAAAAACCTTTGCTGAAGAGACTTGATCTTCTGATCACACTACAGCTTCTTGTTCATTCTGCTTTTCTCCTGTGCTGCAGCTGTCCTTGATCTTAAATCCTCTCCCTAAAACGGTATATCCCACTGCCTTCTGCAGCAATGCCTTTTATTAGCAGAGCTCCATCTGACCGTTACTACCTTGCTTCCCTTCCACCCATGCAGAGTAAGTAACACACTCTCATTTTTTTAACCACAGGGAGTGTTTGTTCTCTTTTAAACAGGCCGTTTTTGCTCAAGACAGAATTTCTGGGCCCAAAGTGCAAGCTCCGTCAGCAGCATCCCAGGTGGGCACTGATCTCCGGCACCATCCTTGGGTGGTGGAGGTTGGAGCTGACTCCTGATGCCCCAACAGCAGGGGGTTGACATGCCTTCCCCTGGGTACAGGGGGTAGCCTGGGCTTTTGATGGCCAAGATTACCTGATAGCTCTGGCACCTGGCAAGCCCCTAAACCGCAGACTGCCTGGCTCAAACCGTCTGGGAAAGCTAGCTGAAGCCTGTCCTGAATTCCTCTGCCTTTTACAAGGCTCCTCCCAATGGCTGAGTCTTGATCTAGGTGGCTGCCTTAGGTAGTCTCATTAATTACAAAGGTGTCAAACAGATACTCCTTGCCTTTGTAGCAAGCACAGCTTTTACATTGAACCAGACAGCTTGCTGCTTCCCATGTGCTTGCCTGCTTTAGCCAGCTGTAATTTAGGGCTGGGCTCATCTCTTTAAAAAGTCCTTATAAATCAGAGTTCATGTCTGCCTCTGAGCTGCAAGGAGTTTCACTCCTGACTGCAAGGGGAGCAAGAGCAAGCCTGGGGCTGGGAGAGATATGGAAGCTCTCCATGTAAATCTGCATGAACAGAGAGGCAAGGTCAAAATATCTTGGAACCGTGAATGGCTGAAACGTCAGAGTTAACGTTTCACTCACATAGGTTTCTCCATCAATGGAGCACATTAAACCATGAGTGAAGCATCCTGACCACCTTTTAGGTTGCCTGGAACAGGGAAAGCAGAGTGTACATCAATATCATAGTGCCTCAGTATGCAACAGGTGTGAAATTAGTTTCTTTCAGCTTTTCCCTGAGTTTTTGATATGTGGCTTATTTCAGAAGCACTGATCCTTTGCTTTAGATAAGAAAGGGTTTCACAGTGTGACAGAT
Organism: Phalacrocorax carbo; assembly: GCF_963921805.1. Lineage (NCBI taxonomy): Eukaryota > Metazoa > Chordata > Aves > Suliformes > Phalacrocoracidae > Phalacrocorax > Phalacrocorax carbo. The sequence goes on from NC_087514.1 coordinate 52,340,748, forward strand.
TTGACCCTGTCACACAATCCTGAAGCAAACAGTCAGGCTCACACCCCTAGCTACTTGCACAAGGGAAAACTGCACATACCATTAAAGGCAGCGAGATCAGGACTGGTTTACGCTGAAGAAGGTGTACGGCACACAGCTGTCAGTGCCTATCCACATCTTCCCTGATGAACTCAGCCACAGAGAAATGGTAAGATATCGGTGACTTGTTTACAAAGCCCAAGTCTGCTGGGATCTGTGCTTGAAGTTTCTTACTTTTGCTGAAAACTCGTCATGGAGACTTAGAAAGACAAGCTGTTTTTCCTGAATTTCCTGCTTATGCAAAGCTTTCATTTAGTCCCAGGAATTTTATCACTACTCTGTGCAAAACGTAAGACTGGGTAATAAAGTGGGAGCCCTAACTTTAAAGACACCACTGACCTCCTTCTGCCTAGTGCACAGTTAATCCTAACAACAGTTTGGGAGAAGTTGCTTTTTTTTTTATTTTCTGAGAGTTCTAAATTGTACAGATTTCTTCATGCCTATTCTAAGTGTAGCCACAGTGCTTTTAAAAACCTTGAAGGAATCACTTGGTGGTTGCAATGAAGAATACACATCTTGTCAGTAAAACTTTTAAGCAATTTTTTCCCCATTAGATAAAATAGCAATGTTATTTGCCAGTCTCCATGTTCTCACCTTGATGTGAAAAAAACAAAGGCAAGTCAAAGTTACTGGAAACTACTGGACATTATCTTGTTGTAAGGAAGGGAGTATTGTTGTCCTTGGGAGCTTGTTCCAGGCTGAAATGTTCCTAACAGTTTAAAATAAAATTAAAGTAAATGAACCTTGTGACATACTTCATTGATTCTGTGAACAGAGGGTACGGCTCATTTCTTGTCCAAACTGTGGAAACCTCAAGTGTGCCCCTGCCCTGGTATGCCCAGTGCTGGGGCAGGTGGGTCTGCCCAGACCTCGCAGGCACTGCTTCTTACCTCTGTCACTGATCCAGAGATGGCCCATCATCCCAGCACTTCTGTTTTTTTAATAAACTTCAATTCATGCAAAACAGAAGGACTATAGAACCCTGTGGGTTATCGTAGAAGAAGGAGAGAAGAGTAGAAGATCTAATTTTTAAAACTAAAGGCACATGCACACACATGGGGGGGAGGGCCTGCCAGAGGTCCTTGCAAGCTCGGTAAAGGCCATTTTCACCTTCTTGATCCTCAGGCACCTCAAGTCACAGCGAGCAGAGGCTGCCCACAAGCAGCTCCACGTGATGCTGCTGTGGCCCCGTCACTGAAGTTTAGGCACAGCAGATCTCCCCTCCACCAGGCCTCCTTCCCTCTCCCCTCCCCAGGCTCCTGGCCAAATACACACACCCTCTCCTGACAGCACGGCCACTCCTGCCTTTGGTGCAGGAGACAGGGGAGGCACGTCTGCCAAGCTTATCCAAAATCCCTTCAGAGTGCAAATGCTCACCAGAATCTGCCTGGCTGGTTTAGGGGTCCTCTGTACTGCAAAGGTATGAGAGAATGGACAACCAAATACACAATACATCCTCTCCCCCTCATGTTTATAAGATTGGGTCCTCTGTAAGCAAGGCACAAAAAGCAGCAATTTTTTTAATGTTATTGATTCCCATGAGAAGAAAAACTAGAATTTGGATCACAGCTGGGGTTTGGTGCACTGTAGAAACCCACCTTCGCCCTCTTTTTTTTAAAAATCACCACATTTGCAAGATGCTCCACACACCTCTGTTTGTTCTTCAGGCTGTGGTCTTCACAGCATCAAAAAGTCACGGACCGAAGGCCTGCAGACTGCAGTCTTCAGAGATGGTTTCCTTCCTGCTTCTCCAATAAGCTGCCTGGCAGGCTCTGCCTATGTTCCATGCTGTAAGAGACGACAGATTTTCAAGTTTTGTTTGTTCAACTTTGAAACATGGCCTTTTCTTCTGTGGAACTCAGGATGTATTTAACAGGAAACAATAAAGATGCAGGACAGTTTTGGAGAGGAAGTAGGACATTCTAGGTAGGCAAAAAAATAATTACTTATGCTGAAACTGGGTCAAAACACCACAGTGTTTACCACGGCTCTCAGGAAGAGTGCCTTGGGGTTTTTAATAATGTCAAAAATTCAAGATCTCAGCATTGGGTCTCATCCTAAAAAGTAATACAGTTTCAGACCAAATGGAAACTAATCTGGCCTATAAATCACAGTACAGCAGATGTAACCTGCTCAGTCCTGAGCCCAGTCACTTTTGGTTGGCTAAAGCTGATCTTCCAGCCAGCTTTGTTACAAAGGCATCAATAGATTGAGCACTCATCTTCATCCCTTGCTGTCGCTCCCTTCGCTAATTATGTTCAGTGTTTCATCTGAAGCTGATTTATCTTATGAAGTAATCCAGCTTCACCTTCTGGCCACTAGATCTTGTTACATATTTCTCTGCAGGGTCAAAGACTTGTGATCACCTACACCTTTTCTCCCCATGAAGGGACTTACTGAACCAATTACCTTTTAGTCCTCCTTTGGATACTCTAAGCAGACTGTGGTCTTTGAATTGGTCAAGGCCAGATGTTTTCCAGAGTCTTTAAATCATTTCTGTGGTTCTTTTTCCTACCCTTGCCAATTTTTCAACATCCTTTTCAAATGTGGATGCCAGGTCTGGATGAAGCATCCCAAAGTAAAATTACCTCCTTACTCCTAGTCAGTATTTTCCTGATTAGTTGTTCAAGAAGTACATTAGCGTTTTTGGTTGCTACGTTACTCTGACAATTCTTGTTTGACTGTATGTCCATTTGGGCACCTAAATCCTATTCCCCTCTCCTATATATCATACCAACTTTCATCAGATATCGTTAAGTGATTCCAAAACACATTGCAAACACATAATGAAGACCTCAAGCCTTTTGCAACATGCGGAGCAGAGACCACTTGAAACTGCTCCTCAATCCTTCATTTTCCTTCTCACCAGCCCACTGCAATAACCCTTGCCCTATATTTTAATACTGAATTCAGTGTGTTTGACACAACCCTGGAATGTCCAGTGTATACAGATTTAGGAACTAGAGGATCTGTGAGGAATGAAGCTCAGGACAGCTGGATAAGGAAGATCTGGAGCTGTGAGTGCACAGGAAGAGTTGAAGTCCATTTTGGGTTTCTGCAGCCTGTTCTCAGCTCAGGCTCATGGAACAGGGGCAGGGTGTAACTCCCAGATCCCTTCTTCTCTTTGAAATGAGCAGAAGTGATATTATTTTTATGCAGGAACAGACAGTAAATTACCCAAGTTCTATACGGCAAATGTTACAGGGCTGGCGTATAGCTCTGTCTAGCTTTGCAGCAAGAAAACCAGAACAAATCAGCTACTTTGGCTCCTCACTTCACACACAGGTCCTTGCCCTCTGATCATCCTCATGTAACAAAGCCCACCTGCAGTTCTGGAAACAGCCAGGCACCTCTTACTCCTTTAGGCAAGCTGTCCAAGGCTGGTTCTCTCTCCTTTACCCAGGCCACCAAGCCAAACCCAGCAGCTGTTGTATCCTCACATACCTCCACAGCACTCGTACCACACCCTCAATGCCATGCTGAAAAATACCATGGTAGGGATCTCAACTTATTACAAATACTTTGAACAGAAAAAATATGACTATGGTTAAGGGTGACAGGAACACTACTAAGTCAAAACCTGGGACCTAGGGAAGACTGGAGCCCAGGGTAACACATGTGGCCAGAAGCAGTCCGCTCTTGAGGGGCCACCCAGGCAAATGTGAGCCTTCTAGTATTGCTTGGTGGAGGAGCCTCAAGCAGATGCCTCAAGTCATTGGCTATTTAATTTCATTGTTTCCAGAGAAGAGGTGCTAAAGTGGCAAGTAACTGTACTCTTTTTTTTTTTCTCCCCAATTGTCAACTCAAGCTTCATTCTTGTACTAGAGAGCTGCTCTGGGGTCAGTCTGGCTCATTCAGCCTCACTAGTAACCAAGAGCCATGGTCGAACTCTTTTTTTGTTCTTTCTCAGCCCATCCCAGGGGCCATCACTGAAGAGAAACAGGGATAACTGAGGAAAGCATCTGGCCAGGCCATCCATCAGTGATATTGATGATATATGAGACAAAGAAATGTCCAACTCACACACCCAGAACTGTGCTGGCTTAGCAGGACTAAAAGGTAAAATTACAAAAAAATAAAAAAGAAAAACCTTTATTTTGTCAAGCAGTAGCTGCTCCAGAAGTTGGTACACTTGGAGAGCAGTTTTGATGAGTAGGGAGGTACTGTTCTTACAGTCTTTTTCTATGTAAAATCATAACACAGAACCTGGCTTTGAGCTCCTCGGCATCTGCAGAGTAAGGCGACATGGTGCTGTGCCCCCCCTTCATCTTGCAGAGGGATAGAAACCTGATTTAGCTCTCCTTCTGGTTCAAGGAGGCAAAGTATTTAATTCTTGATGTTTTTGCTGATAAGAAATAATGGGAAACACCTTCCCTAGGAAAAATTGGGTTTGAGTTTTTGTTCTTTTTTTTTTTTCCCTGATATCTGCTGAAAGAGCATTTTCAGCCTCAGATCAAAAAAGGATTCTTTTCACATAAGGCATCTTTTTATGCCCCCTGCAAGGCTTGTTATCTGCAGGAACCACCCTAAGCCAGACCCTGCATTAAGGTGGTGCTGAGAAGGGAGCATGGCCTCCTGGGAGTCCTCCTATATTGTGCCACAGGTTTTCAAAGCAGCATAGGCTTTCACAGGCCAGCAAGAGCGTCAGCAGCCAGCTGACTTTTTCTGCTGGGTCAGCTGCCCAAAACTGGGACGCGCTTATCTAAACCTCCTGTTTTATGATAACTCCGAGCAACACAGCTCTGACGTACCCGGCAGTGAGTTTTGCCCTAAGCTTTTCAGAAGTGACACACCAAACTTCACCCCTGGCAAGAAAAAAAGGGAAAAAAAAGAATGCCAACCCCAGCTAAGGCTGAACACTCTTCAACACCAATTAGCAACAGTTTTTTATCCGTTTATGTGTCAACAATGGAAAATCACAGAAAAAGGCATTTTAACCAACAAATGCTTCAAAAGGGAAGATATTCACCCCCTTCTCCACACCTTTTGCTGCTTAAATCCAATATTTCTCTGCATGTCTCACTTTGCACTTAGATAGGGATTTGTAAATCACGAGATCCAAGCCCACATAGCCCCAAGGCTAGCAGGGCTAGGGGACCTGGCCACGTGAACCCCCAGGGAGCAAATTTGTGAAGTGCCCCAGCAACAAGGCTGGTGTGATGCCCCCACCAGGAAGGGTGAGTGGTCCCCACTCCTGGCTGGCTGGAGCAGCCCAAACCCTAGGCAAGGTTTGGCCTTATGTCTTTCTGCTAGAAGCCGTTCCTCTCTGAGGGCTGTGCTGCAGCATTCATCCCACAGTCCTCATGACAGCCCCAGGGTAAGGAGGCCTTACCCTCTTCAACTCTGTGGGCTGGAAAACCAAGGGACAGATTCTCAGCTGTTGCAAATCAGCATAGCTTCACTGGAGGCCAAGGAGCTATCCCAGTTCACCCCAAATGCAATGTGGCTCAGGGAGGCGAAGAGATGTGTTCCAGCTGCTCCACGGGTTGACAGCAGCACTGGGCACAGAGGTTGGGCATCTCAGCTTCCTGGTCTGCCAACGTAGCTGGCAATCACATGCAACGTTGTCTTATTCCAATCAGCTAAGCAATGCAGAGCACCAGTTCTCAGAGCCAGCGCAAGGTTTTCCACTCCTTCAGTAGCTAAAATTCACTGTCTTCTCTTTTCAGCAGCAGCACCTTCAGTTTTTGCTGCCTTTCACCTTTGGCCACCAGAGGATGCCAGCAGGCGCACGATGGCTCTGCCACCCAATTGGCTTTACCCAGTTACACCTGCAGTGGGTGACAGGCAGATCTTTGCACCCACAGGAGACCTGGGTGAGACCCTTTAGCTATGGTGTGAAGGCCAAGAAAAACCATGACAGTCCTCACAAGGCATGGGATCAGGTCCCCAGACTTTCATCAGAAAAACCTCCCACGTGCCCATGAGGGATTTGTTTTGGTGGGAGCGGGGCCCTGGTTTTACTTATCATCAGAAGGCGTAGTGAGGGGAGGTGCAGAAAAACCACATGGAATGCAAACTTAGCTAGCCAGAGAAGGCACCTCAGCTGGAGACCTTCCTTGCAGCCATCACACACGCTGCCCATATCAGGTACATTTCCATAGCTTTTAATGTAGCTTAACAATTGTGTTGGAGACAAAAGAGAAGGCACAGTCTACAGGAAAAAAAAAATCCCAAAATGATACCCTTTTATTTGCAGAGCTCGGATGAAACAACTTTCCAAATGACATCCCACTTAAAAACCAATGGAAACCAACCTAACTATGCGTCAGTCACACTATACAGATTGCATCCTACATTTTCAAGATGCCTAAATATCTTATGGAGTATTTACATATGTATCAGTTAGGTAGTAAAGTTTCATTGCGATTTGTTTCTTTCCAGCACATATTTATTCAATGGCAAAAAAACCCCTGGGGATGCATTTGTATTTTGGTACAATACTTTCGAGCAAACAGCTAGGGCAATTTTCCTGAGAGAAGGCTTGTTCTTTGAAACTCTTGCTTTAACAACTGGAAATAGAGAAAGTGGATGAGTTTTTGTTGCGCTAAAAAGCCTAAGGATGCCTACTTAAGTTTTTCTTTTAAATTATTTACGTACCATTAAGTTAAAGTGTTTACATTCATTCATTCGTATAAAAACTGTTGTTAAATCTTATGCAAATGATTTAACACTGATTGCTGCAACGCAAATTGCACTTCTTTAAAAAAATTATTGTATATATGGAAGAAAAATATCTGATTGCTACCCTGTTTACAAATTTCGACTGACTCTATACAGTTCAGCCAGAAGATACGAACTTTCATAAACCTCAGTCACAGTGTACTTTAAAAGTTATATTGCAGTCTTGCAAAGTGAGTAAATATTTAAAAAAAAAAAAAAAAAACAAAAACCACAAAACAACCCAAAATCTCCTTAACAAGCTGGACCTTGTGAGACTTGTACCAAACGTTGTGATTTCTTCCAGGGGCATAGCTGGGCTCTGAAGACCAGAACAAGGCACACTGAAGACGGAAGGCACAGGAGAAGAGGACCAACTGGGCAAAGACATCAAATGTTCCGTGTGAGACATCTGTGCTGACTCAAGCAGTACTCGCTTCTGACACTCGTTAGAAAGTGTCTCGCTATGTCCAGTAATTGAAGCCTTTGGTTCTCCCTCCCCGACACTGACAACTTCCACCAAATTCTTGGGGGAGAAGGCGATGAGAGAGTGAAAACAACTATACAGTCAGAAAGGCAGCGCTGCTGGGTAAGTTGAGGATGTATTTCTGGAATCTATCAATAGATCTAGGTTCATCTCTTCTTTTTTTTTCCTTTTTTTTTCTTTTTTTTTTTTTTTCTTTTTTTTGAGAGTGTAAGGCTGCATCAGCTATCCCCTGGTGGGCATTTGCTTTCCCTATATTTTTCTTGCATAGATGAGGAACTGGATACTTCAGCAAAGCCTCTTTTGGAGGCTGAAAAACACCTCTGCCGCCAAGGCACAGAAACAATTTCAGAGGATTGGTCTTTGCCAGCACTCTCGCTGCCGCCGCCACTGCTCCACAGAAGAAACCGTGCGCAGACGTCTGGGGGCTGCCGCGCAGCGCCGCGATCCAGCTTTCCTCACACCAGGTCACGCCAGAGCCAGGGCACACCAGGGATCCTGTCTCACAGACGCCGTCACTTCAGCCGTGGAGGTCAAGCTGACTCCTGTGTACAACCCGTCTTGACCTGAATACTTAAGGTTGCTGCTTTCGGGACTGGTGCTCTCTCCTGGGCCAGACATCACTGACGAGCTTGCCTGGAGTGGGGGGGAAGAGCAAAGAGATTTCATTGAGCAGCTGAGCTTTGCACGCACCAGGATGCGGGTGGGAGCACAGCGGGCTTGGGGCACAGCCGCTGTCCCAGGATTTCTGTAGAAAGCCAGGGTTTGCCCTCAGCTTGCCCCTGTGCCTAGAAATCCTGAAACTGAAAAAATGTCTCAGGGTCAGCCCTCTCATTCAGCCTCGCCGACGGGAGTGTTATCTGCGTTTGGAGATCAGCATGTCATCTTCACAGCAAGGTGGAAAAGAAAGCGTGTGATGTGCAGAAAAACCTGGAAATCGAACCATGATGAAGGAGGTAACATGCATGTGTCCCGCCGCCCCCTACTGAAGGGACACAGATGCCGACACTAAAAATGTGACCTGGGAGTGGTGGTACCTATAGCTTTGCTTCACCAGTGGGAGAAGCCCAAGACATCCTAATTTTCCAGCAGCAGGTGTGAAGCACCTCCTGGAAATTAGCCTTATTGGGCTCCCTCAGACCTTGAAATGCCTAAAATCATTCCTCACCCTTCAAAATGCTAGCCACAACCACTTCATCTCTGTAAGACTGGCCACTAAAGGAGATGCTTCTTTCATCACAAGTGGAGAAACACTAAGTCTTTGAACGAGGAGCCTTTTTGTTCTACCACCTACATGCACAAGACAACGCACAGGGGAGCCCCAGTAGGCACAAAGATGAACTTCTGAGCTGCACTGGAACCTGTCCATTTATTTCAACAGAGAAATGGAGAGTTACAAAGACAAAGAAATGATCATTTTTTCCATGAGGCTGACCAGATCTGCTAAAGAGGAAAAATTTGCAGTGCCAGACAGAGAAGGGGCAACATTTTCACCTGATAAAGGAAATGTTTAAGAGCTGACTTCATGCAAAATTAACTCTTGGATATGACAACTTTAAAACCTTAATTTACTTGTTAATGGATAGTGTTCGAACAAGATTCCTTAAAAAGAAGGGAAAAAAAAAGGACTGTCCTAAACTGTGACTGCAGAAGCTTCCTGCCTGCTGTTTAAGTGAAAAGTATACTTATTTAATCATTTTACAAGACTAGAGCTCTTGGCTCATCTGGAGCTGTGCCAAGCTAGCAGTCGTGACATAGGAAAAGCAAGGTTTCATTTACTCAAAGGTAATTTCCAAATGGTGCTGTGCAGGGTGCTTGTTGCTGTGCTTAACCCAGAGGAAACCTCACCTTCTGAAAGAGATCTTCATTGCCAGGGGTCACTTTTGTCTGAAATAACTCAAACTCCAATATTTTCTTTAGCTTTTATTAAAATGGTTGATCACTGCTATTTTTCCATCCAGTCATCAACCAGGATCCTGCTTCATCAGTCACTACCGAGAAATGCAGTGATGGAAGGAACAACCGCTTGCCCCCCAAAAACACCCAAAATAGCTATAATCCTAAGAAGTTTTATGGCTCTCTCTACACACTATTACCAGTCAGTGACAACGAATCTCTCTGTCCTCTTTCCCTGTGACTACGCACAGAGAATTCAATGAGGCAGGTTTCACACTAACCTTTGGGTTCAGTTCTGGTCCTGCATCAGCCTAGTTTTTCAAAAAGGCTTTTTTTATTTCTCATTCATCAAACAGACTCCTGTTAGCACAAAAGACATCATTTTTAACAGCTTGAGTCTCCCCACAATGGAAGAAGGGTTTAAATAGAGTTGAGCAGTGTTTGCTCAACCTGAGCTAAAGATACTAGGAGCTGCTTTGAAAGGTTCCCGTTTGCCCATATTTGCCACTGTTGTTCCGGTAGGCAAATAACTTATCACTACCTGTTTTTTCCGGGCTTGGAAAGTGTAATTCATCCTTTTCCTGATTCAGACCTACAAAGGTGGGGCGCGGGGGCCTGCAGTTTCCATGTGGGGTTATCAGCTACCCCTCCCTTGGGCACCCCAGAAGGGAGGACATGTAGGCACGTCCTGTTTGAAGACTGCCCATCCCTGCTCGACCAAGGCCAGATCCTGGCTCCATTGAGCTGGGGCGGGCAGGACCTGGGCAGGACCACGGGGCCTGGAAACCCCACCCTGGTAATGTCATGACAAATCCAGGCAACTTGGGCAGCTCCCAAAGTGAGACATGGAAAACAAACTTTAGCTAATGAAAAGGACGTGACTGAATCACAGCTCTGCTCCCAAGCCTGCCTACCTCTGCTCTTACTCTCCAGCTTTAAGGGATGAAAGAAGACAGAAGCTACAGTTAGTTATTACAGGACATTTGTCAGCTGGAATAAATAAGCTGAACAATGCTGCTGAAGCCAATGAGCTCTTCTAATTCACAACAGCTGGCTCTATCAATAAAAAGGTAATAGATTTATTTTTACTGCTGAAATCTGATAATAGGATAGACAATCAGCTGAAGCTCAGCTTCCTGAGGAAAAAAAAATGAATGAAGCCCATTGGGAAGAGGTTGCCTCCCAAACAAACAGAGGAAGCTTGCATTTGTATCTGTAAAGGTGATTTAAGGATCCCTTCCTTTTACCCAAGCCAGTAGGAGCTGGTCATGGCGCAGCCCCCAGGCAGGTTGTATGGATCAGAGGTAGCCTTTCTGTATAGGATCTGTCCACCATGCTCACAGGGAGACCTCAGTCAGAACCACAGAGGGACTTAGACACCTACATCCCACCCAACCCTGCCAGCAGCATCACAGAGCCAAATTCACCCCCACTAAAGCTGTCCCAGATCAAAACCAGGCTGCTCTGCCTGTGCTGGCCAGCACTTGGGGAACAGCACCAGCATCTCTGGCTGAAGGATTCCTTCTTTCTTCCACCCACTCCTTCCTGCACCGTCGCTCACCACGGAGAGCAGGGGGAGGGGAGGGGAAGGACACACACCCGCACCAGCCGGCCTCGCCCGCGCCTCGCAGCAAGGAGGCAAAAGTTCTGGGCAAGGAGTTGTGCTAACAGCTGGAGAGGGTAGTGAGTGGCCTTGATCTAGACCTTTGCTCTATAAGATAAACCTTTGCTCTGCCCACTTCACAGGTTCAAAACGCGCCACAAATTTTGGACATTACGCGAGGTCTGTAGTAAGCTGAGTCTCAGCCGATACTCTCTTCCTCTTCTGTGAGCCTAGTTTAGTTTCACTACACTTGAATGATAACCATAGTCAGCTGAAACACACTGGCAAAAACTTCTTTTGCATATAACGTGTTGTGGCAAACTGTGGTGGAGTCCTTAATTTTCCAGCCTCAGCCCCCCTGTAATAACTGCCATCCCCACCAAAAGCACTTTCTCCCAATAGTGACTGAGAGCTCCCTGGTTTCTGAATCCCAATAGTGAGTGACAGCTCCCTGGTTTCTGAAGAGCAAGTCTCAGCACGGCAAAACCACAGCTTTTCTTTCTGAATTAGTGACCCTCTTACTACGCAAAGTTGTCATCTCTTGCTAGTCCAATTGATCCTTTGTTTATATTGCAGACATGTAAGTTTACATATCTTCTAATCTCTCCTTTGTATTATAGCAACATAAAACTGTGGATAATACTTTATTAATTTCCTAAGGGAGGAAACTTCCAGCATGGCTTGGGAAAGCTGATTATCCCTCTGCTGTTGAGGGCTGTATGAGTAACTGGCTTTATTGCTTCAGCAATATAACAAAACCAAGCAAAATGTATGCGTCCACATGCATATAGAAGTTTTGGGTAGAACCAAAAATACTCTTTTTCCTTGGTTTTCCCTGCTGAAACAAAAAAGCTGGATTGCCTTGTTCTGTTTGATACAAAACGAAATGTTTTCTTTTGGATACGTGTACATGGAGCAAAGAAAATGAATGACTGATTTTATGAAACTGAGTGGGGAGAGGAAAGCAACATCCTATTTTGTCCAGGAGTAAGGACTAATGCAGAAGAGGTAGGAGACCAAGAAAGGATTTAAACTGGAGTATCAGATGTCCCAGCAAAACCAGCTGACTACCAGACCATTTGGTATTTTAGGTTGCCATGTTCTTCATGCCTCCTGTTAATCTTATTCCACCTGGTTTAGATAAATATTTACTCATACCAGGACTGAGGCACCATGTTCCCATTTTCCAGGTGAAAGTCCTAACAACCGTGCTGGTGAGCGTTTCTCATGGAAACTGTCCCAAAGGCTAGGAAATTATTCTATACCAACTGAAATCTTATCATCGGATAGCCTAAAGGACAATCAGCCATTCAACTTTCCAACATCCAGATGGTTAGGAGATTTTTTTTTTTTTTAAGAGGTTGAGTCTCTGGGTTCATCCAGACTCTGGGCGATAATGTACAGACGCCGATTCCCTATTGCCTGCGTGAATGTCTGACCAATCTGCTGCCTAAAAAGGAGCGAAGAACAACACCTCTAACCATCTCACAAGCCCTCCCCTGAAAACAAAACAAAGCAAATGGAGGACAAGTTATTCTGTGAATTCGGCCCTGGTTGTTGGGTATTTGGGGGACAGTTAAAACTGCATTTTCCTGCTAGCTCACCACCTGCCAAGGCCATTTCAGTCAGCTCTCCCACTCTGCAGCCTACAACACTAAAGAGCCGGTCCTAAACCACTTCTCAAGGTAAATCTCCAAGGGAAGTAAGCACCAGTTTTACCTGAAAGACCACTGTCCTAGGTTATTCTGTGGTGTGTGATTATGGTCCTTCTGAGAAAGCTGCAAACTGGAGGCAAAGGGCACAGTAGAGTCTACTGAAAGAAGAGCTCTGCTGGTGCTGCTGAGCCCTTACTGACATCAGCCCTGGCTCACGAAGCCTCCATGTCCTGCCATAAAAAGCAGATTTTACAGCAGTTTTCATACTGCCTTTTATCCTAATAAGGGAATAAAGCCCTTCTGGTAATCACACCAGTGGAGCCCGTGCATGGAAATGGATGGGTGTGCGCTACAGACCGTGCCCTTCTTTTCATCAAATTATTCTGCATAGCTTTTCTCTGTACTGTTTCAGCAGCATCAAAGAGAGAGGCAGGTATAGATGCAGATGCAAGCTGTCTGAAACCTTAAAATCTTCTTTTTATGGGGATGTAAGGCAACTTCATATATCTTGCAGCTGGACCTTTTCCATATTAGTAACACAGGACACCCAGTACTTATACTGCTTGGGAAAACAGAAATAGGCCTAAATCCTAGATCCAGATGTGAATTTGGCAAATAGCCCCTTTACAATGGGACAACGAAATACCTCTGATCCAAACACTTCTATGTTTTGGGATGTTTGAAATCAACTATGCACCCATAGCAATTCATTAATCATATCTTTTAAATGTTTAAACTTCAGCTAGAACATAAAATCAACATTTAAGGTTCTTGCTAATTTGTCTCCAAATTGGCATCATATAAGATTCCCTTCATGAAATGGATAGTCTCAAAGACATTTCCAAGAGTAATTGCTGCCCTTCTCTTTTTCTGCCCTGCCCTCTTTATTTTACTTTGAAAGAGATAAAGAAAGGTATGGCAAAAAGTTAATATTACTGACACAAATTCTGCTGAATTTCATTTCCATTAGATTTCTACATAACTGGGAACTCTTTTGGCAGGCTCCCATAAAAGGCATAATAAATTGCTTTTGTACCAGTAGAGGAATTCATTTTCTCTGTTTCATTTAGCAACATCATTGCTGTGAATTTCAGACAACAGTTTCTAAAACGTCATCAGATTTCTCTGCCTAATGTCAATTTGGCATTTTTCCCCTCTTCACAGAATAAGGGCTGGAGAAGTAAAAACAGAGCAAAACAAAAACAAGTTGCCATGCCGGTTGTGTAATGCGTGGGGAATGAGCCAGGTTCGATCTTCCAGCAGGTGCCCCTGTTTCAGCAGCGTCACCAGCGCCGCTGGCACAAAGGAACACTGTTCTCATTAATGCAACCAAAGATTAGAGAGCCTGGCTTCATCTCTCTGAGGGTTTTCTCCCTCCTGACATGGCCTGGAGAAGTTTACTCTCCTTGTGCAAAGCCATTGCCTGTTCTAAGAATAAATACAAACCTCCAGGCTATTGATGAGTCAACCCAAAGGAAAAAATATCAAGGAAGATAGAAGTCTAGTGGAGTATTTTTGCTTCAGCATGTCATCAGGTTACAGGCTGCCTTGCTCTAAATGCTGACATCCCTTCACTCCCAGCAACTTCAATGGCCCTTCTGAGCGCTCAACGCCTCCCACAGGATTTAGGCCCACAAGAAATTATTTCTCTTCCTTCGTAGCTAGTCATCATGCTCCCAAATGATGTCTGGGGCAACGGGAACCAGTCATAACAGCCACCACTTTCTACTTTCAACCTCCAGTCTCTCCTGTCCTCATCCCATTGAATTGCTGATGCTTGGGCAAAGCCAGGAGCCCAAGGGAACGGTGTGGCCATACTCACGACACATCCTGACAGCTCCCCTGCAAATCCCATCCTCATTTACATACATTTAGGGCTGGGGTGCCTGACTGGGAGATCACTAGCCCCTCATGTAAGGTGGGGGAGAGTCAAGGGGATGCCCACTTGTCTGGTTGCTGCTTCAGCACATTTCACAACCTCCCTCCGTCGCTTCCTTTTATTGAAATTTTTCATGAGAGGCAATTTGCAAGTGCTTTGCATATGCAGTGCACATCTGATCGGATCACAGTGGGGAAAAGGCTGTGCAGATGTTACCATGCTGCCTGTTGGTTACAAGGGGATAAATTTCCCCCAGTCCTCATGCATGTGTCCTCTCCCAGCCTGATCTACTCCAGAAAAATCAGGGAAAACCTGGCACCAGGGGGATGCCATGGTGTGATTAAGAGCAGCCTTAGGGTCCCTGGGAGTTGCTACGTCGTAGTTGCTAACAACTCTCAACTAGCTTTTTCGCTCACAAATCATACCCCCACCCTGCTCTCCTCTGGTACCCATACAACTCCACCTGACAAAATAGTATTACAGATGGTACTATTAAAATTATAACAAAAAGATTATTAACAACAGGCTTGATATGCTCTCCTAGGGAGAAGGGCTACAGAAGGGAGGGCAGGCTTTAGCCAGCCAAGAAAGCAACGGCATAGGGGAAACAGGATCTCGTCTATATGGCCACTCCTGCCCCAAGCAGCACACAGCTGGGATTGTGCTTCTAATTCTGTCCATTATATAAATCCCACAACATTCCTCAGATCGGGATTTCTGCTTCAGGCAATCAAAGGAAAATTTAAGGAAGTTTTGGATGCATTTTTTTCCTTTGCAAATATTAGGGGAGAGCCTAAAACTGTGCCTAGTGGTTCGCTGGGGGCAGCCTGAAACCCTGCAACAGTTCACTTTTTGCTTAGTGGTTCTTTCTTTTTGATGTGATCTGTTTATTTTATTGGACTGACAGGGTTTTCTCATGTCAAAGACAAGCCCTTTTAGTAATGTCCTTGTCTGGCAGCATCCGAATCCAAAACCCATTGCCTCTGAAACTGGGTGGCCCTGTCAGTCCACAAACAATCGCATTTGCTAAAAATGGGTTTTTTCCTCCCCTTGTACAATGAAACTTTGTACGTCAAGAATTAAACTATTGAAAGGAATTTGGATGTGGGACCGCTGAGACATATTGAAAAATAGTTATTATAAACAATGTCTTCTTTTTACTAATAAAGAGTAGAGAAAGGCACATTAGGAAAGCTTTTCAAAGAAATGATGTGGCAGATTAAAGGATACAGAAGGCCCGAGGAGTGAGTGCGGATACGGGTATGTATAGCCAAGGGGTTAGAAATTAATCTACATTAAGCTTCGCAACTTTAGCGGTAGTATTTGTTATCACACATCACACAACTGAGTGAAGAAAGGAAGTTTGAGATGGTTTGAGTACATGATAGAAAATAAGGATCGAAACTAAAGCAGGGGATGATCAGCGCTCCTCCAGTGCTCCTCAGGAGCTCGGTGCTGCCAGGTGCTGAGCATCTGGTCCCTGGAGAGCCCTGTGCAAGGAGAGGCCTGATCCCCTATGCGCTGCAGTCAGCAGGGCTCCCCAGACTGGTTTCAGCTGGGTCTGGATCAGGGTTTAAGCCCACATCTTAGTTTAAAACAAAAGCCTTCCCTCCATAAAGCAGGATAACACTTTGCTGGGGTTTACCACTCATTGGGAACAATGCATACAAATGCATATATATATATATATATATATATATATATATATATATATATATATATATCTCTGAAACAGCTTTTGGAAAATGTGAGAGCACCAGTACCTTGAATTATAAATTCAGATCATTTCAGAAAAGAAGGGCTACATGCACAATTGTTTCTTGAAAGGATCAATTGGGCAATCAGTTGTCTTTGCTCCAAAAGAAAACCTTTGAAATAGAAGAATCTGAACATTTCAAAACAAAACGTCCGAGGTTAAGTTATGGTTAAATTAATCATAAAAATTACATTGATCTCAATTAAGAGGTTTGTAAAGTACTTCAGGTTGTCATTGTGTTTGCAGCTATATGTAATATGCTCCGAAAATCTTGTTCCAGTATCAGCTAACAAAACTGGAAAGTTTGTTTAGATTATTGTTCTGCTAGATAAGATAAAAGCTGCGATAACATCGCAGAGTGACCAGCCTGAGTACAGACACAGACACCGGCTTATAGCTTACCCCAGAGGCTGCAGTCTGTGTGCTGGGAGAAGCGGTTTTGCTACAGTCATCTGAGTTAGTAGAAGACGTGGATGTTGGAGTCATAGGAACCGCAGTAGTACTGTTACCTGAAAGATCGAGAACTGGTATTAAAAACAAATATTTTCCAGCCAGGGGAAAAAAAAAAAACTCTTGCAGCTCAACTGTCTTAACTTTTTATATTTACCAGAGCATGCCTTTGACTTATTTATGTTCTTAGGTTTTCGCTTCCTGGTCTGAATTCCTTCTTTTTTCATAGCAAGAGGTCGGGGAACCTGAAAAAATTAAATTTCCACACCGATCATAGTGTAGTATATATAATACCAAAAATCAAAATACACTACAAGATGAAACAGTGATGTTGAAAATGCCTGTTGAAGCCATGTATAGCAAGTCAATTTTTCCTGTGTCACAACAGCAATTCCAAAAAACCTTTGCATTTTATTTGGGCAAAGCAATGAAATGTTTCATGGGAGTTTTATCTGAATAAAGAAAGCAGGAAAACTTTTTTCTTGATGTGGCCTAAACAGTTTTACCAACTCTTCAGTCAGTCCATAGATAAACAGCACGCTTTTAGGAAAAAAAGAATCATTCAGCCATAGGTCTTATGAAATTAAATTGGACGGGGTGCTCTGAATCCTGACTCCTTATTCCAGTTGGTCAGTTAGGAGCATTATCTGCAGTGGCTGACTCTGGAAAGCAAGAATGCCTATGAGGGCAAAAAATACTCCTCTTCCTGTGGACCAGCTACGCAAACCAGATACCAGATCATCTCCGGTAAGTGTCTTAGGACAGAAGCTTTAAGCCATAATCGGTTTAGCATTTTTTCTTAGAAGCAGTTCTGCTCGTGATGCAGCTTTGTAGTATCCAAATTCATATTTATAGAGGAAGTGCGCTCAAACCCCAGTTTTGTGTTCTGTGTCATCACAATGATAATCATTATATAGAAAACATTAGATTAAAATATATTTTAACATAATGATAACACAAGTTTGGGGAAAGACAATTCAGGTATATGCTTATTAGCATTATAATGTTTAAACATGTGATATAATTTACTTCGTCCTGGAGGTCTAGACCAACTCAAATCATTCCTAATGCCCTCACTCTTCAAACACTTGTGCTTGACTGTAACTTAATCCACAAGGGCATAACAGGCTCCGAGTCTCACCCAAAACATACTCCAGCACGGTCAGGATAGAGCTATTTTCTTCCTCTATTATTGCCTAGCAAAGGCTGGAATGACATTTAAAGTTTTGCTGGCATAGCTATGGCTTGAATTACATTTACATTTTTGCTGGCATAGCTATATCTGTCCATGAAAAACTGTCTTGTTAAAGGTGTAGGGGTTTTTCTTTTTCCTCACTGAAAAGCTGTTTTAAATCCGAGTGGAGAAAAGACCTCTGCCACTCAGCCAGAGGTGGTTTCTTTGCACAAATCTGTTGGGAGAACCACAACTGCAAACACAAAACTTGTCAAAAGCATAACTTGCCAAAATAGCATAACTATTTTCTAATGCCGGATGTTTTTCGGTCACTTTATCAACTTTTTTTTAACTCCGCGGTCCAAACTGTGAGCCAAGACCATTAGCATCAACAGAAACATTGCCCCAACCTGAGGAAGCCCAATGTCACCCCCAAAAGCCACGAAGCGCCCACCCAAAGGACCATCAGAACCAGCGGAGAACCTCCCACCACAAAGCGACCGCTTACCCCGTGGAGCTTCATGTAGAGGCCGCAGGCATTGCAGACGGGCTCGCCCTCCGCGTTCCTGCGCCACAGGGTGGTGGTCGTGGTGTGGCAGTTGGCACAGGACAAGCCCAGCCGCCGGGACGAAGGCTAGAGGCAAGCGTAGGCAAACACGGTGTAAATAGCCGGGCAGGATAGAATGATTTACGTCTTCACAGTTTTATAAAAAGTACTTTAACACACAGCGGGGACAGTAGGAGGGTTTTTTATAGCATCTATCAGTGACATCCCAGAACTAAACCAAGATTATCCTCATTTCAGAGACTGGAAAGCTGATGTGAAAAGGTACTGTGAGCCTGCAACTCCAGGCAGTGGTGGTAGAGGCAGAATTCATATTTTGGGAGCTGCTGACCCGAGGACCTCTGTTCAGACCACCAGGCACTGGCTCTTCCTCCAGCAGGACAGCTAGGAAACGTCTCCACTACAGCTCCATCCAGCTGAGGAAAAGGCACATCACTCCTGTGCCACCTCTCCAGCGGTTCAACGCCCTCTCCCCCATGCGGTGGGCAAAGAGGCAGCTCTGAACCTGCCACCGATACTCCCGACTCATCAGAAAAATCAGCCACTTTAATCACCTTCCCTCGGTGGTACAGCAGCTGGGGAGAACAAACTTTACCAGGTGCCAGGGGGTAAAACGTACAACAGCGGCATTTTTATAAAAAGATCTTTTTACCATCGCCCATTTTATCCTCGCGTGAAAAAACAACGTGCCTCGGGAGCGTGTTTTACAGAACACAGCTTTGTCTCGGCCAGCAGAAAAGCTGGTGGGTGACAACAAGGTCCCCACTGCAAACAAGCTATTTATGATACTCTTCCGTGGAGTTTGGAGCCAAGATGAAGCAACCTTGTATCAGAAATAACCGTATAACCCAGAGCTTTATGGCTGCAGGCTGTATATCATAAGTGAAGGCAGTCCTCATAAACATGTGAAATGAAGGTGAATGGGTTATAAAAGTCCCTGTAACAAGTGATCTCTTTTACGTTCATCACAAGCAAAGAATTCCAGCTACATCATAAATCTCGTCTTTTTCAAAGTATCGCATTGTCAAAAAAATACAGAAAAATCTGTGCCTATCTCTGTGTCTGGCAGCTGAACAAGTTTACATGGAGAAGTCAGTTTTAGAGGATTGCATTAATCTTATTCTGACTATAAAGCATCCATAACTGAAATTACTAACTTAAGGGTACAATGCCCTTCCTCTTGAATCATTTACTGCTGGGTTGTTAGACATAACTCGGTCACCTTTGATACCGCAGAGCTGCGTGCCACTTGGGAAACCGATAAAAATGTTTTGAGAATGAAGAATATTCCAGAGTAATAACAGAGTTTCCTGAATTTTATGTGTTTGAGTTTCTTTAGCAATAAGCTGTCATCTTACACCGCAGCTCAGAAAGAATTCCAGATTAAATACGAATTTTGTAACTTTGAATCAGTAATCCATTATTAATTGCACAGAAAAAAATAATAAAAGAAAAACCAGCCAAAAGTAATATAGGCTGAAGTACACGAATATACTTTTTAATCTTAAAAATCCATGTCTCGTGAAAACAGGATTTTTGACCTTGTTATTAAATATATATGCACACAGTGTCCAAATTGCACTTCTCGATTCAACATGCGTTTTACATGAATCAGGTAAAAAACAAGCCGATCTTAACTCGTATGCTTAGTTCTCTTTCTTCACAAGTGAAATGCTGTCACTCTGTTAAATTTTTCTTTCGTTTGTACATAGTCTGGTATAAATCTTCATATATTTTATTTCAATAGTTTTTGCTCATTCCTGTATCTAAACAAATGGGGGGGGGGGGCGCAGATTTGGCATATTTCTGCTGCAGGAATTTTATCAGAAACTTCGGGGCAATCTAAACATGTTTAGCATTTTCAAAACATTTTCCCTTCTCACCTACATATTTCCAACTGTATGACCACACAGTCACGGTTGATTTATAGTTATGGCCAGGGTACTCGGTAGGGATTGTTACGCAGAGCTATTTCAGAGTTATTCCGCCGAGGTGTCAGGCTGAAATCAGGCTGCAGTTTGACTCTGTTTTAGTCTCCTCACCCCCACCCCCCTTCAAAAAAAAAAAAAAAGAAAAGAAACACAGAAATGCCAGAGCCGGGTATCAGCTACTTGAAACCTGCACTGGCCCGGGTGCCACGGCCAGTCGAGCTCTGACACTTCAGATGAGCGGCAGATCTGGCCTGTCTGCTGCGTTTGTCCCCGGTAACGAGATAACACCTTGTGTCGTGAAATTTAGTGGATGACCAGCCAGAAAAAAACGGGCACCCAGCAGGAATCAACCTCTAGCTTAAAGTTAAACTCGTTCTTCGGCTTAAAGGAAGGTCTTTAAGCAGAGGTGGGGTTGGTTCGTGAGCACTTACTGTCTGCTCTGATCATCCGGCATTTGGTTTTTGTCCCTGTTCCCCCCACCCCCGTAAGGGCATTAAATTCAAACAGTTGTGAAATAAAGAACGGGATGTGTTTTAACGCTAGGAAGACAGGCACGGAGCGAAGCAGCTGGTGTGACTGAAAGGGGCTTGAAAGTCTGGTGGGTTTGATACGCTGTTTCCATACACAAGGGTCCAAACATCAGCTTGGATTATACCGGTGTGATTTATTGTGGCTCGTTCGGTAACAGCCATTACTGAAGAGCGTATTCTTTCTCTCTGCTGACCTCCACCCAGATTTGCTAAACATAATGTGCAGTTCCCGCTTGTTAAATTTTCTCCTTGCCTATTCAGTGCCAGCCTGAGTTATAAACAGGGGTTCTGGTTTGTACTATGTATTTCCCCCCCCTAGTTTTAGGAGTATATTTTTAGAAAAATTGCCGCTCATTTCTTACGAGTAGAACAAAACAAAGGCTATTATCATTGTTTAAACAATTGGTTTTCTTTGAATTATATACAAAACTTGCTTACATTCCCAAGGATCGAGCTCTCAGCAAACAAAGCAGGTCTGGAGAAATTCCTAGCTCTCTGAACAAACACTTTCCAACCTTGATTTTTTTTTTTTTTTTTTTCTGTTGGAAACATCCAACATCAGCAGCACAAATTTCTTCCAAGCCGCCAATGCCCCCTCAGCGACAGGGTCCATCAACTCAAAGCGTCAGGCGAGCCCGTGCCCGGTGCGCAGCTCACCGGGGGCAGGGGGCGATTTCGCCAGCCTAGGGCCCGAAGGTGGGCCCGAAGCGGCGCCCGGAGGGCTGCCAGCCCTGTCGCCCACGCCGTGACCGCTTTGGCCTGCCAAGCCGGTGAGGAGCCCCGCTTCGGTTCTGCGGCCAGGGGGGATCACCGGGCTAACCCGCTCTGGCTGCGCTCCCCCATCCTTGCTCCCGCTTTCCCCCTGGCTCGCACTGCGTGGGTGTCCCTTGGGGCACAGCCCCTCTCCTCCCCTCCATCCCCACTCACCACTCTCTTCTGGGGCTTGATGAGGGGCCGGCTGAGGCCGTTCATTTTGGTGTAGAGCCCGCAGGCGTTGCACAGGTAGTTGCCGGTGCCGTCCCTCCTCCACAGCGGGGTCTGGATGGAGCCGCAGTTCACGCACTCCCGGCTCTCGGACAGGTCCTCCAGCAGCTCTGGGGGGGCAGGAGCAGAGGGGAGAGGCGGTGAGGCAGGGCCGCCGGCGGGCACGGAGCCCCCGGACCCCCGGAGCGCTGCCCCGGCCCCGCCGCGCAGGGAGCCGGGTCCCGGGCGAGCGAGCACCGGCGCTGCTCAACCCCTCGGAAAAGCGATTCCCCGGCAGCGATCGAAGCATGCGATGACTTTTTTTTTTTTTTTTTCAAAATCCTCTTTTTTAATGTGAGGGGTGTTTTTTTATTTCTTTAAATGGACCGGGCTCGCTGCCGGCGCCGCGTTTGCTTTGCGCACCGGAGCGGGGCCGGTGCTCCCCGTGAGCGGCGACCCCCGGGAGCCCGGTACTCACGTCGAGATTTGGCTCATTCAGAAATCTGGATGGAGGGGCGAGGGGTGAAACCCCCCGCGTCGTGGTGCCCACTGGGCGGAAAGGGGGTGGTGTGTGCACTGGGCTTTTTAGGGGGGGGCCAGACCGCAGGGAGGGGGTACAAGTTTTTGCCCAGCAGTCCCACCCCGGGTGGAGGGTGGGCAAGGGGTTTTTATCCCGACTCTCATTTTGAATGCCTCACAACTAGTAAAATTTCCAATTTAGCGCCAGCATTTGGGACCCTGGTGTGCCAAGTCAGCGACAGGGAGCGACCACTTCGTCTCAGCTATTTGGATAAATTCGAGCTGGTTGATAGGAAACGGAGGAAATGGAAAAATATGCGGTATTCTGCCTCCTGCTCCCATAGCTACTGAGCGCTGGGGGGAAAAGGGTCTAAACGCACGGCAAAAAATACGGAGAACCCACCTATAAAAGCAAACATCTTCACGCCTGCGAATCCTTATGTTCTTAGTGTTCTAACTCACCTCTCCATATTTCGGGGGGTGGAAGAAAAATACTAAATCCGGGTTTTACATCTACCGTGCTATGTTGCACAGAAATAATTTCAACAGGGTGTTTGGATTTCTGCAGCAGCTTTCGAGTTGAGACTGAGAAAGTCCTTTTCAGACTTTCAATTCAATTTTCAAGTCAATGAAAATCAAAGACAGCTTCGTCACTGTTTTTTTTTTCTTTTTTCTTATGCTCCCTCCATCCCCTCCGCTACCTGCCTTAATTCATCACTGGGTTATTCTTTTACGTTTCCCTTACAGGCTTTGCTCTGTAAAGCAGAAAGGCAGCTTGCGAACGCCCGGCAGCTTTGGAGAAAGGGCTGCAGTGACCCGGCGGGCACGGGGCTGAGAAAGGAACGGCCTTCTGGCCCGCACCCACCGAAATACATTTCTCTCCTCCCTTCGTTGGCAAATTATTAGGAGCTAAACAGGAACGGGCCCGCGGCAGAGTCCGGAGAGCACAGTTCAACTCCCGTTGTCAGCTTGTAGCTCTCAGCGCATCGCTAAGATTTATTAATCTTTGCACTAAAAGCGCCATTGAAGACCGTAATCAGGAAAATGCTTCAGGCTTCAAGGACGTTGGAAGTTAAACAGTTATTTGTCTCAGCTATTTACTTTATAACGTTACCTTCGTGCCTGCAGAAATTAATTCGGCCGTGACAATATTTCTCGGGAGCTTAAAAATATTTTTTCCCCCTTAGCGCGTGAGGAATAGATTTGTCTCCGAGGGAAGGAAAATAAAGGTTTAATTTTAGATACGGTGTTAGTAACTCTACGGGTAACGTTAAGAAAACTATATCAAACTGTCTGATATTTAGCCGTAAAAATACACTGCGGCTACAATTTCCCTGACAGCTGACGCGATTACCTGACACGGGAGCACGCGTGGCTTCGGCTTTGCCGTCGCGTTTCCCCTTGCAGGAGCAGGAAACTCGCGTGGCCCAGGAGCCCCGGGCTTGCTTCGCCCCACCTTACAACACTGCGACCCGGCTCCCATTCTTACCCCCCCCCGCCCACCCCCACCCCCCCACTCCGAAGCCTAACCCTACCCCCCCGCTTCCCAGCACTGGGGCCCCGAGGCACCGTCCCGGGAGCGGCTCCGGAGAGCCCCGGGAGCGGGGGGAGCTGCCATGCCCCTCCTCGGCGGCTCCGCTCCTTCCCTCCTCTGCCCCTTCTCCCCCACCCCTCTCCTCTCCCTTCCATGAGATTCCCCAACCCCACCTCTTTCCCGAAAAACAATGAAAAACAGGATTATATCTTTTTTTTTTTCCGCCATCACCTAGTTTTACACTGTAACTTTTGGAAACTGAGGTTAAAAATCTCGACTTTCCTGTCGCCCTGAGACGCGGCTTTGCTCTGCCCTTCTCCTACCACCACTAAAACCGAGTCTCCTTCCCTCTGTCATGTTAGTAAACACCAAGTGGGAGGCTTAAAATCCCTAAATCTACCGGGTATCATCGAGAGACAGGAGGAGCACGGTGTGCACCCCAACAGAAAGATGAAAAGCCATAAAGTAATTTTCTGCAAGACCGCACTGAAAGAAAAAAAGAAATCGCAGTGTATATAAAATATACCTGCCTGGTGGGTAGTTTATGATTAAAGCAACGGCTGATCAAATGTGTGTGCGCGCGCATGTGTGTATACACACGCGTATATACATAAATATAAATATCCATAAATATATGAAAATATACATATATATACACACAGACCCACACACCTCTCTATGCATCTGTATTTATATATACATACACGTATTCTAAAGCTGAAGAGCCTGCAATAATCGTTAATCTTTCTACATCTTGACTAAACCATTGCAGCTCAGCCTCCACTTCTACGATGGATTTAATGACACCGAGAATTTCCTAAACTAAAAAAAAAAAACACCCCACAACAAAAACCCCACCAAATCAAAGAAACAATAGAACAACAAAACCAACCAACCAACCAAAAAAAACCCCAAAAGGACGGGACACCTCGGAAGCGAAAGTAAAATCCCATCAGAAGGTGCCGTATTTTAAGAGCCGTTTATAAACCAGGTTTCTCGTTCATACTCGAGGTTTTGCTTTGCTGCTTTTCTCTTTTAACGAAGCAGCAAAGAGATTTGTAGGTGAAATAATCCGAAAGGGATTACCGCAATTTTCCCCTACACTACAAGAAAGGTTAATTCGCAGTGACTTTGCCATGATTTCCTGGCCAGGTTACCGCATTTAGGGAAAGCGGGAACGTTACAGAGCTGGGAAAATTAAAAGTGAGGCTTACACGGGGCCATTCGTTTTGGGAATGGGTTTGCAACCCCGACTGCCTTACTTTTTTTTTTTTTTTTTTTGGTGGGTGCCCCCTGTGTCCCGTCCCCACCAACCACCGCAAACGACGGGAGCCACCTCCACTCCAGAAGAGCCATGGTCCCGGGGCCGACGTCCTGCCACCGGCCCCGGCCCCCCGCCGCCCGGCCACCGAACCCCGCCGCCTCCCCGCGCCCCCCGGGGACCCCTCTCCCGCTCCCCCCCCCCCCCCCGGCGCCCTGTCGGCGGGCCCTACCTGCGCTGGGTGCTCGGACGGGGATGGGGGCGGCCCGGCCCTGCAGGCAATGCAGCATGGAGTTCTCGAAGGGCGCCGTGGGCCAGGCGGGGGTGAGCTGCGGCCCCACGTAGGAGGTGTAGGGCCCCGGGTAGGAGCCGTTGAGCGGCCGGGCCAGGGGGCTGTACTGGTCCCTGGCGCCCAGGCTGTTGCTGTAGCCGCCGGGCTCCCGGGAGGCCCCGTTGGCCACCGGCGGGCTGGGGGAGTAGGGGAAGCGGCCCGAGGGGTGGGAGCCGCCGCCGGTACTGTACGAGGGGCTCTCGGCGGCCGGCTGGGACCAGACGGCATGGCCACCCCCCGGGTGGCTGGGCTGGGCCGCCCCGCTGCCCTGCAGGTACGGCAGCGTGGGCAGCATGGAGCCCACGCGGGTCGTGGGCACGTAGACGGGCGAGCTAGGCGTGGAGTGCATGAAGCCGCCCGGAGATCCGTCGTAAGGCGTGGGGCCCTGGGCGGCCGAGATGGCCAGGGTCTGGTACATCTCCTCGGGCTGCTCGGCGCCGAGAGCGCTCAGCTTGGAGCCGCGGCTCGACCAGATCAGCTTGTTGGTTTGGTCTAAATCCGCGAAGAGCAGGATGTCCTCCCAGCTGGGCAGGCCGGAGGGGTGGGGGGCCCCGAAGTGCACGTAGGGGGCGAGCAGCGACCTGCCCTCGGCGGCGGGGGGCGGCGGCGGGGCCGGCCGGTGGTTGCCGTCCGGCTCCGGCAGAGGAGTCTTGGAGGAGCCGCCGGAGGAGGAGGAGGAGGAGGAGGAGGAGGGCGAAGGAGGAGACGGGCCCGGCTGCCTGGTCGCGAAGGGGCAGGAGGAACCGCCGGCGTCCGCAGCGCACCGCTTCACCGCGCACCAGCCGCCTTCAGCCACGGCCATCCAGGTCCCCTTCTAGGCGCTGGGTGTGGATGGGGAAGGGGGAGGAGGGGAGGAGGAGGAGGAGTGGAGGGGGGGTCCGCAGGGCGGGGAGGGAGGACACAAAAGAGTAAGGGAGGAGAAGGCGGGGGGGTGGGGGGGGAGAAATAATAACAACAAAGTTAACAAACAGGACAGCCCGTCTCCCTCCCTTAATGAGATTCATCAGTGCTTATCTGGACCCTCTGAGAGCTTAATCAGTCATGTCGCCTCGGCGCTGTTGTCCCCCACCCCGGCGGAGCGGGATCAGGCAGCCCAGGTCAACACGGGCCGGGAGCCGCCGGCCGCGCAGCGCCCCGTGGAGCGCGGTCCCGCGGGGGCAGGGCAGGGCTGCGGCCCCGGCCCCGCTCCTCCCTCCCCGCCCCGGGCTGCCCCCCATCAAGGGAGGCTGCCCTGGAGGCAACCCACCCCTGGCTACGGATTTGAACGTGAAGCACGCCGGGGGGAAGGTGGGCGGGAGAAGGGGTATTTTACCCCGTCTGTGCCAAAGCCCCTTCCTTGGCGGCTGCTGCTGTTGTTATTATTATGATTATTTCAATGAATGAGTCATTTGACTCGGTTCCACCGAAAAAACAATTAGTAAGGCGATCCCTTTAAGGTTACTTCTCCGGAGAGCGATGTTAGCTTTTCCGCGCATCGTCTCGCTTGTTTGCATTTCCAGCCCAAGGTCACGGAAAGGAGGAGGAGGAGGAGGGAAAGGCACCCGGGAGCCGGGAGATGCGCACGGGCCGGGCCCCGACGTGTGCGCGGCGGCTCCGGGGCCGGGGCCGGGCGGGCTATGCCTGCCGCCGGGGCCGGTGGCAGCCGGCAGCCCCGGCTGGGGCCTGCCCCGAGCCCGAGCACACCTTTGGGGAACGGCCCCCATCCCGCGGCCAGCCGTGACGCCGGGCTCCCCGCCGAGACCGGTCGCATCCCGGCACCGCCAACATGAGAGAGGCCGGATAGACAGACAGACAGAGTCCCCGGTGCCCAGCGTTGGGGAGAAGCGGCAGAAAGCGAAAGGGGACGCCGAGAAGTGACAGCACAAGAAGCGGGGCGGCGAGGCTCCGCACTCTCAGCCCACCTCGGGGCTCTGCAGATAACCGCAGGCGCACGAGTACAGGACACACACACACACACACAGAGCCCCCTCGCAGATAGGCACCGAATACGTCTCTCCTGCGAGATAACGGGGAGATAAGGCCGCGGCAGATAAGGGCTCCAGGCACTGGCGTCGGATGTTTGCCCACCGAGCCTCCCCCCGGCAGGCGCAGCCGCCGCCCCGCCGCTTGCCTCCGGGAGCGGCCGAGAGGCGGGAGCAGAAAAGCGGGGAAGAGAAAGGGAAATCGCGGCGGTGAAGGGAGGAGAAGGGGGGGTATGGAAGCGAAAAGCGAGGGGCCAAACCTGCAGCCGGTGTCCCGCATGGGGCCGGGGCGCGGGGCCGCGGCGGGCGGTAAATCCAGTGCGGCGGGGGCGAGCGGCAGCGGCGAGTCCAGCGGCTGCTGCCGGCGGCTCATGTATAAAAAGGAGAGAGGAGGCGCCTCTTGCAGCCCTGCCGGAAAACTGCAGGCAGCTGGTCCTGATTGGGCTCGGAGAGCCCTAAACAAACACGGGGCTCCGCAGGGGTGCCAGTCCCGGCGGCCAGCCGGCCCGCAGCGCGGCCGCGCCGGGGGCGGGAGCAGGAGCAGCCCGGGCGGGGAGGGACCTGGGGGGGGGACAACACACACCTCGGGGTGCCCGCAGAGGGGTGGCGTCGGACCCCCTGCCCGGAGAGCGGGGAAGAGCGGAGGGGGACAAGCCCTCCCTGGTCCCCCTGTCGGTTTTCTTCTTCCTTTTTTTTTTTCTTTAACCAGAAATAATACATACTTCCCCCTCCCCCCCTCCCCAACATCTTCTTTAGGGTGAATGTTCACCTTTTACAAGTTTTTCCTTTTTTCCCCCGCGCCTCCTGGCCTCGCAGCCCGGGAGGACGTGGATGTGCGCCCGGCTTTCGCCCTAAGCAACCAGGTGAACTCTCCTCCTCGCAAATCTCCTTATTTTTCTCTCGTTAAAATCAGAACTATCCGAGGGGAAAAAAATGCAGCTCCTCCTTGACTTGCCTCAACCGTCAGGTGAAGCCAAAGTAAGCTGTGGGATGTGTCCACCCCAGCTGCAGGCGGTAGGCATTTTTCCTGTTTCTTTCTTATTCTTCTCTTTTTATCGCGCCCCCCCCCCCCCCCCCCCCCCCCAGTCCTCTTATCTCAGCTGTGTACAAACTGATATGGTACTTAGCAGGAAAGTGACTGGAAATTAAAATAACTTCGTTCACCAGAGGTTATCAGCTGGATATCTGTCATCATCAGTTTGTACAGAAAGTCATCTGCGGCAAAGGGCTGGACTAAGAGCGGAGCCCGGCTCTAGGCAGCCGGCAGGCAGGAGCCCTCCCGACAGAAACCGAGCCCAAACCTGCTGATGCGCGGTGCTGTCGCTCCTGGGGTAGGCAAGGCTTTTCTTTCGGTCTTTCCAGGCGAAGTGGTCGGGAGGTGAAGGATTTGTAATACCGCGGGTACGGTGGAACTCTGGCTGCAGCCACCCGCTCTGCCGGCGGGGGGGAACCGACCGCGACCTCGAGGTTTTATTGTGCTCGTTAATTTTTGTGGCGGAGCGCGGCAGGGGTTTGATGGGAAAATAACCGTTTTCCCGAGAAACCGTTTCTCTATTAAATTGTATGATTAAAGGCGATACTTCTTTCCTCTCATTTCTCTCTAAACAATGTTGTTCTTTGGCCACCCTGCCAGGCTGAAGTGATTTTTTTTCTTTTTACTGTTGGGTGCATTTTAGTGGCTATAATATTAAATAGAAAATAAGATTTTGCAAGCGAGGGCGGCGATTCGTTTTCTCTAAACCCCCGGCGTGCCTTCCGACCCGACCTTGCAACGCCAAACATTTTTCCCGTGGTTTTGACCTGCAAAAGCGCGACAAAAGCAGGGGAAGCCACGGGTGTCGATACCCACGCCGCTTCTTCCCACCTTGCGCGCTGCCACTGCAAATTTCTACGCTGAAAAGCGCCGAGCTGTCGGCTTTAAACCCCGCGTTTCGTTTAGAGTCTTTCGGATGCCCCTTATCGAGTTAAACCCGAGGGTATTTCAAACACGTCTAGGGGGGGGACTGGGTGGATATAGTGCCAGAAATGCCGGCTTGGGGTTTTTTATTGTTTGATTTGTTTTGTTTTGGGTTTGTTTTTTTTTTCAAGTTACAGGCGTTTCGAGGCAGGCTTTGCTCGCTGGGAGGGGGTGGGGAGGGGCGACGCCCATGTGCCCCCAGGGTGGGCGGCAGAGCCCCTGCCCAGGCCCGGGGGGTGCCTGCCCGGGAGGTGAGGATGGCTGGGAGGAAGAACGGACGCTCTGGCCTGGCAGGCGCCTCTTTCCCTGGCTCCAAAGTGACCTGTGTTTTACACTTCAGGCGCCTCGGGTTTTTTTCACCGCTGATTAGCCTGTTTACGTTATAGCCGGGCTACAAGTTTCATTTTATTTCCTCCGATAGACCCGATAAGAAAACACGGTTTGAACTAGGACCAGCGTGAGAAACCATGCCCCATCACCCTTTTTCCTCTCCATTCCTTTTCGTTTCAGGTTTGCTCTCGAACCGCTCAAACCCTGTAGCCTTCGCTTCCTAACTCTTCGTGACGTCACTCCCTCCCCAAACCCCACTCTTCTGACGTAACTTTGACCCCGGGAGCCGCTCGGGTACCTCCTGTCCCCGGGGCCGGGGTAGGCACCCTGGGAGGCATCTACAGTGAGAGGGCAGAGGCAAAAGCCGGGCGGGAGGATGCTCAGTGCGGAAAGGCACCGTGGCGAGGTGGTGCCGGCGACATGACCATCGCCTCCCCTCGGTGTGACCAAGGAGGGATGGAGGCAGGCTGGGGGGGGGGGCGAAAGGGGTTGTATCCAATCGAGGCAAATCCCCTAGTGGGCACTTGAACCTCCCAAACAAACGGCTGGGGGAAAGCCGTGTGCGGGCGCAGAGCCGGCTGCTCCTTCCCCCGCTCCCGGCTCTCTGCAAACCTGATCCCGTACCAGGGGTGCCTTAGGGAGGAGGGGAAGGCCCCGGGCCGGCCGCATCCCCGCCGCCCCCTCCCCGGCCCAGGCAGCCCCGGGAGCCGCGGGCATCCCCCGCCAAGCTGCGGCCGTGGGGGCTCGGCGGGCTCGGGTGCGGGGCAGTACGAGGGGTCACTTTGGTGACTATCGCAGGATAGAGTTTATTCCTTTCCGAGCCCTGTTTATGTAACTTAATGTACTTTAGAAGCTGCTGGGGAGTTTAGGCCAGGCTGATAAGCGTCGCGGTTATTACAGGCGACGTGCCGGCAGCTTCCCCCTCTCTTCTCCCGTTCGCTTATCCGCCCTACTTAAAATACACTTTTATCAAGGCCACCCTACGATACGGAGTGTTTCCATTCCCCAGCGGCTCTGACATTGAAGCGGGCTTATCGATCGGGGGTATGGGCAGCGCTCGGGTGCGCCCTGCCCGCTGCCTCCTGGCCCTGCCCCGGGGGAGCCCCCAGCTCGCACGGATGAGGAGGGATGATTTCTTCTTTCCCCAAAACTAGCGAAGGGCTGTCGGCTGCTCAGAGGCCGGGCTTGAGCTCCAGCCTTTCTTGCTGGTTGCAGGCAGCAGCCTCCGCACCTCCCCTCACCCCCCGTCTCCTGGCTGTCCCCGCTCGGGCAGGACACCCTGCCCCGGCTCCGGGGTGCCCTTCCCCTCTCCCGCCCGGCGGCTCGCCTCTCCCCCCCGACCCCCCCGGGTTGAAGCCATCGACCTCCCCATCATTAGTGACCTGCTGCCGTCGTGCTTTTGGGTGATTTCCACGGTGACTTTTAACCCTTGACTCAAACAAGCAGCCCGCACGGACTTTTATGCAATAGGTGGCTAAGAGTGTGGGGTTTTGTGTTGGAGGTTTTTTTTTTTTTTTGGTTTGTTTGTCTGATTTTTGGTTGGTTGGTTGGTTTGTTGGTTTGTTTTTGTTTATTTTTTTAAAAATAATGTTCTGCAGCTTCTTTTTATTTGCCCTCCCTCCAGTCTCCGAGGTCTGCCTGGTTAATGATTTCAGCCTTTAAAAATGAAAAAAAAAAAAAAGAAAGAAAAGAAAAAATAGGATTAAAACCAACAAAACGCGCGGAGGAGAGGCTCTCGCTGCCGCGTAACTTGACTCCCGAAGCCGGCGCCCGGCGGTACCCGCACGGTGAGCCCCGGCGGGGCGGGCAGGGCAAAGACGATGCCCTCCAGCTCTCGGGGTGACCGGGAGGCAGCCGGGATCCACGCAGCACCCTAAAAAACCACACACGGTTACGATTTAGCTGCTTCTTTTCCAACAGGGGTTTATGCACTTTGTCTCTTTCCAACACATACACAGAAAATAAGGAGCTGAGGTTTGGGTTTATCGCTCCTCTGCGTTTTTATGGATTTTTAAGGGCCGGTGATGAAAACTACCTAAGTCTCATGCTTTTATCAACGGGTACCTTAATGCCCTTGCTACGAAGCGGTGGGGCTGGGTTTCATGCACTCCTTGTAGTAACGAATATTATATATTATTTTTAATTGCAGGGTCAGGCCAGAAGGACACCCCACCCCACCCCACCCCCCTCCGCGCCCCGCGGGCTCCCTGCCCGCTCCTGCCTGAGTGCCGGGGAAGGCTTTCAGGGATCCTTTCTACTGGATCGGACACGGAAAAACCGGGGGAAAGTTTCTCGGGTTTGTTGCTGCGGGAGCTCATTGCGGGAGAGAGCTGGCAGCGGGGGGACGCGGGGCACGGCGGGGACGCGCTCCCCCCCCGCCACTTCGGAGCAAGGCTTCTCCTCATCCTCCCCTCGGCCTTCATCACCCATGTCAGGCACTATCAATTGCAATTAGCTATCCTGCCTCCGCCCCTATTCCCGCAGCGGAGGTTGCAGAGCCTTAATTCTTTTTCAACTTTAAGAAAAAAAAACCCCAGCCCAACAACCCCGCACAAGCAAAGTCCCGCATCACTAGGTACCCCTTGGGCCGGCTGCTGGTACTACCGCACACCGTTAAGAAAATATCGTTTTATGCATCCAAACCTGTCGGAAAATGCGGCCCCTCACTTCCCCCCCAACATCGTTGCTTTCTTATTTTTTCTTCCCAGGAAATAAAATAAAACATCAGAACTGGTCAAAAGCTTTCAGCGAAGTGTTTTCCACGGTACAAAATGAATCCGTCCTACTTGGAGGCGTTTTGCGGGAGTAGCTTCGTTTCACGCGTGTCCTTGCTGAGCTCCGGTGGAGCTGCTCCGTTTCTGGTGGCACCGTGGCAGCCCCTTGCCTTCCCTTTTGAAACCCTTTTCCTTATCATTTACTTGCTTTACCGTAATGTACGAGACCAAGTGCCAAACCCAAACGAAATTCGCGATCTTTCCTAAGCAAAACGCTTCCCTTGATCCAAACTAATAATTTTTCAGTTGCTGTTTTTGTGAGAAATGTCAAAATCCGGGCACTTTCTTCCTGCTTGGAATGGAAGTTGATTTTAAAACGTTAAAATAATATCTTCCAGAGCGAGTCTGACCAGTTCTGTAAATGCAAGTCCTACCGGATTGGAAAAACAAATCAAACCCACCACATCACAGAATTAGTGACTTCAGAGTTAACAGCTCGGAGTAATTAGATAGCCCAGTAAGAGCCTCGCTACTCTAAAAAGTAGGTGGATGGCTCCTGCCTCTGAGGGTATGCGCAAGCATCCCAC
The DNA here is from genome assembly GCF_963921805.1 of Phalacrocorax carbo. Classification (NCBI taxonomy): domain Eukaryota; kingdom Metazoa; phylum Chordata; class Aves; order Suliformes; family Phalacrocoracidae; genus Phalacrocorax; species Phalacrocorax carbo. The sequence goes on from NC_087514.1 coordinate 52,373,566, forward strand.
GGGAAGAAGGATAGAGACCCAGGAGGTGGGAAGGACGTTTCCGACGAGAGGAGTGGGGCCCCACCGACAGGCAAAATGCGTGTACACCCCCCCCCCCCCCCCCCCCCTTTGCTTTGCCTCCCCCTGCAGACGCCGGCTTTTCCCTTCGTTTGATATATGGAGGACTCGGAGGGAGCCGCGGAGGCAGGTCCCGGCCAGGCGGGTCCCATCCTCGCCGGCCCACGGATGAGAGATGCTGCCAATTCACCTCCGAGGAGGCGACGCCTTCCTTCCCTTTTTGCTTTTCTCACCCTTCTTGGTGTTTTTGGTTTGGTTTCCCTCCCCCACCCCCCAGTCGGTGTTAATGGCTTCGCGGGCACAGCCCTCTATTTGCAGTTACAAGTATAAATGTATACGTTAGCCGTGTGAATACCGCAATTTCCATTTCGTTCATGTAATCACTGGCAGTGTTTATCCATTTCCCTTAAACCTCCAGGACCGAAAGGGGCTGTGCGAATAATTCACACTTTTCGATTACTTTAGGAAAAGGTTGGTTTTGTACAGCCCTTATTGCTGGGCATCTTGAATTTGTAATTCATTATTAAATATATTTATTTATAATTCATTATTAAAGGACAGCATTATTTTCAAACAGTAAAAAGAACAATTAAAAAGCCGGTAGCCCCAAAAGATGCTTATAACTAGGTGGCTGTAATGTATTGTTCCACTGCTGTTATTGACTTATTTTAAAAGGTCACAGATGACTGAATCTTAAGGAGTCAAACATCTTTATTTTAATTCTACTTAGATCAAGAAGTAGCGTAGTCTGATATGCAAAAGGATTTTTTTAATGCTGTAATAATTTCTTATGGGTTTTTTTTTACATACATACATTTGACACACATAATTTCTTAATTTATCATCCTTGATGGGTAAAATATTTTTGTATTTAAAGATGTAACACAGTAGTGGCAAAGTAGATGGGAGTAATCCCAATGTTATTGGTTTTTTTTTTCCTAGTATTCCTAATATGGATAGAGTTAGCAGCCTTTTTCTGAAGTAACCAATCCTCAGAGTAAATCAATGCGATGGCAGGCTGTACAGTGACTACTATTTCCAAGAAAAAAACCCCAAACCTAGGCATTGTCAATAAACTCTGAACATAATACCATGCAACAGTATTACAGGATATCTTCAGGGATTTGCTGCTAACATCCATCAGTAACCAGAATGGTATCTGGATCATGCATTTAGTGTTTATTGATGACAATCAAACATAAGTTTAGCCACACACAGCTGTAATATTCACCTGTGAAATAATGCAAAGGAGGTTTTACTATAAAACTACTTACATTATTTGCTTTTCAGCAGCGCATTTTCATTGTGACATTGCTGTAGGTTGGTTTGCCTGACAGTGAATCAAACATTTATCTGAGCGCATGTGAAACAGTGCTTACAAAGAAGCCCTGCTTCTGTGTCTCTGCTTGCTTATCCAGATCCTAAAATGGTCTAAGGCTACTCATTCAGCTGGAATTAATCCTCCTTCATGATGACCAAAGCATGAAGAGCCAGTTCCACAGACCTCCTGTTGAAGCAATAAACCTTGCTAATGGATCAGGTCTGAGGTTAACAGCAAGAATTGCCACTCAGCCCTTCAAGTCATGGTTGCAGCTTAACCAAGCTGGATTTAAGCAGATCCTTTCCCAAAACCCAGGTGAATATTTGGACAGCTAATGCAGAACTTTCTGCTGTCACAGCTTGGAAGCTGCTGGTCCCAAACAAACCCAGTCAGCACTAATTCAGCAACTAGCCTAGTTCCTGTAATGAACTTAACAACAGTAAAGGTAACGTAGATACTCTCCGTGTTTTATGTCAGGCTCTGTCGAGTTTACAACATCTCTTTAGCATGCCCTGCCATTGCATGAACACTAGAGATGGCAGATCCCAGCTCCATGGCCAGCACAGCCTTATAAACCGATATTGCCCTTACTTCTGGGGGCCAGTGGCCCCAGCAGAAAGGAGGACAAGAGCAGTTACAGCAGTAGTGTCTCATGACATCACAGCTAAATCCAACAGAGGACTATCAGAGCCCTGGGAGTGTTGGGAGATGAAAACTCAGCAGTGCTCATCTGGCTTGAAGGCTTTTGTTTAGCTATTTTCTGCTTTCCCCCAAGTGCCCCAACCATGACACACGACACAGTAGCACTTCCCACAGGCCACCAATCTGCCTATAGCGACCACAGCTTTAGGTAATATTACAGAAATCAGAGTTTTTCAACTTCTACACTAAGCCAAACTCCCTCCAGGAAAAGCTCATCTCAGTCAAAACATTTCCTTTTATTCAAAGTAAAGCTTTCCATGTTGTTTTTGAATTATTTAATAAAGCCTTCCACAATGTTTTGAATTTTTTAACCCTTTAAAGAAAAATATCAACTTGGACACAAATTACCAACAATGTTCATCTTGAGAGGGCAGACAAAAATGTTTTACATTTTCCTCTCTCCTTCAGTTTGGTAACAGGGTCACATCTGGGGTGGCAGGACAGATTTGTCATGCCTGGACCAGAAGCCAAGATCTCAGCACCTCTTTGCTCAGCCACCAGAAGCTGCAGCAAAAACTGCTGACTGTGTTTTGGGTTTAAAGTTTTAAACCTTTTTACTGGAAAAGGTAGGGGCTAACATGGATATGCTCTAAGATATTTCACTCATGGAACTGGAGGGGGGGTGGTAATTCAGCCTAAAACAAGAATTTAAGCTATGCTCTTATTCTAGTTCTTACTACCTACAGGAATAGTTTCTACTCATCTCACAAACTATGTCTGTGACCTGTGCTAAGTTTTCAAATCCATTCGGTTTTGCTTTTGATAGCTTCAACAGAATTGTTGAATGGCATTTCCTTTAGTAGTAGTTTTCCAAACAAACTGACTTCATTTCTACTGACAAGAAATGGAAAAAAAACCCATATTTTGCTTGTGCCTGCTTGGAACTACCTGTGCCTCTGAGGTCCAGAAGGTGACACATCTTCCACAAATGTTTCCTCTAGTTAGTGTAGAGAAGATAAACTAATGGTAGTGAGCTGTAGCTACTAAAAGGTTAAAAATATTCTGTACAGAAATATGCTAACCATAGCGCAGCATTTGGACTTGTGGATCATAGAAGTGACTAGGATGAATCTACAGAGAGAATGGAAAGTAAACAATTAAACCTGAGCTGGAAAAGGAGGCCCCCTGAATTTAATGGAGTTACATGCTTGGACCAAATGAGCAGGCCCAGCTTTGGAAGAGCTTGATTGGATGTTAAACGTGAGTATTTCATGTTAAATGTGAGAATTTAAGCTGAATTCTTCATGTTGTCTGGTCATTTTGGATACAGCCAGTATTATTACAGCAAAAGCAGAATATGTTGGCCGTTGTGTTATCAAGGGTGGAATTGGAGAGAAATGCTAAGTGGATGGGAGGGGGAGGCTGATGGAAACAATCTCATTCAGGACTCCATTACTGTTTTTAAGCAAACAGAAAAAATAGAAACAGAGAAAAGTTTGGAGTCAGCAAGTCAGTGCAGAAGGCCAGAGCTGCAGTATCAAGGAGGGGTGCCATTGCCCAGGTGCAATGCAAATGGAAAACCTACCTCCCTCCTTGCTGCCTGGAAGATGGGGTTTGCACCCTGGCCCTCGCACCCCAGGATGGCAGCAGGACCCAGGAGACAACAGGGTCCCAAAATGTCCTCTTCCTCAGCACAAGGAAGAAGTGCTGCCCTGGGTCTGTACCCCAAAAGTAAGCCCAGAACTATGGCCAGGCACCCCACGGGGTTTCAGAGTCTGGCTCATGGGCTGTCCTGAACCAGCCTAACTCTTTGCATAGAAGCAGAATCCAGCACACCTAGAATTACACCTCACTAAAAGGAATGACAACGCATATCCTTTATGGTAGTCAGCATTACAATGCTTCCCAGTATCTGTCAGCTGGACTGTCAAAAATACACCATTTAATGAATTAAATTATCTTATCAGTCCTCTATTTGGAAAGCAGAAACATGCTGTCTAAAGCTTAAGAAGTAAATAAAGTCTAATGATGAAAGACCAAACTCCAGTGGGAGTTTTGCTGGAGAAAGGCCTGCACAAGTTGACCTATTTAATTAAAATGTAATAAAATGCAGTTTCCTTTACATCATTACACTCTAGTGTCAACCTTAGAATCACCAATTTGTTAAAAGCTGAGCAAAGTGATTCATCTGTGATTACCTCTTGGTAAAAAAAAAAAAAAAAGGCAAAAAGATGCTTTTAGGGAAATTCCTTCATAATTAAAAATAAATTTAATGGTCTAAATGAAGAGTACTGACAGTATTAAAAAGCCTAATGACTTAATTATTTTTGTTGATGTCTGTTATTCATTTGTGGGCCATCAAGCTATAAACTGGGGTAATTTATTGACTGCAATATAAACTGGATATGTGCCATGTTATTCAAGAAAAACAATACACTGCAAAAACAATACAGAGAAGAGGTAATTTGTACAGAGTTCATGAGACAATTATATCATCTAATTATGAAACTGACTCACTATGCCCTTGGCTCTATTTATTAGAAGAGAATTGAAGGACATACTGAACATACTCAGAGTTTAGTAATTTAAATTTAAATCCTGCCTGTTCACCCAAGTATCCAGGAACTGGTGCGATCCAGCACATGGATCAGGAGTCCCAAAGGAGGGTGCCTTGATGTGGGACTCAGGATACTACTTCATTTTTCTGTGTGCTGGAAATTAAACTACTGCCCCATTTTGCTGAAAAGTGCTTTGAAACTCAGCCAATATCACAGAAAACATTTAATAATAGCACCAAAAAAAAAAAAAAGGTCATTAATTACTTATTTCAAAATATGACAGGCGTTTGAAAGCTGTTTGTATTTTACATGCTTCACTGGCACAGCGCCTCTCTGGAGTAATGCAGCAGAAGCGTTTGGATGCCAGTGGATGTGTTTCATGTTCAAACAGAAACAAATCATTGAGGTGCCTGAACCGTAAGACATAACCAAGGCTCTGCACACACAACTCACTCACTCATAGCAAAGCTCATCAAAGCACAGAAACGACCAAGACCAAAACGAAAGCAAGTTGCTGAATATTCTCTGAATTTCCAAATTGTAGCTGTGCTGCAACCTTTTGAACTCTTTTCAGATGTTTTCCCTTCAACTTTTAATGGTATTTAAGGAACATACAGATACTTTCTTTGTTGATCATGTAACAAACTTCATTAAATAAAACTGGCTTTTGCATCTCTTCTGAAGTTTTTTACTCTCTGTTTACTGTGGATTTTGTATTTGAATAGATTTTAATGGGTGACATCTAGCCATACTACAGCAAACTGTGGAGGAGGCTAATGTTCAGAATGATTATTTGTTTATAAAACAGGAAAAAACCTCAGCGTCTCTTTATTTGTTTTCATTAATAATAATGCTGGCTTGCGTACAATACTTTTTTAAATGAATGCTATGAGGATCTAGGAGACAGAATAGCAAATGGAGAGCCTGGGATACCTGGGTCTGACTTTGACCCAGGTAGGGAACGCGTAATTCTGCATGTTGGAAGGTGCGATTCTACAGCACATTTGGTTTTGATGCAATCCTGGCTTAAGAAGTCCTCTCCCTCTGCCAGAAGGAACTTTTCTGCCCGGAGGAGTCAAACGGGTGCCAGCGCAGCAATCCACTGCCTTCTCCCAGTTGTGTTAATGAAATTCCTTGTGGGACCACACTGGAAGAAAGACCATTGAAAATATTACAATTAAAAATAGCTCTCCCTCTCCTCCTCCCACAAATTGTTTATTTTTAACTTCCATCACTTCAGTGCTCTGATTTAAGCACTACTCTACATGCAGTTGTTTTGGCACGACTGAGGAGGTGACAAACTGCAGGCCAGAGGTGGAAACAAATGTCTGGGGCAGGAGGCGGTTGCAGCAGCTTAGCTGCCAAAGGCAGCATATCATGGGACTACAGTGTGATAGTTCATTGTATAAACTTAAACTTTACCTTTCCTGACTCTTCTCATAGCTATGTAGCATCTCCACTGCAAAATCCCTAGTACAAAAGTGCTGGACCAGCGTTGCTTTCCTACCCCAGCCTGGTTCATTTACATTAGAGATTTACAGTCATGGGGATTATATCATAGAGGAACACAGTGTAGGCAAAGCCTCAGCCGAATCATGAGGCTTTTATCCTTGAAGACATTTATTTAGATGGCTAACTTTCAGTCAGTGGAAGGCTTAAATGGACAGGGTTAGGAGCAGGCATATAGTCAGGGACAAAGCCTTGACCACAGGGCAACAGCCACCTACATGCCTCAGCTGTGTTATTTTGCGGGTCTCTGGTCACATCCTTATGTGTTCTGCTTACATGCTAAGGATCAAGATGTGTATGTGATTCACGACTGAGTAAGAACTTCTGCTGGGTCATTTTGGCCAGGATTTGGGGGTCTTCCATCTTTTCTTAAAGCATAGGCCATGAGTCACTTGCTGAAATCTCCTTTCTTATCTCTCCAACTTCCTGCCACTTCATGGGCCTCAGGCAATGGTGGCCCTTTGATTTCTTCCTTCCTCTGCCTGTGATTTTTGTCTCTTGAGGACTCAAAAGGTAAAACCTAATTTGAATTTTTGGATACACTTGGGCAAACTTGCATAGCCTTTAGTGTACAGGAAGTCAGATAATACCTAATATTCTCCTCACTAGGATAAAATTGTGTCCCTAGCACATTATTGTTAACCAATACATTCTAGAGCAGACAGCACAGTACATCATATAACTCATCCTACAGTTCCCTATATTAAAAGCAATCATCTGACTTGTTCATGTGTGACAGCATCACAGCATGACATCGCACAGAACCCACTGAAGTCAAGGGAAGAAATACCAATTTTGGTGGGTTTGGACCTCTCCTTTAATGCCTCAGGTAACTCACCTTACACAGCATAGTCTGGGTTTTGAGCATCCACCACGTTCATCAGCCATTGTTTTCCCTTCCAGTCTTGACCTACATTAGGGACCTAGAAGATTTTGTTACTGATGACTGGTACTTTTGGCAGATTTAAGGCTTCAGTGTAAAACTGAACTTTTCAATAAGAACACCTTGTTTGCCTGCACAAGGATATTGTTTCTCTTCTGCTCCAGACACACCATTCCAGTCCTTCCTGAGGTTAATAGGCCTTTTTGTAATGCAAATAAATTTAAAACAAAATACTGTCACAATGGCTCTAAAGGAGCATTTCCAGGGCACTCTACTGTATCTTGATGGCATAAAAAACCCCACCTAATGAAAGGTCACCCTTGAAAATCATCTGGCTCACAAAAGTGTGATTTTGTGGTAGAATGGTGTGGCCTGAGCTTGGCTGGACCAGGTTGGACCATGAGGACCTGCAACCCTTCAAGAGCTCTGTGGAGCCTTAGTCCTTCATAGTCTGCAGAACTAGCCCTGGAACTTTTTCTTCAAACTACAGTGAGATATAAGCTTCCTTATGTGTTCAGCTAATGTGTTCAGCTACTTCATGTTTATCTGCCATTTCTAACTGCCTTCCCATCACACAGGGCGGATAGACTCTTACTGATTTCAGTGACTTTACCAGCATTGGAGTATTTTTGTTTGTCTGTGAACCTCAATCATGCCTTTTCTGTCCTCACTTCCCAGAGGCGAATAATCAAACAATCTATACAGGGTATACAGAATCTTCACACTCACTCTGAAGTATACCATACAATATATGGTATGTAAACAAATTTTTTTTTAAATAATGCATTTTCCTAGTAATGCTTACATATCCATCAAGCTGGCAGTTATTTTAGAAGTGACTCATGCTACTCATAAAAAGCTGTTACCAAAGTCAACCAAAATTCCAAGAAAAAAAACATAGAAAGGCAGGCAGGCAACTAACCTGTTTTGGAGTTGTAAGATTGTTACCTAAGGCATGCTTTCAGAGGCTAGGCAAAAATCAGATTCTTTCCCAGATGAGGAACAATATGATGGTTTAACTATGGAAAGCTAAATGATGAGCACACAGTTGCTGCCTGCACAGAAAACATTCCCAAGAAGAGGACTTGTCCAACGTAGTCATAGTGGATGGTTACAAACTGCCAGACAGGCAGTACTGACTCAGAACTCCCACTCCTGCGCTCCCTTTCCTGGCTGTAGCTTATGTAAAAGAGTAGAAAGAAAGAAAACCCATGAAATAATGAAGATGAATGCAATAAATATACCTGAGCCTGTCTACTTGTTTTAGTGGTTAATGCCACTAGAGAAACCCTGCAGAGCTTTAAGCAATTCTTAGTGATGAAGATTTATGAAGCCCTTTTAAAAACTTCATTAAGGGGTCAGAGAGATTTAAGTGACCTTGCAAGCTCTGCACTGAGCCAAGAGATTCACTTTGCAGGAACTCAGCCAAAGGCAGTGAGGGGAGAGCTGGCTTGCAAGGACTCTTCACACAATCTGGCCTGGGAAGAACAATGCTAGGTACCCTATGGATCTGGGCAGTACAGCGTGGTAACAAAGTCCCAGTCAGGGTCGTATCACATAAGACAGTTAAAGGAAGCTGCTTAGCAGAAGTAATCACTATGAATAGGGTTAAGGCCAGCGCACTATGTTAAGCGAGACAAGTCTGCATACACTGTTCTCAGATCTCTCTTCTTTCGGCTTCCCTCAGTTTGTCCAAAATATGGTAAAGTATTTTTTTAGTTTGGATAGGATGTGTTTTCCTCCTTCTGATGACACGCGCTGCCTGAATCCCTTCCAATCACAGCCCAGAATCTTACCTTCCACGCTGATGCCTCCAAGCAGTTGTTTAGAACTGTGATTATTTAGATATAAATAGCAATGCTCATTAATCTAGCAATCACTTACTCCCAGCTATGAAAATGCTAATTGTGTTGGCTTGTTTGTGTTTTTGAGAAAGAGAGAAGGTGGTGGCAGTAGGAGGGAAGGGGAATGTTCCTGGGTGCTGCTGTTATCATCCTTTCGTCTCACTGTGAGCCAGGGAACGTTTCATCTGTAACCTGCAGACCTTTGCTGGGCACTACTTCATGGCTGCTGAGGTGGGTTTGCATCATGTGCATCTTGTAAAGGTGGTTTATGGACTGACAGGTAGGGTCAACCCCATAAAAAACAGTTTGTGGACTTTTTTCTTTAGAGGTGTCCAGCAGCATATGCTCTGGTAGCTGGCAAAGCCAGCAAACCTTGACAGAGTGAGAGATGAAGGCTGCTCTGGTAGTGTCACAGGTTAAACTACCATTGCCTTTGGCTTGCTGAATCTGCCTGGCCATCAGGGAGCAGCCATGATGAAGCAGATGTCATGCACTGTTATAAAACCCAGTATAAACCAAAGCAGCAGATCTCCTCCAGAAGCGTGGTTCTGTTTGATTGCCCACCTGAAGCAAACACCCTTCGCTAGATGGTTTATAACCCGATATGCGGTGCTTCAGATGAAGTGTGGGAGGCATTACACAGCCTCAGTGCCTAGCAAGCAGGCAAGGGCCTCTCCTGGAGCTAGAAGGAAGGAAGGTAAAGAGAGAAAGACAGTAGAGGATGGGGGAGACGTGAGAAATCTCTGGCAAGAAGAGAACTGCTGGACTGAGCCATCACAGTCCTCCCTCACCTCATTCCAACAGCTGCCAGCAGCGGGTACATACAGAAACCTCCCCAAAGAAGGCTGTATAATGCAGTCCCTGTCCTGTTTTTTTCTCCCATCCCCAGCATGTTAAATACCTTAAAATCTAAATGCCTCCAGCATTAATTGAAGTGGGCTCCTGAGTTTTAGCAGCGTGTTATTGGAAGGAGAATCTCATAATGGAGTCAGCTTAACAATTAATTTTCTTTATTTCAGGGGAGCTTGTTCACAGTAGTCCTCCTCCAGGAACACACTTTTTACATTTGCAGAGCTTAAAGCACCTGCTTTACATTAATTGAGAAGGATGGAGGGAACTACAGGGTTCCTCAATCGGGTTTCATAGCAGAATGGCTCGAGCCTGGGCTAGCCTCCAATAAGGTTTAAATTTATAAATGATGCAACAAACAACGCTCAATCACCTCTCTGGGTGACAGCACTATCTGGCACTACTTTAGCATCTGTTAGAAAAGCAGCATTGGCTATAGAGTCTCCAAATCAAGCTGTAACAATACTTCCTAGTTACTTGAGAAAAAATTCAATATTAATGAATAGCATAAGGAATTTTATCTGCTATCACCACCATGCTGCAGAGTTTCTTAAAGGAGAAAAGGGCCCTACCTTGCTACCTTCATTTGAATACAATCATTTCTGATGCATCCCTGAAGCCAGCAACAAAGACAGGAGATATCCTCCCATCTGCAGGAGCAAGCAGAGATTCGGTAGCAAGCCGATTATTACGGCTGGCAGGAAGGAGAAGCCTTCCTCATGACAGTGAGTCATGAGATCTCTGCATTGACAAGGCAAACTACTACAGAGGAGCCAATTGCGTAGTACCCCAAAGAAAAGCAATTAAGTGGCTTCACTGACACACGCTTTGCATGAGCTACACACTACAAATAGCAACTTCATTCAGGCTATTTCAATGACACATGCTAGAGATAGGAAGTTCCAAGATAATGCTTTGCGATGACATTTTGGGAAAATGGGGATCAGGAATTTTTCCAGAGCGGGAAGCTCGTTTTCTCGCTGAAGACACTGTTTTGATTTCAAGCACTGCTGACTACGCACTGTCACCACATTTTTTAGATACCTTTTTTATTGCTCCCTGGATTGTAGGGCACAGGGAGATTTCTGCAGTAGACAGACTCTTCTGAGGCATATGCTATAAGAGTGGAAGGAATCTGCTCCACATCTTCCATGAATACAGGCTTAGCTCACTGTATCCAACTCCTCTAAATCAGGAGCGTTTCTCTGGCATACCCTATGGAGACTGGGGATATAGGGCAACAAAGAAAAGCGGTGGGCGCCTCAGGCACCAGGTGTCTGAGTTCCTGGGTGCTGATGTCAGCCCTGGGTGCCAATAGTTCCCTCACAGCCCTGAGGTGCGGCACCTTGTGTCTCTGACTGACACTGCTTGTGAGATGTTGTAATGGCTCAGGTAGGAGAGCAAAGCGGTCCTGGGCTATACATAAGCCCATGTCACTACAGCAGGCAAAACCCTGACCTGTTTGGTTTAGGGTAATAGCAACTGTAGAGAGTAAAAGCTCTTGGAGAACTTAATAACAGCTCCAGAAAATAAATTCACAGTGAAGTGTACCCTGATCCTTCATCTGGAGCCATATTCATAGGCTGCCAAAGTAGGAAACACCTGAGGCGACAGGAATCCACGAATCAGAGGTCCATTTGCCATTGTTGTTTTTTTAATTTTCCACATGCAAAACAATACAAGTGGTCATAGAATTATTTAGGGACTTAAGTTGATCCCCAATTAGCACTGTTAAACCTTCTGCTCACTTCAGGTTTGTGAGCAAAACAAAAGATGAACCGAAGCAGAACAAAGCCCTGCTTTTCCTTAAGCCACTGGGAACTTTGCCAGCATTTGATTTTTTAAATCTGGTTTTCTCAGCTAATTTAGTAATGTAAAATTAGAAGCCTCAAGAAGGAAAATATGTGAGTGTGTTACACCTGTTATACCCAAAAGTGGGTTATGTTTCCCATCAGTTCCCTCAGTCAAAGCCTGTACACCTGTGAAGCACCATAAATTTTTTCCGCTCTGTGGCAAGCCTTTAGCAACACATGAGCAGCAATGTTTGCTGCGAACCTTCTTCTTTTGGGCTTTGGGTGCTGTCATGGCTCTTACCTGGGAGTTGTCAGCCCAGCAACCACATCCCCTTTCTGCAGAGGGGAAAGAGAACATTACATTTTCCTTTCCCCTCCATGTGGTAAAAAGCCACAGGGAACCACAGAGCTGTGTCATCCTGAATTGCCTTGGCCAGATTTGCCAGGGACCTTTTCCTACTGGAAAGCAAAAGCACTGCAACCGCTTGCCTGCACGTGCACGTACCCCAGTCTCTGTGTAGGAAATGGTGTGGGCAGAACAGCACCTCCCCACTACAATGCTGTTCGTGGCCCCCCCATACCACCCTGACTCTGGGACAGCATGGGGTGCAAGCAGGATGAAGAGTATCCAGCACTGGCACTGACAAGCCACTTCAAAATTTCTCTGTGGGCTCAGATCTCACCTGCTGCATCATCGAGAATAAAATTGAGTATTTGGCAGCTGCCTAGTCTGATGAAGGGAAAAGTAAGTTGGTCTTCAGGTAATGGGCTTCAATACCATCAATTAGGCTGCTGTGAAAATTAATAATTTTTTCTCTGTTGGCAGACAGAAATGATGGGCTGCCTGTTGAGAAAGGTACCAGCAACATTAAAGGTCCACCAAAGAAGAGTGGAGAATCCCCATCACCTGTGCTTTTAAGAGCAGGTTAAACATATTAGGGGAAGGCAAGACATAGGTAAAAAAAGACTGGGTAGCCCTCTGAGAACCCTCCCAACAGAATACCTCTCTGGCTGTGCAAATGAGTGATGATCCACATCTGCTGGTGGACAGTGCGGTTGCAGGGGAGAAAAGTTACATTCCTCAAATAAATGATTCATTGAAAATCAGCAACCAGCTCCAGGAACAATTCACTATCAGTGTTTTGCCTCAAACTTAGTCATGAAACCAAAAGGAGTTAAAAAAGGAACAGCTGTGGCTCAGCAATAAAATCCCTTCAGCAATTAAACCCCACCAATAAATACCAGCGAGTGCTGGAATTAACCTTTTTTTCTAGAAATTATTTTAGCTGTGGAAAATATAAACTGTGTCTTCCCTGCAGACACAGCCAAAACTAATCAAAATACTCCTCATAACACAAAGGAAATACCTCTGGGCTGCGATAAGGAATATGAATGTAGTTCTTTTACGTCTCCACTAGCTAATAACAATAAGATGGACTGGTGGCACCGTTTTAAGCACAGAGATTAATAGCCAGGGAGAAACTGAGAAGGAGAAAGTACACTTTCAGTTTTCTTTCCGATGGCTAATTAAAAAGCCCATATCTGAGAGGAAACGTTGTGGAAATGAGAGCTATTTGGATGTGCCTTCCCCTATATACTATCATTCTGCTTTGTGAGGAATGCTTTATTAATGCTAATCTCATCCCTGTGCTTTGACAGAAGTTACGGTTTCCTTCCTTTACAGCCGCTAAGGCTCAGTTCTATTACAGGGTTTGTTTAATGGGAGCATTATTATTTTACTAAATTACCTCATCTTCTGGGAACAAACTTAACCTTGAACTATGAAGCCTAATGGCTTTTTAATGATGCAAGTCTGTTTGGAAATTGTGCTTTGATGACTCTAAATTTTCTTCATTCTGCATGCTTAGTATGTGCAGTATACACAAAAAAAATGACTCATTTCTGCAGATTTTCCTGATTCATTATTTTAAAATCAGTTTTTTGCAATTATTAGGGTTAAGACAAGTGGGAACAAACATTCCTAATGGTATTCAGGCACCAGTCAGGAACCTCTTACAGCACTAGGGAACACATCTTCAGTAAGCTGGGAAATTATGCCAACATTGATGCTTAAATATTCAATATTGAAATGTTTAAATTCTAAGATTAAATTCTAAGATTAAAATATCACTCCTTGGTGGGTTCTGGGATGGAACCTTCTTGTGCTGCCATGACACTTAGTGAGAAACTATGAGAAACAATGAGAAACTACCATTAACCTAAATGAGATGGTGATTGGATCCAGAGCTTTTAGTCAGGCCAAATGAATGTGATTTTCTAGGATGATCTATGGCATGGTGGATGTCTCTCGTCCCAGAGAAATTAGGCTTTTGCTTGTAGGGTGGTCGTTTGAGCACAGAGGGTGAAGCAGGGTACAGGGCTATTTTGTTAATATCTGATGTACGGTAGAGGAATTACTGTCTTGATTCCTGTTTGATTTCTTCCCAAATGCCTGTAAGTCACTGCAAACCCACACAAAAGACTTCTTGACTCTACAAAAATGTGTGTCTATGTTTAGGGTGTGTGCAGTTTGGGTACTTCTGAGACTGTATTGCCCGGAGGTCACCTTTGGGCTAAGCTGGGGGCAGTGTTTTCTGTTTGTGTCAGACTTGAGTGGGAAGAAATACATGAAAATCAAACAGAAATATGCTGTTTACTCATGCGGTAATGGGCTAATGTGATGACCTATCTATTAAGGAATATTGTTGAAGCTTGTAAGCTTCTTTCCATGTCTCCATTCAGAAGAGCCCTGGATCTTCCTGCAGTAGGAGCAGAGGGCTGAGGGGTGCCTCCCCTTCCTCATCAAACTGCCAGACCCACACAGCCAGGCACAGTCCGTCATGTGCTTCCCGGAGACACCGAGGTGCTCCAGACCTGCTGCACATGTGCACACATGCAACCCTTTCCTGTTGCCTGGGAAAGATGGTGCAGCCATCTGGGATGGTTCGGGAACCAGCATCGGAAGGGCTGAGCCCATCTGGGGGGGGGGTGGCAACTTCTTCCCAGACACTATCTCTTCAAAGGAAAGGGGCCCTTCTGTGGCCTTAGATGGATGTGTGGCTGTACACAATGAGGAAAAAGGACCCCTGAAAGAAATGGCAACTCTGGGCAGGTTGTAACACTGCCAGGAGGTTCCCAGGAGAAAAAGCTACCAGGGATGGTGGACAGGCTGGATAAATTGTCCCGAGGGCTCCAGGCAGCCCTTGCCCACATCAGACTTCCAGTTTTGCCCCATGCTGCTGAGGAATTAAAAGCAAGGTTGTCGTACAGGTCGCTTTTAGCACATTCTTCATTCTGCATTTCTCACCCTACAAAACAGCCCTGGCACATCATGTGAAAACAGATATCTCTAATGACAGCCTTGGAATTGACACTAGTTATTTAATCTGTTGTTAGACACCCAAAATCAGCTAATTCTTTTTCAGAAGAAAAACCAATGGTTCTGATGTCTAGTTTCCCAGTCCACAGACATTACTGCGCTGCTGTCTGAGCTTTGCCCTCAAATTAAGATCAGAGTCAGAGATCTCATGAGATGACCCACTTCTAAAATAATGCATCCAAATCACTCTGGGGCAAACTTTCCTTTTTTGGTGCCATCCCAGGAAGATCACCTCTCATTCTCTTATTGCAGCTTTTTGTACAGAGACCTCTGCACTTGCTGCAAGAAATGGTAGTTAGTTCACCCAAAGAGACCACAGCCAAATTCTCCCCACCCACAAACTTTTATTCCCTCCAGCACCCCCAATCTTGTAGTAGTCCTGAGCTCCCACATTATTATGAGGCTCTGTGAAAACTCTTCCCCTACAAAGCAGGATGACAAACTTTCCCCCAGGCAAACCTTCATAGCTATGTGTCAAAATCTTTTCCAGGTGAGAGCTGTGGGACAACACAACGCCACTGGCATCAGAAAGCTGAGGGAGGAGTTCTGGCAGAAGTTCATTGTTTGGGCATAGTTTCCCCTGCTTTCCTATGGGGTAGGAATGATCTGGATATGGACTGGGTTGCAATGGGATTTAGCCATGTTAGTCCCGGTATACTTTGCCAGTTTTCTTCCCCCACCACTCGGGATTGCCCAGGAGCCCTGTGCCAGTGCAGCCCCAGTGTGTCTCCAATGAGACAACTGAGCATGGGAAGAGCATCTGCCCTGCACAAAGGCTCCTCGTGCCTTAAAAACCACAGCTTGACCACCTCTGGTTTATTCCATTTAATTGCCTGTAGCCTGAAGACAAAATGCCCTGCAAGAAGCCACTGAAAGTAAAAAGTCTGCATTTCCTGCAGATCCTTTACATGCAAAAGAATATGTTTTCGTATTTCCTTCTCCACGGCCCTCTGGTTAGGTGCAAGTTCTACCACCATAAATTTATGACATTGCTTGGAAAGCCAGTTGACAGACAAGGTCCTGCTGTGCTACTAAACATAAACATTTCACCTTCTTGTTGTGTTAAGCCTTGGCTGGATTTTTTTCATCAATATTTTTTTCCAAATGTGAATGCAAGCAGCTGAAGCCCAGTGAGAAAATATGAAAATAGATTTCTATGAAAGTAACCAAAAGAGCTTTACCAGCAGGACAAGTTGCTTATCAAGAACTATTTTAGGAGCGTGAGGAAATGAAACTTTGAAGAGAGAGTTCCAAGAGGGAAGATTTACTGAGGAGCTGAGGGTTCAAAGCAGGATGACAGTACAACTATCAGGAAACCTTCTCTGCACCTGTTTCTCCACCAGCTGCCTAACTGTACTCCCCCTCCTTTCTGCTGGCAGCTGAACAGCTGAGATCTGCATCCTTTTTTGTACTAATCCGCTCCACCGTCTGTCTGGAAATGTTTGCCAGTCACCTCATCCCATCCTCGTCCTGAGCAGATACATAAGACACAGTTTCTGATTTTAATGCCCAGCTGTGCTCCAGAGACCTTGTGTAAATCCAAGTCACACTCTCAGAAAACAGGGTTGCAGCATGCCTCAGTTTCCCATTTGCAAAAGGGAAATATGTTACAGCTTTTCTTTCCTCTTGTGCATATTATCTAGTGAGGCTTGGGGTTCCTTAGGCTGCTTCTTTCAGAGGTTATGTCCAGCACTTAACGCCAAGGGAGCCACTTGAGTTTCAGCTTGTAGGTGCTGTACTGCTTCAACAGTGCCTGAAGCATTTCTCTTATGGCCCGTTGTTGCAAATTTACTTTTATGCATGGAGATGAATGTAGTCTTCCCCTGTGCCACTGCTTGGCACGTGGACACTTTGTGCAGGGCTCCTCCAAGCTGCACATCTGAACTGTTCGTTCCACAAGCAGGAGTTTCACCTTCCTCCTGCATGCTCCTCCCCTGGAGAAGTGCCCCAAAACTCTCATTTGCTGTGCCAGATCCCACGATGCCAGAACATGGCACTTCTGCTCTGTGCCGTGATAAGAGAGCAGGAATGGGTGGCTTTGCTGAAGACCATCATACAACGTCCTGGTTTTACACGTGATTTTGGAGTCAGTTTTGGATGATGAAGCTAGACACTTCAGCATGCAGGCACCAAAGTAGACTCACAAGCCGTTTTCGTGTCAACAAGAGATGCTGCATCTAGATGAGAGAAACTGGAAGCACTTCCCACCTCAGCCAAACCCCAGCTCTACCCCAGACTGAACCATTGGCTTGCACTGGCCACAGCACCAGCCAGCCTTGCCTTCTTCTTCGCCTTCCGGCAAAAGGGGCTAGTGGAGCAGAGTTGGCCTGATGGACCTCTCGCCTGCAAGGCCAGGGCAGGGTGACATATACTGGTGTTCCCCGGCAGACAGGTCCAGGAACATCTCCAGATGCTTTCCCCACAGCTGCGCAGCAGCAGCCCAAGCTGCAGCATGGGGCGGACATGGTTGGCAAAGCCTGGGTTGGTAAAACCTCCTAAGCAAACATGGCCACAGATCTCATCCGCATCCCTCACAGGGAAACCGCCTCTCTGATCTCTCACCGCTGGCACACACAGGGCGTGCGCCAGGTTGATGACAGACGTGGGGCAATGTAAATAACCTGCCGCAGCCTGGCAGCCAGCTGCCATCTTGTCAGGACTGGCGGTGCACAGGGGATATGAATATATCCTTGGGCACATGCTCCTGCAAAGACCAGGCTGGCTGTTTGAATGCTCTTGTTTGAGAGCTGCTCTTGCTCGCTCCTGGTGTGCGTGTCCACGTTCAAGAAGGCTACGAGGTCCCAGGCAGCACCCAGAGAGGCTGAGCTCAGGACACGGCACATGGGAAGAGACAAACCACCCCAAGCCATGGCAAGGAAGAATCACAGGCAGCTTGCAGAGGAAGGAAGACCATCCCAGAGGCCTTGATGGGGCGTCCACTCCTCAGCCACAAGGCAGGGACACCAGCACATCTCCACTTTGGGTGACGAGGATGTTGCAGAGGCCTTTCTTTGAGACATGGGCCCATTGCTTTGAAGCCATGCATCACAACGGGCAGAGAGGGTGGATTTAGCTCCTGGATGATCATGGCCTGGGGACTCAAGGAAAAGACAGAGGACAATTCTCTCAGAAAAGTGCTATCGTCCCTGAACCATAATGATGGATTTCAAAGAAAGGACAGCCCATTTAGCATGTAACTTAGGAGCCCATATCAAATTCCCAAGCTTCTCCTCCTCCCGACAATGAGAAAATCAGTTTTAATATATCTTATATATCAAGTTCGTGATCTCCTTAAAGAAAATTGTTCTCATTTTAACACCCGTGGCTGAAATCTCTTTAGCAGCGTGTGACCAGTATTGAGGACAGTATTGTGTCTCCATCACATTAAGCTGCACTTTACATAGTTTCTTTTGCTCTTTTCCATCCGTGTCCTCCCTTTGGTCACAGGCCTTGCCCTGGTTGTTGGCTGCTGTAGGGATGGCATAGGTGGGAGGAGCAGCTGATTGCAGAAGAGTGGCAAGACATGGGCTATGCACTTGGAAACTTTGGTCAGATGTGTATTTTTTGGTGTACAAATGCCACTGTGCTTTGCAGTAAACCGATGGGATTGTTGCTCCGGTCATTGTTATTATTGTTATCTCAGGAGCACCTGGAGGATTCATCCCAAGTCCCAGGCCTTTTGAATTAGGGAGAAGGTACAGGGAATGTGCTGCAAGAGCTTCTAGTATGAGTTATATGCGTAGTGCACAGAAATTTGTACCGGTTAGATGTATATAGATACATATTCACACACATTTTTTTCTATGTGTATATATTTTACGTATGTCTCCGTGTGTGTGTATATGTAAACATGTATGGATGTCTCCTACCACAGTACAGCCCTCTACGAAGCAGCACTGTGTTCTCAGTGCTTGGCCACAGCGAATATGTTTCAGTGTCCCCATTGCATTTACAGCCAGAAGTGGGCATACTGTGGACTCCCTAAACTTTGGGGCTCCCACAACCCATCTCCCCATATATGATTGTACATCCAAAGGATGTCAGTGGCTGATCTGTGCTTTGGGCCTCTTTTTTTGCCGGAGCAGGGAGCTCGCCCTGGGCTGCAGTCTGCCTCAGGCACCACAGTGGTGTCTTCAACCACAGCGATGTTTTTGAGGCATCTTGTAAGCAGCAAGATTGTGTTTCAAGCTGAGGAGGCAGACAGCACAGAGTAGATGTTATCACATCCTCTGTAGAAAACTCCTGGGAGTATGAAACCAAGCCTTGAAGCTTTCACCCAACAAGCTTTGACCCCTTTGGAAAAAGCTGCCTTTTCCCTCTTTCTTTCCACCTCTCTCAGCAAAACAGCTGAGCCTACGCCAGTCCTGTGGCATCAGGGCACTGTGCCACCCCGCCGCAGCCACCCCGTGACAGCCTGGCGGGGTCGGTAGGCGTTTGGGGCCGAGAGGAAACCCAGCACCTTTGCACATTGGAGCCGTTTACAATGACTTTTGTTGTTGATGGCGCATGTTTGGTTGTACTTGTTAAATCTTGTTAAACAGGAAACAGGTTTCGAGGCGAGAGGGTCCCTTAGAGTTCAAGCTCCTGCTTTCAAATGTTCTTACAAGATGCACAATTGGCACTGACTTACAGGAAATATTTAATTGGAGTCGGAAGGCGCTGGCTCCACCGACCTTGTACTACATTCCTCTGCGTGCTCCTTTCACAATGATTTTCACCTACAGCTTAAATCAGTGATTTATTTATACCAACCAATGGTGAGTTCAGCAGCATCGAGGGGACGAGCGGACCACAGAGATGTAGTGACCAAAAGGGAGGAGCAAGCAGCAAGGAACAGTCTTACGAAGCAGAAGGGGCTGCCGCAAACCCAAGAGTGACATATTTATGAGTCCAGTATCGGTTGCCTGCACTGATAAGCCACGGTCATTAAAGGAAGGAAAAGTCACCTTTGTGTATATAAAATATACAAGATTCATAGTCTGAAAAGACTCGACAGGAAAGCATTAGGTAAATAAAGGATATCCCATAAAGCATAATGTGAAAATTAAATTACCTCATAAGGGAGGAAGGCTGTCTGTCCCAGCAGTGAAAGTGAGGAAAAGTGAAATTCCTCTATTCCATCCCAAAGCTGATTTGGCTTTAGGATTTGGGTGGATCTAGACACATTGTTACTGACGTCTATAAAAAAAAAAGGTGTTAAAGTCCATTATGTTGGACTGGAACCACTGCAGCTTCCCATAAATTTTCACAGTATGCTCACAAGGTGATGAGACGCATGCTGTGCATTGCTGCTCACGGTGGCCAAATAAGAGAAGTGCCATTTGAAGGGCAAGCTGGACTTCCAACATTATTTCCAATTTTCAGGTCTCACCAGATTTTCTTTTCAACTGATTCTGGGAGCTGTACTTGTGAAACACTTGGAAAAGTTTTCTTCCCTCTTCCACGGACTTTTCTTTTCTGCTAAGTGAAACATATCCAGGATCCACCTATTTTTGCTTTAACTGGTCAGTGCACCTCCAAAGCTGAGGAAATGTTGAAAATCAGGAAGAGACAGAACAGGGGAAATTGAAAGAGCTCACTTATTGCACTATCCAGCAAAAGACATAATGGGAAAAAGAGAAAAGAGAAAGAAAAAAATTAAAAGATAATAAAGTGTTTCAAAGCTTTATAATTGAAAAAAAACCAAATTTATTTTATTTTTTTTGTTGTTACAGAATGAACAATTTCACAAGTAAGAGATCTGCAAGCGGTTGTCCCTGTGGAAGGTATGCACAGCCCCTGTCTTGCATACAGGTGGCTAACCCATGAGCAATGTATAGCTTTGTAGCCTTAGCAGTGAGTCCCTGCAGATACAGCTCTCAAGACCTGCCCAAGGTGTTAATTGAAAGCCTCGCTGTTGCCCAGGGTCTTGGCACAGTGTTTTTATTGGGGAGGACCTGATTCGACCTGAATCAAACCAATCTCCTTTTTTACTGCAAACGTTGATCCTGGAGACACGATCCCCAGAGTGGTTAGGTAGACCTGAATAGCAGCTTGTAGCCACTATTAAGGTAAACATTTTTTTCTCAGCAGAATTTACAGATCAACATCTCTTTAAAAACGTGGCAGTCTGCTTTGGTGCTCCCTCTGCATGCAAAAAGCCGGGAGTAAGGCAATTCCCCAATGTGCTGCGGGATTTTGGAAGGATAACTTAAGTAAAGAGCTCAGCACCAGTTCCTTGGGTCTCCATTCCCAGGGACATGTGCCACAGTTGCTGATCCAACTGAAAACCAGGTTTGATTTCTCTGCTGCATCACACAAGCAAATCGAGCTGCTCTGGTGCCCAGGTGAGGGCCCAGGAAAGAGAGGCTCTTCTTCAGCATAGCTGGCTTTTTGCCCTGGAGTTTACATCAACACGTCTTCCCATCCACTATTCTGCTCCAGATCTTTACAGGTCTGGGTCTCATTGCTGCTACATCTCATTCTGCCTGTGAAGATCTTTGGCGTTCAGGAGCTGACAGTTGCATCTCTACAGCGTCTCCAGCCCTCCAGGCCTCTGTATCAGGTACTGAGCATTAATATGGGTGACCACTAACCAATGGAAGGGAAGAAAGAAAACAAGCAAGAAACCTATTCTGGTCAAACTGAATTGAATCAATGAGGGTGAAACTTAGTTATCGTTGCAGACCAGTAATCTAATGGCATGCTCTTGCACATCAGTACAACCATTAAAGGGCTCTTCTCCTGTTTTTGAAACTCCACACTACAGACTCATGGTGTTAAACCTCAAAGTTTCTTTTTCAAGTCAAGACAAACACAAGGCCTGGCTTTCTGCTCATGGCAATCAACGTTGTTCCAGTGGCCTCCATTGACCTGGCTTTTACCAGACAGGGCCCTCACTCTTCTGGATCTGCCTTCTCCTTTTGAGTGTGTGGGAAGAGGTCCCTTATTTTTATCACACTTCTTCACATTGAAAGGTGCCTCTGCGCAAGGCAATCAATATCACAGCCAAGTTTACGCCTAGGAAACTGTGCCTAAAGAAACAATAAAACGCTGATTTGCCACCTCTGGAAATGCAGTTTAGTCCAACCATGTCATCTTTATCCACAGCCCTTGGGGACATTTCTTTTTTTGTAAGGGGTTTACTTTCAAAACTCTGCATGTGGTCCCCCATTAGATAAATAAGGTGTGATCCAGAAGCGAGAAATGGGAGATCAGTTTTGTGAGAAGCCTGCTAGACAAGGCAGCTTCATTTCATTTGATTTGGGATTTTTCTTTTATTCCCTCTTCTGCCCTTTGCTGGTGTCTCAGCTCTTTCTCTAATAAATAACTAGTCCATGTCACTAAACCGCTGCACATAACTCAGCAATTTGTTACTGTTGGCAATGTCTGTGCAGTGGGGGCCCAGGAACAGGCCAGCATGGAAGCAGTAATACCTCCCACTCTTCAGGAGCATAATTTCTGCCTGATTACAGAAGGGGTCATTGGTAGGACAATGCAGAGAAGGTCATGTACAATTGCCTGCACACAAATTGTATGTGCTGCATGATCCTTACATAAGCTACTTTACCCAGGAGTATCTGCCAGGAGAAATCGGTCCTGTAATATCAATACCACAAATGTGGCAGGACATTAAAGAAATTAATACATATTCATAATCACCAGAACACAATGAAAGTGTCTGAGCATTTTATATAGCCCTGGACCCAGAGGATAGTTTAAATACAGAAATTCGTCTAGAAACAATGATATAATAAACCCACTAGGCCTAAGGTCCTTCCAAAGGTAAGACCATAAACACAGTTTCCAAATACTTGGTGAGGCTATAACATTAAGAGTTATGTATGGTTTTAAAGGGAAATGGGAAAGGACTACACATATTTTTTCCCTTGACCCCCATCTATCCTTCATGAACACCAAGTGGTACAAAGAAGGCACATTCTCATGGCATGGTCATTGTGATGGTGCCCACCACAGAATAATTATCTGGGAGTCAAGCTGCAGAGAAAGAGCGATTTTCAGGGTCCTGCCTGGAATGGTAGAGCTCAGCTGTCCTCTGCCTGCAAAAAAGGTTTGAGGGGTAGCTAAGGGCAAGTGGCACTACGCAGATGGGGCACCTACTTCCCAGAAAGTTCATGAGGGCTGAAGGAGGAGGAAGAGCAGCTCCTGGTCTTTGGGAGAAAAAACCCCAAACCTCATCCTAGTGCATGCCAGTTGCTCCAGCTCAGTGGGGTCTTTCTCAGCTTCCCTTTGTCTATACACTTACGAGCATATAATCGCTAATCCACCTTTCTCATGATAGCCACCTTCCTTGAAAGCCCTTTTAGATGCCAAGACATGAAGTGAGGAAGCAGAGGCAACATGATTTCTAGACACACTCTGATCTCTCATTGCCAATTATCTGGTCTCTGTGGATAATGGTGCTTGAACCTGGAAACCTTGGGGCTCAATGGAAAAACATCAAATGGAAGGTAAAAAATAAGTCAGCAGAGCAACTGGAGGGCAACTGTGGTTTACCTGGGCTATAACACCTGGGCTCAGTGGCACGTTTGCCAGTGCTTTCCAATTTCAAAGTCATCTTATTTGTTTCTGTGGGGATTTGGCGAGAGTTTGTTATTCGCAGTTGGTTTTGTGTTTCTGTTTTGCTTTTTAACAAAGCATGTCTTGAAAGAGTTTGCTTTCCAAAAAGGCATTGTTTAAGATAATAATACATGAGAGAGAATGGGAAATGTGGTGGAAGACAAGGGAGAAGCAAAGCAGGAAGAAAATTGTCTCAGTTGCTTTCAGTAGAATAACTAGGTCTATACGGTGTGATGGGTTAAAAAAGAGAGCCTCCTGGAATTTTTCAGATACATTTCATAGAAGACCATTTATTCTGGGGAAAAAAAGAAAACATCCATTTTTTCTTGAACTGTTCTTTTGTCATTTAAGACCATAGGAAAGCCAAGTAAGGTAGAAAGCCAAACTCCCAGAACTCTCATGCACAAAGCAGAAAGAACTATGGCAAAATGGGTTTTGGCTATGGCCACTCTAATGACCAAAATAAAGGCCATAATGACCATCTTCCTAGGGGAGTTACAGAAGCCTTGTACAAAAGCCCCAGATTGCCCAGGACCCTCACTTAGAGCCTCTACCACTCACTCTGTGGCAGAACTGTGTTGCCATTTCTGAGTCAGAAAAGTCAACTTGGAAGAGGAGTGCGATGTAACTCGAACTTGGGGAAAGTAAGGTCGACTTTTGCTGCTCGACTCCTAATGCAACAGTAGGCAGCAAACGGTAGATGAGGGAGCAAGGAGGAAGGCCGGGGCGCAGAGGAGCCCAGCATCCCACAGCCCCACTCTGCAGACACAAGAGCAGATTTCCTTCCCCATATGCCACCCCTTCAACAGATTTCAGGAAGGGCAAGAGCATAAAAGATGGCTGTGCTGGTGATGGGCACTGCATATGGCAGTCATCTGTGGGAGAGAACAACAGAAAGCAAGTCTGCTATCTCTGGTATCAAGCAGAAAGATAAACTTAGTAGCAGAAGGGACAGGCAGATTACCTCTTTCCCCAACCCTTTTAAGATTTGCCTTGGTCAGTCGATGATTAATGCTAACATGCAGATACCTCAAATTATGCAAAAGGTTCAGATAGCCCTGCTGGTTACCAATTAATTGTTTGAAGGCAACAACAAACTATTAATGAGAGATTGATATTAAACTAAAATTACTAGTTTTACTTGCGTAATTCATATTAGTGTCATCTTATTGGGCAGAAGAGTGAACCCAGGCAGCTTGTGATGATAACAAAATTCACAAGATGGTGGCATTCACCTCATTTTGGATGTTTCACAAAAGCCTGGATGCCTAATAAGATCATGTGAAGGAAGGATTTTGTGGAGTATCTCTCTGCCTCTGTAATACTTGCTGTAATACTGACCCCCTGCATAGTCCCACAAAAATAAAGGAGCCACTCACAAGCTTAAAAATCAGACACAGCTACTTGTCTTGCTGGATCAAGATCAAATCTTTTGTTTCTCCAAAATGGAACTAAAAATCCACCACAAGTTCTCATGTGATTTCCACTATTTCCTGTTTCAAGGCAGGCTACAAATCTTGCCTGAACACTTCACAGTGCTACACCTGGCAAGCCAATTCTGGTCAGACCTAGCAATGACAGCCCTTCTTTAAAATGGAAAATAGTTCTCATAAGATATCTGTGCACATTCAAACTTCAAGTTTCGGTGTGAGGTTGGTTCAAGTTTAGGTGTATAGATTAACTCTGCTTACTAACTTATTTTTAAGCTATATTAATTTGCCTCTCTTAACATGCTTTCTGTCATGCTTATCCTTCCCTACTCTTGCCTAGCATTTCCAGACCTGCTAAATCTGCACCTTTCTCTGGTAAGGACGAGCCCCTCCTCCTGCCTCCCCCTTATCCCTGTGTAAGTAACATCCATCACTGTATCAGCACCTGTCTAGTGAAGGGTCAAGGTATTATTTCCTACCCTTGACAGGTGTTATAACAATGCTGAACCACCCAAACTTATAAAAGTTTCCATTCTGCAAACTGTTGTGCGGACTTTTCTTCCTGCTATTCCATCTTCCCTGGAGGCTTCTTACCTTTGCTTGTGCCAAGCCAAAAAGCCACTCACTCTTCCATAAATGCAAACGTGAGACAGTCTTTCCCCATATTGCACAGTGTTGAGAAGAACCAGCATGTGTGAGTGCAGCCTTGGGGGTCTTCTGGCCATGGCTGGCATTGCCCCTCCTGGGTCAGGCTCTGTCTGAGGCATGGTACTGGGAAACCTTCTGCCAGACAGGGTCATGCTCACGCTGACATAGGAGACCCAGAGGAGCGAAATAACCACACAGAGGCACAGAAATGCATCTCAGACACCAAATAGTTAGTCCTAGTCCATGGAGGGGATTAACCCTTGCATGCACTTACATAGCTTACCTACACAAGCAACAGTATAACTAGGCTTAGTTATATAGATCCTAGGACAAGGATCGGGCCTGACTGTAATAGGCACTGGGCACATAACACAGAATTTGAACTTCTGGGATGCCAGTTTTGCTGCAGCAGGTAAAAAAGCTGGAGGACATAACAAAACGTCAGGGCTGAGTAGAAGCAGTGTCACAGGCGTGCACAGCACAAGCACGCTGGAGCGCTCTTCAGAGAGGTGCTGGATCCTCTTCTCTCTGCATTCCTCACTCTCCTTTTCTGCCCCCTGCAGAGGAGCACACACATACACAGTCACATGCACTGTACGTGCATAAGCCTTCTGCACTCTCCTGTAACATCCAGAGAGTGAGAACAGTTTAAGGAACAAATTATCTATTAAAGCCATTCAGTGTGTGAGAAATGTGAAATATTTGGAGGATGGATTCTCGGCCAAGTTACACACCTAGGCAAGTTTGCTGTCTTTTTATGGGGAAATAGGCACCCTTGCAAGGTGACCTGTTTCATCCTAGCATAAGTGTCCAGACTGAACTAGGTTACATCACTCCTTGCCATTACATCTCTTTGGCCATCAATTAATCTGGACAATTAGTTGAAATTAAACATCTGACTTTCAATTAAGTGGGACAAATCCCCTCCCTTGGGTCCCAGCTGTTTAGATGTGGTTCAAAACTTCTCATCTTCTTCAAGACGTACTTCCTGTTAGCTTGAAGTTCAGAGAGACAACACAGCAGGTTGTTCACCCAAGGAAAAGAGTAGCTCCTTGGAGACTCTGCTTTTTGGGACCCCTGATTCTCCACCTCATGTAAGCCCTTTCCTCTGACAATGGCATATGCCACCTTCATGCAAATCAAGCAATTACTGCTGAGTGCACCAGTGTCTAGGCATAAAGACTATGCCTGATCTTCTCTTGAGTCACTCCAGGAAGTGCAAGGAAATTTGTATATCCAGATAACAGTGCAGGGAGAGGGCACAAGAGAAGTCTAGAGGGGAGGGCAGAAACTTTTTATTAAAACAGTAAATATTATTATATATTAGTCTACATCCTCCGTTTTGCAATATTTTGGTTATTTTGTTGGGTTTTATTTCACCACAAAGAAGCACTGTACTTAAGAAGTAACTAACTACATCTTGCATTCAGTTGCTGATAACCGTTGACGTTGAGCTGCAGACTTCCAGCCTCAGGAGCACCTGAATAGCTAAAGATTGACCGGACCTGTTCGGAGTTAGATTGACAATATTTCTGCCTTCCTGAGGCTGGCAAGCCAGTGGAGAGGACCACAGCACATCAAGCATTAGTTAGTTCTGCTCTCCACTTGGTCTGCTGCAGACTGAGAGGTGGAACAAGAGACATTACAGCAGCCTTTGTCCATCAGAGGCGTCCCCCAAGCAGAGGAATCCTTGGAAAGGCTGCTTTTTTTTTTCTTTAATCTAATTCATTCCTTAATTATGATTAATTGTTTAACTTAGTTTGGCTATAAATCATAAAGCAATCTCAGGGATTTATCCAGCAGAGACACGCACAGCTTCTTTGACACACCACTGGCACCGAATCTCCTGATTCACTGGCAAAAGTGCTTTCAGTAAAACCCAGAAAAAGAAACTGCAAAAACAAACAAAAGCAATAAAATAATACCCTATGCAGAGGATAAAGAAAAGGCTAAAGTCAGCATTTTATCTGATAGTCCATCTTTAGGAAATGCCTGTGAAAACAGTTTTGGAAAGTAATAGCTGATCTGGCTGATGATATTCCCTGAAATAAGAAAGGTGCAAAATTCTGGTGCCATATTTTTTTAAAGAAAACAAAATAGTTCTCACCAGAAGGAAAGCATCCTGCCACCCCACAACAGGCAGAATGCCTTATTAAGGGTAAAGTATTAGAAGATACAAAGCTGCCAGAAGAAGGATTTTTATACTTGCAAGAGCAAAAGGAAATAGCTTAGCATGAAAAATGAGCGAATGGAAAGGGATAGACAAACACAGAGGAGGCCGCTACAGCGATGGAGTGTTTACCTAACTAGGCTCTCTCTGAATCTCTGAGTGCCATCATCACAGTTTTCCTCATTCTCAGAATTTTTTATGTGTTTTGGTTTTGGGGTTTTTTTTTTAATTGACAGGTGATTGTACCCATGAAAATCTGAATCCTGGTCTGCCTTGCTTCTTCACTCACACGATGGCATGTATTCTGCAGGAGAGAGAAACAGAGAGCTGTTAGGTGTCATACTCCCATTAAAGACAAGAAATGTAGCCACAAAGGTCTTTCTACTCTTAGAACATCCTGCCTAGCCACTCCAGTTAAGCAAGGCACTGTAAGTGTTGCTCCTAAAACCAAGCTGTCCTTCTTTCCTCACACTCACGCTTATTCAAAACATACATGCCTCTTGCAACGGCAGTGAAATTAATCTCACTGTGTCAATACCTCTTTCCGGGGACAGAAGTTGAGTCCAGTGTAGAGAAGCCACACGTCTGCAATGCAAATTATATCCTAAATGTGTCACCAGGAAACAAATGCACAGCACGTGCGAGCCCTGGCAGATGTACTGTCCTGAAACCTGGTAGCAGCATAAATAACACTAACCCCATTGTTGTTACCCAAAGTCCTGAGGAAACACTATTGTGGGGGGCACATTTGATTGGGGGGATGCTTCCCAGACTGATACGTAAGTGGTCATAATTGTCTTCAGTTTATGGTTTATCCTCCATTTCTTTAAAGGGAGCAGGAGGCTCCTGAGGATGAGGCATGGAGAGGTGACCCCATGCCTGGAGCTGGAGGAGTGGTTTGTAGCAGGGATGGCTGGAGGATGGTGCACCTCCTGGCCTACTTGGCTGAAATGGTAGCTCAAACCTCCGTGCTTCCCTCAGTTGTGGTTTATGGTTTCTTGGGAGGAGGGGCTCTCATGGTGGAACAGGAGAGCTCATGCTATAAAACAATGTTGGCTTTTCTGGCCAATGTGAGTATTTGTAGAAGCATCTTCCAGTTTTCTTGGGCTGTTGGGTAGTGGGACAGCTCTTACCAAGCTGGGCAATATTGGGATCGGGCAAGCAGCGTAGTGAAGGCAGGAGATCAGACACATGATGGACAATCCTGTGGTTGGGATCAGAGGAGGCAGACTAAGGTGGGTGTTTGGGGGCTGTGCATTTTAGCCAGCTGTGGCCAGCTGCCAGTCTCCAGGTGTAACTATTGGGTTGCAGGTGAGGGAACCTGGAATGGTGCTCAATAGCTTTGGGAAAAACAAAGATGATCAGTAGGATCCTTATACCTGGGGGAGTCCTTCTCAGAGCCCCTGAAAGTGTCTGGTATGTTAAATAACAGTAAGCTCAGGTACTGGATGCAGCATGCACGGCAGTTGTACGATAGAAATGAAGTAGCACCCTGCCATCCAAGCCAGCCACTCCAGCATCCACATCTTCCTCATACCCAGTGCCAGAATTGATCGGCCGATCGAGATTCTGAGCTGATATAGCTGTTACTGGCATGGAAATGAGAAGGGAACCATCCCGAATAATTACAGCAAAATGAGTGTCTCTATAGAAACTGCCTAAGCAAACAGACACAATAGCCTAATACAACCAAAAATAAAAAATGATGGCTCTGAACAGCAGCAAGTGGAAGATAAGAACTAGTCTTTTATCGAGTCCTGAGGTCTCCTGGACAGAGGAAAAACAAGTGGAAGATCAAATGGATTATGGGTCAAGTAAAGCACTAGGCAAAGAGGTTTGAAGCCAAACCACAGGACACATTTGTCAAGCTCTTAAAAAAATAGAAATGCAGGATCAAAGCAGAAGCACTTTGCAAATATTAACATTTGTCACCTACTTTTACTTTTGATGTACTTCATTTTGAGACATTTCTCCCTTTTCTCTTTTTTTTTTTAAACAGGATAATCTAATCTTTCAGTACACACACTTGCTTCCTTTAAAAGAAACACAATGACAATATTACTGAAACGTGGACGACTTTAATAAGAACAGATTAAGAGAACCAACATATGGAAAACAAATAATAAAAAATATATCAAGCAGCAGTCCAGGGAAGTGTTGTCGACACGGTTGTCAAATGTTCTAATATAAAGGTTTTGGTAGTTTTCCCAACAAAACATAAATGAAACAATAACTCTTTGTATTGCCTCACATTCGAGTGGAAAAAGAGCATTCCTGTAGTGCTTGAGTCAGCAACAACATAGTTAAAGAAAATCACATTAGCACAAAAAGGATCACATTCATTACTAATGTGTATGTATTGTTTTGGATTTGCTACCCCATTGATTAACAGGATCAAAATATGGATTTAAAAGAAGACATTAAAAAAATAAAGCCCCGAAATTTCTGCTGGAGCGTTTTCGGCTGTGTGTTTGTCCCTGCTACACCAGCTCTGCAGCTCACGTCCTTCAGACGGAGATGGTGAGACGAGTCCTAACTCAATGGTGGGCTGATGTTCCTGCAAGTCTGGGTGACGGTTTTGTTTTCTTCCTCCCTTCAGTCATAGGTTACTGTGTCTCTGCTGACACCCCGAGCTGCGGGACTGCGGACGGAAGCAGCATTCGAGGACCTTCAGTGTGCATCGAGAGCAGCCTTCTGCGCTCTGAGAGATTTACAGCTCTGCGGCCGCGGTGCTGCTTTGCATGGCACAAGATACATAACAACAACAATACCTCAGGCTGAATTTAGGAAATTCGGTAATTGTCAAGTGTGGTAAATCATCTTTAAAGCAAACACTCTTAAAAGCAGAGCGATAAAGTTCATTCCCCCGCGACGAGGCGGTAGTGAGGAGTACGGTGAGGCTGTGGGCAGGGTTTCAAAGCAGCCCGGTCACATTGGGCAAGATACTGCCGCCTGCTCCTGACGGGATTTCTGAGACTGCTGGCACCAGGGTGACAGGCCAGTAATCGTTAACAGGGGAAGTCTGTCTGGTGCCTGCTCTTTGTTCCAGCCCCACTTTCATATTTGAGAACCCTTATGGTATACTTTCTATTCACAGCAACGTTTTTAGCCTGTCGCAAGTGTGGCCCCAGTGATTATAGTTAGGCAAATACAGCAAGAACCCACACATGCTTGAGCCCTTCAAAGTATCTTTTTTTTTTTCCTCAGTTTCCACTTGTTAATATTTGACTGAGTCTGTAGTTTGTACAAGTACTTCCCAAATATATTTCAGCGTTCAAAAAAAAAAAAAAAAAAAAGAAAAAGAAAAGCCACTGAACATTTATGGTACTCAGAGCATTTATGGCTGAAACTCGTTCTGCAGGTTCAGCCATCTGTCCTGCCCGTCCTTGCACAACCGTACTCTTGTAAAATGCAGTCGGTCATCTTTTTGGGGAACTTACAACGCCCCTGGCACCACATTAGGTTCCTGGATATCTCACAAGGATGATTTCTTGGAAACAGTAAAAGCAAGGAAGATGCTAGGAAGATGTGATTCAAAATGCTTACAGCAGCAAAGGGGAAGCAGGCATTGAAATGCAGATAACAATATCTCAAGGGATCCACCTGAAGGAAGGACATACCCAAAAAGAGGGATTGTGGTCATCACCATAGAAAAAGGATGATGGGACACAGGCTCCTGACTACATTAAAGTGAATTGCGGTACCAGTAGGAACATCACAGCTGGGTCAATGTGGTTATTAGATTACCAGGTGGGGTGATTACCATTACTAACTACTATCCACATAAAAGAGCTTGCCAAGGGGATCCATTCCTGCTCGTTCACCATTGGAGAAATGTACCTGAAATTTCACAGAAGTTGGAATAAATGGGTCCCATCAACTCCAGCAGCTGCTCTTCCAAGCACTTTGTGAAGGTCTATGCGGTCTTAGCACAGGTGACTTGATGTGAATTTGCACAAAGGTTTCTTCATTCTGTTTTGGCAATATAAACCATTTTAAAGAGGATATCAATGATACCGTTCTGATGGAAGTTATAACAATTGTTCTTATGTGAACCTGTTCATCTATTTTAAATCCCCTTAATCCTATGCCAGGGCAAATGTGAAATTGGAGAGTTTTACATAGCCAGCTTCTTTTTTCAGCCATGCACATATATCAGTCTTGGATTTCATATTTCTGTACACAAGACTACTCCCTGAATAGTGATGTTGTTTGTACACCAAGATGGGGAAACAAGGACGTTGCAATAATAACAAGGAAGCCCATTTTCCCTTTGAAGAAAAGCTCTTTGTTTTTTAAAGCTTTATGATAGATGTAAACAATTGTGTGTTCTTAGAAATTATAGGTATTTTTAACATGCCAGTATAGCATTATTACAATAAACTTCAGCAAGCCTGAAAGGCTTTCACGTGAGCAAAGGAGGCTGTGGGGTTCATCTCAAAGCTTGTCTAACTACACAGACTTACAGGTCTTGCAAAAATAGGGTGGAAACTGCACTGTATGACAGCAATTCCACTTTCATATTGCCTTGCTTGTAACCGGAACAAAGTTACTTTAGGTGAAGCTCTGGCCCACTACGGCAATTAAAATATTCTGATCTCACCCGGTCATGGGGGCGAAAAAGGTGCTGGGAAGGCTGAAAAAGGGAAAGAAAGTTTTTCTAACAAGTAGACTTCCAATAAATACATAATTAAGGTAATAACATTTATTAATGGTGCAGGATAGCTGTTTGAATCAAGTAATTTTTTTACCAGGTCTCACTTTACCATAGGAACCCCCAGAACCAAAGAAACTCCCAAACTTAAGAACAAAAACTAAAAGCCATTGTTGTCCTCCCTGATGCTGTTTCAGGGCTGCTGAAACTACACTATCTCACACTGCCCCTTGCAGACAACCTGGGTGAAGGCCCAGTTTTGTTGAGCTGGATTTTTAAGTGGACACTTAAATAACTACCAGATTTTCTGTTGGCTTCTTCCCATTCTTCTTCCAGGCCACGGATGCTGCCTCTCCACCTCTGCCGTTTCCCAGACTGTAGATGTCAATGCCACATCTCCATCACCTCTCCTCTGCCACCCCTTTTTCCAGGTGTCGCTTTATCTTCACAGATGCTTATTCCACTGTATCTTCTAATCTTCTGATCTCCCGATGGAAAATCACAGTTGGAGCTGTCTTGTCATTTTCCCCCTGGAAGACATCACTTTTGCCATAGCACCTGAAAAGATCATGTCTTTTCTTTCAGTAATATAATCTCACCAACTCAAGCAGGTAAGCAGAGGCAACCTGCAAGCTCTTGTCTATAAAGTCTATGGCTGCTGACAAACAACCCCTCTTCATAGCACTTCATCCTCCTGGAAAGGCAGCCATAGAACAGTTCACATTTTCAAAGTGTAAATCAGGCTCATATCTTAAATGCAACTGGTACAGTTAGAGCACAGTCTGTTTAAATCAGCTCAGAATGTGAAAACCGAATAATGAATGAGCACAGAAAATTAGCTTGGCAAAACTCCACCACGATGATTTGTTTTCCAAGGTGCAGCTGATTTACAGATTTGAGGCCTCCATTGCTGATCTCCAGGTTTAAAGCAAGATATTTCAACAAAAATTATAGCTGAAGAGCATTTCTGCTGATCCAGGAAATGTTATGAGGGTGACAGTAAATGCTCAAGGTATGTGCAAGAGGGGTATATCCCAGCCGGTACTGTTACCTCTCTGCACAAAGCGGCCAAGCAAGCAAAGTTCCTGAATTTATTGGCTTTCCAGACCCTTGCCCTGCCCGCGGCTCTGTGGCCATCCTGCTACCCCAACAGGCCAGGTGCGGGTTTAGCCAGATTCTTGCGAATTCCCACCAAAAAGGCACCCTCTGGCTGGAACAGGCACGTGGAAGCTTGGCTGCCTCTCTGTAGCTCCCAGCTACCCATCGCCAAACCATCCATTCCCACTGGGGCAAGGTGATTCCCCAAATATTTTGGGTGCTAGGGCTGCACTTGCTGCCCGGCCTGGCCCATAGACGGTGAGGATCAGAGCATCCCATTTTAAAGTGGCCTTTTCTTACCCAGCAGCTTTGCTTGTCATCATTATTGCTTGCCAGTGGGATGGCTGCCGTGACCCAGGGCACCAGCTGAGCGTGATGCAGACCCTGCAACGGGTCCCTCACCTCGCCCATGCCACAGAGGGCAGAGGAAAACCTTCAAGAGCTAAACCACATGTAACAGCCCTTGGAGGAAATGAATGCTAAACAAGCCATTTCCTTGGGCCTGCTAAAGTTTTTCTTACACTGATAATACAGGGAGAACAAGATCTCCATGTGCTTGCTCCTACCTGCTTTCCACCCCAAATGTTTAATGTCCATCAAATTCTTGAGCAAGGAACCAACAGTTCTCAGAGAGATTGACCTACATGTTTCATCAGTTGTAATGGAAATTTTAACCCTTAATAAACTGGAAAGTGACTCTTTTTTTTTTTTTATGACAGAGGCGGTGGTAGCTGACACCAGGTGGAATACCTGGCTGCACACTTGCCAGCTGTGGGAAGGTGCCCACAGGCATTTAGGAGATCTCGAGGATGGAGTGACCTTTTTTGTTTTACTGCAGCATGCAATTAGATAATAGAAATTTAAACTACCTTTAAAATACAACAAAGTGGCCATCAGAGATTATATAAGCATTACAACCCTATTAATTTCAGTGCCCTGAACATAAGGATTCATACCCACTGTGTCAATTTAAAAAGCAAAACCAAAGCACTTTGCAAACTCAAGAGGACGCATTGTGCCTTCACTTCAACTTCTATACTGTAATTCAGTCATCTGGCTTATGGATGTGATTAAGGGAGATGATCTGAATTTTAGAGTGACATATTGGCTAGGAAAGCAATGTGGATGTTTACTAACAGCTTTCTCATAAATAAAAACGGGGAAAAAATTATTCTTTAAGCTTTTAAGCTTTTAAAGTTAAGAAGACAGATGCAAACCATTATTCCACATATGATGTGAAGAATGAAAAGAGAGAGCTCCTTCCACCATGGGGGGAAAGATGGCTTTGTTTATAGCTCACCTGAACTCTATGAAGCAACAGAAAGGCATGTGATATTTCAAACTGTTAATTTCCCTAGGTCTACAGAAAGAGAAGCTAAAAAGTTCTGCCACAATATTCTCATGACTGACAGTTATCAAACCATCCTCAGGAAGCTGGGAGAGGCTTTAAGAAGAAGAACTTTAAAAGGACAGAAATTGGAAGGAGACACACTCTAAATTACCCAGAAATGACCTGGCTACAAGAGGGGCTTGTCAGAAATGTAAATTCAGAGTTAAAGGCATAAGATTTTCAAAGTGGCATCATGATGCCTTGCACAAGACTGCCTGGACCTCTGTGACATGTAGATTTTAGTGGTGTAAAACCAGCAGTGTATGGGGCATCTGCTCCAGTGAAATGATACAGAGAGGTGCGTGTTGCACCTCTCACCTGTCCTGACGCTGGGATATCCCCGCTGAATGGCAGGGGACAGCAATGCTCTGGGGCAGCTGGGAAACACAGCCAGCACCAGTCCAGCTGGGCAAACAGGACTGGACCCGCACCCTCCCTGCCACCCGGCGCCTGCCCAGCAAGGCCTTCAGGAGTTGGGAGTGTTTTTCCAGCTTTTTCTTAGAAAAAAAGAAAATGTTTCACGTTTTCAGGGCTTTTTTTCTTGCTTCACTTTGAGCCCTGACTTCTTTCATGCTACAAGTTCTTCCTCTTTATGCCAGCTCCATTACTTTCTTTTTCTCACAGACAGAAGTGGAAAGAAATAAAAGGAAAAAGAATCGAAGGGAGCAGGGAAAGGTGATAAACCAAAAGTGCTAAAAAAACCCCTCTATTTTTCAATGTCAGCTTTATTAACACAGAAAAATGTTGGGGGAATAACAGAAATTTCTCCAATAAATTTATTTTTCTGAAGATAAATTCTGAAATTTCTTCCTCTCTTTATTTTCATTTACAAATTTTCAGCTTGGCTTTCCTATATCTGTAAAGCAGCCTTGGAAAGACTTAGTAGCTCCTAAGGGCATGTGAAACCAAACTCACCACCCTGAGACTTAAAATCCTCAGAAGGACATCACTCAGCAATGCAAAGCATGAGACTATTACGCCTTATATTTGCACATCATTATCTAATTGAAACTGTAGCTGAAGGAGAGAGTTGGAAAACCACAGAGCTGACTTCGTGTGGCTACCAGGAAAAAAATGAAATTGTTTTTATGTAGATAATATTATTTTTTCATCAATGCTTCCAGGATTTATTGAGGGGATAGCTTGGCTCTGTATGTGCCATTCACACAGTGTGGCGCGTTGGTGGCATGAGCAGAAGTTTGGGTGGGGTTTTTTTTGCAAGTGCTTCACTTTGTTTCCAATAGACGTGGGCAAAGTTTTGTGTAATTTTCCAGTGACCTTGATTATGCAATTCTGTGTGACTGCTGCCCTACATCAAAGATGCCACTTTTGTTATCAGGTGGCGGGCAGGCCCAGCCAGGCAAGGGACACCCCGAGGGCACCCAGCAGTGCCAGGGGCAGATGGCCCTCCAGCCTGCATTGATTAATGAGCTTCTCCTGGGGAAACGCTTATTGCTCCTGCTCTGTTTTGGTTTTTTTTTGTGGGGGAGAAGTTACTGGGCTGGCAGTCATAAAACACAGAGAGGCATCATCGGGTAGATGACGATATAGCATAAATAAACTGGATCTACTTATTTTCCCTTCAAAATAAAGAAGATTGTCCCAGCCCAGCAACAGCACGTGTTTAACTCCAACTAGGGGCTCAAACCCCACAGAAAGGGTTAAATTCAGTCCCCTTTGAAGTCAGCAAGGGCAAACCTTCACCTCAGTAGGACCTGTTCCTCCTCCCAGCGCTAAGTGCTTTGATGAATCAGCACTGTAACACCCAAATGAGGTGCAAAGCAAGATCATCTCTTCCAGGGTTCCTCCCTGATGCAGGCATGACCCTTTCCAGGGAGACTGGAGCTGGGGCCAGGGCATGGCCCTTCCACCCTTTCTCCTACAGACCACCAGGAATATCAGTAGGAAACACCGCCCACATTAAATCCCAGCTCCTCTCCACAGCCTGGCCATGGGCAGACAGCAAAAGGTGATGACCCTGCAACTGGGAGAGTGAAGCAGAACTCACATTCCCCAAACACCTCTTTGCCATAGGAGTCCCTGATCTTGCTCAATGAACCTTCTCGCCAACCTCGCAGGTACAGAGGAAACCAACTACAGACCAGAACTGCAAAAATGTGGCTAACGTTATCCCAAAAAAAACCTGCCATCACAGCCAGATTGTCTTTCAATGTTACCATAATTTAACCCTCCCCCCAAAAAAAAGATGAAAGCCACCTACACCCAGTGTTTCAAGTGGTTGAATGTTAGTGATTTTTGTGGTAGAGCTTGGAAAACTAACCTATGAGAGGTTTCTACCTGCTCCTCTTTGAATACTCCTCTCTTTTTGTCCCTTTTCCACAATTTCTTTTCCCTGTAAGCCTGGGACAGAAGTTTTAGCAACCAGGTGATCTGTCTCCCAAATACTCTTGACATGGTAGGGCAGAGAGGAATGAAAATTGCCCATTAATCCCTCATTTTCAGAATTGTTTTGCATCATGTTTTCTGCTATACTGGGTAAGAATTTTCAGATCAAATTAAGTCCTTTCCAAAGCATCTTTTTTTTTAAAAAAAAAAAAAAAGCCGAAAATTGAGTGAAAAATAAGAAGGAAGAAAAAGAAAAGATAAGCTTTGGTCAATCAAGCCCCAGGTCTCTTGTCTCCAGTTCGTGATATGTTTTATGATCTCAGACACAACAGATTGTGAGCCTGCAATGTTTGGAAATAGTAGATGATTAAACCTTCTGGCCAGGTGTAAATGCAACCTTTGTCTTCTGATGACTGTGTGAGAATTACCTTCCTTCTCAAAGACCCCGGCTGGCCCTGCTCTCTTCAGTGCTACATACATTCCCTGCTTGGAGCTGCAACCACAATGTGCTTCCACTTTACGTCTCATCTATCCAGGCACCAACACAATCCATATCACTCCAATTGTCCTGAGATACAGCAAAAAAAAAA
The DNA here is from genome assembly GCF_963921805.1 of Phalacrocorax carbo. Taxonomy (NCBI): domain Eukaryota; kingdom Metazoa; phylum Chordata; class Aves; order Suliformes; family Phalacrocoracidae; genus Phalacrocorax; species Phalacrocorax carbo. The sequence goes on from NC_087514.1 coordinate 52,411,286, forward strand.
AAATGCTGAGCAAGCTACTAAAAATTTGAAAGAATGTGGCCTGTGAGTTTTTCTACTTCTTCTCCCAGGGGGATTTTGTACCAGGTAAATAATAAAAAATGTGTAATGATTGACTAGGCTTTTAAACCTGAGCTGAAGGTAAGTTTGCCTTGCTGTTCCAGTTAAATATTCTCACTAGCCCCCTTCTCTTTCTCCAGTTTATCATGCCACAAAGTCCCCTTCAGCCTGATTCATTCTTTATTCTTTAGAAATTTGGGCAACAGTCAAATCTGACCTTTAGAGTCATAAACAAATTAAATTGTTTCACAACCAAATAATATGAAACAATATTGAATAGCTAGGCTTCCGCCGAGTTTCCTCTTAAAGAGAAAGAAGCCCCAGAAAAGCACAGACATGGGAGACAGAGGGAGAGAAATGGAAGACAAGGCATACTGATACTCCGTAAGGCAACGAGATGGCGAAGCACTGGGGTCTGGCTCCAGACTGACAGATAGCAGCACTTGGAAGATGCTGTGAGAGGCTTTTATTAATTATTTACTCTTCTGGGAGCAGAGTGCTCCCCAGGAGGCATGCCCTGCTTCAAGCCCATTGCTGCAGAGGCACCAGGCGCTGGCAGCACCCCACACTCTGGCTATGGTTCAAGGTGAAACCCAAAGGTGGCCAAAGCGGCCTCGGTGCCACCAGGTCAGAAACCATTTCTCCTCTCCCCTCTGTTTGGCTGAACTTTGGCTGTGTGCGGTCCAGCCTTCCCTGCACACGCGGCACCCGGAGCTGTGTGCGGTCCCGCTGACATGGGCAAGGGGCAGGGCTGTGTCACCTGCTGTTGGCTCTGCAGGGACATCCTTAGGAGCAGGGCCATTCCCTTCTCCTTGGCTTGGATGTGTGCCTGGAGGCTGCCAGCCCCAGGGTGGCAAACAGTGAGCCCTCTTTGGGAGATGCTATAGGGTTCAACATCTTTGCGGAGCATCACTGGAATGTGAAGTATCTGGGGCAGATGCAGAGACATGATAAGGTTCCTTGCTGTCCTTAAAAACACTGTGAAGTGGCCAAGCAGGGATTCCCCTGGCAAAGGGGGGGGGTCTCCACCCGCACCGAGTAGATCCCACTTGCCAGCAAGGCCCTGGGACCATTACAGGCAGCCCAGCCTTGGGTCCCAGGGGAGATCTCCTATGGCCCCCTCTGCTGTGGGTGACATCCAGGAGTTTTGCAAGGGGACACTCCAGCTAGGAACAGGCCACCCCTCCTCCTTTGCTTGCACAGTTATGCAGTTTTTGCATAAAAGCACCAGACGGAGAAAGGGACAGAACAACAAATGGTGCCCTGGGCCAATGCCAGCCTTGCAGCACAGCAGCCGTATTGGGAAGGTGGGGCCCACTGGGCCCTTGCTTCTACGCCACGGCTGGCGCAGGCACCCCTGTGCCCCTGGCCACCCATCGGCACTACACCGGCCTGTCCATGGGACACCGCTCTGCATCTGCACCAGCACCAGGACCCCCACAGTGACAGCATGCCAGCACCGAGCCTGGGGAAACTCACTGCCCTCGTCCCAGGTGCACGGGGCAGCTCTGGGCTGAGAAGTGGTCATGGGCAGGGCATCAGGGACACGCACCACATCAGCATGACCTGCTCTTAAACAGCATCCCCGTCAGAACTGTGCACTCACAAACACTTAGTGTAATGAGATCCCAAGCCATGATGAATTCTTCCCATATATGATGTCTGCACACATGACACAAGCAACGATCTGTTTATAGGAGACAGGCAAACAACGCACGTGGCTGCTGCTTTTCTTCTAGGCTGGATGCTCAGCTCCAGATGTGCTGTGGACCACCATCCCCAGCCTAAACTGCTGTTACTGTCACTAATATGAAAAGCCTTTAATTATCCACAGGTTTGTACCATTTACGACATAGAGGCAGACAGACATGAAACACATTTAGATGCCTTAATTAACCTCAAGAATTATGAAGTGGTGCCTGTAACTGAAATATAGTTTTGCCTTTTGTAAACCATTTGACAGAAGAATGATGAGGCTAAGAATTAGATGTAGGAATACATCTAAATATTTATACTACGTTCATTACACCCGTATTTGAGTGCATGTTTATGTCGTAACCTCCACTTCTACATCCGTTAATTTTGCTTTGCTGTATTACCCTGTGTTACCTATTGCATGGTGCCACGGGTGCTCTCCTGCAGGGACTGCCCGTGTCTGGGACAATTCAGGTAAAAGCCCTTTTTCTGGGCAGTATATTTCCCATGCTTTCAGTGCAAGACTTGCTGAGGCTTCAAAACCAGGACACTGGACTGAACGGACTCCTGACCTAAACCAGGCTAGCAACCCCTACCTTGTATAGCCCTGACGAACTAAACTCCCTCACGTCGTATTTCAAAGTCCTCTGACACAGAGCTCCAGCCACCACATTACATTTCAGCCAGGAAATGCTGCAGCAGAGCTCCAGTAGCTGCTGTCATCAAAATGCCAACAGAACCTGAGGTTAAGGGTACTAAATGTTTCGCTGTTAACAAAGCCAATGTAATGATGTGTCACTATTAACAAAGCCAATGTAATGTGTTTTTTTGAAGATTGGGGAAAGAAGGACACTGCCAGCAATGATCCTGAGATAGATGTAAAGTTGTGACAATGACTTTGAATAACATTTTCTAAGTCTTCTAACTAAATATATGTGTATTCAAATCTTTTGCTCTATCTTTAATTATTTTTTTCATTTAAAATATTAGCCAATCAAGTCAAGAAAACTAATTTTGAAATAAAGTCAACATGCTTGGTTTTGAAAAGTTCAAAACAAAACATATTGTGCTGTGGAATTTTGCTCCTAAAATCTATTTTCTAGTAAATACATTGTTTATCGAGGAATTTACCATTTTTTTCTTTTTTCCTCTGTAACAGAACTGCAAGTGCTGCAGGCAGAAGTTTCCACCAAAGGGCATTTTGGAGCTTTTGCATTAGAAAGCTAAACAATTTGACAGAGTATTTCTAATTTTTCCTACTAGACCTCATGACACTTGCCCCTTATCTCATTCTAGAAGATCTCTTTTGCAGTCAGCATCTTCAGGGAGGTGGTCCCAGCAGAGATTTTCCCTCAGCATCCTCCGTTCTGCATTCCCAGCCTGCCTCCTGCTGCTCCGAGTGCCAGACACTGGCATCAGAGATGTGATCACGGTCTCAACACGTGACACTTCTCGAACTGGACTGACACTAGTCATTTAACACTGTTGGTTTGTTTCTACTAAGCTAATAAAAAAAAAAAAAAGGTTTTGTCATTTCTGTGAATGTTTTTCTTCCCTCCCTCCCCCAGTTTTACCAGTCGGTGCCACAGTGTAACACCAGCCCATAGCAGGTCCCTTGCCATCTTCCTTGAAGATGCTTTGCAAGGGACAATTAATATTTGCCAGCTGGATGGAAAGGAGTGCCATCCCGCTCTTGGCAGCTGCATCCCCTGGGGAGTGGGTGGGAGATGTCAGCCCCTGCCAGGAGCAGAGCCTAGGAAAGCCAGTGTAGGTGGGATGGGAATTTGTTCCCTCAACATGCGCTGGCAGGCAGCTGCTGGGGAGCCCAGCATGGGAAGCCCGGGCTCCTTGCTCAGGGCAGTGTTACATTTGCACCGTGGGGACATCTCTCACCTCCATCCCCATATTTAACAGCAATTCTGGCTATTGGGACTCAGCCCCAGATTGTTTCATGCTATTCCTGTTTCATCCACCTGCTATCATCTTCTGCTGTTTTTCAGAAATTACTGCCAAATTATGCCACATTTTTTTTTTCCTTCCCCTCTATCATTAATTTTTTTTCTAGGGTGGAGAGCTTCCCAGATCACCCTCCACCCACTTACACACATGCATGCACACACACATTATAGAAAGTGTTTACTTATGCGGGGGAAATAGTTTAAAAGGTAAATGAAATAGAGGACACAGCCTGGATTGGCTTAGCAACACAAACAGTGCCAGCAGGTAAAGGGCCCAGGCCTGTTCTTTCCCACCTCAGAATTGTTTTAAAATGACACCCCTTCATAATTAATTGTACAGCACCTGATTAGTCACTATTGACAGACCTAGAGCCAATTGGCTCTTTTTTTTTTTTTCCTTTTTTTTTTTTTTTCATCTGGCTGGGGAGAAAATATGAAGTGCCCGTAGCCACACATACGATATACCTCCTGGTGATTACATCAGGCAGCTGAGCAATTAGAGCCAGCAGTATCAGCTCAGGAGCTGGAGGCTACAGTAGCAGGATCACAGCCCAACCTTAGCCTTTAATATGAAAATGAAGAAGGGAAGCAACAAATCCAATAAACCCTAGAAGTCAAACAAAGCCAACTGGGAGTTCGTTTGTTGATAAGCCGAAGGAAGAACCACAGCTGATAAAGCCAGGCGCTTCTTCTGCTGCTTCAGTCTCTCTTGTGGGTGAGGAGGTTTAAATTATTCAGGAGGCAGCCTGAATCCACCCAAGTGGGAAGGGCGTCCCAGGAAACACACGTGTACGCTTCTTTAGCAATGGAGTTTGGTTGGAAGGGGTGGGTTTGTACCCCTTCCCACTTCGAGGCATCTGTGAGCACTTTGCAAAGCAAATGAGTTTGCTAGGAACAGGGCAAGGACACATGACACCAGGGAAGGGACCGGCAACTTTTGCTCACCTTGATCTGAAATGACATTATCTTGCTGGAAGCTTTGGCAGAACAAAGTCAGTCTCCACTGCCAAGAAAGCAGTTGAAGTCCTCCATCTCCAGATCTCCAGCAGCCCGCTTCCCCAGACCCACCAATTTCATGCACCTCAGCGCCCTATCAGTTTAACTCAACCATTGTACAACCCAGTAAAGCTGAGTCCTGCCACTGTGCAAACACTTTACTCTCAAAGAAGAGGATCCGTACAAGACCTTAGCCAACTTCAGAGTACTTCTGAGTAAGGTATTAAGCCAATATCAGTGCCTACACAGGCGCTTGCTCCAGTGTGAGTTAATCAGTTTAAACCCCATACCTTTAGATAAATACTTGTGTGCAGGCAGACAATTGCTTGGGATTTGACCAAGGCTCAGTGAATACAAAGTGAATGAATGTGCTCGCTGAATAAATAAATAATTAAAGAGCCACTTAATTAAGGCTCCTCTGCGGCTGTTCTTGCAGAAAAGGCGCTGTATGCAGAAAAACCTGGGGTCACCTCTAAAGCAGATTGCATGAATTTGGCAGAGGATCTGCTGCTCTGGAAGCTGAGGAGTTCATCAGGAATATGTTGCTCTGGAAAAACTCTCCTGCATGGGAAACCTCCACATCGTCCATATTTAAACTTCTTTAACACAGGTGTTTTTATATACCAGACGTAGTGACTCCCAGTCTCGGGCCCAGAAGCACAGGACACTGCAGGGCAGAGATCCCACATCTGACTGATGTGAACCATCTTGGCTCCAGGAGGAGTCCAAGTCGCCTTGGGTCCAAGGTGGAAACCCCTTCCATACCCCGGACTGGGCTGGTATGCATGGTCCAAACGTTCCCTGAGTTACTTTCTCAGTTTAAACTAGTATAAAATGCAGCATATGGTTAATAGAAATTGCACCAGTTAAGAAAGAAACACATCACAGCTATTTATAGTTACGCATTAGGGGCCAGTTTTCCTTGGAAGAACGTAAATAGTGCACCAGTGATGTCCACGCAGCCCATAGACAAACCCTGGGATCGGGACCATATGTTTCCTTCTGTACTTGTTCACAGCTCCTCCATAGACAATCAACATTTATGGCTCAGAAGAATGCTGCAAGGACTTTGGAAAAAAGAAACTGAGCCACACCTTTGCTTTTAACTAGAATCAAAATTGTTTTATTTTTGTAAAACCATTATTAGCCTCAACTGTCATTTGCTTACAGGAACCATGACACAGGCTCTGCCTGAAAATGCAGTTTTCTGAAGACTGAACTCACACCCTGAAATATTTGCAGAACAAGTGCCTAGGCAGAGGCAAGGAGTCACCAGAAGAAGAAAGGATTAGAGAACAGCAACCCTACAGGGTGAAGAAGTGTATTGGGTTCACAGTGGCAAGACAGCACAGCTTCAGAGAAGAGTGCACTAATCTCACTTCTGTTGCAGAATTTTTCTTCTGGTTCATTTTTAGGCCATAAATCATCTTTCAGTCTTGCTTTACCTCTTATTTTTCAGGGAGGGATCTTACACCGATTCTTCCTTCCTGTTTTCTCATTCCCTTCCAGAGTTTCTGCAAGGAGTAGGTTTTCTGCATTTTCCGTTCCAGAAATCTCTTACAGGATTTGGCCCTACAGTTGACATAACCAGCCACCACATTTCATACTTTATGCTATGCCTGCTGAAACAAATCAAGGAACTCCTGTTCCAGTAAAGGATACATATACCTGGATGACAGCTCAAAAGATGGGCACCTTAAACTAAGTATGGAAAGAATACCTGAACTGATTTTCCATGGAGGAGAGGTACGGATTTCAAAATTCTCTTTTGGTAACACGTACAGGTACTCATACTGAAATTCAGACTCTAAGAGTGAATCCACAACCCGTTTAACATGTCACTATTTAAACGCTGAGTCAGAAGTTTACAACTAGTTTCCTCTGACCCACCACTGAGCTATGCAGCTGATGTCTAACTCACAGCCTATACCTCCAGAAGGAGCAACTATACACTTTAGCCCAACCAACTCTTGCTCTCTAGATCCTTGTTTAACTTCTGCAGCTGACTCCCTTCACTCTTCAAAAGTGGCTTATATCTTCAACAGCAAACCACACTCACCACTGTCCTCCTGAACCCAGTAGCTACCCGGATTGCCTGGCCTTAGCGACAGATGACTGTTGATAACAAAACAGGGTCTGTCCAAAGGACAAAGAAGAGCAGGGTAGTCTTTCAGGGGTTTCAGGCCCCAGGCTTTGCTAAGAAAGCAATGCTCTTGCCTATACACCTCTATACATGACCTCAAGGTTTCTCTCTTGCATGTCTTCAGAGACATGTAACTTTACACACAGGCTTTGTCCTCCTGCTTTGAAATAATTTCCCTGACCAGCCAGAGCCAATCTTCTTTCCTTCCTCCTCATCCACACACAGAGACTTTCCTCACTGACTCCCACATCTGCTTCTCTTTTGCAAGACCTGTCTCCACGCAGCTGTGCTAACAGGTCTCTGCAGGATCCTGCCCGGTCCCCAGGGTCCCTCACTGGCTCTCCAGCTGTCTGGTGTCAGGAGGTTAATCCTAGCACACACAGGCAGGCAGGTCCCGCACAACCTGTTAGGGCACCCCTCATCACCTCTACCTCTATCCCATTCCATTTTGTTTGGCTCTGGTCTCATCACTAAAGCCTGCACAAGGGTGTCTTAGCAGGGATTCGGTTTGCCAGCTTGTGTCCTCCCAGCCTTCCTGCAGGAGTCACCCACTGCTGAGGCTGCTGCATCAGGACCCCCAGTGTTCCCTGTTGCCAGTCAGGATGTCTCTCTTCTCACCTCTTCTATCCTCCTTGTGAAAATTAAAATCATACCTCATAGCTGCAGTTCCAGTCTTCAGCACTCTGATTGCAGGAGTGGGCAAGGAAAGTAGGCAAGGAAAAGCCATGTTCTTGCAGTCTGAGACACCATGTTGGGGCCCCAAAGCCCAAGAGTCTGGTCTGCCTCGTTCTTCTCATCGCCTTAACTTTGAGCTCTCATTTCACCACCCCCTAAGTTAGGTTCTTGGTATAAAAATGTCTTTGGGATACTCAGTTCAGCTGAAAAGTTGGCCCTGCATCAATGGATTGGCTGTTACCCCAGAAAGGGTGCTCTGGGCTTCCCTATCTGAAAGGGACTGGCACAGACCTGGGGGGAAGGACAACCACAGGGAGCTATACGGGTGCTCTTAGATACAAACATAGGACACAGGATTATCAGACAATGAAAATCCCTACTAACCATGACAGTTTCTCTGCCCTCAGTAATGCTTGAAGAAAATAAAGAAGTCATTAATTCCTGGAAGATATACTTGATCTTTTTTGCAGAGTTTGCATTGGTCTCACTGACATCTCTTATAACCCATCAAAATCACTCCACAACTCAGTCCTGAGCTCTCTTAGGATGAAACAACCCTTCTCTGCAGCACCCAGTTTAGATATCAGTGCTGTGCAGGGAAGCATTACAAATAAACCATTGCATGAGGTTAATCTTGCCCAGGCTGTGGGCTCCTGTAGCCCCCAGGTGACAGCCAGGCCCACATCACTACAGCTCCTGAACCAGAGCCTCCTTGGAAGCAAGCTACAGACTGCAAATCCTTGTTAAGAGTTCTCAGGTGAGGTAGTCAGTATTGGGTTATATGATGAATGTTATCTTTAGCAGGAAAACCTTCTTGCTGCTTTGCTTTGCAGAAAGGCCATGGAGAAGGGCTGAAGTTGGAAGTGGACTCATGGTGGGGGAGAGGGGAGGTGGGGGGACACTGAGGCAAAGAGTGAATGTGAACTCTGCAGGCACAGCAGTGTTTGATGCTGCCTGAGAGAAGACTCCAGTGAAAAGTGTCTCAGGTGATGCCCAGAGGTGAAGATCTTGAACACCACTGTCAGAGGAGGAAGAAACCAATAGGCAAGGTCTTCCAGGAGAGACGCCTGTTGTTCCAGACCATGTAGGTGCAGATGGCAAATGGGTGTTGGGAAAGCACTAAGGATGTGAAAGCTAGGCCCAATGACCCAGGCACTGGTGTGGAATTCTGGAAACTCAGGTCCCGTTGCTCACCCCTACACCTGACTTGCCTCGAGAACTTCACATGAGCTCATTTGCCTCTACCCTATGGTATCTACTTGGGTAACAAGCATCCTAGAGGTTGTGATATTGCTTTTGTGTGTGTGTGTGTGCGTGTGCGTGTGTGTGTGTGTGTGTGTGTGACAGTGAGATCAACAGGTCCCCAGATCTCAAGGTGTTGCAACAACATGAATGATCCTAACACGAGGAGGAGCAAGAGGCTGTGGAGTACTTCTTTCCCAGGTCCCGGCCAGCTGTAATGTATTACAGATGACATTGTAATAAATGCTGACCATTATTTGTTAGTAGGGGAGAAGTGTTTGGGGGTGGGAGAGAAATGCATTCAGGCTGAGTGCTTCAAGCCAGACACTGAGGAAATCCTGGCGAACCTGGATGGTCTGAGCACAGGGGACACCTTTCAAATCTTCATGGAAGTCCCACCTCGCTCATCAGGAAAGACCTACCAGTGAGTTTGTACTCCTGGGGTTATTTATTCCTGACACTCTCATTCTTGCTCTGGCTGTATTTTTCTGGCTTTTGAGTTTGGAAGAATGTGAGGAGAGAAGAGAGGAACACTAAGTCCTGCACATCAGGGTGGCTTTGCCTCCACAGGTTTGAAGCTATACATATGTAAAAGAGATGTGCCTGTACCCATATCAGCAGATATGCATTAGCCATAGGTTTATCTGAGGGATATTCTGAATGTAAGAGCTCTGGCAGACTTGAATTATTGTTCTTTCTCCTTAGTAGTGGTTAGAAATTATCGTTTCTATTCTGCAGATTATTTTACCATTACAAAATTTTGCACCATTTTGACACGAAAGTATAAACCTTAATTGCTATCTTATTTTAAATTACAGAATGGATACTCTGGAGGGCTTGTTGGGGTAATTCCAGGAAAATTCACTTCACCAAAGGTGATTCATAGTTGAATAGAACCTACAGCTACTTAGAGCAAAATGCTGAAATAACAAATTTCAACTTCATCCTGCACATGAAGTACAGAAGATTTAATGATTTCTTTCAATAGATTCAGTGCCATCAGAACTGGAAATTTTTGTATGAAATGTTTAGAAATTTCAAAAGGAATAATTGTTCTACCCAGGCTTTATTATATTCTTCAGTTATACCAAGCATCACTGTTGCTAGTTTGCATATTTTCATTTTTCCTTTGCATGTGGACATTAGTCCACAGGTAAAAATATTCAAGAAGCAGGGCCCAGAGAGAGATCATCTAAAAGGCTTAGTAATCTCTGAATAAACTATGTCTAAGAGAAGCCACAAGTTTTGCCACCATGGTCCAGCTCTGACTGGCGGGATGCTCCGGAGTACTCCCACCAGTATATCGTTGTTCCAGGGGACCATTCAATCCTGCCAACTTCTGCTCATTTTTCAGTACATAATTTCAGTACATATTTGACAAAGCGTTTGTTCAAACTAGGGAATGATACCCAAATGATACCTGCACATCAGCAGTGTTTGCTGTTTACTGTTTGAAGTGTCATCTTCTACCGTCTTCAAGGAATTAAGTAACAATACAGGAACTGCACCATGGGACTGCGGCAGTGTGCCACAAGTTGTCTCTGATTAATGTTTCATCAGATAAGAAGCACATTGATCTAAGAACCTGTCACAAAGAGAAAATGTGCTAGATAGCTTCTTTCCAAGGAAAACCTGATCAGCTTGAAGCTTTGGCAATCTACTTCCAGCAGCAGTCAAGACTCAGTGTTTAAGTTAAGATTTTTCTTCTTAATTTTTAAATTAATAATATTTTTCTTATTTTTATTATATTTAATATTAATTGTTAATTAATTTAAAATTTCTTTTTAAAAAAAGAAAAAGTTAAGAAAGTTCTTAAGTCCTCTTAAGTTAAGAAAAAAAGGTTTTAAAAACAAAACCATAAAGCACCTGGAGAACTGTGCATTCTTGTTACAGGAAAAAGCTCTACCTCTGTCCCTATTGCTAAGGGTGTAATGAAGTCCCACCAAGTCGGGGCAGGGAAGTGGAGAGAGCACTAATGGGTTACTGGCTCTTGGTCTGGTATCCACACTTTCAAAAATGCCAAAAAAGTGGAGGATATGCAGGAAAATACAGATAAAAGGCACCACCTCTCAGTGTTTTGCTTTCTAAAAGAAGGCTGAGTTGACCTGCTGGTGGTACAAAATCGTTTGGAAGGAAATTGTGTCACGTAGCAAAAGCCTCTTCTCAGTGGAGAAAGAGACAACACAAATATCTGGAAGTTGAAACCAGAATTTAAAAAAAAAAAACACAAACCACCACAAACAAACAAAAAAGCAGCTATGTGAGAACTAAGAACTATATTTTTACCAGTGAGGATGATGAACAGCATGCCAGCAAAGGGCGGCAGCCTTGCTGGTAGATGTGTTTCAGCCAAAGGCAAGCTGCTTGTGGCTCACCAAAGTGATGAAATTCAGGGAGGAGCTGCGAGGCCAGCGTTAGGTGGGAGGCCCACAGAGCTGCGCTGCCAGCACCTTCCAACCTTTCATAAATAACATAGGAAAGACTAAAACTACTAACACTTGTGTTTAGCTGCTGCTGTCAGTAGCCACCTGTTACACAATTTTTCCTGATTTTCATCTTTCACAATCACTTCTATTCCTGTAGGAAAATCTTTGGAACCTCGTGAGCATCTTTATCCACTTACTTCAGTGCACATATAATTTTTCACAGCCCAGACCACCCCCATCTACTTGCTAACCCCTTAGCTTTCCCAGATCATTGCATTTCCAGATGCTAAACACTAATCACCAAGCAGGGAGCGTGTATGACCACCACAAATAGATCTTTTACATCCCACATTATGTCATAACAAATGATTTGCCATTAATTAATTTCACCAGGACTAGCAGGGTGGTGATCGCAGGTGTCGTTTTCAGCAATCCCAGCGGCAGCTGTTCGGGGTACAGCAGCCACAGAGACACCAGCAAGGGTGTGTGCAATGATCGCACCTGAGATGTGACTGTCCAAAAGGCAGAGATGTGAAGAGTTACAAGAGACACAGGGGTCTGAGGTCAGCTTAGGCTGGCATTGGTTGAACTAATGCAAGCTGTATGAGAAACTTGTTGATACAGGGTACATTTTCGTCTTTTCTGCTTTCTTTTTTATTGCATCCTCACCCATAGCATGCCTTATCCTTTTTTTTCCACAGTTCTCCCAGCCCATAGTTCCTCTTCCCATCCCTGGCCTATTATTTCTCCACTGTTAATGGAATAATCCTCAAGCAGAGGCAGTGCTGATGGGGTCATTACAAATCAGCACTCCCCAAAGCCAGTTCAGAGCAGGCCTTGCGTTTCTCAAGGGTGGGACGGGGTCACATCCCAGTGCTTTCAGTAGCTCTGTTGATGGTACCACACATTCCCAGCTGGATGTCCTGCAGCTTGTCAGCCCAGGGGATGGTGGCAGAGGCAAGGCTTCCCGCTGCATTCGCACAGAGCTGCTTTTTTCTTCAGACCCTCCACCCAGCCTCTCCAAGAAACATCTTCCCTGGCCAGATAGCCCATATTATGACTAAGGCAGAAGGCCACAGGTTTAGTCAGCTTGTGTACAGTTTGCAATTATTCAGCTGTTTTAATGAGAAGAAAGACCTTGAGGCCTGTGATGTCAGAGATAAGAAAGTGTGGAAAGCAGCAGATGTGTGACCTTGCTGCTCTCCTATTGCTTTCTCCTTTGTTTTGTGTGCTACAGCTCTTCAAGGTTTTAATATTGGGAAGGGGTGAGGGGAAGGCGTGGTGCAGGTTTCACAGTAACTCAAACTCCAGCTTGTAGATCAGCCCACTGGCTTTTAATACAAGTCACTGCTGGTAACCAAAATGCAGCAGCTGCTCAAGAGTTGGGATCTTTCAGGCTGCAGCCCTTTCCGGTATCTGGATATCTGTTCTCACAGGTAAGCTGGATAAAAGTTCTCAGTATTCAGATTTTCCTGGACAGAGAAGTCTTCCAAAAGAAAAATTTCAGTCATGGTCACTGAAAACCTTTTTCATACAGAGCAGCATCTCCAAGCGGGTGAACATGGTTGACTGAAACATTTCAGTTTGACGTGTGTTTGTGCGCTTTGACCTAACAGGGAGAGCTGCACTGCAAGAGCTGGAGCTGGCAAACAGGCATGGGTACCTAAATCAAACCTTAATGGTCCCAGAGGCATCTAAGTACAAAAGTTGTGTGCTCCACTTCTCTGACCAGGTGCCACTATGCCCTTCAGACACCTGGGACATGCCTGGCTTCTTAAGGCATGGCCAGGGCGAGTTGCAAAACACCTAAACCCTATGGGTGTCTGTGCCAAGGTGTTCTCCCACCGGTCTTGCCAGCAGCATGGTCTCTGCTCAGCATGGCCTGGAGGTGGGCTTGGTGCTATCTCATGTGCCTTCAAAGCTGCCTCACGTATCTTCAAGCAAAACAGAAAAATACAGTTTCGATCCAAAACTAGTTGGATAACCCAGTCCAAGGAGCAGCAGGTTGTGGTGCATTGTCAGAAAGGGAAGAGACATGGAGAAAGACACAGGGCTGGTGCCTGGCTCTACCTGGCACCTTTAGTCACAGCATGAGGGAACATAGACTGCAACTGCACACCTGGCAGATACAGGCATTTGGGAGAGGATCAGAATTTAAATTTTTTTTAAAAAGGGGAAAAGGGAAAAAGATACATTGTTTTGACAATTTGGAAAACTGGTGTGACGAAACTCAATGGGGAAGAGTGCAAGGATCTACAATTAGGCAGGAATAATCAGCTGAACAAATATCAAGTGGAAACGGCTGATTAAACAGCAGTTCTGTAGAAAAGACTCTAAATCACACTGTGACCAAAACCAAACCCAAAACCAATAAAGCAAATGTCACGTTGGAAGAAATAACAAGCAGCGTTGCTCCTACAAAGAAATCACCCTTTTCTCAGTGCAGTCCTGGAATGCTGCTGCTATTATAGTGTGGCCAGCTTTGGGGAATGCATTTCAGGAAAGATGTGGACCCCTTGGAGAGAGTCCAGGGACAGCGAAGGTCTGGGAAACGTGACCTGCACAGAAGGGCTGAAAGAACTGGATGGATTAGGTCAAAAAACAGACGACTGATGGGGATGCAGTAACAACCCTCAGCTACATAAAACAGCTCATAGATGAAGAGGGGAACAACTCTGCTTCCCTGTTCATAATGGACAGGGTAAAAAACCTTTCTAATGGTCAGAGGGGTCTTTAAGAGTAATGTAAGAACACCTTTCACAACAAGACACTTCTTGGGCAGAGAGATGCTTTTGGAGATCTCTTCCAATACTGTCCTTTGCTGTGCTCCAGGCACAGGATCCCCCCTCACACGCACACAGGCAGGCAGCCACCCTTACGAACCCAGGACCAAATAAACGTCCTCACCACCAGCCTTCAGGCACGGCTCCTTGTGAAATTATTCCCCTTTGCACAGAAGGATGACAGAGCCATTTGTCCGGAGACAGAGATCACGCTTGTCTGGCCCAGTCCTTGCAGGTCTGGTTGGAGCGGTGTGGATTGGAAAAGGTTGTCACAGCTGCCAGTCCCTGACATGGCTGGCCAGCTACTCCCCCTGGGGCATCGATAGGAGAGATAGGTCTATTTGAAGAGTATTTAGAGCATCTGTGTTACCCCTGAAAATACTTCCTGAGGGAGTTTCTCTCCCTTCCTTGACTATAGAGGTAGCTAGGGTGATCAGGAGGCCAGATAACAAACTAGGTGCATTGGCTTATATGATCTCCCCCTTCCCCAAAATGCCCTGTTTGGAAAAAGCAGAGTTTTTGCATACATTTCCCAGGATGTTTAATTACATTGTCACCATTTCTCTAAGTAAGATGTAGACCCTTGAACAGTGAGGGGGAAATTCGATATTAAAAAACATTAGCCAGATGTGATATTTATTTTTCAAATTAAAATCTTGCAACAGCACCTTATTGATTGCAGCTGGAAATCACCATGGCAGGCCATCCCCACTTGCAAATATTTTGTCTGACATGTCAGCGGACAACAACCCCCAGCAAACAGTGCCAACCACAGCACTGGGGCCAATGGTGCCGGCTCCCAGATCTCACGCCATGCCTGTGAAGGGGGTCACTGCCTCGCCCCTGGCCCCGGTGCTGCTGAAGGGGTAAAGCAAAGGGAAAGGAGCCACCCTCAGGCTGTGGTGCTGGGAGCTGCGCTTGTCCCCATCTTTACCTGGTTGCTACACTCATCAAGGCAGCTTTTTGGGACAAGGTGCTGCGTTAATGTTGCCTGCAGCACCGTTGCACCCAGCAATTACCCCTATTCCAGCCACGCCACAGCTTTCTTCCACTTAACTCCCATGGCTTCCCCAGGAACCCCTCCTCATATACCTTTAAGGGCATACAAGAGGTCAACTTGGGGTGTGTTAAGCGATCCTGCATGGCAGGGCATGGGATGGGGGGGCAAGCATTGGTTGGGGGCAGTCCTCTCTTTCCCCATGGAGCTGGTAGGCAGCCGGCAGGGTGCTCCCCACTCACTGTCCCGGAGCACCCCATTGTAATTCTTATCGGGCCAATGCACATTTTTCGTTCAAGGTGGCAAAACGCCCAGGGGCTGCCAGGCTGCCAAGCTTTTTGCTAAAAATACAGTTAAGACACATTTCAGCGCAGGTCCATTAAAGAAAAGAAAGAGTGAGTGTATTCTGGTTGCAATGGAAATGACGTGGACTAAGGCAGGGAAAAAGAGGGAGAGGGAGACAGGGAATGAGATGGGACAAAGGCTGGAGCTGAGCCCGAGGGAGGTGTTGGCTGTCCTCAGGGGTGATGAGCAGTGCTGTTGGTCTGTCATCTAGCTCCCCTTTCTCATGCTGTAGAAAATGCTTGTTCTTGCCACTCTGCTACACTGTGTACCACCGCCATGGGGGTGGAAAAGGGAGCACCCACTGGGCTGTCCCCCAGCAGTGGCACAGTCAGGCAGGGACCTGGCGTGAGGGAGAGGGGGACTGGGCTGAAGGCAGGGAGCCTGAGAGACCAAAGGGAGCCTGGACAGGGTCAGGATGAAGGTGGTCTGGCACGGAAACAGAGGAGGCTCAGTGAAAGGGGTCAGGAGAAGGCCCAAAACCCATGCACAGCGGTGGGGACAGAGTGCAGGAGAGGACTGAAAGCAAAGGGAGGGCAATGCTGAGTGGGTGGCAGAAGAAAGGGAGAAGGAAAAGATAAAAAAGAAAAAGAGGAAAAAAAAGAACAAAAGATGGTAAAACACTCTTAGCTTGAAATTTCTCTGGCTTCTTTCTCTGTCAAGCAGGATGCCATTAGCTTGGAGACCCCCGGGGAGATCCCCACTTAGATGGAGGTATGTTTTGGGAGTCCTGCATGGTGGCAGGTTGTTCATTGACATTCCCAGCCTTCATCAAAGCTAACTGCCATTAAATCATAGAATAAAATCATAGAATCATTAAGGCTGGAAAAGACCTCTAGGATCATCAAGTCTAGCTGTCAGCCCAATACTACCATATCTCCTTAACCATGCCCTGAAGTGCCGTATCTACACGTCTTTTAAATACCTCCAGGGATGGTGACTCCACCACCTCTCTGGGCAGCTTGTTCCAATGCCTGAACACTCTTTCAGTGAAGAATTTTTTCTAATATCCAATCTAAATGTAGCTGATTATATTTTATCAATATTGCAAATGGAAGGCGCAATTTCGGGCAGCAGGATAGGAAGGTGTTTAGGTTTGTGAGAGTTAGGACTGACTAACACATTTTGTTTTTCTTATTTTTAACATACTCCTCTTTGTTTAAACTGCATGAGAACTGAAGAACCTTCACTAACACAGGCTGTACTTCTCTCTGACCTTGTAGATAACCATGAACCAAAACCTGCAGCTCTCTCATTGCTGTTCCTGATGGCCCTTTACAAGCTTGTGCTAAATTTAACGAGGAGAAGGAGGATCAGGCTGACAACTTTTCCAAATGTTTCTTTCCTGCAGCAGGGGAAGGGATTGGAGGTGCAGGAGGAGACACTTTGTGCCTCCTGTGGAGGGCAACAAAAGCGCAAGAGATATAGAAATATCCAGAGAACCTGACTTTACTGTGTGGAGATAGTCCTGCCTGAGACTGGAGTATGCAAGAACGTATATCGGCATTTATATGGCTATTTGCCCATAACAAACATAATTCCAGGTTTCTGTGTCACTAGTCACAGTCCCCATGCTTCGGGTCTGGCCACACACACCCATGAGGTTGATATGACAGGGGAGGACCTGAGGCACGAGGAGATGCTCCGTGGCATGGGGTCCTCCTGCCCCACCAGCTCCAGGGGTTCCCTGCATGGTGGCAAGGACGTAAGGCAGCAGCTGGGTCTGCAGGGACCATGTGCAGCTCCCAGGGCCGAGTGCTGGCCAGCACGGCGTTCCTGGCATGCAGGCATGCATGTGCCCACGCTCGGCCAGCCTCGGTGCCAGGATGTACCGCTGACGCACTGTAGCTGCTGAAGGGTATTTGTTTTTTTAACTTTAGAAGATTTTTTTTTTTCTCCAATTCTGTCTCTTCTGGCCCGGTATGTTCCAAGCTTGTGATATTTCAGAGGAAGCAGATGTTGCTTTGACCACAGCAGTTGTCACAGTGTTTAATTTTATTAAGCTCTTAGGCAAACGACTCTCAGCACCTTTCACAAACTGCATATGCCAGCCAGAGAGTTTCAGATGACCCTGGAGCAAAGCCACCCCTCAGGTGGATCACAGCATGTCCAAAGAAAGGCCTTACAACCAGGAGACATCAGATCAGCTTGAAATCACCTGCTCATTGAGTTGGTGCTGCAGGGAAAAAAAAAAAAAAGACTTGCCAGAAATAGGCAGAATAAAATAAAAGCAAGGATGACAAAATATTGTTTTAAATGCTCACTGATCAAGTAAAATCGGCTATAAAAATCTTTTTAGAGTCAGGATCTGGTTCAGTGAGCAACTTAGAGCCCTGGACAGCCCTTCATGAGCTGGAACCTGGATTTAATTACTCCTCACTCTGGCCCTGATCTCTCTGTGCCTCCTCTCCCTGGCTCCATCTGTCTTATCTAACAGGACTGCAAGTTCCTCAGGCCAGGGACTGTTTCTCACTTGACTTTTGCACATTCCCAGGGCAGTGAAACTGTCTTGGCTACTTCCCCAATCTGAGCAGTGGCAGCAGCAAACCAAACCTTTGGGCACACTCAATGTTGACAAGTACTGCCTCTGACTGTGTTGACGGAGCGGAGACTTTGTACTGCATCAGAGCCCAGGCTGTTGTGTCTTTTCCAATTTTATTGTATTGTTTGGCTTCGGAAAAGAGGAGGAACACATGACTTACAAAGACATGAGAGATTCTCTCATGTCCCCACTGCATATTTCGGTCAAGCAAAATTAACCTCTTCACAGGAGGCGAAGATTTAGCGTGGGCAGAATTACGGTGAGCGTGGCGGATGTGGCAAGGAGGAGCAGAGCAGAAACAAATCAATTCACAAACAGAGGAAACACAAAAAGCTGCCGCAGATAATCCAGTACAAAAAAAACATGAACCAGCTGCAGACAACTACCTGAGCTGGTAAAAAACACTCAACAGCCTGTGCAGCACATGACAGATGAAAATCAAAGCTGGTCTGAAGGATTAGAGAGCCACATACTTGCAGGTACATACAGCCAGATGTGACTGTGGTAGTGACAGAAGTCACTTCAGCCTCTCTGGGGCTATTTAAAGGAGGCCATTGTTTTCCAGAGTGTGAGGGACGAGGGCACAGCGGACTTACCAAGGGAAAGGGCTATGGATGAGCGGCATGTGGGAGAGAAGCATTTAATAATACTTGCTTGTGTTGCAAGGATCTTGTAGTCCATTTGTTTTTCCTGAAAGAGCATTCAGCCTTAAAATAGTGTAGGAAGCACCAATTAAGGCAAACGCCCACACTCCTGCAATGCAAGGAAACAGGCTGTCAGTAGTTAGAGTACCTGCATTACGTTTTCTCCCAAAGGCTGTTGTGTTAAACCATCCAGCTAAAAACCCAAATTCCTGCCCAAGCGCGCCAAGCATTTGCCCACCTTCCCTTCCTGCCTGAGCGTGCCTGGGTGCACGGCTGCTGTCCGGGTGCCGCAGCATGGGGAGACAATATCAGCAGGCGGCCCAGGATGGCAATGCTGGGGGGTTGCTTTAAGGCACCAAAAATTCAGCAAAATATCTGAACCTGTAGTCAGTACTTTAGGGAATAAGCAACACAAGGATTCAGGTCTAAAACGTCTCATAGGTCTTTTCTGTCTCTAGCCATATGTGGATGTGCTGGGATGTAGTACCTGACAGAGCCTATGTGAACGTCTGTTTTCATTTCTGCTGGAATCCAGGCTGGAGCAACGACCCCAGCCACCTTGGCCAGCAGATGGGGGAACAGCAATATCGGCAGAGTTTTACCTAAATTATGGCCTGAGGACCAAAAATACAGCTCTCTACATCTGCTCATATTCCTTCCCTTCCTTGCCAGCCCTGGCTGTGAAGTCAGCTGCCGTGGAAAGCTGAAGAAACTCTAACTCTAGTGTAAGCAGCGGTGGGAATTCATGCCTAGAATTAACCTGTTAATAATAATCTTTACGTTTTTCCTAACTGCCGTGTTCCAGGGCACTTGAATTAACAATTCACCAAGCATGTTCATTTTGAATAACTGCATTGAAATCAGCACAAACTCAAACAGAAGCCCTACAAAAAGCCAAAGCTTTATCGTGTGCTTGGTGGTGGCAGCAAGAAGGCTGGTGGGAAGGAAACAATACCCGTCTGAGCAGAGCGAGAGTTTATCTGCTTGCCATCAGAACAGGCCAGTCATGTTGTTTTTCCGTCCGTTCACCATGTGAGCGGGCTCCGGTGTACAGTACCAGGCTGTGCAAAAGCCCACAGCCAGGTCCTTCTGTTTGTAGGGCTTGCTGACATAAGGTGGAGTTGAGGTTATTGTGGTGTGGGACGTTTCCTGCCCTGGCCACTGATAACTGCAAATCCCAGCAGCCTTACAGGCTCCCTTTGTCCATCGGTCCAGGACCTGAGCTATGTATATCCTATACCTGCCCAACCCCGGGCGGGCACGCTCTCATCCCTGCGCCCAAGGATGCTTCACTGCACACTGACCATTTCCCCAGCAAGTTGGGGATGATGAAAACCCTTCCTCACACAGAGTCCCGCTGAACTTCTTACTTCCAGGAGCAAAGGAGAAGGCTGAGGATGGGTCTGCATGGGGCAGTCCTGGCCGTTGAGCACACATTCCTTAGCACAAGAAGTAAAAGGATTAAATTGACTGCTAAAACCTGGGTGTCATTTATACCAGCTGAGGTGTAAATGAAGGCCTTGCCATGAAAGCCTTAAGCTCGCTTTGTGTTGTCTGGCTCAGCATCAGTGTGGATGGTGGTGGGGTGATGCCTCCGTATTAGTAGGCGTTCCCTGTCTGTCCCCCTGCCCGAGCAGTCAGTGTGGCCGTGCCAGCCGGCGTGTGTGACGACGTGACTCTGTGTGCATGGCTCTCATGAGCAGAAATGCAGTGTAGGGGATGTGTTTTCACAAAGAGGTGATACAAGAGTAGGTGTGGACAGCTGGTCAGCAGAAGGATGAAGTGTGGGGATGAGGGAGAGGGGAGTACTGGCGCAGGAAGGTTTGAGCACCAGCTCCTGGGATGTGGGCAGCACAGGGGCATTTCAGCAGGCAGTGCAGAGGGAGAAGGACCACTCTGGGATGATGATGGAGCAGCAAAGGGGTAATATCCACCACAGGATAAAACTGAAGAGTATGGAGTCCTGAGAGAGTTTCCTTTAAGCCAGGCTCTCTCCTAAGCCATGTTGTCTGCCTGCTGCAGGATAGCCCCAGGGACTGAACTCTGCCTAGTGCCAAGTGTGCACTGCAGCAGGGCAGTAAAGGACGGTTACACCTCTGTAAGTAAATAAAATGCCCCAGGGCTGTCCCCTGGCCCTAAAGCCTGCTAGAACAGCTACATCCTGGCCTTGTTCGATTTATTGTAGTAGATACTGGTGATGACATGGAAGGTTTACCTGCTAGCACAGGAAAATTTCCTCTTCCCTTTTTTGACCCTTTGCGTGTGGGTGACAGCCCAGACTTGATGCTCCCCGAGCTGCATGTGTCATCACCCAGAGGCCCCGTACTGATGCTTTCCCTTGTCTAGACCCACCAGCCAAAGCACCCAGACCATTACTCCCTCTCAGGCAGACTCTGCTGCCCCGACCCCTCGCGCTGGATGCATTGTACCAGCCACGAGAGCCAGGGCTGGTGCTAGAGAGATCAGCTCAGTCTGGTTAACTGCTTTGGCACAAGGCAGGGGGTCAGAGTCTCTCCCACCAGCTGGGCATTGGGACCATGCTGCAGGGAGCACCAGGCTCGGAGCAAGGAGAGGGGCAGCCTTGAAGACTGGCAACCCCCTGCTCTCAGGGTTGGTACTGATACTTGGCAGGGGGATGTTAACAAGCAGCAGTATTTTAGCCAGACTTGCATGAAGGCCTGACAGGCTGCGCCCTGCAGCTATGCTGTGCTGACAAAACAAATGGCAGTCTCCCCTTGTGCCCTGGGGGTTTGCAAAGTGTCCCTGGTGCCATCCCTTCTCCAAGCCTGGAAAGCTTCTCCTCCCCTCCCTGCTTGGTGAACAGACCCGCTCTGCACAGAGGATGAGGCTGCCCAACGGCACCTGCAGAGAGGAAGACAGAGATACTGCTGTCTCCCTGTCCCTTGCCCCAGCTGCTCACCAAAGATCTGGGCATGCAATGGCTTTGGTATGGACCTGTGGATGGCAGAGTAGAGAGTGTGATGGGGGCAACTGGCTCAAACCAGAGCTTGAGGGCCTTGGTGGCTAGACCTTACTATGCAGGAGATATGAATTACTTGTTGCCTCCACTTGCCAGTACAGAGGTACAAGCTGTGGGATGTTATTTTCCTCCTGCAGCAGGTTAAACTGGTGTGCCCTCCAGCTAGGAAGGACTGAAGACTTTCACTTTTACACAGTCTTTACTTTACTGCGTTCACACCAGCTTGGGAAAACAGCGCTAATGCCATTAGCTACCAATGTCTGCCTCCCGTAATCAAATATCCTGCTCCCTGTGAAACTCATATGCTGGGCACTGACACTGCTACTCCCATGGGACTGCAAGGCAGGAAGGTCCCCCATCTTCTGAGCAAATTCAAGTGAGAAAATAATCTGAGTAACACATCCTGCTCACTTCTACCTGCAGCTGCAACACCTTACACTCACAAATTACCGAGCCATGGGAATCAGACCAGATCCCCTTTAATGCAAATGTTAATTTATCAGGTGTTTCATCTCTCTTAAATCTTAATTTCACTGCCTCTTGACCAGGCAACATCCACGTCTTCCATTTGGGTGAGTGTTTCCCCACCCCCTTGAATGCTCAGGGCTCTCATTCCTCTCCTGCTTTGTCAGCCAGAGAGTTTGCCCGATCTGGGCACCACTGTGCTCGCTGAGCCCTCTCCTTACCCACCATGGGATCAGACCCCTCTGCCCAAGGGTACAGCTTCACACACGGCAGTGAGTGTGGCAGCAGAGCTGGAAAAGGCCTTGCGAAAAGGATGTAGCAAACATAGCTAAGGTCAAGCCACTCTTGTATGAAGTCTGTAACACTAACAGTGTTGTGAGTCAGACCCTGGAGACTCCTCTTACCTCTGTAATGGTTCCCTGCACATGCACAGCAACGGTGGCAGCGGCTGAGCCATGGTAGGGGCAGCAGTTTCTCTTCCCCCGTCCCCCTGGCCCTTCTATGAGCCAGGAGGGTTTCAGTGTGTGCTTTCCATAGAGCAGAGACCCTTTGATCCTCACCTCAAGGGTGCTTTTTGGGGTGTTATCACACAAGTTGGGGGATCCCCTCCAGTCATGTTTGAGCTGGAGCTTCTGCCCCAGCTTTGCTAGAGCCCAGCAAGCTCCTCTGACTAGCGAGGCACTGCCCAGACAGCCGTGCTGCATACCAACTGCAGAAGGTAAAATACCAACCTAGTGCATGTCCTGTAGAAAAAAAGGGGAAATAAAGAGGCAGAACATACAGGCCTGGGAATGTATGGGCTGAGACTGGAGCAGATCCCTTGGCTGTGCTAGTTTGGCTATGCTCGTCAGTAAGAGGGAGCACAGGTTCAACGCTGCACAGCAATGAAGGCTGGGAGGGAGGGAGAAGCCTCGGATTAAATAACATCGGAAAGAAGGGAGTGTGGGTACAATAAGCATACCCAGGGTGACATCTCAATCAAGGACGAATGCTCCATCCATCTCGCTGTGCTAGTCCCCGCTGGCAAATTTTGCTCTCTGTGAATATTCCCCTTGGCTCCCCTGATTCTCCCCAGATAATGGCATTTCTATTCAAGTTGTTTAAACTAACAGCAGCACAATTCACAGCCAGCGGTGGCTTTGTGTTCATTTGCTCAATCAACATTCACCCCCTGGTAAGTGACTTTCAGAGAAAACTGTCACTGGCAGACAATGGGCTGGCAGTTAACAGCAGCGCTTTTTTTGTCTAAATGTTTGCAGACGCTGGGATAAAATGTCTCAACCCAAATTTGAAAGGACAGTCGCCTCCCCTCGGTGTGCCCGGAAGGTTGGATGAAGGCATCTCCGGGCGGTGAAGATGCCCGCTGCCACCGCTGGTGCACGGCCTCCTGCCTTCCCCACACCCCGCTGATGGGAAGCTCACTCTCCAAAGGATGCGGCTCTTCTTTAAAATACTGCTGTGAACACCCGCACTGCCCAGGCTCGGCAGCCCCCTGCCACCAGCAGCTCCCTGGCATCACCCCCAAACCTCAGAACTTCATGAGAATAATTTGCCTCCCTCTCTGTGGCTCACTTAAAATATTTATTTTGACAATGAAAGCAATCGTTAATTCCACCCATTGATTTATTTTTCCTAAAAGCCCATTGTTATCCCTTAAATGTGCATGATAACTTGCCATTTGAGGTACCAGAAAGTGGTTTATAGACTTGTCTACCAGAAAAATCCCTGTCAGTTTATAAATGGGCTGGTTAATGTGGCTCCCTTGTGGCAGTGTCCTTATTTTGCTTTGAAAGTAAAGCTTGATATTGCTTAAACTTTAGACAAGTCATTACTTACTTAAATTTATGTGATTTTCTTGTGTAGCTGAGACCTAGCATCTCCCGGTTTTGATCGTGCCATACAAGTACTATATACCAGCAGATCATCCAGAAGCTACTGTTGGATGGCAGGCTCCTTCTCATCCTTCTAATGAGGATAAGGCCTTGAAATATCGTCCTGTGACCATGATGGTGAACGGATACAAATTCATGTAGCAATAAATGCTTTTGGTGTAATTGTTTCGGACATTTATGCGTGTGTGTCTGTAGAAATTCCCACCCGTATCCCTGCAGGCTGTGACTCTACCAAAGCTGCAAAATAGTAATTCCTGTCCCCAGTGCAGCTTTTTGTGTCCCTCAGTTCCCTCCCTCCTCTCATCTGGACACCCATATTAAAGCTTTGAGGACTACTTGTTCTGTGTAGATGGATGTGTGGTTTCTTCCATTTTCATCTCACCCTGCCAGCTTTCCTCTGAATCTGTCCAGGGAGCAAAATGGGGTAGAGGAGGACCATCCCTGATGAGCAGGTGGGTCAGGAGAATAAGCTGGACATCTAGGCATTCATGGGACATCCACCACATATGTATTTTTGCCATACTGTCTACTAAAATCATTATAACAACTCAAGAAAGTACTGGCTTGTTTGTAGGCGGCAAGCCCTGACCAGCATCCCAAGAAGAACTGTTCCTGGAGTGTTGGGGTGAGGGTCAGTGCAGCAGAACTTCTGCGGTGTTGCCATTTGTCAACCTTTAGTGGACACTGGTATGGTTTCCCTACAGCTTTAATTGGAATCTCCATCAAATATCTCTACTTTCACATCTTAGGAAAAAGAAGAGGGCATTTCTAGCCTTTCTGGCTGCACAATAAAGCTTGAAAGACTGATCTTCTAAAGATTCAAAAGTCAGAAAGAGAAAAATTAGCGTCTTGGACTTTTCTCTGTTTCTTCAGATTTTCAAGAGTCTCCAGCTCTTTAAGCCAGACCTGATTGCTGCATGTGTGAGGCTCTGGAAGTGCAATCTGGCAGCCTGGGCTCCTGTCAGGTGATGAAGCTCCAGGTTTTACATAGCTTGAGCAAATTGTGTCTGTTTTTTGCCACCAGTGTTTCCCACACAGCATACGTTAGAATGAAAGCTAAGCAGCTATGCCAACATAAATCACTCTGTGCACTTCTGCCTGCTCAGAGATCCACAGAGACCTTGCCTACCCCAAGAGGTATCACCCTTCAGAGGCCCTCTCCCTCTTGCTCCCCAGTCGCACCACCAAGACCCTGCTCTCCCAGGGGTCTTTCCCCAGGGACGTCCCGCCCTGGGACTGGCCAGCAGATTGATCCCGGCTCTGCGACCTGCAGCGAGGACCCTTCCAGCGCACGGTGCGTTTTGGGAAGGTAAATACACAACCAAAATACCCAAGCTGCAGGGCGGCTTGACCTTCGAGCGACCCTTAGCCTGACCTAACGCTGGTCACTCTCACCAGCAGATTTGTTTATCTTGGGACCTTGAGGCTCCCAACCCGAAAGCACCGCGTTGTCTCCCAGCTCCAAGGCCTGCCAGCGCTGGCTGCTGGCCCCTGTTAGGAACACCCGATGGGATGTGGGTTTTATTTTTAGTCCCATCCCCAAGACCTCACGCTAGGCAAGCGGCCGTGATCCTGCCAAAAAGGCCGCAGTAAGTTAAATTGGAGTGTGAGCCCCTTCCCCAGCCTGGGGAGCAGCTGCGTGCACACACTCGGGAAACGGCTCTGAGAGAGGCTTTTGCTTTCTTCAAAGCTTGGAGGAAATTTTGCCCAGGGGTTTTCCCTCTTTTGGCCAGGGAACTGCAGCGCGGCCAGGGGAGTGGTTAGGGCAGCAGGTATAGAAATGGGGGGAGATTTGTCTTACCGTAAGAGAGCAGGACTCGGAGCGGGGGCAGGGGGCGGCAGCAGGACGCATCATTTTGGGAATGTCTGCTATCCCAGAAGTGAGTGGAAACAACCCATCTGAAATATGCAGAGCCATTATCAGGCCAGGGCTTAAATAAACTTTACTGTCCATTCAGTGATCAACCTCCCTGGGAGCTGCCGGCTCCATTCATCACTGTCACCTTTTCAAAGTGACTGTGATGACAGTTCATGATCATTAACTAGTAATGGTGTGCTTTGCATTAACAGGAGGGCACATCAAACGGGGAGGCTCACAACTCGAAAGTTAACTGAATTATATAATAAACATTCTCCGGCTAACCATGTACAGATGGTGACAAAAGGTGGGACAAAGTGGCAGGCAGGAGAAAGCAGGGGCGGGGTGGGGGCATCAGGAGAAGAAGCACTTACCTATTGTGCAGTTCTACTACCCTGCTACTTGCTATTAATTAGGAATAATGAAATGTGGCTATCCAGCTGGAGGGACCAGAGTCACTCACTGAAGTTGCAGAAGTTTTACTGTCAGCAAAGCTGCCTTAAGATTTCACAGATCTGCCGTGGTTGGGTTTTGCTGTGTTTTGTCTTTTTTCCTCAAATGGCATTCACTGCGGGCAGATCTGAGGCACTCTGGGCACAGTTTGGATGGGCAAGATTGAAAATTGAAAAGAAGAGGACGTGAAGAGGGGGATTTCAAACATGTCCTTCGTCTTGGAGGGCTGGAACGGCTCATCACCACTTCCTACTGGCACAAAGCACCAGCTACAGGCCCCTGCACATCCTCAGTGCATGCTTGGAGCCAGAAGGGTTCATGCTTGAGCAGACCTGCCAGCTCAGCCGGCTCAGGGAAAACAGACTCATTCGGAGAATAGCGTGAGAGGCGAGAGCTCCTAACACAATTCCCAGTGCAATCTCTACTGACTGAGAAACATTAAAAAAAAAAAATCTTACTTCTTCCATCTATTCACTAGCAAAAAAAGGCAAAAAAGCTGTAAATCTTTCTAGTACAATTTATTATATTCTACTTGTAACAAGATCTTTCACACAGGCAAAAATGGTGCCTAGAGTCAGGTTCTTAATTCAGCACTTTAGGGAAATGGAACAATATTTTAACAGGGACTTCAGTGGGAGCTGGGGAACGCTCCAGGCTTTTGCAAAAGTTCAGCAAACCCACTGCAGCAAAGGGGTCTCCTGACACAGACTTCAGCAGCCTCTCTACTTAGACACTTATCTGTACATTTAAGGGGTTTAGATTTGGGGACCCATTTTTTTACTGCTTATCTTAATGTTTTAAATTAGTGCATGGTCACAATCAGGGAGACTTATGTGCTCCCTATGACTTAGAATTAAGAAAAAAATCATCAGTCACCGACAGTTTGTCTCCTTTCACTTCCCCACACCTCAGCCCCTTCAGCAATCTCTCAGATTACATAGTTTTCCATCACTTACTCAGCTTTTGTATCAAAGCCTTCACAGAAAAAAGTCCCAGAAAAGGTAACTTGGACTCAGCTTTTATCCTAACCTAAATGGTCAGCTGCAGGGGGAGGAGGGGGAAAGAAGCTGGCCTGATCTTTTACAGTTCCTCTCCCAACAGTGTTTCAATCTGCACTTGAAGAGCTGACACCCCTGAATGAAGCAGGAAACAGTTTTGGACAAGCATTTTTGAAGACCATTGATTTTTCAATACTAAAATTATACGCGGTGGGCATCGACTTTTCCCCTGCACATGTAACTGCCTGCCTCTGTGTGCCGTGGAGCAGGGAGACTTTCTCACCAGTTCACTGTAGCTGTGGGGAAAGTTGTTAGAATTCAAAGTTTTCAAAGACAGTCTTTTAAATTTGGGTCATTCACTGTTCGGATGCATAATTTTGATGGCTTGAGGGTCAACCTTCTGAGGTGCCCAGAGCTCCCACTTGTGTTGTGCAGGGGCAAAATACACCAGATGGCTGTGTACGCCATGGGGACTAGGTCACTTGTGCTCACAGGGAGCCAAGAGACCCTCAGGCAGAAGGTCCTTTCAAAGCTTTCATGCAGGCAAACAGCAACTCAAAGCACAATCCTCTGCCACTGCATCTCTCCTGTCCCAGAGGTTGCTGGGTCCCTGCACCAGGGCGGCAGCAGGAGGACACGAGCTCTCCCATCTCAGCAACATCCCTGTTGGTTCTGTCTGCTGATAAGAGGGGGGGCTGCTCCAATACCGCAAGCTGTGAACTGCTTTGGTTGAGGTACACCTCTGCCTCTACCACTGCCCCTGCACAAGGAGGCACCTCGGGGAAATGGGTAGAGCAGACGCCATCGACTGCTTTGGCCATCTGAGCTCTTTCCCTCCCGAGGCACAAGCAGAGCCCTTTGCGCTCCCCTGCCGTGGTGGCCGCTTTGTCTCCTGCCTTCCTGGGTCTGCCCTGTGCTATAAGCCTGTATGAAAAACTGTGCCTGGTCTGGGTCTTTTATAGCACTACCTATCTGAGCACCCACATGCTCTGTTCAAGGGCGACTGAAGAGTAAAATAAATGGTTGTCAGACGCTAAGGTGAAACATCATGTGAAGCCAACAATTTAAATAAGGGGGCACAGGTATGGCAACACCCCCCTTCGAGGCTGAGGAAATGAGAGAGATTTAACTTCCCATACAGCTGCCCTTGTCTCCTTTAAGCTGCAGGAAAAGAAGTGGCAATGCCCAAATGCCAGCGAGCTGGCTAGGACACCCACTGTCTGTCATCCCTCCTTCTTGTGCCCTGCCAGAATCCCAGCTGGGCTCCACTGCCTGCCCAGCACAGCATTTCTCCTCGGGAACATGGTGGGACACCAAGTGTATACCATCCTACGAGGGACGAAAGCCTTTCAGGAATCAGATAGGATGAAGAAGCTGCATTATTGTCTCAGGAGATTTATATTGTTTGTGGGATGTTGCTTAACAGATCTTTGTGTCCCTCTTCCTTGGTCCTAAAACAATGCTTCTGACAGAACAGAAAGGCAGAAAACAGCAATTGGTTTATGATTTGTTCTTTTATACATGCAGATGTTTCACAAACATTTAAAATACCAGTCCACCCTGTGGGTGAGAGAGGCAGCACAGCCGAGAACTTCTGGGTCCTATTCCTGGCTCCATCAGTAATCGGCTATGTCATCTCACCTGAGTCACCGCAGGATTGCTTCGTGCCTCAACCTCTTTCCCCTTTTTCTGCTACATTTTTTCAGATGGTGAGCATGTTGCGGGGCAGGAACTGGTTTAGAAGGTTCGTGTAGAGCCTGAAATAAATAATGAGAACCCTGTATGTAACTGTCTTGCAAGTGAGAGGCTTTGTATTTTAGTATCAATGTAGTCTTTCAGGCAGCCCTAGAACTGATACTGAATGGGAGCTGGTGGACTCAGATGTACTTAAATCAAAAACAAACAAACAAACAAACAAAGAGCTAAGCCGCAGTGTAATATTAACCATATGCCCCATACAGGATTGACAGACGTTTTGCACTTATTCCTGAAGGTCTCTGCTGGGCGAAAGGTTACCATATGCTCTAGAGATGCTCTGCAAACACCAATGAGTGGCCATGAAAGTTGAAAACTTGAAGTTACTATACAGTCAAAGGTGGTTAATTGCAGCTTCTACAACCTGTTTGCCCACATACATAGAGCATTCAACTGCTTGGTTACAAGAGGTGTTAGCTTTTCTCCTCACACACGACTGACTAATTTTCTACATACCATTTAAAAGAAAATGCAAATAAAAGTGGTTTTCAAACAGAACAGGATTTCTTCTCCAGTGTGGCTTCTACAAACCTTTATGAGTCCCGCAGTGACTGGTCAGGAAGAGAAGATCAAAAGCCATAGCCAAGTGGCTTAGAAAGGAAAGGGAATGGAGTTTTAAGCAGGAAAAGCAAACTCTGATATTGCCAGGAACTGCTTTCTGGTTATGCTGTAAGGTCTCCATCTATTTCACAAGCAGCTAACTCCTTCCACACTCCTCGTGTCAGGCAACTTCCCTTGGCCTCTGACATGGGCCAAGGCATGTGATAAAGGCTGTATTTTCCAGAAGTATTCAACTCTTTTAACTGCTATGGACGTTTCATCCTAAATAAAGAGAAGGAATACAGATGGACATCAAGGAACATGGATCCATGGAGGCTACATTTTTACTGACAGATGGTGACTGTCATTCTTCAAGGACCATGAAAACAGGGACAAGAAAAGTAGGGCAGGCAAGCACACCAGAAGCATGAACAAGATTGGGTTTATATCACCATATTATGGGACCCAACTATAATCAACAGAAATGGAAAGAAAACAGTTGTCTGCCAATCGGTCTTGGTCAAAAGGAGACCAAGAAAACTGGTCTGTCAATATCACCTGGATGGCGCTGTGATCAAAGTGAGTGATAGGTGTCCTTCTCCGAGGCATGCCTCACACTGCAGGGGAAGATGTTCCTCTATGGGAAAGTGGCTCCTCATTCACAGAAACTAAACAAAGAAACAGGCTGAGATGAGCAATGCCAAGCTAAACGCAACAGGAAAGTGCCCTTAAGGCACATGTGAGACTTCCTCTGCCACTACAAAGTGTGAACTCAAGAACACAAATTATTGAATAAACATAGGTGCAAAAACCACTGGAAATCAATCTGACGTGGGGTTCGAAGGCAGAGTGAGAATCAGGACTTCCAAGAGTATCATCCAGCCATTCTCCTATGGACTTGGTTCAAATGGGGATGGTGATTTACATTCTTAATTGCACCAGAGTCCATTGAGACATCTCTATCCCCACCATCTAAGCAGCTGAATAATCTGTCACAAAATGCCTGCTCTGGCATCCTAGCAAAGAGCTCCAGTAAACCACTGGCTTCTTGGGAAAAATTTGTCCCCACCCACACTTTATTCCTTCTTCACAAACGAAACAAACCCAGGAAAACAAAAAATGACAAAACCATTCCCGCCTGGTAGAAGACGTAAGAGACATTGCTAGTAAAGTGACTTGAGAAGGAAAACATGTTGAAAGTTATTTTATTAGTCCAGACAGATAGGAGAAGACAGGGGGCAGAATTCTGATGGTAAGCTTTGCCCTGAAGACATGGAAAGGATAGGCTACAACAAAGCCAAAGGGAAAACAGAAGAAACTCTAAATACTGAAGGCTGAAAGGAAAGCATTACCTGCTGTGCTCAGTTGCAGACTAGACCCCCGCAGCTGCATTCCCACTTCCCACTTTCAGGAAAAATGCTCCAAAAAGGTGAAACAGCAAGCTCAGTGCTGACTAGGAAGCAGGTCTGGTTAACATTACGAAAGGAACTAAATTTCCCTTCCCCCAGCCTCTTCAAGGGCTCAGATTTTTCCCTGTGGTCAAAGACTGCTGTTTTATTTATTTGCAGTCAGTAATGTTGAACTTCTGTAATATTTTGCCGTGGTATTCTTATTATTTAATAAAGTCCTGTGGACACTGGCCAATGCCTTTGCTTGACAGGGGCTACTTTCTGACATTGCACCTGGCCAACTGGATAATTTTTTTTTATTGAGAGAGCAGGGGAATTAAAGGCACAACAAGAAATTGGTTTATAGCCCAAAGGAATGGGAGCTGTCAACCCTCACAGCATTTTTTTTCCTTAACGTGTTAGATGAATACAGCTGCTTATGCCACAGAGCACTTGTGTGTATATATCAAGCTTCTTTAAAATCCATCTAAATAGTGCACACCTCGGTGATTTCCCCTTGTGACCAAAGCAATAACATGTCCCTCCACTGCCTAAGAAAGTGCTGGGTTTATCCTTTCTAAAAGTCTGGAGTGAGACCCCTTGAACAGCTCCTTATTCCCCTGTCCCAGGGAGGCAACCCAGCTCTTGCAGTCTCCTGTGCTGATAGCCGGCTGCCTTAGTCAGACCTTATAACCTTGCCTCAAGGAGAGGGCTCTTACCGCTTCTCACTGCCAGCTGGAGCCTTTGTTTCCATCCCACAGACCTGAATCTTGAACATTACTGGACTTTTAGGATGGGGGCACAACACAGCGACACCGTAATACCGGTCCTGCTATTGCAGGGACAAAGACAGTGTGAAAACAAGGACCTCTCTGCCTTCTTAGTGAGAACACTTCAAGACGGCAGCTACTAAGCCTGGGAAAATAAACTAGGGGACTTAGACAAGAGAAAATTATAAACTGTTGAAGTTCTGGAGTACTTCCAGGTATTCAAACAGGTAATACATTTGTTTAAATAAGTGGAAATAGTTTCAAAACGCCAACTTTGCCACATTGTCTAGCTTCTCCTTTCTGGTCCACCTCCAGTCCGGGGAGTTTCTTCATGCATAAGCTCAGAGAAAAACACCTACTGCAGAAATACAGCAAAATTCCACAGCATTTCAGCAGACATTTTTCAGCTGGCACATGTCTAACGCTTTCATGATTTCCTGTTGGGCAGATAGCTTTGGGGAAATGCTCATATGACCTACTGCCCAAATAGTATCAAGGAACTATCCACAGAACTAAATAAGTAAGCTAGATAAATGCAATGCTTGTTACCCTCCTCGTTGCCACAGTCCTTAAGGCTGATGGGATCTTGATAACTCAAACACAAATTTTGGCCAAAACTTTACATCCAGTTTCAATTAAGTAGGTGGCACAAAAAAGCAGTGCCCCTCCTGACTCCCAAAGCCCACAGACAGAAATCAACAGGTATGCCAGAAGTAAAAAAAAATATAATGGTATTTCATCTAGGATATAGCACATCGGTATATTTGCTTCTTACAGGAATGACAGCCTTTTGAACCTATGTGGATAACCCATTAAACTCCACACACAATTTATTTTAAGATCTTTTTACTTTCTTGATATCCAACATTAATTTGGGATAAAGACTGCTATCTGGGTCTTTCAAAAACTGTTCTTTTTCTCTGCAGCCCTGGCTGAGACGGTAATAATATACTCCTGAAGTACAACTGTCTACCTGTAAATATTTTATAAATATGAATGGACTATTACTTCAGCACCTCTGAGGTTCTGTAGATATTGTCCTTGATCCAGAGGTATGGGGAAACAAGGCAGACAGCGATTATTGATTACCCACGAGAACTGTTGCTGGTTTGGAAATGACACAGATCTCCCAATTCTCATCAATGTTCACAGACTTCAAGACAATTGCCCTTATTTATGTTATTGGCCACAAATCAGCTCCAAGACTGGTACCATTTTGTATTTAGCTCAGCATCCTATGGAACTGAAACTTAGGCAATCCTGCTGGCCAAACTTAACTGAATCTGACAAGCTGAACTCAAAGTTACTAAGTTCTGTGAAGCTTGAGAAAAATATACAGCTGCATAAAAGGGAAGGATAAAGGGGAAAGGGAGAGAGAGAAAGACCAGGAGAGACCAGCACGGTTCACTCATGGAACAGCCGAAGGTCAGAGAATCTACTCTGGCAAAAGCTGATGAAAGTCTGACTCAGTTCACTCCGTTGCTCAGAAAGTGACTTGTTCCTCCATATGCTCCATAACAAAAGCACTCCTGATGTCAGTAACATGTGGAGAGAGCAAATATTTCTCAATTGCAGATGATTCATTGGCTCAATAAGCATCTGTCCCAAACATCTGATATATATTTAAAATTCCATCTATTTCCTAAAAAATATTCCTTATTTTTTGAGTGATCAAAACCAACCGACAACGGTAAAAAAAGGTAACAGGATAGTCTTTTTTTGATACCATTTGTGATCAGAAGCAAAAGCTGTTTACCATTGGCGTGGACCAGATTGGGAGCAATTCTTTGCTAAAGCCCTTCAGCTGCTCCTTTCTCAAGCAGGAGAAGCTGAACACGTGCAGGTAATTCTGGGCAGTTAGCGACCGGGGATGCTACTGGGGTCTGCAGGGGCACAATTCGGTAGGGGAGGTGCTGATAACATTCTTGTGCAGAGGGATATTCCCAAAGGCAATTAGTGACTCAGGCTGCCACACGCACACCCGCCCCGGGAGGACATGGCGCCGGCTCCAAGTCACACCCTTCGCCACTGGTCTCTATCAGATGACTTTTGCCACGCACGGGAACTGGCATAAGTTACAGATCAATTTATCACTTCAGAGCTGGATCAAACACCAGCCCTCCAGGTCACTGCGGCTCCAGCCATACGTGAATCAACATTTAATAAGGCATTAAAATTCTCTTGCAATTGCTTTTAACTTTTGTACAGTGTGTGCGTAGGATTGCAGAGCAGGGGTTCTCCTGTGCAACCAAATGACTGCAGTTTCAAGGCCGGCTTCAGCTGCATGTCTGGAGTTACATTCCTCCTCCCCTGGATGATGCAGAGCAAGACACCGCAGCTCCCTGCACCCATTTCCCCCCCCCCCCCCCTTCTCTGTCTAGAAACAGAGCAGCCTGATCACAGGGATCACTGCACGCAGAATCCCTCTGTGGCCTGCAGCACGGCGGGGATGGGAAAGAGCATGACACAAGGGCAAATTGCTATCATTCACTCCGCCAGGATTTTAACTTCGTTTCATTTTCTTCCCCATTTTTGCTGGATTAAGCTTTTCTAATATTACAGGGTTGACTCCGGGTGTCTGGGCTAGACTTAAAGTTCAATGAGGTTCTTTATTTTCCAGGAAACAGTCTTCCTTCCTCTCCTTCCATGATTGTTCCCACAGGTTTTAGAGTTTCTTGTTGGGCTTTTTTCCCCTCCCCTTCTGGGTTTGACCTTTGTTCAGTTGCTCTTTTAGCAAGTCTTGTGGGTCTTACAGAGGGTTTCAACACAGTTGTGCTCCCAGACCAAAAGGGGACTTAGCTGGGCAGATTGCAAGTCTCAGAGCTTCAAGCACGGGCTCGGCAAGCGCTTGGTTCTCACCTTACTTCATGTGGAGATTTATACCTCCCAACAGACTGCACAAGGGCTGTTGCCCTCATCAGCTCATGAGTTTATTCCTGCCCTTGCCTACCACAAGCAAGGATGGCTACAAGAAAGGCAAGGTGTTTTGCCTTTGCTTTGCAATATTTAAGGCAGCATTTCTGGGAACTGAATTGCCCTACTGAAGCAGTAATACCTTCCTTGCCCAAACATATCAAGGCTTTTCATGAAACCTATACATATAGACACATATGTGTGTGTATAAAGTAATATAGAAATAATATAGAAATAAAATCCGCTGTCTTCCTCCATCACTTTCCACAAGTGTCTCTTCTCCACCACCAGTTATGTACTTACCATCTAGCAAAGCTGACTACATTTATTCTGAGCTGCCTAATACCACTCTCCTGGCAGAGAAGGTGAGACCTCAGACAAGTGTTATCTGACCTAAAGTCTCCGTTCTGTCTTTCCAGCACAGTTCATTTGGCTCATGACTGCTTCTGCCCTTCTTTGCTAAGGATCCCTCAAACATTGGCCAGGGTTACAATGAATATTGCCCTGCCCGCTGCCAGCTTGACTGCCTGCCATCCTCGCCAATCTGATAATGCCTGTACTAAACACTTTAAACGTTCATCAGGTTGTCTAAGGGGCTCTTTTTGGAAGGCTCATCCAGAGCCTCACTGCCCAAATGGCGTGAATTTCCTCTTAAATCTACAGTTCATGGCTCACTACACTCATAGTCATGTATACTCCTTATACTCATTTATACTATTTTTTTCTTATACTTATTGTCCTTCAGTTCCAGTTACTCTTCTTTTTTTGCACCTTTCCCCTTCTGTGGTTACTGAGTGTGAGTGAAGCTCGTTTAGCCTCTCACAAGCCAGGTTTTCCAGCCTCCAGGTTGTTCTGCTAGCCCTATGCTGCACCTACTTTCAATGCAGATTTATTCTTTTTTTAAATTCTTCCTTTGAAGGCAGCTGCCCAGAGCCATACACAGCCTTTTGCACGAGGTCTCTCTCACCAGCACCTGGCTCAGCAGTATGAGGACAATGCTCCCCTCTCCCCTGGAAAGGGTTGCGCTGATACCGCATCCAACTCAAACTTCCTGTGACTCACTACAGCACCCCGGCATTCACCTCCTCTGAACCCTTCAGCTTCAGTTCATTGCCAAAATGTTTATTATTTCTCCCTAAACGCTGCGAGATCTTATCTTCTGCAGTATTACATTTCACGTCACTTCTGCTACTGTGATTATTTCGTTCTCCTTGTGGAGATCAAAATCCTGCTCTTTATGGATAATGTTTCCCAACTCCAGGTCATCAGCATACTCCTACATTGATGCTTGTTGAAAATATTAATGCAACTCGGTCACCAGATTTATTTTTATGAAACTCTGCCAAGAAAACTCCCCCAAATCTGTTATTTCTTTTTCCCACATCAGTCACTGCTGTTACCTTATTATTTAACATGGGTAAGGAACTGGCTACTAATTCTAGCAGAATTAAAACATTACTAGAATAGAAATTAAAATATTAGAAGAGTTTAATAAAGTAAAAGATGAAAAAGCTGTGTATTTTCTACCTATAAAACAAAAGGAAACAACCCTGGTAGTATGTCACAAGCAGTTTTTGCTCTTTTATTTTTTTTCTCTTGGTGACGTGCCTGCATGCATTTAATAATTATTTCCCTCAAAATCTGTCCTGAATTTTTGTTTAGTATTTGAGGCTGGATTGACCAGGGGGTAGGTATTAAAATCCCATAACTCTGCCCTCTTAAATATAGGTACATACATTTTCTGCTCACTAACCACTCAGCGAGTCCCCAAATTCAATAGTTTGAATCAAAGTTCTAATAAAAATAATGGCCAATAATTTCATGTGTGAGTTTTTCTTAGTTTTGTGACACAGAAATGGAGATTAAACAGCTTCTTTCTGTAACTTTTCTATTGGTGTTCCATGTGCCAGCCTCTGCCTTCATTAACCAAAGCAAAAGGAACAGGCACTGTTAATTAGAGCTAGTCGAGGAAAAAAATCTGTGTTTAAAAAATGATCAAACTTGTAGGTCTTTGTAAGCTTGTAGGCTTTAAGTTCAGATAACTCATTTCCCACAGTCTTTAATTTGATTTGCTAACAGATACAAAAACTACAGTGTCCTTCACTTGACTAGACTTTACCTTGAGCTGATGCTGCATTAACACTCCTCTCGTGGTAGTGAGAAGACCTCAGACCAGCAATGTCTAACCAAGACCCTCCAAGTCTTTCGCAGAGTCTTTCTTGCATGTTTGGCTCATGACTTCTCCTGCCTCCCTTTCCAAAGTATCCCTTAAATACAAGCTGCATGAATTGCTTTGCCAGATGCCAGTTGCAGTTTCTCCTGGGAAACACACAGGTTGATGTTAATCTCCCATGACATTGGGAGATTACAAATGCCATCCCTCTGGGGATGAAAAAAATAGAAAACATCCTGGTTTTCCTCTTCTATCCTCATATAAAGCCGGTTACATGGAAGCGAGCACCCCATAGGTCTGTTGCCTACTGAGATATGTCTGTTCAATCCTCCTTCTGCATCAAATTCCTCTAAATTTGTGACTCTACAATTATGAATTGTCCATGTTTCCTTCATTCCCAAACAGGCTCATAGGTTTGGAGATGTCTTACTGACTAAACACAGCAAGAAAAATCTTATTTCCATCTCTTTGGAGCAGATCTAATGCTGGAGACTAAATTAAAAGGAAGGGGCGGGGGGGGGGGGGGCGGAGGGGGAGAAGGTAGGAAAGAAAGAAAAGCTGCAGCAGCTGAGGACAAAACTCCAACCAAGCCAGGACTTATCCAATATTACCACAAGCACTTCTGTTAAACTAATAAAATCTGCATGAATGCTAGGCAAGGCAAAGACTCGCACGACCTATCAATCAACTCGTTGGCAGCAATCCACCTTCCCCGTAACCCACCACACAGCCTCTGTTTCAAGCTCCTGGTCCCCTACTCGGGCAATGTAGTGGACAAGGGCACCCAGACCCTTCTCCATCACTGCTGGTTTTCCACAATGGCCTCGTCACCCGGGAACAGGCTGTTAAGGATGGGCATATGCAAGCTCTGATGCCAATATTCATTAGCAAGGACTTAACACGCTTCCAAAGCGAGGAAAACCAGGGTTGCTGAAAGTCAGCGAGCTCAGCACCCTTTTCTTGGGGTTGCCCAGTACCTCTGCAGATCAGGCCCTCGGGTACTCAGTACGTGAAAACATGAATAGTCCTTTCTCTCTGCCCACACCAGAGACACTGGTGGCATTGTTAAAGCACAAGGACGACCGAGTCTAACGTGGCTGAAAATTTGGCAGTGCCGTGCTGGCCTTTTTGCTTCAGCGTGATCAAATGGTAGCATTGCTCACCGAGTGTGTAGGGCATGAAAGGATTAGCCGCCCTCCCCCACCAAGCAGGTGAGCCGAAACCCTTTCCAATTCACTACATGTCTGTTTACAAGTAAAACATAAGGTATAAATGCAGCTATTGTTAAGGTGAAGCAGCCATCCTGGCTGGGGAGTTAGATTAGCAATTTGCCCTTTGTAAAAGGATTAGCAGAGCCCTATTGTTTCAGTGTTTATTTATCAATTTGCATTTTTAAAAGGGGGCATATATCTGACAAGGGCCCACGTTCTCCATGTAGCCTGGGCCACACCATTTTCTTCCAACTCCCCATCGCCAGAACCTACCAGAGCATTCTGTAGACCAGAAACTGAGGAGAAACAAAATCTTTGGTGCTTCTACTGCTCACACAACAACATTTTATTGGGCTGGCTGGCATCTGTGAGTCTTTTGGCTGACAGCAATTGCTTGGTTGCTGCTAGCCAGGTAGACGAAACGCCAGAACTGGTTTCCCACTTTTCCTCAGATAGCTGAGCTGAATGCACAGGTATTTACAGCTCATTCACTGTAGTTTCTAAGCACGTGGGCTGCAGCACCCGGACTGGGGCAGGTCGCTTCCTTACATGGATCACAGGCACCAAAGCAATGAAGCCTTCCTTAGGACGAAGCATCTCCGTAATTAGCACTGATTCCACACTTGGAGTCTTCACAGCCCCTCAAATAATTCATACAGCTTTCACAGGCTCACAAAAGCTTGGTTTTTTTCACTGATGAGGGTGGTGGTGAAGAAATTACTTGGCCCATTAAACACAGAAGTTAGCACCAACGCAGCAGTTCTTGGCATCCCAACATCTCCAGTGGATCCTCGGCTTAGGCTGTGTTGGGCGCTTACACGGTCTTTGGGAGCCTTGTAAACGAGTATTTATTGCTGCAACAACTAGTCCAGTCTCCACACGCCACAGGGACTCCTCACCGGAGTTCAAGTTGAGGGAAGAGGTTTCACACAGAGCCGTTCGCAGCATGGGAGAGGGGGAGCGCCGCTCACCCCAGCAAACTCCGCCAGGAGCGCAGGCTGGCTGTTTGGCAGACAACAGCTGCTCCCTCGGATTAGGTAAAAATTCCTTCATTAGAGGCAATGGGGATGTTTTGCAAGGTAAGTGAGATAGCAGATTTTTTAATTGAAGTGACATCAGTGTGTTTGTGCTCTGGTGCAGCCCCACACCCTGATTTTTCATAAGAGAGCGATTTAGGAAGCTATTCTTTTAAACCATAAAAACAGTTTAGAAGACGAAAAAGCATCCAGCTGTGCAAAATTACATTCCTACTCCCCCAGGACCCAGCAGCAAACTATAGCATGTATTTTACAGGCATATGATTTATTTACATGGAGTAACATACAGGTATTGGTTTTGACCCATAAAACCTCACTATGGTCAGGGGCCTACACATCCAAAATCCTTCTCCCAGCCCAGGCTCCACCACCACAGCTGTGCCGGAGCAGGACCTCTGTTCATGAGAGGGGGAGAAGCAACTGCAGGGTGTTCTCTGGCTTTTTGTATAACTCCCTCCACCCACCCATTTCTTTTTCTTTTTTCCAAACCATTCTAGTTTGTTGATCATCAGGCGTCTCGCGCAGGCAATTAATTTTTCCTGGTCATGGGGGGAATGAGGAGGCTCTGGTGGGACATGCTGTAAAGATCTTAAAATATGTTCTGTGCTGCTGGCTTATTGCAGATACTGATTCATGGTCGAAAAGGGAGGCCACGAGTGGTCTCAATTAAGGACATGACTTTAGGAATCATCAAGGACCACATAAGGCGAATGATAGGCATTCTGCTCTGAGGAAAATGCAAAAACGTTTAATAACAACAACAAACCACAAAAGGAAGGGATAATGGTGTTTCGAATGCAAGGGACAGACCCTATCCCACAGAGCCTACAACTTACATTTAAATTAGCACAAGTAGCAGTAACATTGCAGGGAAGGTGGATAAAGGTTACAACAACAAAGCTTCGTGGCTGGCCTGCATTGTAATTTCACTTATTAGAAAAGATGAAATGTTGCTAGTTAATAAATCAGTGCTATTG
The DNA here is from genome assembly GCF_963921805.1 of Phalacrocorax carbo. NCBI lineage: Eukaryota > Metazoa > Chordata > Aves > Suliformes > Phalacrocoracidae > Phalacrocorax > Phalacrocorax carbo. Next base: position 52,451,196 of record NC_087514.1, read on the forward strand.
ACATTTCCATAAATTTGAGGGAGGTACACAAATACTTGTGGGATAAACTCTTTGATTGGATTTAGCCATTCTGCTCTCTAGAGTAATGGTTTTCAGTCAGCGGTCTTTGAGGTCTGCTTTAAAGATACGTGAAAGGTATCTTAGGAAGAAACAAACCTATTCCCTAAACTTACATTCACTGTATATCCCTGAATATTTCTGGTGGGCAGGAAAGAACAAATCATGTAATATTGTAAGCAAGTGCTCTAGGATGACAGATGAGGAGAAGATTTCTTCCTCTTCTTTCTCGACTGAGAAAAATTGATTACCCCATCCTCACAGACAAGGGCTGGCCATCTCCCAGTGTGTGGAGCTACTAACCCCTCTATAGGCACTGGACTAATAAGGATGGCCATTGGTGAGCCTTCAAGTGTCTGTAAACACTGACCTACATATGGATGCCATAGACTTGCAAGGAAGTATTCTCAACAGTTCTGCAGAGGCCTCAGTCATCTTTTAGACTGGACTAGCATGGCTGTTACCAGTAAGTATCTAATCATACCTCAACATAGCAACAGCCCACACACATTCACCTATCACCAGGTGCCACAGCTACAACACAACACACCGCAGCAAAGCAATGGCACCACCAGCATCACCACCATGCTTTTATTGGTGTTCTATGCACCTCCCTTCATGAGGCAGCAGCATGCTCTCAGAAGGCAGTGGTGTTGGCACACATGATTATTCACAGCTTCTCCCATAACAGGGCCCCTCTTTCTGGTTTGCCAAGGTTCCCCTCTCAATATGGAAGGGGAGGAGTGATTGCAACCCTCCGATACCTCTTGAGATTCCTCCAAAGGATGGCAACAGCAGCTTAAGATCCCTCCATGAAAACAACTGCCAATGCCAAGAACTGTAGTGAAGTGCAGCTTCTGTCCAGCTCGGTGTTCAAGGTTTGATGATACTGGAGGTGGAGCGACTACCAGGCATGGCTGAAGAGAGTGCTGTGTGAACAGGACTGAATATATTGCTTGATCCAAATAAGAACAGAAGGAAAAAGTCAATTAACTCAGCACTGAGAATGCCTTCCCATTTGGCTGGCTAGCAACAGACCAGGAATCTCTTGGTATTGCTAATATTTAAGCCACTTCATTTTTCTGTACTGGATTATCACCAGGTTTTCAGCCTAATACTCTGCTGTCATACACCTTCTGGATTAAAATCAGGAAATAGAAGTCAATCTACATTCAAAGCCAGATGAGCTTTTGGATGGCAACCGCGTTCTGGTAATTTAGCAGAATTTGTGTAAGCACCTGTGTCTGGGGTGGGACTTCGGCACAGAAACTGGAAACCCTTCCAAAGGTATCTTTCATTGTCATACTTCACAGAATCCCCTTCCACACCCTGCCAAAGTTGCTCACTGAGTGAATGAGGCTTCCTGAACTCAGCAAATGGCTGGAATCAAGACACTTTCTATTTTAACTCCAAAAATACTAAAAGGCAAATCAATTATGGTTTTAGAATGTCCACAGTCAACTGCTTTAAGCAAAATAAGAGGCTGAGAACCACTTCTTGTTCGTTTAGCTTTAAGGCAATCAGAGGGAACAGATATTGTTAGAAGAAACAAACAAAAAAAAATCACAGAAAAAATGACAGAAAATTTTAAATATTAATAAAACTTTCTTAGAGATACCCAGATCAGAAGATGGGGTAATGCAAATACATTTCCTTCAGAAAAGCGGGCAAGTAGATGGCACTGCTGCGTAGTCTTCAACAAAACCTACATTTTGTTATTTGTTTGCACAATACAAGTGCATGAGGTGAACTACATTTTCTTCTGGAGCCTACAGATGTCCTGCAGTGATAATAAAGAACAGAACATTGAAAGCAGAGTGTTGTATTCATGAAGCACCAAGGTGCAAGACCTAAGGGACACACTGGGCTCCACTCTGCTATATTCCAAGGATCCTATCAACACAATCCAGCTATTCTGCTTCAAAAAATAGTGTGCCACTGCATGACCAGAGAGTATTTCATGGTCAAGGCTAAATGGACATCAGTGCACCACACAAAATAGCTTCATCCCAGGCAAATATTCTAGAGAGTACCACGACTACTATTTAAAGGCAAACAGATAGAGTGAATTGATAAGGCAGGGATCAACAATTGGTTCTGATATAAAACATTTCACAAAATGCAGACTAGATCATGCTACAGTAACTTTTATTGCAGAGATCAGTAGGCCAGCACAGCTATTCATAAGTATTATATATACACAAGTGCCTCGTGCTGAGGCCAGCCAGCACAGAGCTAAAATGGAAGCATGTAACAAATGACTGTTAATAAGCAAACAATCATTAGAAGTGTTAACAAGTGATGGTGGAGAGGCTCTGTTTTTCATTTTATTACTGATCTCTAGCAAGTGTTATTATCCTCATAGAATAACATTTTATTATGAAATGCACATGCACAGCGTTAAAGCCTTTGATAGTCCAATGCTTGCCAGCAGCAGCAAAATTGTAAACAAAAGAGAAAGAATTATTTCCGAAATGCCAACAGCCATCAGTATTCACAATGTTTATAGGCTACAGAGAGGGCCAATGTGCTGCAGTGTAAAGAACAGGAATTTACTACGACCTGGGGATCTAAGGAATCAACTGAATATTCAGTTTCTTCCCATTTTAAAAAAGAGTTTAAACATACATGCTTAATCTGAATCAATCTGTGCCTGAACTAGGGTCTTCAGTCTGTTACATATTTTAAATTCTTTTTAGCCAATAGATTCCTTCAACATTTCCCTTTTTTATAATACAGCAAACAACTGCAACTAATAATTTTTCGTTATGGTTCTGTAAATATGTTTTGTCTTACGACAAATTTTACTTAAACAACAAAAATGCAACTGAGTAACTTCTGCTTACTATAGGAATGAAATTTTTTCTGAAGATTGGCAGAATTGGGCATGGTATCAGATACAATCAGAACAATGTGTTAATTTTAAACTATAGCTAGGAAAAGGACATGGGTTGAGAAAAAAACCCACTTTGAAATGGAGTTTACAAAACAAGACAAATAAAGACTTAATCTTTGCCTACTTTCTGTCACTGTTCATCATAACCTGAAAATTATTGATGCATTTTACATGACTACCAATTTACTGCAATCATTGCTTCAGCTTTGACATACAATCAAAACAGTAAGTCAATGGTGTTTACATTTCTGTGTTGCAAATATGCAGTCTCCATCTATCAAGAAAAACAGCAACAGGAACTCAATCTACAACATCCTATTTCACAACAGAGAAGCTCCAAGCCCCTCCTGAGCTACCTTCAACACCAGCACAACAGATAAGTGCACACAAGTCACTTTACTGCCACACGTAAGCTAAACTTAAGAAAGTTTACTGAGTTATTAAATAAGCAATTATGATAACGTGAGATATTATAGAGAGAGAGGGTTGTGCCAACCCAGCTGTGAATTTTGGGGTTTTTAAATTCTTCCCTGCAGAAATATTAGAAATACTTAAATAAGCATGATGCCTCCCCTTCCTACACGCACATCTCTCTTCAGAAGATAGCTAAAAATCGGGGCGGGGTGGGGGGGAGGGGGGAAGAACATAATACACCAAAGTCCTACTGGGGAATAGGGTTTTAATGAACACACAAAGCAACTAGGTGACATCTTTATCAGCCCTCATAAACCTTGATTGAATACACAGCGATAAGGCCTGTTTAAACTGTCATCCTCATGATAACATAGGCAGAGACAACGCGGGCCTTAGCAACGACCTGTGTAAGAGAGGCCCTTCCAAAAGTGCAGGCACCGTTAGGTAATGTATATCATGTAAACAGTTCAAAGCTTGCGCAGCTGGTTTGTTTGTGCGACGGTGGGAGGTGGAGGGCTGGCCGAGAGGGTATATGCACATCTTCCCCCAGCACCGGCTTGAAAGGGCATTTGCTTCAGAGCTAGTCTGGTTTTGGGGACGGTGAGCTGTCTGGGGAAGATGGGTGTTTCAAGTCAGAGTGATCTTTGGCACTTAGATCTGCAAACACCAAGAATTTCATATAAGTGGTTTTAAAGGATTTAAGGAAAGCCTACTCTGGGTTTTTTCTTTCCTTTCATTATTTTTTTTAAACTAACATCATCCATGAGGTGCATAATATTCAGTACTAGGGAGCAAGCAGGTATCTGGGGCCAAGCATGATGATGGAAATCAGCAGTAACACGACTTCTTATACCAGAGGATCTAGTCCTGACTATCTGGGATGCTATTAAAAAAAAAAATAAAAAATTTAAGCACTGCAAACTCTTTTTAAGCATCTCCAAAAAATATCCTGGCAACTGCACAGTCTGTAAGCAAGGACTTAATTTATCTATTTTTTCTATATTTCTAGCTTAAAAAAAAAAATAACCATAAAACTTACACTTGAACTTTTACTCTCTCTCCCCAGAATTGTTCTTCCCCCACTTCAATGCTTGCAGTGACACCCACTGGCTGTAGCAGGTCGAGTGTCAGAGTCACTTCTAAAATGCTTCAGCACACTGATAAGAACACCAAGAGAGAAACTCAGGAAAAACATCGCCACCAAAAAGCTGGCCTTTTGTCAGCTCGCTTAATATTATAACTCAGTACCTGCATTCAATACCGCTTGCTTCCATTAATAGCTTTAATAAGTAAATAATGATCAATGGTTACTTGTTAAGTATAAAAAAAATACATTTGTTTATAACTGCTAGTTATTAAATAATTCCCATTGCTTGGACAGTGGCAGATATTAGTTCATTTTATGCCCATTTGGTCTTCGGCAAGGAGACCTATTTAGTTTTCCACGAGGAAAACACTAAACTGAGCTGGTACACCACTGCGTGCCTGGCTGGTAGGGGAGGCATTTTAGCTACTCAGGAACTCATTCACGCTTTTATAGGCTTCTTTGCATACACCAGACTCTTCTAGTACCACCAAGTAGTATTTTTCTCATTTCACATATAGGAAAGAGAGGAAACACAGAACTAAGTGATTTGAGTAAAGACTCACAGGAAACCCATGGAAACCAAATCTAACAAACCCCAGTCTAATGGCCTTAATGAGAAGACTACTTGTTTCTTCAACTTTATTAAAGCAATTTCTCTATAACACATGTGGGTTCTTAACATTTAAACAAAATTGTCCAAGTTTAAGCTGGAACACAAACAAATATCTCCTGTTTCACGAAGTGTTCACCAAAAGAAAAGGCTGGGTTTTAATTTAACTACAACATGATGGCTTGGAAAGGATCAGGGGAAACTTCAGAAATACTTGGAATAAAAAATTAGAAAAAAAAAAAAAGAGAATGACTTTATGCTTGCTGTATGGCATCAGCCAAGAGCAAATGGTTCCTAGTTGTGAGCACACAAGACATGTTTGCTGACTTACTCAGATTAAAAGCGTTTTAGTCACCTTTACATTATTTCCCACACCTACGTCCACTAACGTTTTCTGCAGAAGAGGGTCAGAAGCAGAACTATTATATTCATGGAAAACAGATTTATAAAGGACTTCCTGCAGAGCTGAAAAAAAAAAATAAAAAGAGAAATGTTATCCAATGCCTTCCCAGCCAAACTTCCTCCTGAGGTGAAAAATCCTTCCCTTTGATAAGAAAGCTGTGTCAGACCACATTCTGCCCCTGACAAAAGAACCGCTCTCCCTTGGCTTGTTCCAGTTTTGGCAGCTGTGCTCAGTAGAACCACACTGCTCTTCCCAGATAGCCACCACACTTAACAGAGCCACCAGCTTATCTTTGACCTGAACAATAAAATAAAAATGAACTATGCACAAGCAAGCAGTTATGGTGGGTAACACTACCCAACTCAGCTCTTAAGGCATGCAGTTCTCCTCTGGGTTAGAAATTCCATCAATAACCTAACACATCATTAACGACCTCTCTCCTCCCCTCTCTCCGCTGCTCCCTCCCATCCAGACTCACAAATATCTACAGAAGTCTCCAATGCTGCATGTACACAGTTGGCAGCAAAATAAGCTAGGCTTGTTAGCTTCCCTTCTTCCCTCAGATGTTCTTTCTGTATTGGGACGAAATAAATAATAAAGTGTGGGGAGAGACAGTTTCACACGATCATTGAAAGTTGATGCCTTTTAGATACCCTTGTTTCTAATCTGCTGACAACCAATCCAAGGATACACACAGCTGTTTAGCAGCCTTGTCCTAGAGTTTTGGGGCAAGTCTACCAAGCACCACATGGTGCATGTCCAGGTTCCCTGTGGTACTACTGACCTCCTCTCAGGTTAGCTAACCTTCAAGAAAAGCCAGATATATTAACTTATAAACGATATTATGTTATAATGGGTGCACTGCACTTCAGCTCTTATTGCTAGCTACTGCTGACAGGGTATTGTGCCATGAAGGTGTCTTAGGATCCACCTACCCTTCAAGCAAAAGTGTAATGCTGCAGTTCACATAGCATTGCCCAAGTTAGCATTTGTCCATGGCAGGGAAGAGCTTAACCTAGGATGTGCTACGCCATTACCTATCTTCTCCAGAAAAACCTGCCAGCCCCAGGCCACCTCTATTGATACTCCTATGCATATTCGAGCTAGCTAGCTTAATGGTTAAATGCCAGTACCTGATAAAACAAATAAGGCCTAATTTTGTGGGAAAGAACAAGTCAATTCCAAGAAGTCCAGGCACAGCAGCGATGCCCCATTGATTTCCTCTCAAAGTTACATACCCTCTGAAAAAAAGGTAGCCCTACATTTGATAATTGAAGATGGACAGAAAGAAAAAGACCAAACCAAATCAACATTAGAGAATAAAGTCCTTTCCTTGTCCTGCAAAGTTACAGAGGATAACACTAGCTCTCCTATAACCCCACAAGTATATCCTTACACCCTGTGGAAGAATGTCCTGGGGAGAACTAGGATGGTGGTAGGGAACAGATGGGACAGACACATGGTATATATGTTTGATTTCAGCCAATCCACACAGCAAGTAGCAATTATGGCAGTATTTTTGGCTAAAAAAAAAAGCTGGCAAACGAAATAAAAACTAAGCACAGTTCCCATCCAGAAGCAGCAGAGATTAAAAAAAAAAACCAACACTTTCCTTGCTAAATCCTCCCATCTAGATGGCTTTTTTTTTTTCCTTTTCTGAAGACTATTTGACTACCTCCTCAAAGTTGAGAAACTCCTGCAAAAGCAAAACTATGAAATCAGCCAGTGACTAGCTTTTCCTGGAGTGCTCAACAGCGGCATGCCAAACCTTGGTGTCACCATTTGATTCAGCACAGCAGATAAAGCCTAAAATTAAATGTCTGGTATCCCAGTCTTGTTAATGAAGATATCCTTGTCATTATCTAATTCATTTCAATGCTACTTGTCCTAAGCTGACATTGCTTCATAGGTAAGTAGGTGCCCAGAGGGTTTGGCCCACTCAACCCTACTTGGCTGCAACACTTTAAAAGCATAAGTGGCCTCCAACTACTGCCTGCTGCAGGGCAAGCACCTCACAGAGTCAATTACGAAGCAGTTGATCTGCAGTAGCTTTTTTACAGCACTGCCTGTTTGCAGCCACACACAGCTCACAGTAAATCCAAGTCAAGATCACTCACTCCCTCACATCCTTTTGCATGTGTCAGGGAATAGGGTTGGTTCAGGTAGAACAACAGATCCATAACTTCTGCACCAGGAACTTGCAACTCCCACACTTCCCTTCTCCATATGTGGAATAGTTCCGGTTTAATTCTAGGACATATTACTCCAGGGAGAGTTGATGTGGAGGGCCCCATCTGTGGTGGTGGGACATGCAAGACAAAGGAGGTGGCAGGGTTACACCAGGACTCAATGTACCCATGACAGAAGCTCTCAGGAGAGGGAACAGAAGAATTTAAAGCTCTTCAAGAGACCACTTCGCTCAACATCTGAGTTTCCCTCCTCAGAAAATTCCTAAGAAATAGGCCTATGACTGCAGTTTAGTTTCAGGTTTCTCCACGTTCTTATTCTAACAGACTTTTCTATCCCAACAGGAAGCTGCAAAGTGCTTCTAGACTCTAAGCCCTTCATATGAAGTAAAGGGAGAATAGTTTCAGAGGACAATTACATAAAGTTACTAGCAACAGAGCAAGAGGAAATGTCTTCAGGCTGTGTCAGGGAAGGTTTAGATTGGATATTAGGAAAAATTTCTTTACTGAAAGAGTGGTCGGGCCCTGGAACAGGCTGCCCAGAGGGGTGGTGGAGTCACTGTTTCCTGGAAGCGTTCAAAAAACGTGTAGATGTGGCACTTTGGGACACAGTATAGGAGGCACGGCTGTGTTGCGCTGACTGTTGGACTTGATGATCCTAGAGGTTTTTTCCAACCTTAATGGTTCTACGATTCTAAAGACTCCCTCAGCCTTAAATAGAATCAGAATGAGCTAACCGAAACCCAAGAGTAACATGAATTAGGTGCAGTAAAAAAACCTTGGGCTTGATGGTTTGAATTAGTTAAGCTGTTTCTAGGATAGCCTTACAAGTCCTTTGTGTTAGGAAAAGCAGCCTTGTCTACACAGGTCTGAAGTAGTCTTTATTTTACAGGTCTCATCGCAAAAAAAAAAAAAGGAAAAGAGCAAGAATGATAGCATTGCATTTCAAAGCCGAACTATATAACACTCATATTGGGAAATAAGTGTTGCGTAATTACTATTTATTTTATATAGCTTTCATATGGAATATCACAAGACAGTTTATGATCATATAAACAGTAGGGATTATGAAATCTTGGTAGGAAGAGTATTACTGGGAACATGGTTTCAGATTTACTTTATTCAAAGAGACAGACTTTTCATAATTCTCCAGGGAGGCAGCAAGAAGGCCAATAACAAAAACTGCCTCTTTGCAAACAACCCATGCTCTTGCAAGAAATCCTACTGAACTGAACAGACTTCCTCCAGGCAACTTCAGCAGGCAAGATACACACAACTAGAAGACAGTAACTTCCATCCAGAGTCAGTTTCTCTGGCAAGTACCTCTTCACCAAAAACTGAATCTGATATAAGGTAACAAGGGAAATTTCAGGCAGCCTGTGGGAAAAAAAAAAAACAACCCACCCTGAAATATCTACTTGTTCTTGATTTTCCTCATATGGTCAAGAACAGTGGTAAAAGCACCTCTACCCCACCACTACCACCCAGGTGGTAGCCACAAACTTTCTTACACTGCCAATATAGAGAAGAAAGCATTGTTGAAAAATTGTGAAATTTTAAGCGTGACTTCAGAAATTCCTCCTGTCAGTACATGCGATTAAGAGTGGAGTCAGGCACAATGATAGGGCCCCACTCTGCTTATGCAAAGGCACTGTGTCAGCTCCACTGTAACGAACATTAATTTTGATGAGTCAAGGAAAGCACCGCATTGAGAAAAGACAAATTAAGAAATAAGGGACACACAGTTTTGCTATCCAAGAAACAGACACAAAGAATTGGAGGACTTGAGTAGTGAGGGACAGAAGCACTGAAGATATGAAACACAAAAACCGTAACAGATGCGAAGCAGAGAATAACAGGAGTTGCAAACATGAAGGGAAGGAAGGTCCCTTGTTAATTCAGCAAGCCTAAGAACTTATGCCCACCTGAATGACACTGACCATACTTATTTCACAAATAGGAGTCTATGACTTTGGTACAAGGGTTGGAAATTTTTGCCTAGGGAATAACTGTCTGGTCTGTTCAGCCTCTCAGTAGAAAGATGAGTTACTCCAAACTTCTGTCTCCAGGTAACCTGCATACTCAGGGAAGCCTCGAGAAGCTGGACGTTCCTCCCACTGAGCGGACCTGATAGGGTTCAAAGTGTATTTAACTATAAGCTGTGTTACTATAGGGTGGAAAATATTAATCAGCTCTAGCCATCTAGGGAGACTGTGGTTATCATTAAGAATATGTGGGACACTCATACAAGAATTCTTTTCCCCGCGCGCTGGACAAGCTCTCTCATATAGTTTATCTGCTCCAACTGCATGCTTTTGAAAAAAAGCCAGACGAAATGAATACTTTCAACTGGAGCTAAAGGTAAACACTCCACTGGAACTTTGCCCTAATCAATAGTAGCAATGTTCATGTCACATGAGAGTCAGAGGATAGAATATGGTGCTTACTGAAGTCAGCAAATAAGCTAATTATACTTAGCCTGCTTGAAGAAGGGGACAAGTGAGGTCTGGTCCACCCACATATTAATGCAATCATCATTATCCTTATCCCTTGTTTGCTTTGGGCTTATATTACAAAAAACTTGTCACAAATGAAGGGTGCTACTGACCCCTTGTGGAAGAAATACACGTTTTAGGATGCACAAGCGTCACTGGGGGAATCAGCCGAGGTTTAAGTTTGTCTACTTACCTCCCTCAGATTTATCTGTGAGGAAAATTCAGTGAAAGAGTGAATAGCGTTGCAAGGGGCCAGTATAGTCTCACTAGTATATTTTCCTGATTTTGGGCAATTTTGCAGAAATTAAGTTTTGTATTAATTTCTTTAGGGCAGTCAAGTAAACCCCAACAGATCCTACAGTAAGAAACAGGTTTTGCACTAAATTTCCTGTAACTTGAAGTCTTGCATTGTTACAGAATAGAACTTACACATTATCAGCTCTCACAGCTCTTGATTTCTAATGCAATTCAAACTATTTCAATCCCTCACAGCAGCATTCTCTCAAGACTGCTTTAAAAAAAAATACTTTGTATCTCTGGAGAGCCTGGACATAGTACTGTCATTACGGCAAAGGGAACAAAGTACTTAAATCCCTAAAGTAATTTTCAGCCAAAACCTTTTCATAAACATAAAGAATAGATGATAGGCTTTATTCTTTAAAGTAAAAGCTTTCCAATGCATGCTACTTTGTTGACTGCACCAGGGATGCACAAAGCACAAGAAAAAGATCTTCAACAATGACGTTTCTGACTACCTGAAATTACCTTTCCATATTGTGGAAAATCAAGTCTAAAAAGGAAGGCTATCACTCTTTATTCAAATATGGCTGCTATTTTTATTCCCTAAATAAACAGAGTATACTGATGAACGACCACCCTCTGCATTTAACTAGATGTCAAATCCAAAGGAAATCTCTGTGGAGTTTCTTCATCCTGCTGCAAACAGATGGCTGAGTGTTGAAGAAGCTGGAATTAGAACAGCAAAGTGCATTATACAGACATTAATTATATTACACAGTATTTATAAAGCATTACACAAACTAAATTGTACAGTATGAAGCAGCCTTCTCAAAATATCAATATCACATAGAAGCAAAGACACTAGCTCCTGTTGTGACCAACATTAGGGGCTGAAACCCTAGAGACCATAGAGACAAGTTTTAAGCCTATGCCAATGCTGTTCCCATCGCTTTCAGTGAACAGGTATGGAAAAGTACATGAACAGCTTGTAAGTGCCAAAGCAAAGAACAAGTGGCTATTTAAAATGTATTTTGACAATTTGCCATGATTTTAAAATAAAAGGTTAAAAAAAGATATCTGAAAATATTATGTTTACATATAGACATATCACAGAAACCAAAGTTGAAGAAATCTGGAAAAATGAAAAGAAACTGAGAAAGAGAGCAACAACCTTTTTATTCTGTCAATTCTTTTTTCACTTGTACACTCTGATAAATTAAAACACTAATCCAAAAAACTGGTTGTTTTTCTTGCCTTTCATTACACTTATTTTAGAATGCATCCACTAAATTGAATCCTAAAAGTAGAAACTGTGATGCAGCAACTCTTGTCTCAGAATATGGGAGTTACTCTAGCTGGCAGGAGATTTTTTTAATTATCACATGCATGTAGCCAGATCTGTAAAGGCCATTCAATTATAAGTAAACCCAGAGTCCAACATAAACTTAACAGCAGCTCTAATCAGTATTATGAACTGCATATTTATAGAAAAATTTGCACATATGTCATAGATAATTTAAAATCAACCTTTTTGTTGTTACACCATAAGCCGCACTTCATACTTTTGCTGGGCTGCTTAAACAATACTTGAGTATCTGGGAGATTCAAAGGCATGCTGCATTTCTGATGTTGCTACAAACTCACTCTTCAAGGACACATTATAAAGAACCAGAGTTGTTGGAAGTTTGGATTGCAAACTTTCTCAATAAATAAAGCCTGATGCGCTTTTGAACATTATATGTCAACAGCGTTACCAAACATTTGTTCAGGTATACAATTTTCTAACTCTGTGGTGACATCCAACATCATTGCTACTAAAAAGGAGAAAGTCAAATGAGCCACCACTCCCTTCACAATGGTGTGTGCACCAAAATTAGTATTAATTCAGTCCAATTACACTTTTAAATCAAAGCTTTTGAAAAAGTCAGTATGCATCTTACATAATAACTTTTATTAACCATACAGTACATTAGCATTTCCTTTGAAAAGCTTAGACCTTGCTAAGCAGTTTTAATGAAAGCAATTATATAATGCTATCTGCATACAGATATCCACTATATTCACACAGACAACTTTAAATTTCTCCAATGAACAGTCATGTCAAAATCTACAATTTACTGAAAATAACAAAGTTGGTTTTAACAAAAGCAGAAATATTCCTGTGGTTCAGTAAAACCTTTTTTCTAATGTGAACAGTTGGCATTCATGAAGACACCAGGCTTGGGACAAACAGTACTTCCTAAAAGCTCACAAGGAGACTTAAATTCTTGTAACTATGAAATGGCATGCAAACATAAAGATTTGTTGCCAATTATTTCTCTCTCTCATAAAAGACCTACTGGGCCAGAGTAAAGCAGGTATTTTTTACATGTTTGTTTATACAATGACCTCTCCCCTCACACTAAAAAGTCACATACAGAACATCTTATCAGCTGTCTTTGCCACAAATGCTGCTTCTGTAAATTGGAATACTACACCCTTCAGACCCCCATAACTGGTGTAACAAACAACTTTCAGAAAGCTTAACAATACCTAAAGTTGCCCATTTTCCTTTACAGAAAGTATATACAAGTTTATAAATCCATGTCAGGGGTATCACAATTACATTAACATCAACTCATTAACCGGGTTCAAAAGATACTTGCATTCTGTAAGAACTCTATGGCTGCTGCCCATTCGATAGTTCTATCAAGGCACTGTACAGTCATTAAATCTTTAATATTCTCCAAGATGTGCTGAAGAATACTGTGAACATGTTTAAGTTGTTAAAAAGCCCTGAGTCAGAACCTTAGTATTTACCACAGGCTTAGCTATAAAAATGGCACCCACCAGAACTTCTGTGGATAACAAGTTTTGCTTTGTCAACACAAACAAGTTATGAAATGCATAAAAAGACAATAGTACAAATTTCAGCAACTTCTGCAAGAATGATATACAATGTACATTGTGGCAAATCACATACTTCTACTGTACGTAATTTATACAGTCTATTAAAAAAAATCTTTGCAATGTATTCAGACAGCAAAACGGATGAAGCAAAACAAAACTGATGTGTTCCCTATCCTGTCCTAAAGACAAAGAACAAAGAACTAGAGAAGAATTCACTATTTTGACAGAAAGGAGGTAGCACTGCTAAAAGTTAGGCTGTGGTATTGTTGGGGTTTTAAGTGAAAACTTGACCCATGCATCACAAAGAACAGGATAGGCTCTTCAGTTCGCCAGCTGCTACTGGAAGAGTAAAATTAAGTTTCTGACATTTAATTTTGTAGAGGAAGCTTAGATCACTAGCTCAAAGCAGCTTCTTCAAACAATTTAGTGTTTACACAAATGGCAATTAACACTGCTAAAAACAATTAGGCACACATAAAACTTCCATCTCTAGAAAATATCTACACAATAAGTACTTAAATCAGATTTTTAAAAGACCATTTCACATCTTTAAAAGAAGCTAAAATACCAATTGTAAGACTATACTAACAAGGCACAAGTACTTGTGCAAATCTGCTATACCCTCACCCAGTCCAAGTTAAGAACACCACCTCCTAACCAAACTTCCGCATTTACTAACTTGTTTATTCTCTTCCCAGAGTAACTTTTGAGTATCTGTATATTCAGTATTTCAGCAAAAAGGATTCCTCCAAACCCCAACATACAAGTACACAGTATTTCAACAAATGTGAAGTAGGTAATAATAGCCCAAATTTTGAGAAGTACCATATGAGCTTGGGGTATAGTCAGTGGTAGACAGTAGGTTTTGGGGAAAAAAGGCAAACATAGTTATATAGAAGTTAACAAGCTACAACTATTTAGCATATTTTCTTAGCCTCTTAGGGTGTCTTTATATTTTACATCACTGGGTACTGATGTGACTGTTTATGTATTTTACTAACTGGAGAGAAATGAGAAGTCTTTTTCTTAACATCTGAGCATACCTCACATCTAAACAGTAGATATTATATGGTGCTTTCTTGATTGTTTCAAGAAACAAATTGAGATATTTATTTTAATTTCAGAACTGCTATTAAATACTGGGGGATAATCATCAAACAAAGCTTGCAACTCAAACATTTTATGATTTTACAGTCTATTACAAATAAATGCCTTACTGATTTTTCTCTCATTTTCACTAAATTGAGTGAGTGAACTTACGAGCTCCCTCAACAACACTACTTCACCTTCTACATCAGAATCCAAAGACAGCGTGTGAATCTAAATGTCTCATTTACATAAGTGATATTGGATTTGCATTTTTCTTCATTAAGTTTTTTGAACGGCAAGCACTGTGTAGCCTTTGCAACACAAGATACAGCTCTTTCACCTGTTAATAAGAGGCCTATATTAATTTAAGCATCTTGTTAGCTTACCCAGTTTTTCTAATTCAGCTGTTTTTTGTGGCACCCAGCATTGCCGAATGAGTCCAGTCAAAACTTGTATGCTGTCACACACATCTGGTGTGACGTTATAGAAAACTACAGCTGCTCCTATAGCTACACCTTCAGTCTCTAGTTCCATAGGACTGTGATGGCATCCAAGTATTAAGTGTTCTAAAGTAACTTACAGCTCCTCTGTTGAAAAGTACAAGCCTAACAGAGCACTTACCTATGCTACAATACAGGCCCCCTGCAGACAAGGAGTATTTAACATTCAACCCCAATTTCCCACCCAAGATGCTTTAGGTCCATTCTTGCTCAGCTGAATTATTCAATTGATGCCAGGTTAGAATACTTTAATCCTGGCTTGTTCCAGTGCAAAAGAATTAGGAAAATGCCAACTGCTATATTGAGGTTTCAGTTTTGACCTGCATTATCAAGAACAAACCCACCCTGCCTTTGTGCTGACAACAGTTTAGAGAGGTCTCATTGAATAATAAATAGGACACAATATTCAAAATATGTCTACCAGAACCAGAGGAAACCGAGGTACAGATCTGATGCATTACAGGTGAAAACTCAGAATGGATTGTCAAACGGCACATCCTATTATAAAATTATTTTTAGAGGAAGACTGACAGGAAACTGAAGGCTACTATAGAAAGTTCAGCTGTCAAACATGCTACAAAAAAATCAGCCTTAGTGACATGCATGTTGGCCAAATGAAAATTGCGGTGAACACTCAGGTGCACTCAGAGCTTAAGTGGAGATAGTGAAAGGAACTGAGAAAAAAACCTTTTATAAATAACTTTCCAAAGCTCCTTGAAGTTTTGGTATTTTAGAATAGGGACCCAAGAAGCAAGAAAAGGGAGGGCTATTTCATTTGGCCAAGAAGGCAGATACAGAGATTATCTGAGAACAGATGACTACTAGTATACAAAACCAAAACCGACTACTATACTGACTCCAGATGGAGATTGTGTCCAATGAAGAAATTACTGAAAAGAACGACAAACATTTGCAATTCTGGATCAGGAATAAGGATGCCTATAGAAAGGCTATGTATTACATCACTCTGTGTTAAAAGCCACTCTACATATATTTTTTCCAATATATCACTGTACTTGCTTTCTGGAAAACTCCGCTCAGTGTTTAAACCTTACTGGTTGAAAGCTCATCTATCTTTACAGTTTACTAGTAACATTCTTCTGAGACTTTGGCCAATGTTTGCACAATTCAGGCATATCAACATAAGCTTCAAAAGACAGATCAATTTACCTGAAGAGATCACAACTTTATGCCTTGGATCTTGGATCTTCCCCTGAACTATCCCTTGTCCCACATTTGACATACACAGTGAGAACAGAGTGAGAAATTAATCTTAGCTGAAAGTAAGGCACCTAAGTGACTCCAGCATGGATTTCTTTATTGTTCTGCAAGAGCACATCCAAATGAAGTCTGCACAATGGCAAAAGGCTACATGAACTATGTACTCAAACTGCCAATTGCTTAGGAGTAAGCACACGTTTCTTTGAGCTATAAGAGATCCTTATATCAGCATACTTTCTTCCATCCAAAGAGATGGAAAGATGTACTTGTTAGCAAAACGTTAATAGTTTGCAGATCCTGAGAGCAGTATTTTTGGGGTCAGGAACACCTCTGTCACATTAGTGACAGCTAAGTCCTTCAGCCAACTTCAACTCACCTAGGCATGGCTCACAAAATTCACTGCTCTGCCAGCAGTATCTTCATTTGCAGTATTACCCAGTGATGTTCACAGGTAAGTTCTGTTAACACCCAACTTAGATGAATAAGCAATATTAAATCTTTTCTTTTGCTGTTGACATTGTTTGCCTGGAGACAATAAAACCAATTTAAGAGAGGAAATTTTGCAAAATCGCAAAATGTCTAGTTTTTCCAAATTCGTAGACCTGGAATTTTTAAACGGCCCCACATATATATAATGTTCTTCTACAACCGATCAAATTCACTCATCTGAAATGGATAACTGACCTATTGTTTGAGTGTTTTCCTTTCCAGTCAAGTTAAAAGCAACTCCATACAAAAATATGTGACTAGTAGAATTAAGAAGGTCACTGTTTAAGTTAGCTTGAACCTGTTAGACTTTAGTACAGTTTTGGGAACATAATGTTTCTAAACTAGATTTTTCTTTTTACTGTTTTCTTCCCAACCCATCCCCAGGAACAAAGGGCATGATAAAGTTAGAATTACCTTAACATTGTATTTTGAGGCCTGATCTTGTGGGAATAGTAAATTTATTACTACTGTGTATACACTTCGTATTGATTTTGCATTATTGTTTTTTTCAAGACAGAAATTATTGTGAATCCTAACTGTCACAGGAAATTTCAACTTTCTCCAGAAAAGCACAGAACAAACAAATCCTAAATATTTATATTTGATATTAACTGACAATATAAAAAAAACACCCTTACATCACTTGACACCCAATACATAGATTAAAAAACATGAACAAAACCAAAATAAGATTGTCCCTTTAAACTTTAAGGGGAAGAAGACAACAGAGAGAAAATTTAAAAAGTCTGCTTTAAATTAGCTTCAGGCTTAGATGGTTTTTATGAGTAAAGCTAAAAGCTGACTGTTCAAATACTGTTCTCTTATTTGGTGTGTTCACAGTCTTTAAACAATTACCGTGTAATGAACCTGTGCTACAGTATTAGAAATGTTTTCATTAGAACCCTTTACTGCCTTTCAAACTTAGAGATTTAAATCATCAAAATGTCCTCACTATTTCATAAGCTAATAAAAGACACTGGTTCCACTACTTAATACAAAAGGATCCTTCGTTCAATTGCCTTGCGGCATATAGGGCATTCACTCATTCGGTCTCCACAAAGTTGACATGTTCCGTGGCCACAGAGAAATATCATATTCTTCAGACGGTCCAAACAGACAGGACACATAGTCTGTAAAAGATTTTGACAGGTTACATAGTCAATGGCAGTAGTGATACAGTATCTAATACGCAATAGATAAATTACTGAATTTTAACAATAAATATGCCATCTTAAGCATAGCAGATCATTGCCACAGCACAACCCAGCCACTAACCTGGAAACTAAATTTTTTTTTAAAGTCACATTTTTATTTCACATTGACTTAAAATAGTAGGTTTTTTTCCCTACCCCATCATGACATTAAAAAAACCCTATGTAGCTTTTTTCCAAATATAATCCCTTTAAGTAAGACAATCCAGTAGTTGGCTAACATCACATTTTCAGTATCATCACCCAAGTTTGCAACATTAAGACAATGTTCCCCTTTATGTCATGTAATCTTCCAGGAAACAAACACCACAAACAGCCTGAAGTGCGCAGTGATTGGGTAATGATTTACGAATTTCTTCTCAGGCTACCTAGCCATTCATATACTTACCTTTAACCACCAAGCACCGAACACATACAGAAGTAAAAAATGCTGCATAATCAATATTATATGTAAAGATTTAATACTGGTAATTCCAGCCTTTGTTCATGGTAGATATCTAGTTATTCAACCAAAACAGCACCTCAAGTTTCAAATGAAGAACAATTCAATAAATCTGTGACCTTCAGTCATAACAGTAGCACAGCAAACTTTTAAAATCAGTTTTAATTGCTGAATATTAAAGTGACAGCCATTGCCCAAAAAAAGATCTCCTAAAGTTCTTCAACAGAAAAATTAATTTTGTACCAAGCCACTAAAGAACAATGTCCTTGACCTCTTGCCACATATAGAAATTGAAGTTTTGGTAAGGCATGTTCCTTCACCATAAACATACTGCAGCTATGTTAGAATTTAACTTATAACATTTTATCAAAGGTTAGTAAATGAATAGATAGTATAACAGATAATTGTTAAGACCATTCTAAAGTCCAACAAATCAAATATAAGATGCCCTCAGATCTGAGACACACTGCTCATATCTAACTTAAGTGTTGATCTCATATATAATATGAAACACTGACAGGGCTCATATTTCAAATGCAAATTCATTTTATCACCACCTTGCACCTGTGATTTGTTTCCATACTCATCATTGGGTGTTTAGTTCAGTTTGTTCATCTCATGACAGAGAGAATGCATAGCACGAACCCTATTCAGTATAATATTAAAGCGTACTTTCTATGGAATCAACAGATATTACTTCCTATGATAGCTTAGCTGAAGACCAAAAAAATTCACCATCAGTCTGCTTACACAGAGTTTAAATTGGCATGGAATCTGGCCAAATGCCTATTTTAATCTCCAGGATACCAGTATAATGGGCTAGCAGGAATGGAAAACTTCCAGGTAAAACCTTATGTCAACTTATGTTTAGAAGAAACCAAACAACCCTTCACTCTTCCCAAAAATGCTGTGCTCCAGCTTTGTCAGAATTGCCACAGTACGTATACAAAACTCAAACTAAAAAATTGCAAAGGACCAACTGTCTGTCAGTCCTGCTCTTTTTCCATTCACACCAAGTCATCACCTTCTCATCCCAATGGGGCAATAACCTACCGTCTTAGAATACCAATGAAACAGTTATTTCCAATGAATATACACAGCTGTCCTGTGACAAGTGTCTATAACCTGATAGTATTGACATGATGTTCTTTGACAAAGGACTGACAAAGAAAACCTGAATTTTATCTTTGCAGAAAAAACTGGCAGCCTTTATTCTAAGTTTTTAGTTTAATTATTTGCCTTTGTGCCTAAACATAATGTCAGATTAGTGAAGTTACAAGGGTCTGTTTCTCTCCAGATGCCACACCATCATTTGAAAAGGAAAATATCCATAAAAGGACTCAGAAATTATAAAAAAGTAAAGTCTGTTCAAACACCATTACTTCTGATTATTTCATTCAGTGAAGCACAGAAATCCTAACATTTTAATTTTATACATCTTGTCTTCAATTGCATGCAGTATTAGCAAATTGCCCAATTTCTCCTGCTTTGTACAAATGCAGAGTATTTAAAATACATTAGCTGTTAAATTTCTTAATAAGATATTATTTTAACATTTAAGTTACTTCATACAGTAGGGGAATTCAGCTGGCAGGAACAATCAAAATTCCTGTTTGCTATGCAATTCTATTCTGACAAGGATTTTTGATTTATTCAGCAGTTTCCAAGTGGGATACAGCCTGAAAAACTCAGTTTTATCCAACTTTCAAGAGGCATTAATTACTTAACCACCAGCTTATATGTGCTTCTACAGTGGAAGAAAGTTCACTGGATGCCTTATACCCAATCTGTGCCGCAGCAGCAGCAAATAAGCCGTTCTGTTTCTGTTGTACTGTTAGTATGTTAGAATGCTCTCTGCATAAAACCACTCTACTTTTTTTATCTGCATTAAACATCTGACTCCCATCTTTCAAAGGAAAACGAATGGTATAAAAAGGCACTATACCTGTTCTATGTGAGAATTACTTCTTCAGATAAGTAAAAGTAGTCGGAAAAAGTGCTCATTGTACCTTTAAGTATAATTGGGTTTGCAATTCAAATTGATTTTTACCACTAACGAGGTGTTTAAACTTCTTGAAATATCAATTCCTCATTACAAAAAACAGTTTTTCCAACAATATACAGGTGCACAGTGACAAAATAAATTTATTTTTAAGGCGGAAGAAAGTGATGTAAGTATGGTGAAGGAACATACATAAGATATTAGACAGATGATGGTGATTATGTATGAAATGGAGTGAAGATTTTGCAATTACAGTCAAAAGGGTTCACATTCAGGGAATCCCTGAAGAATGGTGTGGTCATCAGATGTGGGAGATTCTGTTGACATCAGCATCACTTCAGCTTGGCACCAGAAATGGTTTTAAAAGCTTGCTGCACTAACATATTAGATAATCATTGAAGGTATGAGTTGAAACATAGGATTATACCTGCTGAAAGAGAACAAATTAATTTTAAGTACAAAAATGTCAGTGTAATGTGATGACTGAACTGTTAAAAGCACAAATCAAAAGAATATGCAATTATAGTGGAATGCTGTGCATCATTTCAAGCACAAATTTAAAAGATTAGATTACTAATTTTAATCAAATCCAACTCACTACTCACAAGTATGATACACAACTTACCCTGTCACAAGACTAAGCAGAAGAGACACTAAGGAAAACATGAGAGATTCTCATGCTGAGATGTACACAAGAATGACCAGAACCACCTTCTTTCTAGTCAGAAGCATTGAACAATCTTCAGTTTTATACCAATTTAAAGTAAATGATTGGACAAAAGGGCATTTCAAAGCAAAAGAGTGCGCTTAAATTCTCCAAGCATTCTGGTATTAGGTCTTTCTTACTACTGCAAATACGAAAACCAGAAAATACATATATAAGTATAAAGTAATCGCTCTCTTCTCCCTAACATAGCATAGCTTTCTGGTATTAGAAAGCTTCTGGCTAGCAAATCCCAAAGGTAAGACAAAACTGTTAAGAATAAAAGAGCACCTAAGGAAAACTGAAAAAAAACAGATCTAATCTAATCAAGGAGAAAAACTAACAAAATAGTTTTCCCTTCATATCCCTACACATAAGAGTATTAGCATACCAAAACAAACTCCAATCTTTTACAAACTCCTACAGTAATCAGAAAATAAAAAAATACATCTGAAGAAAACAGATTATTTGCATTTAGGCACTCATCAGCATGTTTTGCCTGTATCATTTTTAAATGTAAAAGCAGTAACCTTATTCTTTTCATCCAATGTTAAAACAGAAGTTAAATAGTAGGTGTTGAGTTTCTAGATATCTCTGACATCTTCAGATGTTATCGTCAAGAGAGGCATGAGATTTTCAAATGACAATTTTTAATCTGCATGTTCTTTTACAGACAAAAACTACACAGGAATCTGTTTTGAATCTGATATTTGAATTTATATTACCGGGGTGTTAGCCAAGTCTCCGTATGACAGAAATAGCTCTTCACAGATATGCCACTGAGGTTAAAACCTGACAGTGTATCAGTTCCCAGATTTAAGGCATTTAGAGATATGGGCCCTAGAACCGGCTGTTTAAACACTTTAGTCTCAACTTTCACGCACATGAACAGCTGAGAGCAACAACTACCAGGACTAGATGCGATGCTGCCATCACTGAAGTATTACTGACTGCTCTAAGCCTACAAGAGGAAAAGGCAAGGAATACAGTAAGAACACTTCTTGGTTTCCTGTATCCATGAAAAGTTTCTTCCAATTGTGTTATACATAGGGAAGCCAGAAATCACGTTATCAGGGTCCTAAGAGCATAAGTTCATACAGTCAGATAACCCCAGGTCCTTTGCTGCTGAAAAACCTCAAAATCAAGTTTTTCTTTGTTCAGATGCAAAAGCAAGGAAACAATTTAGCAACTTAAGACAGGAAAGTTCTGCATGTAGACAACAACTTAAGCTCTTCCTAGAGGAACCAGACTTACAGGTGTAACAAATTTAAATAGGTAACTGCCAGTTCATCTGAAAGATCAGTATTTGGTTTTCATTAGGTTTCTAAATTGCATGTAACTTAACCCATGAACAATCAATACAATCTATAGCCAATATTTCCTCTTGCAAACACTATGCATAATTACAAAAAGACAAACCTTATCACTTGTACTCCAAATATTCAAATTACATGTACAGTACTTTCAAAGATTTTATTTTTGCAACCACACCATTTTTTGCAGAGTACATAAACTACAGTCTTCATACAACAGGTAACTGCCAGCCATTGTTCAAAGGCAGTTCATGAAGTGACAAGTAAGGATTCAGGAAGATACAGAATAGTGAAGCATATCTACTTTTATTACTGTTGTGTGAAAACAGATTCTGATGTACCTATACACTCAGGTCAGCTGAACAGGCAGAGAACATACTGACTGGGCAGAGCATCCTTTTTAAGTCACACCAACACAGATGCTCTAATAGACAGGTTATCTAACATGGCTGCTTGATTTTGTGGTTGTTTTTTTTAAGCCTGTACATAGAAGACATACAAACCACATCACACACAAAAATTTTGGTTAACTAAAATTTAAGAACTGATGCATTTCAACATGTCATTTTCTTTTAAATAACAGAAGATGCATTAGTTTTTAAAATTATTTTAGAGGTCCATAAAATTTTTGTCCAGCACTTTTACCTGTTCCTTGATGTCTTGCAACTGCTGCTGCAGCTTCTGTACATCTGCATTAACATTGGTGTTGTCTTTGTCTTTCTGCAAAACTGGAATGTTTCCACTTGCTGTAATTTAGAAGAAATAAAGATACATGATTATGCATCAATCTAGTGAAAAAGGAATAATTATTTCCAGTGTACTAACTACAGTTGTTCCATTTCATGAAGTAATGTTAGTCAAACATATATGATAATCTAATTAAATTCCCTATGGCATCACTGCAGCTCAATTCCTAAAGAACTCCTTTGAGTGTAGTCGCAACGCTTCTTTGACAAATATTTCCTCAATAATGATGCTCAAAATGCCTGTATCCCTGTAAAGTTCTCCAAGTTCTTATCTACAAGTGACATTCCTGCAGTAAATTTCTTTGCACACCTAAAAAATAAAGCCAAATCCTTTCACACTGAAGAGACTTTTTATCTACACAGTCAATTCTATTTGGTGTTCAAAACTGCACAAGCATCTTTGAAGTAGTTAGTTCAGAATTTGAACAAGCTCAGATTAATATTGCTGTATTTGACTGATCTGGGAACCAATGTTATTATAAGAAACAGAAAAACTGAGAAGTATTTCAAGTGACAAATTTTAAATTTCCAGTGTATTAAAAACCTGATTTTAAGGGTTATTTTTATATTTATCTAAGAACAATATGACAATAATGACATAATATTCCAATTCACATAAACTCAATTCAAACACTGCATTACACACACAGAGTAAATACAATTATTATTAGAAGTTATTCAGAGAATTCACAAGAAGCTTAAAACTAGACAAAGCAAGAGATGTAAAACTGAACAATCTGTCATGAAAGCTGCTTGTACCGGGACGCAAAGTATTTACCATTCCTTATCAGAGAGTTCCAGAAGTAAAAAAATACATTTATTTGCCCATTTGCACAATTACAATCTTCAGCTTTTGCTTCATAGGACACAAACAGGTAGCCAAAAAGTCAAGTACAATTCAGCTTCCACTCTGGATGCTGGAAGCAATCCTTTAGTTGACCAGTTAATGACTGGTGTTACCATTGCGTCTGCTAGTACTGATGTCAAAAGTAATGCAAACAGCAAGTGGATACCTGGCTTAACACTGTTTTTATTAAACTTGTCTTTAAAAACAGAGGAAATATTTGGGTCATTTAAAAGAATGAGAATAAGAAGTTGGTGGAGGATTGGGAACGAGTATGGGTTTTGGAGTCACTCACAAATATCATCAGTGGTATCTTCTGTACCTTTCCCTCCGCAGCACATTATGAAAGGCACTCTTCTCTCAACCACTGCCCGACACTGTACACATTTCTTCATCAAACTGGCACAATCTGAGAGGACAGAGAAATAAATCAACTCAGAATCCTGCTATTTCATTTTTCTTCTTTCCTATGCATGAGCTTGTTTATTCACAGTAACCATATAACAATGCCATAATAGATGCTTATAATACAAATAACTACTT
Organism: Phalacrocorax carbo; assembly: GCF_963921805.1. NCBI lineage: Eukaryota > Metazoa > Chordata > Aves > Suliformes > Phalacrocoracidae > Phalacrocorax > Phalacrocorax carbo. The sequence continues at coordinate 52,475,576 of NC_087514.1, forward strand.
GTGTTCATCTTCACATATTTTCTGCAGATCACACCTAGAAACAATGTCTTGTTTGGGATTCAAAAGTAAACCAATTCTGTTTTATCTTCTTTTAACATATTCCAAGCAAGCAGGTTCCTCTTTCTCCAAATGGCTGTCTACTCCACAAGAATTACAGAAGTTAAAAATAAAAATCACACACATCTGAGACCAGAGTTTCCAAGAATTTCTTGACCACCCACTTTTTTCATTAGGACAAAGAATCTCACTTACTGTCCTAATGCTCCAGGGGCAAACAGGTCTGGTTCCTTATCCTTGAAAGAGTAAACCTGTATCTTTTGATATAATCCTACAAAGGAGGCTGTAACTCTACAAAAGGCAAATGATTATGCCTCATAAATGCTGCAGGTTACTGTGAATCAATATAGTGGGTCCTATAAATTACACAAATTTGAAGACTCTCTCACATCCTCCTTGGACAAGATGTCCAGAAAATAATCTGGAAAGAAATCATCTGCATCTGTTAAGCCTTTTGCTGTCCTTTTTATAGCTTAGACTTGGTGATGTGTATTGCACTGCTGAAATCCTTCACCACAGCAATCAATCTTTTTGCTGTCCTCTTCCTGGGAAACTAATTAAAAAAAAAAATCTCCTCTCACTGTCTTTCAACTGCAGACACTAAAAGAGGCCAGATCAGGAAAACTGTTAAGTCAGGCATTCAATACCAGGTATCTCAGCCAGAACAGAGGAAGAAACCAGACTTCTTTAGCAAGATCAAGTAAGAAGTTACTTATGGGAATGACTACCTTCCCTCTTATGTAGATCCTCAGCAACAAGGACTGCTCTTGACTACACAAATGACCCTTCAACAAAGCCCTGAAATGTCTGGTGACAAGGTGATGGCTGCATTCTAATCCACATATACTCGAAGAAAATAAAAAACAAAAAACTGGAGATTTACATCTTTTTTGCTATACAAGATAAATAAGAGTGAATAACAACTGGTACTCTTTGCAATGATATATGATGTGTCTTTTAGGGAAAAATGTAGCCCTTGTGCAAATCTGTATATTTGTAAAGAAGCATTTTAATATTTAAAATATTCTTTTATAACACCATTTCCACTCGAATGCCCCAAAAAACTGCAAGGCAACAATAAATTTAATTCTAATTACCTCAGATGTTTTAATGATATACAGACGGCTTCTATAATTGTGAATAGGCTTGCTCAGATTAAATAATTAAGATGGAAGAGCACTTGCTTTCTGAACGTAAAATCTCCAGTTTGTCCTGCCAATATTTCATTACCAGCATGCTAAATAATGCCAAAATTCCGACTATCACACCAGACTTACACCAGACAGGTATGGGGACCTGAAGTCAGATTACTAATGAGCTTTTATCAATCTGATTAAAAACATTCTGGTTCAAGATTACTTCAAAAAGCATTTCCGCCAAGTTTACTTACTCTCACAGGCACACATATGACCACAAGGCTGGAAAAGCACTGCTGCCTTTTTGTCTGAACATACTACACATTCTTCAATCTGTAAAGAACAATGAACACATATATGAGAAAAATTTATCTCTTGCTCTCTACATTAATTTGCTTTTACACTCTCTTCGGCAAGGCACTTGGACTTTAAGAAGGTCCACCTACTTATTTTAACTAATTCAGTACCTCAAAATGCAACTTCAATGAGTTATCGTACTGACTTCCAAGAACAGATATTTTGCTGGCAATATTTGTACGTTCAGTACATTGATAGGCACAGAGAAGCAGCTAAGACAGTATGTTTCTTTTTCTTTATTTCTTTATTCTTTTCTCCTACCGTATATACTTAAATTGGAACTGTTTAGCCTGAAGAGAAGGCTCCAGGGAGACCTGATAGCAGCCTTTCAGTACTTAAAGGGGGCTTCTAAGAAAGATGGGGACAGACGTTTTTGGTAGGGCCTATAGCGATAGGACAAGGGGTAACGGTTTTAAAGAGCGTAGATTCAGGCTAGATATAAGGAAGAATTTTTTTACGGTGAGGGTGGTGAAACATTGGAATAGGTTGCCCAGAGAGGTGGTAGATGCCACATCCCTGGACAACCACTTGGACAGGGCTCTGAGCAACCTGATCTAGTTCAGTATGTCTCTGCTCACTGCAGGGTGGTTGGACTAGATGACCTTTAAAGGTCCCTTCCAACCCAAACTATTCTATGATTCTATGAAATTCACTTATAAGAGATTGTTATAGTAAACTCTTAACACTCTGGGTTAGGGTTTCTCAAGCCCGTTAATGTGATGAACTGTATGTACAGCATGGCCATAGACGCCACATACCACTCCATTCATACTGGCCTGGACCACCTCCTCCAGTTCACAGAACTGCTTGCCAGGTTCATTAATTTCTTAACCTTGCAGATCTTACCATAGTTTTCATATAAAAGAGCATAAGAGAAGTACTGAACAGATATTCCACTCTCTTTTAACAAAAGAGATCAAAGGTAGGTTATCCACAAAGGTTAGCTTTCACCTGGGAAAGCTAATTTCCATAAATTAGCTTCTTGAGATAGATGAGTGGAAGTAGAAGCCTTACTTTGCTGCCTTGAATCACCCAGTGGCAGATCCTTTTCATTGACTATAAAGGAAGTCTAGAGAAAAGAAGCTCACACTATGTTACCTTTCGGCCTTTGAAAATATGCATTGAAGAACAGTGAACAGTACAAGAAAAAAGAAAAAGAGTGAATAGTAAAACCAGTACAAATTCATATTTACAATTCCTATATTTACTCTGAGGTAGAGATTAAAAAACCAAACCAAAACCAGAAAAGTGGAATAGTCAAATGTGTTTGGAAAAAGATAAAAAGAATAGAATGGGTTTTCTACAGATCAGAAAACCTGTGTGGAACATGAGTTGTTGGGGTTTTTTTGTCTTGGTCTTTTTGTTTTGTTTGGGGTTTGGTTTTGGGTGGGTGTTGGGTTTCTTTTTTGGGGGTGGGGGGGTGGGGGTGAGGTCTGGTTTTTTACCAGCCAAAAAGCAACACAAGGACAAGACTTGGTGATTATAGGGAATAAAAGAATACTCATACAGAAAAACAATGGGAATGCACCCAGTCACAATTCCTTGGGACCAACCATTTCAGAAACCTGAGGACCTTACTGGGATTAAGCCCCCAAAAGAGGGCATAACTGGTTGATATTCTGAAGGAGAAAAACAGCATAATGAAATTCATTATTCCAAAGAAAGAGAAGGTGAAAGCTGGAAGTAGTTAACAACTTCAAAAACAAGCACATATTAACTAACTCAATTTACAGACAAATCATCTTTCCAAGCAGCCCTAAGGAATAAAAGAACTCAGAAGAACTGAACATTACTGAAGGAAATTATACTTCAGGAAAGCAGAAATTTAGAAATTTATCTTAATATGGAAAAATAAATACCGGGGGTAGGGGAATCTATTTAAATAAAGCATCCTCAGGTAACTGTATTAGGAACGTGAACAATAAAGACAATGAGGAGCAGGTAGGACATGAGTACGAGCAACAGAAAAGAGTAACATACAATGTTGGGACAAGATATCACTATGATGCAAAATTAATTCCGTCCAGTGAGATACCTGTAAGACAGAACACCACTTAATACACTACATTTTTACTTCACCTCTCTTTTTACTTTGCCATTAAAACCAGAAAGAGAACCAATAAACTTTGGAAGTTTTTACCTTTGTCCTAGACTGAACTTGTTCTTTACAGATGAGGCATTTTTTCACCCGTGGCGAGCACAGAGAACACGTGGCAATGTGTCCACACGGGCCAAACAGAGTATCTCTCTTCATATCTGAACACACCATACATTCTTCTAAAGTTTCAGAATCATTGTTGATCATAGATGGACTTCGGGAACCAACCTGACCACTACAAAGGAACATTGCAGTCAAACTTACTTTCAAGAATTTTAAAAATTCGTAAGTTAAAATGCACAATTAGCTGTTTACCTACATACTCGTATGCATTCAGGTATCAGTGTACATCATAAAGCAATCCAAACCGCATTTTCCCAAACGTACAGCTGACACCAGAGTGCAAGATCACATGGTCAGAAATCCACACAAGTAGCACCTTGTGAACACAAAAAGCCCTTCCCTCCCATCCTAAGAGTTTACTTTATTAATAGACATATACCCTGTAGATTCAGAACTGCACAGCTTAACACAGTAATCTTGAATATACTTCCAATACTTAGCAAACGACAGGCACTAGAGCCCCCGAACTGACGCAGTGAGTTCACCTCGGATCTTTGTCCTATGCTGCTGCTCACCCAGCAGAGGGAGCACGTGTTGAACCTAACCAGCTCATGCCTACAGCCCTCGCAAGCCCATAAAAGGTGGTGAGAAACAACAGCCACGGGGGTAAGGCCGAGACAGACACAGACAAAGAGCCTGAAGGAAATAAGCACCTTACACACAAGTACAGCAACAACAAAAACAGTCTCTTCATGACGTTTTGAAAGTACACTTTTGATTTCCATACCAGAATTAAGGATGAGAATCATGTAAGCCAACGGTGGGAACACAACTAAGACAAGTAGCAAGCTGAAACTTCTCATGCTGCATGCACTTGATAACATGACATTTCACTGAAATCACAATTTCTAGAGAAGTGCTTCTGAGACATCAGACCTACCCCTTCCTTCCTCTTTTACAGAATCATGCAGTAATTCAGGTTGACAGGTACTCAGGAAGCCACCTGCTCAAAGCAGGGTCAACGCTGAATTCATGTCAGGTTATACTGGCTTTGCCCATTCCAGTCTTCAAAACTTGCACAGACAGACTTCACAACCTCCCTGATAGCCTGTCCCAATGCTTAGTTATTCTTTCAGTGATTCTGCCCCCTCTCGGGATGGTTTGAAGTTCTACCAGCCTCCACCTGCACCTTGCCGATCTCCTCCGTCCCATATTAACGTGTATGAAAGTCCTGTAAGACTTGTGTAAGTTTCAACTAATGTATTCGTGTACAGGATTCAATGGGTATGTAAGAACATATATATTATTATATAACAATAGAATATCAAGAATTAATTAAAAGTCAAGAAAAATCTTGTATGTTTTAACACTGTTGCTAATAAAGGCACAATGTTTTAAAAACATCAGTTAATCTACAGAAAGAAGAGATTTGGAAACTGCATATTTTAGGAATATACAAACCTGACTTTTTCTTTGTGACATTTAGCCAATGCTTTGCAGAGACTAGGATCAGGGCAGAGGTCGAGAGGAGACTGACCCTTCTTATTACGAATGCTGAGGTCAGCTCCGTTGGCTGCCAGGAAGCAGGCAATAGATGCTGCACTCTTCTTCTCTGCTCCCTGAGTGCCAAGTCCCATTATTAACTGAAAGGAAACAAACATGTAAGCAACTTGAGAGACTCCCTAAACCATTAGGAGTAGTCTGGCTAAAGGAAAACTACTTGACATGCGCACACACATACATACACACACACACGCGTACAAATCTGTAAGCTCAAGGAAGCGCCTCTAGAACTAAAATCAAAACAATTGTGTGGCTGCTTAATTTTGAGTCAACTATAGTCAACTTTCCTTTAAGGAACTAAAATACAGCAGGGAAGAGTTCAGCTATTGAACCAATCTCCTGCACACCTATACTCAACTTGTGAAATAGCTGTCCTTCTACAGAAGCACCATAAAGGGCAAAGTTCTAATAGGTATACTCAGAATACACTCAAAGTATACTGAAATTGCTGAGATCGAACATAATGCTACTCCCACCTCACTTGTAGTGAGGTACAAGTAGTTGAGATGTAGTTGAGCAGAGAAGTGAATGCACACTTACATTTAGTCTAGCGAGTAAAGCACCTGTCCAAGGAGGACTTGATTTCAGTTGCCTTCTCAGCCTGGAAGGATTTAAATTCACATGCCTGTCCTAGTCACGTAATGGTCCTTCACCCTTTTACGATTATTACTGTATTTCTGTACTAGCATGCCTACTAGGCACCATTCACAGGGCCAGCTAGAAAAATAAAGAGAGAAGGCTCACAACCATAGCCCAGCAAGGAGAGGATTCACCTACTCTGGAGCATTCTGGGCCTGCTCCAACATCTTTGTGTATCAAAGCTTGATCAGATAAAATGCCTAAGTATAATGCAGACTACATATAATGTTAAACTGCTGGCATCCCTCAGCAAACTACACTAGACTATATTCAAATGAACAGCTTTGGCACAGCTGGGATAAAACTCCTTGAATTGGAGCTAAGTGCTGAATTCCAGAACTATAAAGGCTTTGACACTAGAATAGAGGTAGGATTTTGTATGCACCTCTTTCCCATGAATTGGTTTAAGTGCCCAACTTGACTGATGCATATCTTTCCATGCTCCTTTCATTTTGTACAACCTACCCCTGCGTTTGGTCTAAAAGCTGGGTGTCAAGTATCACCCCTAAAAACGACTTAATTTTGGCTGGGTTAACAACCATTTTGTATTTAAAGAACTAGATGTGCTATTTTAGACAAAACAGGATATAGGAATAAAATTAAAATACCAGATACCTGTCACTGTAGCCCTAAAGGCTGCGTATCTTGAAGTCTGAACTACAAAGAAAACCGTTTTCAAAATCGCTCCAGTTATTTCCCCCTTCCCTTAGAGGTGACTTATGAAGAAAAAGGCTTGGTTTGGGTCCATGTCTTGCAGCATATGAAGTATTAGAAGTCTTTACTCTGCCTTGGTAACTGCAAGATTATCCTTCCATCTTACAGCCACCCAGTTTCCTAGGGAAGTAATTTTTGTAACCCTCAGTCTCTAAAGTTTTTTGCTAGTCAGGAGTTCTCATATCAATAAGTATTACTGAGGTGCTACAAGACTCTTGAAGGTCACTTCATTAATGCAGAGATGCTCATGGTCCTGCATTCTTCCCTGTGATCAGGAAAGAACAGTACAGCTTGACAGACTTCATACCAGGAAAACCAGTAAATTATGGAGAGAAATTTTTTTGCGATGCTCAGATCACAGAAGATTTTTGTTAACAAATTCAGACCATTTTTCTGCACCTCAATTACAGCTCTGGCTGAAGTGAAGCAGAGATTTTTATCTAGCTTCAGTCAAAATACCTTGGACCATGTCAGTACTCCAGCCAAGGTAGCACAACGCCCAGTGAAAGCTGATTTGCCCTGAGGTTGGCAGAGTAGACTTTTTGAAGGTATGCCTACACTGAACAATTTGCTGTAGTCCTTTCTTACTTGCTGCGACAAGAGTTCTCTTACCATCCACACCTGCACCTCTGAGCTGTTCCTGAACGAAAAAGCTTTTATGTCTCCAAGAGGAAAACCAAACACAGCTAACAGGATAGTTTGCTTCACTCGGTGTAGATATAGACTATGCCAAGACTGGCTTCTCCACCTGGAACAGTCATCAACCTTATTCAAGAAAACCTCAAGTCCTAAAATGCCTCTGTGTGCTTTAAAAACACCAAGACAACACTGCATCCCATGACACTTCTCTGTAGTCCACAACATTTCAGGCACACAGAATCATAGAGTCATTAAGGTTGGAAAAGAGCTCTAAGATCATCAAGTCCAACCGTCAACCCAACACCCCCATGCCTCCTAAACCAAGTCCCAAAGTGCCACATCTACATGGTGGTTTTTTTTTTTTAACACCTCCAAGTATGACTCCACCACGTCTCTGGGCAGCCTGTTCCAATGCTTGAGAATCGAGATATTAAAAAAACCAAGCAAAAACGAAAACACCAACCCATGCACAAAAAACCCCATTATGTCATAAGGCCTAGTACAGCTGCAGCAAGCCTCCTCTGGAGGGTGCTAGCCCTGAGATGCCACACAGCCAGTCACACACAGTTCACCTGTGAGAGAAGACTCAGTGAAATCCACACAAACAGTATAAATATCATTTAAGTAACTGTAAACACTGAGCTATCTTTGAAGCTGTAAACACCTAACTGTCTTCCATCAGAATTTCTTTAGTTTAAGTCAGGATTTAGGTGACAGCCTAATTTTGAACCTTAAAAGCATTTTAAGGGTCTGAAAGATACCGATATTAAAAGGAATTACACTAAATGAGCCTGGGGAATAATACATTTCTTTTTATTATAAAGTACCATAGACCAAGGAATACTGCATCTGTAATAAAGCAAATTAAATTACGTTTTTTGTGGTGGTGGTGACTGTACTTCAGAAAATTTCTCCTCCTCCCAGCTGTATAATCAATGCAATGTGCTGGATGAAAAACTTCAAAATTATTTTAAAAAAATGGGGTCCACTGCTCATATCACTCGAACACAGAAATCTTTTTCAGATTGATACCTAAAATATGTAGGCCTTTTGTGTACTACCAAGATTGTTCACTACATGCATTTTAAATAGTCTATCAAAAGACAGCTGAGGAAACCAGACAAAAATTGTTTTAGTTATTACAACAGCTTAAATCAACATTAAGAAACAACTAAAAATCAATGCTCAAAAACCCATTCCATATAATTTCACTTATGAAATAAGTTCACGATATCAGTAAAGTTTCATATTTTAAACCGTGCTCAAAGCAAAAAGTAACAATGAAGTTGCTGTCCAACCAACATTATCAAATATGAAAAACATGTAAAATCCTGCAAGTGAAATTTTTGTTATTTTTCAGTTTATTTAACTGAAAAAAACCCCCAAAACATTATATGTTGAAGTACTATATTACAAAGAGGTACCCTACAGGGCTCGGTAAGTTGGTATGTTCAGGACAGCAGTCCAAAGTTAATTAAAATTTAGCCAAGCAAAAACTAGCTTTGAAATACTGCAGTTTTATTTATCAGATTTGTGATCACGTAGACTAAAGGAATCTGACATGTTTTCCCAATCTTTAAAGGAATTACTAAAAATTAATCCAAAAAGCACTGATTCCATCAATTGTACATAAGTCATCATATTCACAAGAAGAAAGCCTTTCTGTTTCCCAGATTAACTTATTAATCCTATTTATCCTCTTTTACCCAACACCTGTATTTGCAATTCTACATAAGACAAATTATGAATGTGTCCTTGGATTGCTTTAAAGATTGAGATGCCCGCAACATATTTTAGTAGCCTAGGTCCTGTCTTTTTTTTTTGATATACCATTTTGGGCTAAAGGTGGCTTACTATTAGAAGTTTTTACTGGTAAAATCTATAGTTTATAGCATTTTTACATTACCTTTACTTAAACAAAGGTAGATAAGTACATGTGTTGCTGTCATTTACTATTCTCCACAAAACAACATTTTCAAGATAATTTGATCTGCTCATCATCTTAAAGATTTTTCAGGTATATTTTAGCCAGGATTTACTCCAACTTTTACATTTCAGCCACATCTTATGTTGCTGCCACATAAAATTAAAGCAAGTTTTCACCTCTTTTCTGTGGCACATTTCTCCACACCACTTAAACCCCCCAAATTTGTTAGTTAGGCAAAAAATTTCTCTGCAGCTAAACAAAATGCAAAAAAATGACCAATAGTTTGATCAAGCTAATATAGGAGGTACTGGCTGATTGTGATTTTATTTTTTTTAAACATCAGAACATTTTTAGGTGATTAGAGATGCAGTTATACAGAAATTTTTTTGTTTATCCGTTGTGGTGTCTTCCCCCCTCTCCCTTTAAAAAATTATTATTTTAATAGAAATAAACCAAAAGTGTTTTGTTTTTTTTTTTATTAACCAAGGATACATATCAAGTGAAACTAGAAGAAATACTTATTCTTTGAAACATAAAATCCCAAAAAGTAAAAAGGGTAGCAGAAAAAAAACCACTTCTTGTGTTAAACTCAAAACACAACAACTCCAGTTTCATTAGGGATGCCACTAGTAAGATGGGTAACAGAGAAACCTATTTATGAAATGCTGAATCAAAGAAAAAGTATTTCTCTCCTGTTCATTTGTTTCACAGTTAAATACATGCACACAAAGTATTTTGGCCACGTCTCACAAAGTCCATTTCAGATCATGGAAACAGCTGAGCTACAACTGCTTTCCTCCCCTCATTTAAAAGGACACAAACATTTTCTTACATATGCCAATATTTTAAAGCTCTTTTCAAAGCTTATTCCAGCGTATTTCAGTTAGATTAAGTAACCAGTCTGAAAAACACGTCTTGTACAGAGGAATTACTGTTTTGAACAAGTGTTTTTAATCAAGTTGGTGGGTTTTTTTTTTTTGAATGAAATACAAAAAACTTCCCACCCACAGTTAAAATTAGAAAAAAATATTATGACACAGGTAACTAATGACTCAGCAAGTCTGATTCACTGTTATGTTATGCATCTTTAATATTTAAAGACAAAATTTGTTTGTTTTTCTCAATCCCAATCACCCCAAAAATTTATTTCTCCTTTGCCTATCAGCAAAAATATAATCTTTGTTTTTGCATATGGTGTTCACACAGCTTTTTGGTTTAAGTGTTTCTTTTTTCAATAAACCATTTTGACCCTTATTACCTGGAGTTTGACTATTTCCTTACTACAGCACAATTTCTGAAATGAACTCTGTCAGAAAGATACATAACAAACACACAAAGATTAGGAATGCCTTGCTCTAAGAGAATAAACTTTCAGAACATTATAGAAGCAGCTAAACAATTAAAGCTACGAAGACATGCAAGATGTTGAACCACAGAAAACAATTTTAGTCTTATTCTGTACTGTAATACTGTTTAGTTCTCTTTTTTAAAAAGCTGCTTTTTATTTTTTGGCAGCCATACACATTCACTATGGAAGACAGATTCTCAGAAATATTTTCAACTAAATAACCCATATTTTTCTTTAACAAAGACAATGACTACATGTGAAAAGCCACATATAACGATTTCTGCCTATACTGCAGTCTAATGCAGAATGTCTATGTAAACTTATGCTGCCAAAAACCAGGTCAACAGTACAGAACTAGACAAACTAGACAAATAAAGAGACAAATGCGCAGTAAAAAAAGGAATAAATAAAGGCATTTTATTTACTGTGTTCTTTGATGGCTCCCAAGCAGTATCTACCTTGCCCACATCTTGCATGTCTTGGAGTTGGCGGAGCTGTGACAGAGTGTGGTGTCTCAGGGCTTCATGCAGGGGAGTATCCCCATCTTTATCCTGAATATCCAGCTTAGCACCTGCACGGACTAAGAGCTGAAATAAGAGAGAAACAACATTAAAACTCAAAAAAAGCTATTTATTCTTTTTAAAACTAATTTCAGTGAAACTATGGTTTAGGATGCCCTAGAGGATCCAAAAGGGTTATTCTTTTATCTTGCTACAACACACAGTTGAGTTTATTTAGATTTGTTTTCCATACTTGGAGCTCAGCCCTCAGCTGAAGCATTTATCTTTCAAGTATCAAGCTTATTTCAGCAGAAGCCTAATGCTTGCCTGTGCTCTGAGGGAGTGATGCAAGAGATGCTATTTCAGAGGATTCTTTCTGCTGTCCAAAACCTTTAATTCTTACAGGATAGCCTACAAACAATGTAACATATTACTAAGTCAGAAACAGAACAAGTGGGCAGTACTTTAAATCTGTATATATCCTTTACTATTAGGTTTCAATGACCTCAAAAATCACCACTTTCACACTGCGCTACACATTACAACTTAATTTCCAGTATCCTCCCATTAGCAAAGTAGCTAAGCCCATACTTAGGTTTATCCTTATTCAGCAGAAGACATAAAAACCACTGACACTATTAAATATTGTTTCAGACCACTTTGGAAAGGAATGAACTGTAAGACTCATCTTTAAGTCTAATTTTAGACACATGTTCCAGGTCACATGACATGAAAGCAAGCATAAGGCTTCACAGGCCTTCCTATTCATATTGCCTTTGCAGACAGCCCTTCTGTAATTCGATGCACCAGAACTTTCTTAAATATGCTGTTAAACAAATCAACACATGCTGACAAATAACAATTGCCCCTAAAAATTAAACCCTGCCATTGTCACTATTCAGAAACCTGTAGATAGCAGCTGAGGTTTTAGCTTTAGTTTTGACTTTTTGCTATTCTGCAAAATTTGGATTAGCAGCAGAGACAAAAGGCATACCTTAGAAACAGGAATATATGAAATGGGATCTCCCTATTCAGAACCTGCATGCTTACAAGGATCTCAGACTCTCACAACCAAAGAATCTCACACTGTAGAAAAGGCTAAAAGGAAAATAGCTTAAAAGGAATTCAAAACTTAATTTTCAGGGAAATAACCTGCCTGTAATTGATTGCAGCTTACTGTCTTCCCCAACCTTATCTTCCACAAGAAAACCATATAACATTTGCAGCAATACTCCCCCCCAAGCTCCTACACTCTCTAAATGGAGTTACTTTGGCTCAATTTTTCTTTCTCATATTCATATCTTGTGTCTGCCACTAGCTTTTTATTGTTTAAGAGTTTCTCCTGGAAGAAAATCTATAAGATAACTCTTTCCAAAGCAGCCTGGAATTCTTGGCTGCCATGAAAATTCAAAGCATTTGCAAAAATATAAATAAAAATAAAAAAGCAAACCACCACCCTTTGTCATGGCAGCAGGGCTTTTAAAAGAACCCCGCTACCTTTGACCACTATTCCACAGATGCCTGAGGGTACAACCCAGCCCTGGAAGGTACCCAATAGGAATTAATTTTGAAATATGGAGCCAACATGTTCTTTGCATGGCTGCACAAGTTATTTTAGGACTTCTCAAAGTTAATCCAACTCTGAAGTATGGATACCCTACAGGGTCATTCACTTAAACATTCTCAGCTATAAGCACATCAGTCCAATACACATACTAGCTCTTCTACATGCCTACCTTCCTGCTCATCTGCTACATTAGTATTGTATTCCCAGGTACCATGTCAGTTCCAGAAGGGCACAAGAGCTCACCAAATATAGCTGCCAAATAGCTTGCAGGATGCAACTGACACTGACTCTAGGAAACCATTCTTTTGGTAGCAAGCAGTTCCAGATATAGGGCCATATCACATGTTTCACTGTAATGGGATCACATCCATCAACCCTTGGAGATGGAGAAACCTTACAGCAAAATAACACTAAACAGAACTGCAGATATAGGTCTGCATAGTGGGGACTATTCTCTGTAGGCCTGAATAAGAGACAGCTTTTAATATAATACAACTCTCACTCTACAAAGACAAAATAAAATTTATGCAGAGGGCCAAGGCCAGGCTGATGTACTCACTCATAGGGAACACCTCCTACAGCTGTGAGTGCTTTCTCTGAGCCTCAACAGCCCATGCTAGCAATCCAAACACTAAGTCACATAGATCCCCTATGGACAGTGCACACAGGCCAGAATGGGCACACTGTGCCAGACTCCTGTTTCCCCTGCCAGTAATTAAGTTTTGTTAAACTGAAGTATTAACTTTCGCAACCATGCGACCAAAAAACAGAAATAGCATTGCTTTCACTGATAAGGTACTTCTGTTACTGCTTATAGCCCTCCCAAGCTAAGAACAGGGCAAGTTACACACTTAGAAGACTCAAAATTAGTTAGACTCATAAAAGATGTTTCACTTAGCTAAAATTTGCAAAAGCTATGAGCAAGAATAATTACTCATACAGCAAGAGGCATCAAAAAAGGCTATTTGAAGGTCCCATTACAGGACCACAAGACTCAGACAAGTAACAGAGGAACACATTCTCCCTTACTTAGCAAGGAGGAATGCTGGAATTTGCAACCACATAAAAGATACCATAATGTACATGGACAAAAATTTAGCATTCCTGAAGTGTCCTTCATATTGCTGACTGACCTTCTGAGCAAGCCGGCAGGTTTCAGAATTGATGAAAATTAATCATACAACATTCAATGGCTACATGTTGTTAAATAATGTTTTAAATGTTCAAGAAGTACCCATGCCGTAACAGCTACAATCAGCTTGAATCAAGCACCATTAACCATATGGCTTACTGCAAATAAGATACCTACCCTAACAATTTGTGTATGCTGTCGTTCAACGGCAAGGTGCAGAGCAGTTTGCTGGTTAACATTCTGGATATCCAGGTTAGCATTGCCCTGAAAGATATTCAAAAGCATTAGAGGACTATCATCCCAGCAATTCATCTACAGGCAAGGCAGTCCATTAAGGCACTGAACACAGCCCTGAATATGATTCCGAGTTTGGAGATTTGAGAGCAAAAAGGATTAAATACTTTATTTGCTGTACAGATGTTGATCTGTTGAATCAAACTTGGTATCAAATTTTTCAGTTCCTCTGCACCATTAGGCCACTGTACTGATCTCAGAGGCCAGTTTGACCTTTCGAGCTCACCATGTGTCCTTCCCTGCTCCATCTCTTCTGTACTGTAATTGCAGGTGTAAATAAGCAAGCTATTTTCACATCAGATGGTTAACTGAAGTGTAACATTTAAACCCCCCTGAGAAAAGAGTCCTACCTGATGCACCAGAAGTTCAGCCACTTCCACATGATTATTGAGAGCAGCCAGATGCAAGGCAGTGTAACCGTCATCTTTTTTCTCATCAACGATCCACGGTCGTGGTAACTTGGACAACAACACACGCATTGCACTGAAATAAATATGCAGAGATGGCATAAACACACATATAATGTATTTGGTGAATGACAATGGGACAATGGTAAAACAATATTCATTTTCAGAACTACAAAGTAATAGCAGCTGAAATAACATCAGTATTTTTTCAAAAAGAGGAAGTGGATGAAAAAGCTATACCAACAGTTCCAAAGCATAATAATTTCATGTTCAGTTTCTTCTAGTTAAAGCTTACAAACAAACCATACAACACCCAAAACAGAGGGAATCAGATTTTTTCAGAAGACTGTTATCCAGCAGTAAAAATTACCTTAAGAAAAACTATTCACACAAATCCGGAAACACAGACAACAGTTGTTGTTCTTCCTCAAAACCCTTACAGCATCCTTTACTTAATTATTTAATGAGCAAGTTCCACTACATCAGGTTTCTTTAAAGTCATCACTTTTTAAATTGATGCTATTGGCTGTAACGGTTAAGATTTCAATTTCTGAGATAAAACTGGAGTAAGACCCCTTTGACACAGACAAAATAAATGCTGAAACTGAACTGAGTATTAGTGGAATATTGTCATAACAGATAGTGGCTGAGCATAACATACCACGGCAGTGTCTAGTACTCCACCCCACTTCTGTATGTGCTTACCAAGATGCCTACCAAAGGAAGGGGATTTATTACCTTACACCTCAAATTCAAGGGTGTAGAAAAGCAACTTGATTACTAGGGTATTAAAGCAGGCTAAAATCCATGAAGTCCAAAGACTGCAGCGTTAAGGATATTAATAACACAACACCAGATAAATTGCTTAATCTTGTACTCTCTCAGAAATATATTCTTCTTCAGTTCACATGCCTTCACTCAGCTTTTGGAATAGGTAAGTAACAGAACTTAATTCCCTTACTGTCTTATCTTTATAAACAGCACATACAGCTCCCTTACAACAGTTCCTCAGAATCAAACAGAAAACCAGAAGCTGCTATAATCTTGTGCCAGGAAACCTCTTCTGTCATCTGATCTTTCCCTACTGTTGAAGCAACATGCTATTTACAGGAGAAACAGAGCTTCTTTGCAAAATTCAAACTTTAAAATCCAAGTAATAACTGAGCTCCCAATTCATTCCAATAACCTGTTACCTTGAACATCCACACTGTGTAAGTGCTATTGACTCCTAAGCTCTCTTTTGGGGTAAGCCAATGAGTTTCCTATAAAATAAACAAAAAAAGATGTGGTTCTGAGGATAGTTCACTCCAATAAGCCCTCAAAAGTGGAGGAGACCATGAGGTAGACTACTGGACAAGAAAGCGCACTCCTTCCAACACACTGCTTGGATGCTATCCTAACAGACCCTGACTTCTTAAGCATCTCCATGTTCTCCTGCTACTGCATGGAGTTACACAACAAACCCTCAGCTTCACTCTTAATACACCATCCTGGCAGTGGCAGGATATCAGTCACTTTATTCCCCAGATTCAGAGTGTCTGAAGGAACCACAACTAAGCAACTGCACCTTCAGGCTGCAGGATCACTCAGGCCCACAGAAGACCCACGACCAGCTGCTACATGGAACATCCACAGCCAGTCTGCTCTGCAGCTTTGTCCTCCACAGAATGGACATAAGCACTTGGCAAGGAACCAAATGCATTTTGCAGTCTGTGGTTATCTCAGTCTTTTTAGGCTCCATCATAATCACAGCTTTCTTGAGGTAAGCAAATAAGCAAGAAACCATTCTCAACCTCTTAGGATATTTTGTTTTCCTTGCAGGACTAAGCTTCTCACTTCCTCACAGTCCAAATCACTTACAACACAGCAAAATAAGACAGCGACACTTAACAGATTGCACATTGCTCATTGTGAACCATTGCTTAGTTTCTATTCATAACACCTTCTACAGCTCTGTCACACTAGCAAAAGAGACTAGAATACTGGGGGGGGGGGGGACGACGACACGGGACACGACGACAATCCAACAAACAAAACACCCCCACAAACCCACCAACACTAGTTCTTTCAGAAATTCCCTTATGCAGGCATTTCCAAAATTAAGGATATAATTTAGTAAACCATAAGTTACCAAAGCTTTAAGAAATGTGACACAATAAATGAGTATTAGTTGCATTGATACACATTTATTTTGTAATGAAATTATTTATTTTCAAACCTAGGATATAAGTATGTCTCTGGTTCACAACATCTGCTTTACAGATGCTTTAGAGAGGGAGCAAGTCTGGAGCACTGTGATTTATGTCATATCTGGACTGTACCTGGCACACCACCATCAGCTCTTCAGAAAGCTGGGCTGATACAGAGGACACCTCAGGAGCACATGATACCAGCAGCACAACAAGCCAGTCTACTTTCTACAGTAGCTTCCCACAGAGTATCATGTCATGTAAGCTCTTTATCTTCACCTGCCAGGCTCAGTGCTTCTAAAGACCCCGTAAAGCTCTAGATATCTACCGTGGATCATTGAAAAAGCACAACAAAAAGAAGCTGAAAATTCCTTACGACTGACAGAAGCAGTATAACTACTGTAAGTGACCAGTAAAAGGTGGGGCAACAATGACCTAAGAAAAAAAAACAAGGTCAAGATTTTGTTGGTGGTGGTTTTTGTTTTTACCACAACTGCAACTATAACTTGGGGAACGCTAGAAGAAAGCACCAACACTCAGATGTGCATTTCTCTAATTATAGCCAGCTTGTCCCCAAAGTAGCTCTTTAGTAGCACTAAACAAGGAACCAACCTAACCAACTCAGATGATTATCCTTTTCTTCAGTAAGGAAATAAGGAAACTGTCAACTCTGCAGATAAACAAAAAAATTTCAAGTACATTAAGTACTTTAAGAGACACATTGAGAAATTAATATACTTTAGAAACATCATTGTTGCCATTTCTTTAACACCTCATCTTTGAGAGAAAAGTAAGAAATTGACTTAGTGTTTTGTTTGCTATGAAAAAAATAACTCATTCTAATATTTGCAAAAGCACCAGCCTTACCCCATCCTATTTTGGATGCTTTTAAACTGCATCGGTCTCACTGAAAAAACAGAAGGACCAACAAAACAAACAAACAGCTCCTACATGTAATCAATTTTTATCTTACTTTTCACAGCGAAGCATCAGAAGGGCAGTAACTACTCCTCAGTTGCTTCTGCCTATACAACTTAGAGACCACGTCTCTCTCTTCCAGACTGTGCTAAATTATTGGACAGCAAGATGGAAGGACCTTTTTATGGTCACGACACCTTAAAATTCTGCAGGACGTTAATACGCTATACAAACAGCAAATTCCTTTACGATGCTCAGTGGCTGTGTCGTCCTCCTCATCAGCTGAGAGGTAGTTTCTTTCAATGCACAAGATCCCGTTCCTTCACATTGCAGCCTTCCTTCCTACAGCTATTCTGTTTTGCAGGATTTTTCTAGAGCTGCTGCCAAAATTTTGACAGCTAAGTGGTACCATTCAGAACAGTACTCACTGGAACAGGCATGCATTTTATCATTTAAAAAAATCATATTAGTGAATTAATGTTGCATACTAATTATACAGTAATTCTTGATTCACTTTTCCACACAAAGTATTAGAGAAGCAGCCAAATTATACTGCTCCATTTTCAGGACCACAACAGAGATGTGGCCCTGAAAACTTGCTTTCATCTTCTATATGTTAAAACAGACCACAGACTACTTTCAGTGTTGAAAAGATCAAGAAATCAGCAAATCTAACAGCAAACCTGACTATGAAATCAGCTGTAGAAAACTCTTCAGACTATCATCTTCAGTGTATTCAACTGTTACAGATTACATGGCTAATTGAGTAGCTGCAGATGACTGATAAAAAGCTTCGAAGTCTTACTGAAACCCTGAAATTATGTCATCACTATACTATCGCTATTACTAAAGCATTACTAATGAAAAAAACATTTTTCAACAGGTAAGCTTTGGCATTTGTTGGTCTGCAGCATTTTCAGATTAGCAGGAAGCTGATAAAGACTTTGGACCTTTTTCAGTTGGGTGATCTTTTGCAAGCTCCGAAATTTTCTAGGTGGGACAATGAATGAAAAACTTCAGTGAAAATTTCTGAGGAAGTTGTCTGTAAAGCTTTGAAGGGGGTGATGAAACTAGTTCTTCTTTCATCGGAGCTAAACACCTGCTCAGTGAAAAAGGTAACAAGAAAGCACATGTGCATACAGGGGGCTGAGATCAAAGTATCTGGTGCTTTCCCAGGCCCAGCTGTTGTGGGTACAGTGACTTATAAAGCCCACCATAATTCACATAATTCATCCCCATAAAATAAGAGTCCAGGCTCTAACAGAAGTGATTTGGTAGAAGGAACACTCATTTATACTGCGTTACATTTTGAGATGTAGAAGAGTAAAAGCAAATGCTACTGCTGAATGCACCTTTAATTTGACCTTGCCACGAGTATTTTTTTAGGTCAGCTTTTCAGAGTCTTAAACACAAGATAAGTACTTATAAGGAAGATGAAACTAGCATCTTCTTGTATAAAGAAGATCCCAGATCTAGCATTCTTAACTGCAAAGACATCGTTCCACCCCACTTAAAAAAAATATATAAAGAAAAACCAGAGAAGAATCTCTGCTATGAACCGCAATTTGACTGCTAAATGATTTAAACAGGGAAGGCTGGGGGGTTTTGCGATGGTGGTGGGTGGGTTTGGGTTTTTTGGCCTTTTGGGGTTCATTTGTTTTTTCTTTTTTTTTTTAAGAACAGATATCTAGGTGTAAAAAAATAAGAGAGGCACTACTTCACAATCAGCATAAGCACATTTAACTTGAGTTACTACTGAAAGACACAATCCCACTCTTCCCTGAACTTCAATTCCTGCATTATGTTGGCTCCACAGACACGTCACCGTCTAGTGAGTGAAGCAACCTGCCAGACTCTTGATTTGGCAAGTTTGCTTTCAGACAGATCAATGAGATGATCCAACTTACCCTGCGACTTCACAATCACTAAAAGCGACAGAAATAAGGAAATGAAGAAGCTAGAGTTGCAGGGAGGGCAGACTGCCCTTTCCAGATTCAAAGTCTTATATCAGCATAAATTTATCAGGAATCATATCTTTAGGGATTGTAATGATTCAATGCAGTTTCTACAAGTTTCTCCGCTCCCCTGCCATGCTCCTCCCTCAGGTCAGCCTTCCACTGTCCAGTGTGAAATCGTTTTATAACATATTTTACAGCAATCCTGGCTTAAGGTATTCCCCCACAGACACACACACCTTCTTCTCCGTGTATTCCCACCCCTGGCTCAGCTAAACCTGTTCATCTGTTTCCTATTATATCCTTAAACAGTTGAAGGAACAGATTTAAAGACAGTTTCCACTGAAAAGCTCTCTTATAAGGCTGTATAGTATGACATGCATTTTAAACCACAATTAGAATCAAGATTACTTTTTACTGATCACATACTTGTCCACCTCTGCTCAAAAAACAAAACAGCGGTCCCTACACAGCATCTAAAAAGTCACCCCTTTTTGTTGGATTATTTCTTATACAGAATAGTACTCTGAGCCTGCTCACTGTGATGCCAAAGAAATATTTGTACCAACATAGTGCAAGAAGTAACACAGGAGCAGGACAATGCTATTTTTGGCAACGATACGATCTTAAGTTCACATCAGCACACAACTTCAAGCCAAATGAGTTCCCTGATCTCGTTTACACCACACTGTGCAGCACAGGGAGTTACTCTGGAAGAACGAAGAGGGAAGTATCCCTCAGGAACAAGTAACAAAGAACAGATTAATACCTTAGACTGGTATTACTGAGCACTCTGTATCATGAAATTAGAGTTTAATATTTCATATCTGACTGATGGCTCAGCGTAAGCTTAAGCAAGCAGGCCATTTCCTTCTTTTTGTCTCAGTATTTTCAAGTATCTCTTGGTATTTGAAAATTTCAATATACATGAAACTAAAGAAACAATGATGTATATAAATTTACACTGAATTCACAAAAATGTATTCTGTATCTTCACAACTTATCTTCAGTGTATGATTAGGAAATTGAAGAAAGAAATGAAGAAAATGTGACTTTTAGCAGAAAGCTATGCTGCAATAGAAGTTACAAGCTAAGTAGCTACCAAGCATAGGACAAAGTCAACACAAAAAAGGAGGCAAGGAAAGTATAAATCCAAGACAGTGGTCTGTTCAGGACTCTGCAGTTCACTCTCTACCCTACAGTACTGATCTTTAATATATTAGTAACTACTAATTACACCAATGTTCATTGAGATGACATTTTCACTTAAGTTTTAGATTGAAAGATTTTCAGCTTTTTCAGTCTTCTTGCTCCTGAGCAACATAAAGAATTTTGTCTGAAAAATACAGAGAAAGTCTTGAAATATTTGGATGCCTGACTGTTGTAGTCACTCTTTTCTGAAAAAAAAAACCCAACCATTGCATATACTCCCTATGAATACGAAAATCCCCCATTTCCTATTTTGAATGCATAGTTATTGGTCTTGTTATAGGCCAATTTTGCACACATGAAAGTCAGATTCATGGACCGAGCAGTTACCTTGATTTCTTTTCTCACTATTTTCTTCTAAAACATTTGCATTTATGAATATGACTTTACTAATTAAAGCAAAGGTACCTGCTTTCCAAATAATTTAAAACTTGATTTGAGTATGGAAATGTGGAGCCACAAATCAGCACTAACTTCTTATTCATGAAATAACAGTATGATTTGCAGTTGAAAACTTAAAACTTGATGTACACAAGGCTGCTTAGACTTCAGGTCAAAAGGCACACTGTCACTCATGGCATTTTTCACTGATCAGGAACCACGTTACACAACCTGCCATGGCAGCGCAGGATAGTTGTTGTTCTGTATCTGCGTGAAGTCCTTGCCTTGCTACTAGCAGGGCTGCCTTTTTTCCCTCTCTCCCTCCCTCCCCCCCGCCTCGTTTCTAAGTATAGTGACAACCTCATCAGGGTTTACTAGTAGCAGCGCAAGCTCAGTGAAAACCTGGGAAATCTAACTGGAAACACGAGAGAGTGCTTTATTTGGCAGTGCTAAAAAAACCTGGGGACAAATGGCTCAGCGGCGGTGGAAGTGCAGGCTGCACAATCAATAGGCAGAGAGCCGGATAGAGGCTCCCCTCCACTGCCGGATCGACAATCGACAGCTGAGAGACTATTTTTTGCAATGGTTGACTAAATATGGTCAGGGAAGAGAGAGGCACAAGAGAGCCTGTTTGCCTGGGAGTGCATGTTTCAAATGCTTAGCTGCCTATAAAGCCGTAACAGTTTTGCTCGTGCCCTCTGAGTGGGAAATACGGTCAGTGTCTTCTCTAGTGTGCGTGCGGGAGCCCTGACCTCGCTAGCCGACTTGACCTCTGAAGATGGAAAGTAGCTTCAACACAGACCTGCCTACAGTTAAGCCTGGAAACATAACCTCAAGCAAGAAAAGATGCAGTGCAATATCTAAGGAACTAGAAGAAACCAAAATTTGCCGGGGGAGGGGGGAAGACGATCGCGCTTTTTTTGTACCTTTTTTCTTTTTTTGTTTTGGAAGCGACTCCAACTTTTGGGGGCTTGGTATGGTTTTTTGTTGGGTTTTTTTTCCTTTTTGCCGGTGATTATTTTCATCTGACAGTGGGCTAAGTTCACCTTCCCTTGGCTTCCTAGCATCTATCCTTGGAGTCTTAACTCTCAGTCCAGCAGACATAAGGTATAATTTCTATACAACATCATCCATATTTTAGCATTCCAAGAAAGGCAGCAGGTGCCAATTAGGCATCAGTCTTTATGCCTTTTTTTTTTTTTTAAGTTTTATCTATTTAAGGTGGTGAGGTACTGTATGCACCGACATTCGCCCCCCCCTTGCCTCCCCCTCCCATGTAATGAAGAGCTGATTCAGCGAATAGAGTGAGAGAGCACTCAGGATGAGATGGCTGCTGCTGATGTGTCTCTAGGTCATTACCTCTCTTCCAACTGCAAATGCTGCATGATACTAAGCTTACAGGTAATAGAACATCAGGAGACCTGCATTATTCTGCACGTTTAAAGGATGACTATGACTTTCTGCATGTATAACTTATTTACTAGAATGTTTTTTAATTGTTATATTAATCCCTCTACTCTGGGAACAGCTTAATTTTGAGTGTGTTAAAGTACCAAGCATTTGTAGTGTAAAGAGCAGGTTGAAAGAAAACAACATTAGTCCAAATTTCATAGCAAAAAAACTCCAACTTGCTTGGTAGACAGAGTTCTTTTTAAAGAAGATATAAACTCAAAAATTGCAATGCCATTAACTGACTATTCATTTCAGTGCAATATATTCTTATCTTCCTATGCACAACTAAAAAAAAATTACCAACTTTAAAAACAGAAATCTAATAAACAGTGTGGTAGTGCGATGCTGAGTTCTCACGTAGGTCTAAGCAAAATTTTCCATGTGCTTTATCTCAGATGTACATGAAAACAACCTACTTAAAAACTAGAATGTGACTGCTGTGATTCTAATGCTGCATTGCTGTTTCTCCTTGTAGTACTGTGCTAGCTACTGCTACACTCTGATTTGCTCTTTATCAGCTGCACTAGGTTTTTGTCATGAGCTGCAGAAATTCTTACTTCCTCTGCTCTCAGCTTTCCTTATGACTATTAGATTTACTAATTGTTAAGCTTATTTCAATTTACCTTCTAATGCTGTAAAGACAAAGCTTACTCTTTACTGTAACCCCAATCAACTCCTGAAATGCAAATTAAGCAACCATAAGCTGTATCTGGCAGCCCCTTAGAAGTCAAACCCGTACTATACATCAAATATTCCAAACCAAGGCGCACAGAGTCTGACAAAACAGGGTTAAACTTGGGGTGTATTTTTTTTTAAGTTCTCATAAATATTTCAAGTGTGGACAAGATTTTGACTGACGCAGGTGAGTGCCAATTTTAAAAAAACGAGGAAAGCTGCTTGCAGCAGCACTGAATAGGTATTAGCTTTCACATGTGACCTTCGGCCTAACAATCCAAATCCTGTCACAGCAGTTAGAGGTTGTTTTCTTAATTCAATGTCATCATCTTTACAATAAGCAGGATCACCGGTGGCATGTGCTGTTGTTTGGTTGGGTTTTTTTTTGTTGTTGTTGTGTTTGTGGTTTTGTTTGGTTTTTTTTAAACTACTATGAACTACAGCGGAAGTAAGTACAAACCTGCAAAAAGTTTGCAGAATACTGCATGAGAGGCAAAAAGCATGGAAGTGGGATTGGGGAGGGTAGGAAATTACGTTTATAACTGCCATATTAGACAAGTCTATATTTCCCTTCAGGACACTAGATGCAAACTGTACCCCAGCATGGAAATCTGCTAGACCACCTGGGAAGAAGCTGAAGTTTTTACAGTGGAATACAACTACTAATTCCAAGAAAATATGTTGCAAAGCTACCAGCGATTCAACTCTCCACTCAAATGTGGTCACTCAGAACGAACAGCAAGAGGCTGCAAAAATCTGGAAAAGCACTTCTAATGTCAATGTCATCCCAGAAAAATGAACTATAACCGGCTTTAAGCCACTACGCAGGTAAATTGTATTGCAAAGTTCAGTTAGAATAAGCAGCTTATTTTTACCATCAGTTAATCATAACGTTGTTCTCCAAAGAATTGTCAGCCTGAGTTCTACCTAATGACAGCAACGTAACGCAGCAAAATACCTTTCAGGTTCATCTGACAGGTAGTCAAGCAACTCTACGTGTACCTGCTCAGAGTACATACTTCTTTATGTACCCATATGAACATACAATGCTATGGAATGTAAAGAAGTATGTATTTTTGGCAGGCACGGAACGACCAGTAAGAGGAAACTAAACAGCTGTTGGAAGAAACAGGTTTCCTTCTTGTTTGAATGACATTCATGTGACAAATTAACTTGCTGTGGGTCAGCTGGTATTGCCAAAATAACTCATACTTGTTTGTAACGAATCACAAAACATTAAGTGACTGTAGAAGTGGGTAGGAAGACTTGTTAACAGCTGATAAGCAGAACATTAGTTGTAAACAAAGAATTTGAAGCAAGGATGGAAATGAACCCTTGAAATGCACTGAATAAGACTGCAGCATAGCTGGAATATTTATCATTACCAGTTATCCTCACTTAATAGATCCTAAACTAATCTTAAAAGCCTGATTATCAAAACATATCCCATAAAAAACAAGCCATTGTTCCATTAATCACAGCCAGTTCTGTGTACTTCAGATGGCAGTATTTAAATTTACATCTACCATAGAATATTTAATCTGCAAGTTGCAAGTCAGACACAAGTAGAAACAGCTAAGAAATTAAGACTGTGATTCAGAGGAAAGGGTAACCAAAATAGAGTGCAATAACTTCTGCAGTTTAGTATGAGACTTAAGTTAGCATTTTCTCCAAATCAGCACTTATTATGCTCACTGAGCTCTTCGATACAAAGTGCAGTGTCAGGTTTATGCACAGAAAGTGACAATACAGAGATTTCTAGGCCACAGTTGCTAGTCAGCAGATTAAAGCTATTGACAGAGTCCTAAATGAAAACACAAATGACAACTACCACCTAGAAGGTAAGTTATCTTAAATACTATTTTCAAATAAGCTGAATTTATTTTAAATCCAAATTTAAGAAAATTGGCCATGAAAATATGACATTGGAGCATCCAGAAAATTTTAAGAATTACATCAGAAATAGTCCTGCAGCAGTTTCAGGTTCTAAAAGCAGTATTAAAATACACTGGTGCATACCATCCTTAAGTAAAGACGCTAAGCACCAAATTGAGGAACAAGTTAAAATATGAGGAAAGACCTCCTGGCTCATCAATCCAGGCATTGCTATTCATGACAGCAGCCTTCTAAAAGCAGTTATTAAATAGGATACATCCATGACAAGTAGACATTTGGCCCAGCCTGAAGATTCTGATTGTACCCCTGTGCTTACTGAAACGTCTGGGAGGAAAAAAAAAAAGGTAATGCACCACTTTTAGATGGAGAATATTATTTTTAAATACTCACATAATTCTCAAATACCTAATACTATACATAGCCTGCTATTTTTATTACCTGAAACTACAGAATGACACATATACAGGAGAAAAATAACACATATACAAGAATATACGTTATCTTATCAGAACCATTTTCTTAAGTAAAATATTAATATTTGCTTTAAAGCTATTTCTCTTATGAACAGATATTTTGGCTTGAAAACTACAGTATCTTAACATCTAAATTAAAACTTGGTTTATAGAGGGAAACAAATTGTAGTAGCTTTTCTAAATGGAGCGATGTTATTGAACTTGATCACACTCACAGAAGCAATTCGGTATTACCAACAGCTTTACAGAGGGGTTAATTGCTAAGCGTTTACTTCTTTTCCGGAAGAGTTCCTGTCCCCACCACCAATTGATTTGGCTTCCACTATATAATGAGACCAACTTTTTAACAGCTTAAATTTATTTCGAAAGGCTTTTGGTAACAATTCATCATGTTGTGTGTTCTTTCTTGCCTTCTTTGTATAACATTGCACTGCTATTCCGAAACAAAATGACAGTTCAGAGTGATACGAAAGTTAAAATTATATGTTGACATTGCTTCCTGCTAGTTCATGTTAGCATATCTCTAAGAATACATATCCAGTCACTCCAAAATGTCACATCCATCACTTAGATCAGCTGTTCAATTTTAACTGAGCACACGCTGAACTTTGGGCATCTGCTGACACAGTTGTAACTCAAACATTTCAACTGTGTGACTGACAGGGATAACAGATGCTGACATTATCAAATGCTACACAGCTTTTTTTCCAGGGCCGTTTTTTGTCCCGATATGGCCAGTACATGAAACTGTATTGCCATCCAAAAGCGCACTTGAGCAGCTGTATCTGTAAAACAGTTCCTGTATAACTGGTAAAAATAGAAACTAATTTTATAGCCATCTTTAATGCTTAAGTCCAAGTGACACACCTGCTATGTTTCTATTAGAATACATGGTGTTGGGAATATATTTACATAAATCTCCTCACCAGCATCAGACTATGCAACAAACAGATGTAGACTATACTTGACATACTCATTACTAGTGAATGGCTTGAACTAAGGTTGCCCCCTACTTCTCACTGCAGTCAAAGCTCAAAAAGAATTCAGCATACAAAACAAAAAAGCTAAGGGAGCATGTACAAGTGTATTAAGGACCTCAATTTAGAAGAAATCAGATGCAGCCGCCAGATAATTCTTTAAAAGCTGTATTTTTCTGGCATTAAGTGTTTTTACATATATAATTAGGGTTTAAACAAATCTATCCTGATATATTATATAATCATTCCTAAAAAGTTAATACTAACCAGAGATATAGTAATGGAATTGAAAGCACTTGACATTTATACTTG
Organism: Phalacrocorax carbo; assembly: GCF_963921805.1. Lineage (NCBI taxonomy): Eukaryota > Metazoa > Chordata > Aves > Suliformes > Phalacrocoracidae > Phalacrocorax > Phalacrocorax carbo. The sequence goes on from NC_087514.1 coordinate 52,502,454, forward strand.
TGCTAACCAATTACAGCATTAAAGCAGCTGCAGAAGAGAACCTGCCAGAAAATGAATGGGGGGGGAGCATGGAGGGGAAACCGAAACCACCTTCCCCAGTAAAGTTTAACATAAAGAGGCAAGCGAGCTCTACATGAGTATAAATTTTAAGACTGCAGTTTCTGGTCACTGCTCTAGAATTTAATTATTGCAGACAGAAAAAAAACCTTAAAACTGTAACTATAATTTGATTTGAGGTTCATTCAGAGAGCTTCAAGGAAATACTCAAGGAAGGAGAAAACCTGGATACTGTACACACCTTTCTGATACACAGCTTTCCATTTTGCTGTCTCCAAATTAGTGAAGGAATTTAAATTTGCACTGACTAGACACAAAACGTGTAACACAAGAAAGCCACGTGTTCTTTGTGAACTGTTCACATACTTAAAAATGTGTTAATTATAACCTTCCCGCACTCCAATGCTTTGCTAAAGCTGGTAAAATGGAACCAAATCACCTCTTCAATGGATTTGGTCCCCTTCAACCAGCTGTAGCTATGCATTGATCACTACAGGATTTCTCATATTTTTAAAACTGGACACTAAGCCTGCTCAGAGTAATTATGCAGTCCTCTCTGAAGTTGAGTTCAATTATTCTAGTTCGAAGATACAAGGTTTCAACAAGTGTAGTAAATTCTACATTCCAAAATTTCAAGGTTGTATTTGTAAATAAACAGCTACTGGGTTTATTATTATTCTGTCCATATTCAGTGAAAACTGATCTCATAACACTTATAAAGGAGATAGGCAAACAGTGAAATAAACACATTTTCCAACCATTTATTGTCTCTCGTATTTTTCCTCAAGTCCCTTGCCCTTTGTAACAGAACTGACATAACAAACCTGAACAAAAGGAAGCAATCGTGAACAGTACTGGCAATGGAGGGAAACTCTGCTTTCTGGGCACTTCTCTTCCTGTGCCCCACCTCTTTTTTTATTTGCACACGGGAGGAAACTCCACAGGGTAGGAACTGTATTTGCCATCTTGCACATGCTGGGCATATTATTTACTATTTAAAGATAATAAACTTGTCACTGACCTCAACAGCTACAGGCTAATCTGCCATCTAATTATAGGCCTGCTCATGGAGATTATATTCTTTCTCCAAATCGACTTGAACAAAAGTCTTCTTTCAAAGCATTTTCTAACATAATACTTTAATAAGAGGTTTCAGGAGCATGTTTGTTTTGCATTCAGCTTCAACTAAGCTTCAACCTACACTTACTGTCAGAACTGCAAATATGAAAGCAAAAGATCTCTTTTACAGGTTTAGAAAGTAATTGTACAACTCTGACTACCTCACAACTTGTCTCTGTGAGGAACTCCATGACAATACAGCACAGAAGTCCAAGACACTCATTAACACTGAGTAGAGGTGAGAAACCCCACCTCTCAAATACATCGCTAAAACCAGTTAAAAATTCCACTGCCAGCCAGTTCAAACCATCTGCACATCTGAAAACAAGGAGAGATCTAACTAAATAAGACAACCACGGGGAAAAAGTATAATTCCATTTTAAACCACAATTTCCTACTTTCTAGTTCATGAACATAAAGATGACATACTCCTTGCTACTGGACAGCAATACAAAATCTGCATCCTACCCCAGTATTTTGATTTTTTTAATTTAATGTCCAGCAGAATTTACTGCTCTGAAGAACTAGTAGTACGCATGTGCAAAGTCAGGTCAGCTCTAAAAGCAGACTCTATTTAAGATGCTAGCTGCAGCGTGAATAAAGCTCTCTTCACAAGATACAATGCAAATCTAAAACTAACTGGGGCAACGGATATAAAATACGCCTACACTTCACAGTCATGTCTTCAGCTCAAAAATCTGAAGTCACAGGTATGCGAGTAGATCAAACATAACCAAGAGTTGATAACATGGCAAAAATAACCAATCTGTACAGTATTCTCAAATTTTGTTCTCCTTTTTTCTGTCTGGAAAAAACCCTCATTAACACTGAAGGGACAAAGTCTACCAAGCTTTGAGGTTCACAGTACTTTGAAAAAAGTCCAAAATAAATACAATTTTAAAATGACTCAGTTAAAAATCATGAACAAGAAAGAAACCATGTATTAAAATCTTAACTTCCCCACACCTCATTTAAAACTTTTTTAGCGCTCTCACACAAAAATTTAAAGCTACCCACAGCATAAACTGAATAGCGTCCATGCTACAGTTCAACATCATACATTAGCACAAAACCCGAAAGTTCTGTTTCTGTACCAATTCACAAGACCTGAAACAGAAGCAAATTATTAAAAGGAGAAATATTCCACTGACAGGATGCTCTCCAAAACACACTATACTTCGACTTCTGCAACACCCTGCCAAACTGTCATAGAAGATCAAGCGCTGAGAAAAAACTAAGCTATTTGACATAAATCGCTATCTTTCTTAAAATATTTATCCGATACTCAAATGCTTACAATAGAATATATTTATTTTCATATAAAAATGAAAAACTTGCAACGTTGTTCTCAGCATAGTTTATGTGGGTTTTGTTCCTTGGAGATCTACCCCCCTACTGTTAGTAAAGGTCAGAATTCAAGCAGGAAGCAGCATAGGTTTTGCACCTAAAATTAAATTGGTTCCAAGTACTGATTTGATATCAACTGTAAAATATTCTTTAGAAATCTACTTCACTTTATTGTGGTATCCATGCACTTGACACATGTATTTATTTTATCTCATTAACAACGTAGATGGATATGGACTTTATCAATACTTGCATACATAGCAAGTATTTTATTTTTGTAAGTATAGCTATACACACACATATATTCATATATGTATATAAGCATGTATGCATATGTTTAACTTTTATAAAATAACATCTGTAAAATAACAATATATTTATATATTTGACTTTAAGGGGAATTTAGTGCACTGTATTCCATATAAGGCACCACAGCCTAAAGCCACAAAACCTCCAGTTTAGGTGAAACCAGAAAGCTTAGATTAGGAAAGATAGGTTCTTAGGTAAGGTTAAAAGCAAAATATATTATGTACAGCTTGTGACCCACACCAGCTAGAAGCTAAAGTTCAGGGGGTTATTTTTAACAGTGTTTTAAATAGCTTGTGCTTAGTGCATTTAACAGATTAGTAATATCCATTGTTCTATATCAGATTAGAAAAACAAAGTGGCAAATATACAACCTTTGATTTCATTCAGAAACAGGCCAGTGGTAGAACTACAGAATCAACAATGAAATAAACAACCATCACTAAACTCGTAATAAAAATAAAACATAACTCCTATATGAATCAAGCTATTATGACATTTTGGCCGGGGGGGGCTGAGTAATAAAAATTATTTAAATTAGAGTTATTTTGCTTTTATTTTCATTCATTTCTACCTAGGCTGATGCGTAAAATATCTAATGCTGTGGACAAATAAAACTACTACTTCTGTGAGGGAGACAACATTCTCTCTTTTTACATGCTTCAGAAGTGCTCAGATGTAACTGCAACCAAAAAAGTAGGCATCTAACAGCTTTAGATATCCGTTTTAGATGCAAGTGAGACCCCATGTATGGGCAAAACCTACACAGCGTGCAAATCACTAACACTGGAAATATTTTCCTATTCTTCCAATAAAAACTTCTGTAAAGGAAAGGGGACTCTGGGAAAAAACTGCACTATGCCTCACATTCTACCAACCGTCAAACTGACCCTAGTCTGAACTACAATTTGGATCCCTCCATCAAGGAAAAAGCCTGCTGCTCCTAGAACATTCACCCACAGAAAAATCTTCAGCGTCCCTATGAAGAGCTTTTTTCCCCATATACTTTCCCTGCATCTCATAACGAGGTCACTATCACGAACACCAACTACCACATAAGCCTAAGGAAAGCACTGCAGAACAAAAAACTAACAAAAAGTACCCCACCTAGGTAAGTGGAGACAGGAAACAGTACTCCTGGCCAATGCTGTTATGTAAATATGGAGAATTCACCTTAAATCAAGCAGTTACTAAGTCAGACTTGAAAGAATTGTCTTCTGAATGCCAAAAATAAGCTCTCTTCACTAGGTCCTCTTACAGACCTTTTATGAGCACTGTAAAAAACCACGAACACATTTACTGTTTCTATCAGCATTTCTAACAAGTACTTCTACTTTGTGAACTGTGATTCCATTCCATACACATATATAAATACTTGTTTACTTTTTAACTATCAGTCTTGATACCTATGCTCTAAGAGACTAACCCAGATTTTATTCCCGTATTAATATACACCCTTATTTGTCCAGCTGTAGAATTTAGTAGTAAAGTTAAACACCACACACATTTCTTATTTCATGTAAACTATACTGAATTCTTCACCATACAATAAAATACTGTTGAAGTCTTGCTAGAACAGCTCTGAATACCATTTATTCACAATATAATAAGCAACCAGCAACACAGCAAGTTTTCCATTAAGTTCTATCTAGGCAATATAGTTTTTGAAAGCTATCTTAACTCAAGATTGAATGTAGATACACAGTATACAGCTAACATAAATTATGCCTTAAAACTAACTTTTTCAGATAAGCCGCTATATAAAAGCTGAAATAAGAAATTCCTTCTATACTTACCTCTAAGAAAACAAAAATGTTTCTTCAACATACAAATACAATTTAACACAATCCTAAGATCGCTTTATAACTGCGTGGTATATTTAATAACTATTCACAAATACATATTCCTTAAAAACTCAAATCCCTTCCAATTCTAATATTCGAGAAGGAAGCATTTTTACAAATCCTATGTCAAGATGCCATCTTAAGATCTTACTTAATGACTCACTTATCAAAACATTTATTGGCAAAATTTTACAGCCACCACAGGAAATTTCCCAGGGATTTGGAGATACCTGAATACAGCATTAAACTGAGCAGACTAGTAGCTTCATCCTAACAAGGGCTTCCTAAGTATTAGAGAGATGCGTATCTAGGCAAAATCAAAATTTAAGAAGTATAATTACATGCAGTTTAAGAATCTTCTGAAAAAATACCGTATTTCTACCCTCCCACGCACTTTTCCTTTTACAAATTATAAAAAAAGTCTTCAAAAATAAATCTTTACCTAGGGTTTCCTCTTAGTGCAGCATGGTGAAGAGCATTAAACCCATTATTGTTGGTTATAGTAACATCTGCTCCAGCTTCTAACAATACAGCAAGGATGTCATCACGCTTTTTACTTATTGCATCATGAAGTGGAGTGTCACCTTCAGAATCCTAAAACCAGAAACAGCTCACATCAATTTTTACATGCATCCACATTAAAGGAAAAGGATAACTAACTATCACTAGGAAAACTGACTACACAAACGCAAAACAGCTTGTCAGACCTTGAAGCGTTGCTATACTGCAGAGTTCCGGGCAAGCTGCTTCAGTGGGTAATCCTACCTGGGGCTCCAGTATTCTATGATTACACTACCACCAGAACTCAAACCCAGTGCTCTGATAGTACTGAAGACACCGGTGTAGACACCACCTTCTCTATGCCTCATATCCAGAGGGAGTTAATGCCCAAGTTACAATTTATGAGTAATAGAAGGACAGCAACAAGAACTAACGCAACAGAGAGGAGACTAGTCAGGCAGAAGGAGGCAGGGAATTTTGAGCAATGAATGCTAAGACTGAGCCAGCAATTAACCATGTAAAAGACAATACAAAAAGACAGCGTAGAAAAATAAGCATACGCAAATCAAAATAACATGTAGTCCAAGTAATAAACTTAGGCACATCTCTTTTAACCGAAGCAGATCATTTTCCATTAAGCAATGGCCAATGTCATAAGCAATATTAAGCTTTTAAACTTGTTATGGCTAATAACAGATTATATTACATGAGGTACATGAAAATACTTCATTGTGCAATTGAACAGGCGAAGAATTTATATTTTTAGCTTGACATCTTATTTTTCAAATATCCCAAATAAGGGAAAAATACTTTTTATTCCTAGAAGGATTTTGTATGTTACTTAGTCAAGGACCCAAATGGCTGGACTAAAAGGAATGTCCTAGACTAAGACTGAGAAAAACACATCCATTTAAGCTTATTTGCTGTTATATAGGCAAACTGTTTAGATTTATGCTTCCAGTTAAATTCTAACACCATATAAGTCAGGAAGTCTTGTCACTGACACTGACTCAACTGCAGGCTGACTAACACACAGGAACCAAACATTTTAGCAATACACTAATATGAAGACAAATCTTCACAATCTTTATAGCAAGAATCAAAAACTGCCAAACAAAAAGTGCCACTTGAATATGAAACACTTGAACCAGCGTGAGTCAGTTTGTCAAAACTAAATTATGTAGCTTTTATTTGGTTTAATTGATCAGATTTCCTGAATTTACTGTTCACAGACTACGTATGTTTCTGTTTACACAGGGAATAGAGAGCTGGCCAGTTAAATTCCAGTCATGCCTCAGTCTGACTCCCCTGTGTTCTCATCCACCAAATCAATCGCTAACTCACACTTGCACATCAGAGTTCCTCAGCACACACGCAGGATCTGAAAGTTCACTGTTTTCAATGACAATCATATTTATTTTCCAGATGGAGTTTCATAGCACCATTCTACTGAATTTTTCAACCCAGACACACACATCCACTTTGGCTACCCCATATATCACACATCATTATATGATATACAGTCACCCTTTATTGGACTCAACACATCAGACTCCTTATTGTACCTACTGTTAAAAAAATACTAAATAGGGCCTGGATAGATGTTAAGACAGCTAACAGCTCAATCTCAGCAAGAGCAAGACACTACTACCTGCAAAGCCAGGTGGAAGCAGATATATAAACAATCATTATATTCACTAATTTCAAGAAAGTTTGCTTGTTTATGTGGATATACAGCTTCAAAAAAAAAAAAATCACTCATTACTGACATGGCAAAACAAGGAGGTAACTGTGTTATTACTGCATATCTTGATTTGCCCAGGACATTACAGCTTTTTCTTTCCATTGCAAACCTCTTGAAACTTACCTATTCTGATTTGTTTTACTAATGCACTGCATGAGGCTGCATTGAGCTCACCCAGAATGTGGATGCCTGCTTATATGATAGCAGGATCCTGCTCTACCTTCTCAACAGGAGGTTGCATGCATACTTCACAGCTTCTGCCACATTCATTACAGATGAATCTCCCTGTGAAACTGTGGTACTTGAGGCCCTATGTATGAGGGATTTTGATATAAAAGGTTGAACATTTAAAAAAGAATTTGGTTAAATGGTTCTTTCAATGCTAGGTCAATTCTGAAAAAAGGTTTCTTTTAGCAAAATATTCCACAGCATGATCAGCCAAAAAATGCAAAGTTGTACCTTGCAGAAGGAGCAAACAACAGTGGATTTGACAGAGGAGGAATTAATCTGAAGAGAAAGTTAACGTTACAGATAACTACAGTCTGAAAATACCAGTTAACATCAACTGGCTAGAATACATCAGGTGCCTATCTAGTTGCCAAGAAAATATAGTTTTTTTAATAGCATTTTTATTACAGCTGATGACATGTTGCGTTAGAGGCTGGAACAGGTAACTTCACAAGGTCTGTTCCTTTCACAGAATCCAAGGTTGGAAGGGACCTCAGGGATCATCTAGTCCAACCTTTCTAGGAAGAGCGCAGTCCAGACAAGATGGCCCAGCACCCTGTCCAGCCGACTCTTGAAAGTGTCCAATGTGGCAGAGTCAACCACGTCCCTGGGGAGATTATTCCAATGGTCACTGTCCTCACTGTGAAAAATCTCCCTCTCGTGTCCAGTCGGAATCTCCCCAAGAGCAACTTGTGTCCGTTGCCCCTTGTCCTCTCCACGTGACTCCTTGTAAAAAGGGAGTCTCCATCTTCTTTGTAGATGCCCCTTAAGTACTGGTACATGGTGAAGAGATCCCCTCTGAGCCTCCTTTTCTCAAGGCTGAACAAACCCAGCTCTCCCAGCCTATCCTCATATGGCAGGCTTCCCAGTCCTTTGATCATCTTGGTGGCCCTTCTCGGGACCCCTTCCAGCTTGTCCACAACTTTTTTTTGTATAGAGGGGACCAGAACTGTACGCAGCACTCCAGGTGTGGGCTGACAAGCGCTGAGTAGAGCGGGATAATGACTTCTTTCACTCTGCCGGCGATGCCCTTTTTGATGCAACCCAGCATCCTGTTGGCCTTCTTGGCCGCAGCAACACACTGTGTGCTCATGTTGAGCTTCCTGTCCACCAGGACCCCCAGGTCCCTTTCCACAGAGCTGCTCTCCAGCCAGGTGGATCCCAGTCTGTGCCGCACTCCCGGATTATGTTTTCACAGGTGCATGACCTTACACTTGTCCTTGTTGAACTTCATGAGGTTCTTGTTAGCCCACTCTTCCAGACTATCCAAATCTCCCTGTAGAGCAGCTCTGCCTTCTGGAGTGTCTACTCCCCTACTCAGCTTGGTGTCACCTGCAAACTTCATCAGGCTACGCTTGATCCCATCATCCAGATCACTTAAAGATACTGAATAACACTGGGCCCAATATCGACCCCTGAGGGACTCCACTAGTGACACGTTGCCACTTGGAAAAGGAGCTATTTACCACCACCCTTTGGGTGTGGCCTGTCAGCCAGTTCCCCACCCACTGCACAGACCACTTGTCTAGGCTATAACGCATTCATTTCTCCAGGAGGAGACTGTGGGGGGCAATATCAAAGGCCTTGGAGAAGTTCAGGTAGACAATGTCCACTGCCTGCCCCATGACAACCAGGTAAGTCACTTTGTCATAGAAGGCAACCAGATTTGTCAAGCACGATCTGCCCTTCGTGAAGCCATGTTGGCTTTTCCCAATCACGTGCTTCATTTGACTTGTGATGGCCCCCAGGAGGATTCGTTCCATAACTTTCCCCGGGACTGAAGTAAGGCTGATGGGCCTATAATTACCTGGATCCTTCCTCGAGCCCTTCTTGTAGACAGGGGTAACATTTGCCTTCCTCCAGTCCTCTGGGACATCCCCTGTTTCCATGACTTCTTGAAGATTATGTAGAGTGGCCTTGCAATGATGTCAGCCATCTCTCAACACCCTCAGGTAGATGTTGTCAGGGCCCATTGATCTGTAGGGGTCAAGCTCCTGTAGTAATTCATTTACTAACTCTTCCTTCACTGATGGTGGGTCAGTGTTAGGATCAACCAGCAATTTCGTTCCCAAAGCCTGGCACCCAACAGTGTTGGTAAAGACAGAGGTGAAGGTGTTGAGGACCTCCGCCTTTTCAGCATCATTGGTGATTGACTCTCCTTTTCCGTTTAACAGTGGGCCTCTGTTTTCCTTCTTTTTCTGCTTATGGTTGACATGTCTGAAAAAACCTTTCTTGTTATTTTTCACGTCTACAGCCAGTTACAATTCAAGTTGGGCTTTTGCTTTTCTACCTGCATCTCTGCACACTCTGGCAATGCCCTTGTAGCTCTTGACAGATAATCCTCCACTTCTCCATCTCTAGATTGCTTCCCTTTTGATTTGAGTAGACCCAGGAGGTCATGGTTGAGCGACGGTGGCCTCTTGCTCTGCTTACTTTTCCTTTGTAGGGGATGAATTGGCTCTGTGCTTTCAATAGAGAGTTCTTGAAGAATTCCCAGCACTCACTAGCTCCTTTGTCTCCCATGGAAGCTTCCCATGGAAGCTTCCCCTCCCAACTGAGCCCTGAGTGAACTGAAGTTTGCTCTCCTAAAATCCAGAACCCTTGTCTTAGAGCTGACCTTCAGCTTTCAATCCCATTTTCCATAATTCTTCTATCACACACAGCATATACACACAGCAAAACATAAAATTCAGTAGATAAAAAGTGAATATATATTAATATTTACTTTACCTGGAGACTAGGATGGCAGCCAAAGTCCAGTAAAGTCTTCACAACTTGCAGATGACCTTTGTTGACAGCAATATGAAGTGGAGTCTGCCTGCGTTTGTTGCGAGCATTCAAATCTGCACTGCCTCGGTGCAAAACCTCTATCACAGCACCCTCATCGCCAAAGGCTGCATGATGGACAGCCCTGTCTCCATCTTTGTCCTAAAGTAGAAACATTACTTAGACCCAGTATATTCCACATTTCCACATTTAAACAAGACTAAACCGAACCATTGGGCATATTTGATGTCTTTAAAGAGAAAGACAAATTAGACAACTATGATACCATTCAAAAACCTAATTAAAATAATTGCTTAAACCACAGCAATATATGTAGAGTCTGTTCATATATAAACAGACATATTCTATAACATATGATATTCTATACCATATACAACTATTGCCCTGGATCTTTGTGTGATGTGTTCATCAGAAACTCAGATTCATTTGGGTTTCTACTACCAAACAAAACCAACTACAGTCAAAAAAAACCCCAAAACCTCCAAACAAACCGCCCCCTAAAACCCACAAACAAAAGCCAACCCCCCCCCCAAAATGTTACACTCAGTAACCTAGGGTACCCCCTCCTGTAATCCAGGAAGCATACAGTGATGTGGAATCTGTAACAAGACAAGAGAATTACCTTGTTAATACAGTTAAGCTAATATTTATTAGGGTTTATTATATGTTTCTTAGTTTTTAGTTAATAAGCCTTTTCCAAAGGAAATTTGGGATTGCTGGCAAAATTAATCAGAAGTTCTGATTCTATGATGATGATGATTCACAGCATTAAAGCTCTGACTAAACTCAGTTTGTTTCAGTCTCATCCAAACTGAGAATTAAGGTATCAAAGTATAAATCTGTCAGTTTGGGTTACTTGTGATTTCAACATTAATGACAGTATACAAGAGCTAAAAGTAAAATGGAAGGTGTAAAAAGGTTTCAATGAAATAACTTCCATAAGCTAGTTTCTGACAAAATTTTTGTGCACAGTGGAATATTACTATGCATTTGTAGGGTTTCATTTTGACAATAAATACTGAAAATTGTAAGGAAGAGATAAAATCATGACTGATCAAGGGTGCAGTGATGTCTCTCTTGGGTAAGCTTAGTTTCTCTTATCGGTTTGCTTCCCCTTCAGCAAAGTTTTTCGAAAGTTATTTTTATTATGTGTAACATATTTCTAATATATTTTACATTAATGCAAAAATTAATAGTTCTTAGAATAAATTGTATTTCCATAATTACAAGATAACAATGCAACTATTTACAGCATTTAAACGTGATTGAAGGAGACATATCTGCAAATTATCAAATATATCTTTTGGGGAATACGAATACAATTTTCAAGATGGTCAGGGCACTAAACAACAGCTTCAATAGCTTTTAAAAACAAAATATTTTTATGCCTTCCAAACCAACTCATGCTATAAAATTGTCTTCTAAGATAGCAGGATTCCTTCTGAGGCTCATCTAACACAAACAGTCAAAAAAAGCCAAAGCTTGCCTGTTTGGAAGGGGAAAGAATCAGAAAGGGGAACTTCTCTGTATTTCTCATCTGGTTGTAAAGATCATTATGAGGTTAAACTATCAAGAGCATGACAGTACTGTTAAACTGCTACAACATTTATATTTACAGAGCACTTTCACAGGTATGTGGTAATTTGTCTTTCGTATTTGCAGTCTGCAAACTACACGGAGATACTGATAAAAACCACCTATAATTTATTAAATATTTTACAGTTTTAGTATATTCCCATTTTGAGATGCAAACCCCTGCTTTTATAAAATGTTAATATATAGAATTCCTACTTTAATTAGTATCGGTCCAAAAAAGCACATGCCTCTTTTTAGCTCAGCATCAAAACAAATAACCCCAGGAGCTAAATCCCACCATGTAGTTTCTAGACAACAGTATATTAATATACCTAGAAAAAGCTAGCAACTGATTAAGCATCTGTCTTAAGACTTACATTTAGATATAAATCTAAATGTTAAAATCACTATATTTCTATACATGCCAACAATATAATATTGTCAGTACTGTCAGTATAATAACTGACACCCATTAACTTCTGCAGACTAGAGGGCTATGTATTTTTACCATCTAATACCTACATCAGGCTTTTTCAGCTCTATCAGTAACAAATTGTTTTCCAACTAAACAGAGGCTACTTGTACCCTACATTAAACTGTCAGAAGCATAAGCACAGAGGAGACAACAGTATGAGGGCACCCCAGAAAATGTCATTATGAATGTTTATACTCTGCAGCAGCGACTCTAAGTGTAAATATAGCCAAATTAGCTATAAAGCAGGGAAAGTAAGGATTTTTATCCAATGCTTCCTTGCCATAGACCACAACAGTGAATTAAATGGACTAAATTTTCGCTCTCTGCTGCATCTTCACATCACTAATTTATAGACACCTGACATTTTTCAGTCTGAAACATATAGTCATTGATCTGATCATATTATACATTATAATAATAATTAACGCAATTATATAAATAACTAGGAATATCATCTTCACTTAAACAACTTAAAGTTAAATGAAAAGGCTTGAAAATTCAAATAAAAATCCCAGAAAATATTTTTTTAATGCTAGTGTTAGGATACTTCTGAAGCCTGAGCAAATGTGAACTCTTAACAACTCCAGCTAGCTGATTACCAGGTGTAGTATCTTGAAGCTGTTTAAGCAGTGCTTCTACTTCCCTCTCAAATGCTTCTAACCCTTCCTTGTACCAGAGAGGAAAGCATCAGTCTACAACTTAACACAGCAGCTTTGAACCCACAGTACAGGTGAAAAACAGCTTAGTCTAGTTTGTAACAGTAAATGCTATGTACTGCAGTGAAAGCAGTACTTCTAAAATGAAGCTACTTTGCAGAAATCTGACCACAGCAAACATGTACTGCATCAAATCTAAGCCACCTTCACCATTTAGCAGAAAACATTTAAAGTAATGGTGCATCTGTGAATACAAAAATAATGTCAGTTCCAAAGATTACATCGTCATTTCATTGATTTATTAACATATTTTAACTCACGTATAACAAATACAATAAAGCTAAATGCCCAAGCATATAAAGTTAATTTTACTGTTATGCAAACAATGATTGGGCACACTTAACTTCTAAGCATTCCATCAGGTTTTAATTTATATTCTTAAGAGAAATTTGACAGATCCTTCTTGTGCTTCACAAAATGAGCAAAGGCTTCAGTATCAGTGCATTTTGTGTAAGTAAAAGATGCAAAAATCAAGAACAGGGGATGTCCCAGAGGACTGGAGGAAGGCAAATGTTACCCCTATCTACAAGAAGGGCTCGAGGAAGGATCCAGGTAACTATAGGCACATCAGCCTTACTTCAGTCCCGGGGAAAGTTATGGAACGAATCCTCTTGGGGGCCATCACAAGTCAAATGAAGCACGTGATTGGGAAAAGCCAACATGGCTTCACGAAGGGCAGATCGTGCTTGACAAATCTGGTTGCCTTCTATGACAAAGTGACTTGCCTGGTTGTCATGGGGCAGGCAGTGGACATTGTCTACCTGAACTTCTCCAAGGCCTTTGATATTGCCCCCCACAGTCTCCTCCTGGAGAAATGAATGCGTTATAGCCTAGACAAGTGGTCTGTGCAGTGGGTGGGGAACTGGCTGACAGGCCACACCCAAAGGGTGGTGGTAAATAGCTCCTTTTCCAAGTGGCAACGTGTCACTAGTGGAGTCCCTCAGGGGTCGATATTGGGCCCAGTGTTATTCAGTATCTTTATAAGTGATCTGGATGATGGGATCAAGCGTAGCCTGATGAAGTTTGCAGGTGACACCAAGCTGAGTAGGGGAGTAGACACTCCAGAAGGCAGAGCTGCTCTACAGGGAGATTTGGATAGTCTGGAAGAGTGGGCTAACAAGAACCTCATGAAGTTCAACAAGGACAAGTGTAAGGTCATGCACCTGTGAAAACATAATCCGGGAGTGCGGCACAGACTGGGATCCACCTGGCTGGAGAGCAGCTCTGTGGAAAGGGACCTGGGGGTCCTGGTGGACAGGAAGCTCAACATGAGCACACAGTGTGTTGCTGCGGCCAAGAAGGCCAACAGGATGCTGGGTTGCATCAAAAAGGGCATCGCCGGCAGAGTGAAAGAAGTCATTATCCCGCTCTACTCAGCGCTTGTCAGCCCACACCTGGAGTGCTGCGTACAGTTCTGGTCCCCTCTATACAAAAAAAAGTTGTGGACAAGCTGGAAGGGGTCCCGAGAAGGGCCACCAAGATGATCAAAGGACTGGGAAGCCTGCCATATGAGGATAGGCTGGGAGAGCTGGGTTTGTTCAGCCTTGAGAAAAGGAGGCTCAGAGGGGATCTCTTCACCATGTACCAGTACTTAAGGGGCATCTACAAAGAAGATGGAGACTCCCTTTTTACAAGGAGTCACGTGGAGAGGACAAGGGGCAACGGACACAAGTTGCTCTTGGGGAGATTCCGACTGGACACGAGAGGGAGATTTTTCACAGTGAGGACAGTGACCATTGGAATAATCTCCCCAGGGACGTGGTTGACTCTGCCACATTGGACACTTTCAAGAGTCAGCTGGACAGGGTGCTGGGCCATCTTGTCTGGACTGCGCTCTTCCTAGAAAGGTTGGACTAGATGATCCCTGAGGTCCCTTCCAACCTTGGATTCTGTGAATATGCAAATACGCAGTATGCTGGCAGATAATTTTCTCACGAACAGTCGTTCTAGAAAAACCTAAACAAAAGAGATCCTTCCATTTTGGGTGAAGTTTAAAAAAAAAACAAAAACAAAATCACCCAGAAAAACTGGAAGCAGAGTTGGCAGTTCCTACCCAAAGGTCCTGTTAGTACTTTCTGCTCAAACTTGCTTTAGTTAAGAATGCAAAACCTTCTCTTAATTGAAGACTGTAGATAAGCATAGCAACTATCTTACGCTGGAGATGCAGCATCCGACATCATCTTTTTCTCTGAATGCTACAGGCAGTGTGGTAGCCTATTGCACTCTGCTGTTGAAATAAAGGAAATAAAGGGGCTTCATCCACTGCAATCACATACTAGCTTACATAGCTCTATTATATTAGCATTATATTTCACTTAGAGGTGCTAAAGAACTGGATATTGACCTTTTGTAATATTGTAGTAGAGGCTAATTTAGGAACATAATCACAGTAAGAGAAGCTTTTTCACTCTCTCTGGCATTTAAAAAGAAGGCAATTCCAATAGAATTGCTATTTCTGTAGGTAGAAAAGTTTAAAACTTACAGAGACACAAAGTGTATTTTGAAATATTTACGTTACCTCTGCTTCTACATCCACATTTTGTTTCAGAAGCAACTTCAAAATGTCGACATGGCCGTTCTGACTAGCGGCCTGCATAGCTGTGTGTCCAGCACACTGTCCATTCACCTGAAAGCATATCAATACTTTGAGATAATTTACAAGATATACACACACCCCGCCATGAGCCACTTTAGTAGTATAC